>NC_082703.1:14083398-14755515 GCF_949987515.2 Delphinus delphis | reverse complement strand
CCTTCACTGATAAGAGTTCTTGGTGAGGTGTCTGAACTTAAAAGTCAGTGGTAACAGCTCTAAGGTAAAGGTACATATTCCACACGGGGTCCTAGCTTTTTGCTTCCAAGGACTCTTCACTATACTTCTTAACACCTTCCAGTCTTTTTCAAAGTTGTCAAATATTTGTGGTATTAAACAGTAGAGCTTACTAAGAAGTAATGTGTTTTTTGGGCTTCCCTGGTGGCGCAGTGGTTGAGAGTCCACCTGCCGATGCAGGGGACACAGGTTCGTGCCCCGGTCCGGGAAGATCCCACATGCCGCGGAGCAGCTGGGCCCGTGAGCCATGGCCGCTGAGCCTGCGCGTCCGGAGCCTGTGCTCCGCAACGGGAGAGGCCACAACAGTGAGAGGCCCATGTACCTCAAAAAAAAAAAAAAAAAAAGTAATGTGTTTTTTAAAATTTTCAATATAGATATGTATTATTTAAAACTGCTAATCAAGTCTAGAGGCATCTTAGAAATAAGTGTGAACTAACTTTTATTGGCACATGATTTGAGAGTTTTCTTAATGAAAAATAGCTTATGAAGGCTTTTAAGCTGAAGACCATCCAAAGGCCATAGACTCCTCCCAATCACCAGTCTGTAGCTGAGTGATGGTTCCTAGCCCTGATACTCAGATAATTAATCAAGGAAAAGGGGGATTTAATGTCATGCTCCAGAGAAACTAGTTTTCTTGACTTCCAAGGCTGGCCGATAGGATGTATTTTTTTCAACAACAAACATAAGGCAAGCTCTATTTTGTTGCAGTATTTTAAAATGTAAATATATGAATAGATCATTAATATCATTCCAGGAAAGCAGGAAATGAAGAGTTCACACAGACTGTAAAGATTATTAAAGCAAGAAGAGATGTGAAGCCCCTGGGACCATGCAAAATGTTGCAATATCTCAAAGAGCTAAAGGATACTTCACCCCATGACCCAGAATACTGAAAATGGGATATGTTTTCCTGCCACCATCCGGAAAGGAAAGAAGATAAGTTTCCAGAAGCAAAGCAACCTGACTGGTAAGGCAGGATACGCATACAGCTGTTGTTTGTTTTTAACTAACCTAATGCCATAAACACTCTTGGGTCAGATTAATCTTCACCACAGGGTCACCCATGGACACCTCCACCTGGCTGACCCTGAGAGGTCCAACAGGACCCTCCATGAACTCCCCCTTTTCAACGACTCCGGGAGACAGTGCAGCCTGACATCAAAGGACTAGCGGCCATTTAAATTTCAGGATTGCAATTTTGATGATTTTTTTTTTTTTTTTTTTTTTTTTTTTTGCCATTTCATGACAAAGCAGACCCAACAGAATAAGAAAGTAATTTCCAAGACTGATAACTTCGTTTCTTTGGTTTCACCCACTTTCTCGTTTTCTCTGATCCTAAACCCATTCCATGCCAAGAATAGTACAAATAGAGATAAAATCAGGAAATATAAGGGACACTGGCTCCCAACAAAACCCTCATTGAAGCAACAAAAGAAGAAAGAAACAGTACAGGGAGGGAGCAAACAAAAGAAGGACCAGTGCTGGGTGACCAATGGCTAAAATAATACTCGCTAAAATTCTTAAGTCTACATCTCCCCTCCTGTACCTACCTCTGTGTTTGGAGACACCCAGAGAGCCAGACTCTCTTTCTTATATTGCCGAATGAAATGCCATTTCTTATTTGAATTTTCACACTAACTCCTTGGCCTCCTCCTTTTCTCATCCTCTTGATATTTGGATTCCCCTCACGCTGGCTACTGTTCCTTCACACGAATGCTTCCTCTCTCCTATGACTTTTTTCTCCTTGTTCTTTCAAACCAGCTTTACTCCCGGACCCTCCCCTGGCCTCCCACGTGGCCTGGATGACTCCCTCTGTCTCTTCCTTCATCTCTTTCCATCTCTCATGTGTCCACGTGCCTCCTTTTCCCACCCCACATCCCTCAAAAAAAAAAAAAAAAACCAAACCACACCAAAAGAAAACAAAAAAACCACTGTAGTTTCTTAGGCTTCCTTTAATTTAATGCAAAGCAGAAAGGTCACTTTGTATTTCTCTTGCTTCTATTAATTTACAGGTATTCAATCTATCTCTGCTAGATAGGCTAAGGAATTCTTTATCCATTGCCCTCTTTGGGCAAGGACAGCTATATGAAGTTGTCACAGAGGGAAGGTTACAAGACATGGTAAGGCACTGGGGAGAGAATTAATGGTCTTTCACTAAGCTAGACAGGTAAAGCCATAGCCGGGTAGTCGGAGAAAGCAGATCTGGGCATAGTTTTGTTAAGTTCAAGGACACATGTGCACAGGTTTGAAGACAAAGGAAACTTGCCAGTGGAGATAGAGGGAATACAGAGAGCCTCATAGTCCCTCTGTGATGGGGAAAGAATGTGTTCACAGGACAGAGGGTGACTTTAAGGAACAAAGGAGGATGCTTTGCTCTGGGACGGCAAGGAAGGACAGGCTGATAAAGGATTTTGGTCAACCAGAGCCTTGGGCTGTGTGATCAGAGAATGTTGAACTGGATGGAATGTTCAACATAACTAAATCCCACCATCTGATTTTCCAGAAGTGGAAGCAGGGTTAGAGAGGCTATGACTGCCCTGAGGTTTCAAACTGCAGCAACGAATGGGCTAGAAGTCACATTAGGGTGACAGCGGTCACCTGGAGGGGCTTAAGTTTTTCTCTCCAATAAAACAGCACATGCATGCTGCAGTGATAGCCACTTCTCTCTGAGTTTACCTCCATCAGGTGCTCTGGTGTGACTTTCATTCACACTTCTGACTCTTCTAGGGCTGGGACCCACTTCGCTGTCAGCCAGGAGTGTCATTTCCGCTTTCTCCGTCGTTATTCCCTAAAGCTGTGAGTAGCCATTGGGTTGCATGAATAATTGTGCATTTAAGCAGGTAGGTCTGCACAATTCTAGTGTTTCCATGTACTCTCTTACTTAATCCTCACTGCAAACCCAAAAGGTTGGAGACATTATCCCATTTTACAGATAAGGAAAACAGAGCATGACTAGGTTAAACTGTCTGCGTTCCCATCAGATAAATCACATCAAGCATTTAGAACAGAGCCCAGCATGTGGTAAGCACTCAGAGGCTGTTAGCTGTTGTTATTTTTAACGTTATACTAGACGTCATTTTATGTAGCAGGTGGGAGCACAGACTCTGGACAGATTCTCAGAGTAAAACCACCATGGACACTAAGGGTGTGATCTCAGGGAAACTGTTACTTAACCTCAGTTTTCATATCTGTAAAATAGACATCATAATAATAAAGAAATTACAACCACGCGCAATGCATAGTAAGTACTAAGTATCATTACTTCTAGATGTCTGTTTCTTATTCTTTCCTAGTTTAAAGCCTAAAATAAACTATCCATATGCATCAGATTAATATTAATTAAGATTAATACCATCCAAGCCTGGGTGGCCAGACACCATGAGCAGAGTGGTGAAGACCTGACAGCTTTGTTTCCTTATGGGGGTCTCTAGAATTCAGCAGCATTAGCCCTCCAGTTTTACTTGGTTATTCATTCAACCAACATTTGTTGAATACCTACTAGGTACCAACAGAGGAAAGCCACGGAAGTGTAAGTCATCCCTCTTGACTTGGAGGTGCTTCTAGTCTTTTCAAGGAGACAGAGAAATCATTTCAATAAAATGTGCTGGAGTGGAGACTCCACCCCAACACCCAGAGAAAGAGATGACATCTGAGCTGGGTGTTGAAGGATGAAAGAGGGGGAGAGGGCAGAAATACATTCCAGGCAGGGGCAACGCTGGGCAGCCTGGAGGAGCCTGGCTTGGTGAGGAAGCAGGGAGGGAGGAGGGAGGAGGTGTTCTGTTAGGGAAGGTGTGGCAGGAGAAGCGGGACCTGTGAGATGGAGAAGCATCTCGCATACCCTTCTAGAAAATCTGAACGTTACCCTACAGGCAATGGGAAGCTTGCAGAGCTTTTAAGGAAGGGAGTGATAGAATCAGATCCGACTTTTTTTTTTTTTTTTTTTTGCGGTACGCGGGCCTCTCACTGTTGCGGCCTCTCCCGTTGCAGAGCACAGGCTCCGGACGCGCAGGCTCAGCGGCCATGGCTCACGGGCCCAGCCACTCTGCGGCATGTGGGATCCTCCCGGACCGGGGCACGAACCCGTGTCCCCTGCATTGGCAGGTGGACTCTCAACCACTGCGCCACCAGGGAAGTCCAGATCTGACTTTTTGAAAGAAAAGTCTGCAGGTGGTGTGGAGGGTGGATTCGGTAAGGAGGGTGGATTCGGTAAGTAGGCTGGAGGCCAGGAAGGCAGTACTGAGTCCCTTTCAGAAATCCTCCCTCTCAAGATCACCAGTACCAGGACCCAGAGAGCGCCATGGGGACAGAGGGGATTAGGCACTGGGAACACAGTTAATTAGGAGGTGGAATCAACAGGACTTGGTGACAGTCTTTTTGGAATGAGCTATTGGGGGTGAGGATTGCACACCAAATCACAGCTCCAGAGCCTGGATGGAGGGGCGGCAGCTGCCTCTGAGATACGCAGATCAGGAGCAGAAACACATTTGAGATGAGGGAGGAATGTGCGGTGAGTTCAACTGTGAGAGCACTGAGGCTTCTGAGGGCATCTCAGCGGAGCTGTCCTGTGGGTGGTGGACAAGATATAGGACAAGAGTTCCTGAGAGAGGCCTGGCGTAAGGCATGGATGGAAGGGTAAACGGTAGCTGAAACCGTGGAACGTCCTGACCCGGAGAAGAACAGAGCGGCCACCGTGCCTGGAGGTCACAGTACGAAAGATCCCAGGGCCGTGGGAAGGGGAGAAGTTTCCTGGATAATTACCAGGAACTTAAGGGTTTTTCTCCATAACTTAAAGTGTTAGGTTCCCGAATGCCCTAGCTTAATTGGAGATGATGAATTTTGTTTCTGCATCACTTCCATAAGGGGCTGGAGGCGTCACGGAGAAGTGGAATGGAACAGAGTGACTGGCAGCAACCAGAAAACTCAATTAAATGGAATACGTGTGCACATCAATTTAAAAAACGTCTGGGGCTTCCCTAGTGGTGCAGTGGTTGAGAGTCCGCCTGCCGATGCAGGGGACACGGGTTCGTGCCCCGGTCCGGGAGGATCCCACATGCCGCAGAGTGGCTGGGCCCGTGAGCCATGGCCGCTGAGCCTGTGCGTCCGGAGCCTGTGCTCCGCAACGGGAGAAGCCACAACAGTGAGAGGCCCGCGTACTGCAAAAAAAAAAAAAAAAAAAAAGTCTGAAATTGCCCTGCCCAGACTCTCTGATACTCAGACCCAGTCCCTGATTCACCAAGTTAGTGTTTTCCAGAGAAAAGAACCAGTTCTTACTTCAATATCTTTAAAAAAAAAAAAAAAAAGACAAGAAAAGGCTAATTCAAATCATGCCTTAGCACAGTAAGTCTGTACAAACTAATTAAAACACTTGGTTGATTTTATAAGAAATTACATCCTCCCCTGTGTAGTGTCATTTGCTATCCTGTGATAAGCAGAAGCTTCAACTGGCAGTTAAATTATAATTACTAATAATTATATGTCATTTAAATTATTAACTTATTTAAATTATGAGAAAACTAGTTAGGTATACTTAACGCACTTGAATTGAAAGACATCAGTTTTCAAAACGTGAAGTTTCTGAGGATTAAAAAAATAAAAATAAAATGATATCCTGGCTGGCAAAAAGTCTGGGAACCCATAGCAAATGCTCTGCTCTTATTCACTGTCCTACTTAGTGAGCTGGGAGCCACCTGGCAGGGCCACAGGCATCTCCTGAGGTGACCAAAGGGTCCTGCCTGCTCACATTTCCAAACACTTCTGTGAAAGAGATGAATGGAAAATTTAAAATCCTGCCCAGCTAACTCCCAGTCATCCTTCCAGAGGCTCTAAGAAGCCCACCAGGGTGGGTGAAGTCTCCCTCTGGGTTCTGTTTTGCCAGATTCTTTTGTCATTGTCTGGGTTTGTGTTTCGGTTTGTTTTGGTTTTGGTCTGGCTCTACTATCAGACAGCAACCTCTTAGGGGCAAACATTACCTTATTCCTGCCTCTGTTCCCAACACCGAACACAGTGCCTGGCATATTTCCAGAGCTCCAAAAATGTGTCTGGAGCAGAACGCAGACAATCTGCTCTACAAGGAGATTTGCCTTTGAAGACAGAGGATGAAGAACGGGTATTTTCTACCACGAAAGTTCCAGCGGCAGCTCTGGGCTCAGCAAGATGGAGGAGAGGAGGCCACCTTGCAGTCTGGGTGTGCTGGATACAGGAATCTCTTCCTCCAGGCCATGCCTGCAGCTGAGCACTGGATGGCGGATTATCAGTTTGCACCCTATGAGACAATGGATCTAAATAAGCTTTTATCCTCAGAGTTAGGACTAGTGGAGCCTGGAAGAAATTTTAATTAGGGCAAAGATGGACAAAAGTATTTGCATTGAATGCTGGGTCTTCCCGTTCTGGCAAACGGCAAGAGTAAGATTCAACTCCAGATGCTCGCTACGTGTGTTTCTCCCCCTTTGTAATGAAGATCTCAGTTGTCTCCGGCTTTACCAGATCTGTTTGTAATTGCATTCCTGTCTCTGCTTCAAATTACTCTGACCATTTTCTGCGGAGCTCTGTTTTATGTGCATCCTGGTAGGTGTGACTCCTTCTTAGCTGACTTCTCCAGTCATTTACCTACTCACTTACCCAAGTGGCTCTCCTTTTAAAAAAACAAGCAACAGAGTCTTCAGATTATTTATTTCACTCAGCACAAACAGTTCACAAATAGAAATCTAGGCTTACAAAAGCATTTGGGGGAAGGCTACTTTTAAAATCTTTGAACTGCCAGACATCTGTCCCTAATGGATAAGAAACGTATTGTATGTAATTTAACTACCACCTTCTGTTTTCTATTCTACATTTCTCTTCCCAGATAAAGGGCCTCTCCTCATATCCTCTTATCTTTGCCTAAAGCATCACCTCTGGAAGAAGCAACTAGGAGCCATGAAGAGAATTAATGTGGTCGCAATCTGGGGAGGAAAAAATTAAAAGATGTAAATGAGGCTGAAGGGCAGAGGCTTTCGGTTCAGACTCCAGTTGCAACTTACACCTACCTCCCTGTGTCCTTTAAGCGCGTCAGTGTAAACTGCCTGGACCACGGGAAGAGGCTGCATCCTGATTCAAAGATGAGATTTCAGACTGGAATTCTCCAGCCTGGTCCACAAGGGGAGTCTGGGCTTCCACCAAGCCAGGAAGAGACCTCTGGACTTGACAAATCCTTCAAATTAATCCTCTACACGAAAGGGCTTATAATCTATTCATCTGATTTTTTTTTTTTTTTTTTTAGCATTATCTTTAGAACCTGGTTGTCTCAGGTATAAGAAGCTGCCTAGAAACCTGCAGGGGCTCGTGATGGAGCGTAGGGGTCGGGGAGGCGGAAGGGAGGAATGGGTTTCAAGGCAGAGAGACCCAGTCCAATGACTCACTGTATGATACTCCTCAAGGGAGATCCACTTCATAAGATCAGATGCTAAAGTGGACGATTAGTGCTTCCGGTGGCTAGGATGCATTCTGACCCCCCCGGCAAGGATTTTCAAGGCCACACTGCAGTGCTGGAGAATCACATCAGTTTATGTCCAGGCTGAGATGCCAGTTCTGCAGTGTGTGTGTTTGTGGGGTGGAAGATGGGGAAGGTCACACTGTCGTTATCCAGCCTACATCCCACGGCTTCATCTTCCATTCATGGCTATTCTTTTGATACCACTAAGTACCGGTAGTTGGGAGAAACAGGACATGATTGATTAATGGGGAAATTCAGTGGGATCAGAATTTTAGAACTCTACTTCTTAAACTCTCTGAGTATCTGTCTCCATGTCAAGAAACAGGACGAAGAAATGCGTCACCTAGATGAAGGGTCAGGGTAAGCATGAAGGGACTTCAGGTATACTAGCCTCTACAAGGGGCTTAGGAGAAACACCGTTTTTCTGTCTGTACAGTAGAAGCATTGCTGGAATTTTTTCCGGGGGAGGTGGACTTTGAAAATCTTCCAGGATGAAATCACCTTGAGCCCTCTCTGTGAAATAAAGCTGTGACTTGTTCATGGGCGAGGGCGGACCCCGAACTGTTTCCTGAAAAAAATTCCTGGCTTGGCCTCTGATCCCTTCACCTTCCACAGTACTCAAATACTTCTAAAGTCTACGGATCACCCCTCAATTAATGACACAAAATAGGGTCTCTCTAAGCCCATGAACGGATGCCTTCTAACGCTTATCCAAAGGCTAGGCCAGAAAGAGTTCCTTGTGAAGGGTTTTTTCAGAATTATTCAGTCCATCACTCTTCTTGGTACTTCGAGTTCTTTCTTTGGATACAGCCAGACACCAGAAAAGTAAATACTTAGACATTTAATCCTTAGGTTCCAAAGAAAACAGAGAGCTGCATTTTCACTGGGGAAGCCCCAACGCAGTCAGGCATTGGGTTGGATCTGCTTGCGTTGTGCCGCTGGGGCCCCTCCATCCTCTGGGTCCACCAGAAGAGACCTCAATCAGAAAAGGCTTTTACTGCTAAGGGCTGCGGAAAGCCTGTCTTCCACCGAGTGCGCTCTCAGAACTGACTTTCTCTCCCCTGTCCTTGTCTTTTGAGGTGGAGCCTCAGAATTTAAGTTGAAACTCAACGGAATAAGTCCGTGGCCCCTCCTGCCTGCCTGATGCTACTGCATCACTCCTCAGACCTCTGCACCTATCCTGTTAGTCTCCCTCCTCCTACTGTAGCACGTGCTTGGGTTGTGAGCTGTCTCCAACCCTTTCTGGACATTAGAAAGTCCTAACAAGCAAAGAAAGTGCTTAATCCGTTTCAGAGACCCATGATTCGACTTATAAAATGGCCAGGCCTTACGTTTCAAGTCTCCTGTCCTCCCAGCGGCCCCTTACACTTCAGTTCTCAGGTCACTGACGAAGGGAGGGCGTTCCTATTTAAACTAGTAACTGATTGGCTTCCAACTCTCAGCACCAACTCCTGCCAATTCAAAGGTATAGATAAATGTTTGTTGAATGAAAACCAGATCTGCAAACGGAAGACATTGAAGCTTTGCTCCACAGTTTGAAAATTCTCCCCACATTCAACTACATGAGCCCCCAGTTTCCTGACCTCGTGACTGGTTTTGTTTCTGAATTTCTGAAAGAAATTTGTTTCTTTCTGAATTCCCGCTAGTTTGGACACCGTTATGGAGGAGTCAGTTCCTTTCTGCCTGTTTCACTCTCTTCAGGCGAAGGCTGAGAATACTGGTGAGCAGGAGATGGCAGACTGTTTTTGTAAAGGGCCACGCAGTGAATACTTTAGCTTTTGCAGGCCATGTGGTCTTTGTTGCGAGTAGAGTTGATTTTTATTATTCTTGGGTTCCGTATTTGTGAATGTGCCTACTCACTAACATTTTTTTTTGTTTTTGTGGTACGTGGGCCTCTCACTGCTGTGGCCTCTCCCGTTGCGGAGCACAGGCTCCGGACGCACAGGCTCAGCGGCCATGGCTCACGGGCCCAGCCGCTCCGCGGCATGTGGGATCTTCCCGGACCGGGGCATGAACCCGTGTCCCCTGAATCGGCAGGCGGACTCTCAACCACTGTGCCACCAGGGAAGCCCCCTACTCGCTAACATTTACCTGTAACCCCCAAATCAATACCTTTGGTGGTTTGGCAGTCACGTGTGGGCAGAGCAGCAAAAACTGCGAGTCACCTGACACCCATGTTCCCAGCACTGAGGGTGAACAAGGCAAACTTCTGCCTTCGTATTTCAGCTCTCACACTGTACACAAACATCCTTTTTGGGATCTATTTAGTGTCGCGTTTATTGCGTTGTGTGAGTGATTTTGCTGTTTAAAACGGCCCCCAAGTGTAGTGCTCTGAAGTGCTGTCTAGTGTTCCTATGTGTAAGAACGCTGTGATGTGCTTTAAAAGGGGAAAATTCATGAGTTACATAAGTTTTGTCCAAGCATGAGTTACACCCCAGTTGGTCATGAGTTCAGCCTTAATGAATGAACAATATATATTGAAATAAAGTTTCTTTAAACAGAAATACATAAAATAAGGTTATGTATTGATCTGTTAACAAAAATGTTGTGACCAGAGACTTGCAGGAAATTAACCCTGTATTTCCCTTAAGGGCAATGGTTCAGTATTGCTGATTTACAGAACATTGATTCCATTCAACTCTGCATTTGTAATGCGAAAGCAGCCATAGACAGTATGCAAGCAATGAGCATGGCTGCATTCCAATAAAATTTCCTTTGTGAACATGGAAACTTGAATTTCACATAATTTTTTATATGCCACAAAATATTATTCTTTTATTTCCCCGCTAAACTATTAAAAAATGTAAAATCCAGTTTTAACTTGCTGGCCACACAAAAACCAGTGACGGGCTGGATTTGGCCCATGGACCATAGTCTGCCAACTCCTGCTGTGTAGCCTTATCTTCCATGAATCCCACTGCTTTGAAGCCAGATCATGGTAGATTGGAGAGACCCACATCTCACTCCCCTGTAGTCTCTGCCATCCCAGGACCAACACTTTCATGATGCATGAGAACATTCATGATGTCTGTGTCTTTGGAGTACAAGGAGACAGTTCTGAAGCTGGAGTTCAGATAGCTGGATTTGAAAGCTGGTTGTGTGACTTCCCAGCTGTTTTACTTGAGGGAACTTTCCTGGGCTTTATGCCACAGAGAGAATCATGGCAGTCTGTCTCCTAGGCCTGCAGTACAGGTTAAACTGCATCCGAGGGGCTCTGCAGATGGGATTCCTTTATCACCCTCACCACGCCCACACCAGACCAGTTAGGCAGCTTGACCTCTACCCTTGGGGTTCCTTGGACATTCATCACCCAAGCCTCACTAAGGGAGCAAGTAGATACCGACAAATCTCATTCCTTTCTACCCTGCCTCATTTTCAGGGGTCAGGGAGACGACGCCACGCAACCAATAAAAGAGCAGGAAGATATTTCCCGAAAAACCGCAGCCCCCCTTTCCATTGCCTCACAACTTATACAGTAGGGTGCCCCCCCAGATGGCCCCAGCCTTGTTTAGGCTCACGTGCTGGTGAGAAACCTCTCAAATGTCAGTGCTTACAAAAGAGGGAAGAAAATAGAAAACTCTGTTTATTTTCCTGACTTAAAAGATAACATCGCTTTGCCCTTTCCTTTTGTTTAAGGTCAGATGGGGAGCGTTCTTTGAAAGTGGCTCCAGGAGAGTTTCTCAGAGATCCATGTATTTAGCAATTTATGTTTTTCACTCCGAATGGACCACTTTCAGTAATAATGATATCATGATGATTACGATTATAAGAAACAATGTTTCACCTCATCCGTAAAAATGAAGTAATGATTCAGATCCCAGCCTGATGTTTAAAGTATTTGGCAAGCTGTACAGGAAGGTTGTTATATCTAAGTAAATGTTGATTTTAAAATGCCAGTTTTAGTGGATTTTATAAGCAATGAATGACAAATTAATCACTTTTATCCCAAGGAACTCACAG
Source organism: Delphinus delphis (assembly GCF_949987515.2). Classification (NCBI taxonomy): domain Eukaryota; kingdom Metazoa; phylum Chordata; class Mammalia; order Artiodactyla; family Delphinidae; genus Delphinus; species Delphinus delphis. Next base: position 14,744,006 of record NC_082703.1, on the reverse strand, counting down.
CACTTCACAGATACGGTCTCATTAATGTTTGCAGAGTGGAAAAGCATCATTCATGAAACCACAGCCTCAGACCTTAGAGCAGCTGGAAGGGCCCTCAGGGAGCCTCACCAAGTCCTGAGTCTATGAACCAGGAAGCCAAGACTCAGGGCTGCCGACCTTGGGCGTCTTGGATCCAGGAAGGAGGGGGAGGTGCGTGCGTCTGGAAGTGCGTCTGCATGGCACGCTCCCCGGACTTGGACGCCAGGAGTTGCGCAGGAGGCGGGGAGGGGGGCGGGGGAGGAGGGGGAGGGCGAGGGGATCCGCCCCTCCTCGCCCGGGTCGCCGGGGCGGAGCCAGCCCGCGGCACGCGTCCCGGGCGTCGAGGGGCGCGGCGAGCGCGCAGTCACGTAGCCACTAGGCAGTCAGTCCGCTCCGCGCCACCCTCGGACCGCGCGGACTCTTGAAGGTCAGCACTTTGAGTTATGGGTGTGATACAGGAAGGGAAAACTCCTCCTTTCCTTCCCTTAGGTGTATCTTCCTAGAAATTGACAGAAAAATGGGAATCTGGCACATTCGTGTATCTGATACACTTTTTGAAAGCAAAGAAGTGTCACCAAATGAGCAGGTGACTCAGAGAGCACGAGTTTCTCCGGTTTTGCAGATAAGGAAGCGGGTTTGGTCCTAATGGAACCGGCCCAGTCCCCCCGCACTCCCTTGCTTACCCGCCTCGCTCCCGCCCCTCCCCCCCCTCGTTCTTTGCCCTTGCCTCACTCACTCCAGCCGTTGCACTATTTTTATCTGGTGGCTTAGGACTTGAAACAATGCATTAAAAACGGCAGAGCTGGGAGAGCTAACCCCACCTTCGCCAGCAAGTGAGGGTGTGTCTTTAGCGAGTTGCTTCATCTCTTGGGAAGCGGGGAGTGCAACAGGGGCTAACCGCAGGTGCACCCCGAGGCAGCGGGACTTGTGTGTTACGTGCGTGGAAGGCAGGTCTGCTCCACCGCTGTCCTTTGCTGAGCCTTGATAAAGTGCGAGCTCTACTCAAAGCCCAAGCTCGGTTCCTACGCCCCACTGCTGTCAAAGCTGAGTCCGAAAACCTGCACGTTCTCACGCCCCCCCACCCCCCAGACCTTGCCTGCCCTCAGTCAAAGGGACTGATTGATACTACTTGCACGTGGTGGTTAAGACCACAGTTTCCATTACCAACAGAGACGGTTTTCAAAGTCTGGTGGTGGAATTGAAGCCTTCCAAAGAAGGACTAATCAGAAGCCCGATATGTAAAGCAGTGGAGGCTGGAATGCATCGAGTGGCCTGGCTCCGCAGGGGACAGTTTGAAAATATCTGGCCTGTAGGATAAAGGTAAGGCTCTTCAGTGTGCTTGTCTCCAAACCTTCTAGTCTGGTCTCAATCACGCCCCGCCTCCACTCCCACCCCATGGTCCAGACACATCAGAATATGATGTCCCTTTCCCTCTCCATCTCCCCTGCTCCTGGATTCTCTGCTCAGAAGTTACTTCCTCTGTCATTCTTTCCTCGGAGGCCTCTTAGTGCTTTGTGCCTTCCTTAAAGGTAGCAGCTGTCACACTTTGGTTGGAGGTCACGAGTCCTGAAAACAGGAACTGTGCCTTGTTTTTGCAGCTTTTAACTGATATTTAAAGAACACTTGAGTGCTGGGTTCTGGGAATACAGTTCAAACTCCTGGAGCTGACACCCTAGGAGAAGGGGAGATGCAATGAGCACCATCGAGTAAAAGGTGTGGCCTGTAGAGTGATCAGTAGGGGGCGCAAGAGGGGGGAGGACGGAATAGAGAATGTGTGTCAGTGGGGATGGGAGGTTCCAACTCAGGCACGTGGAAGACGACAGGGGCGTCAGCCTGAAGGTGGCGGAGGAGAGAGCAGTGTGGACCTTTGTGGGGAAACTCTTCCAAGCACTGAGAGGCAAAAAGCAAAGACATTTAAGGTGGGAGCAGGGAAGAGGCCAGATGGCCAATGGGAAGCGAAGAAAAGAGAAAATGGGAGGAGACAAAGGGGTGAGATAGAGAGGTGAGGGGTTTTACCGGAGTCAGTGGGTTGGACCCAGTGTTTTGAAGCTCCCACAGTCCCAACAAAGGACACAGGGGCTGCCATGGTGACCCTTCCAGTGCCCAATTCTCGGGCCTTGTTATTTTCTTTCTTTAAAATTTTTTTTGGCTGCTCTGTGCACGTGGCAGGAGGGATCTTAGTTCCCAACCGGAGATCGAACCCTCATCCCCGCATCCCCTGTAGTGGAAGCAGGGAGTCTTAACCACTGGACCGCCAGGGAAGTCCCTTTGTTAGATTTCTTTGTTTCCTTTGACGCCATTAACCTTCCCCCTTTTTTGAAAGTCTGACTTTTGGAACTCTGCTTTCTCCTTTTCTTTCCTACTTCATTGGTCACTCTTTCTTGGGCAGCTGTAATTTTCTGCCTCAGCTCACCCTTGGAGGGCTTTCCTCCAGCCAAGGCCTTACCCTCAGCCCACTGACCTTGTTAACACGCATCCTCGCAGTGTGACCTCATCCACATGGCCACCTAACACGTCAACAAGGTTGGTTCCTCTGGCAAGAAGGAAGGGGAGGATGGCAGAGTGTACCACGGCCAGGAATCATCTAGCCCTGCTTTCCTCTCCAGCTCCAGCTCCTGCGCTTTCCCCACATGTAACCTTCTCTCGGGTCACTCCAAATATCTCCCACTTTTAGACATCTTAAGCTCTGCTTGATACGTAGTATATTAAATTAACTATTGCCAAGAAGCAAATCCCCCAGAACTCTTTCACGGCTTACAAAACCAGTAATCACTTATATAACTCTCGGTTCTGGCTTAGGTTCCCTCGTGAGACCACAGTTAAGATGTTGGCCAGGGCTGCAGTCACCACTGCTGCTGGAGGATTCCCTGCTGAGACGGCTTAGTCACCTGACTGGTAAGTTGTGCTGCCTGTTGGTGGGAGGCCTCAGTTCCTTTTCACATGGGCCTCTTCGCAGGGCTGCTTGAATGGCTCCGGCACTGACTTCCTCCAGAGCATGCAATCCAGTAGAGCAAGAGGGAAACTGCAGTGCTTTTTATAATCTAGCCTCAGAGTTCACACACTGTCATCTCCATCGTTCTCTATTGGGCGCTCAGAACAGCCCTGATCCATTGTGGGAGGGGGCTACATGAGGGCACAAATAACCAGGAGGTGAGGGTCATTGGGCGCCATCTTGGAGGGGGGCTATGCCATGTGGTTATCCACTTTCGAAGTCTGAATAACTCTGACTTGTCCCTCAAAACCCTGCTCGCTGACACACAGCTAGTTCCATGGAGAAGCCTCCCCTGGTTGGTGAACTTCCTCTTCTCCTTGCATTAGCCCTTGGGCATCTCTCCCTTCCCTCATGTACCAAGCTGCACTGAAATTGGTGATTTACTTGTTTCTCTCTTCCCTAGTCTTTAAGTTCCTTGAGAGAGAAGAGAGCGTTTAATAGGACAACATGATATCACAGTGTCTAGAACAGTGGTGCATGGCAGTCTCAGTATATTTTGTATAAGGAATAAATGAATGAGTAAATCACATTTCCTTTTCCAATCAGAAATATTTATATAGCACTTAATTTATATCGCACCCCACTTCAGGTCTCTGTTGATTGGTTTTCATATTTCAGCTTTCATGTTGCATTTCCCACCCCAGTCTCACCCCTGACACAGCCGTATTCTCCTTTGACCCAGCAATTCCATTCTAGGAATTTATTCTAGGGAAATAATTGCATGTGTGTCAAAGAGGTAGCTGAGCGCTGTCCATTGCAGTTTGTGTATGATGTTTGGTTTTGTAGAAAACCTAAATTTCAAAAAACAGTGATTTGATTAAATAAGATATGCAATAATAAAATCAACTATTATGTAACTGCTAAGGTAGTACCAAAAAATGTTCAATTGATATGAAAAGATGTTCAGTTGATATTTTTAAATGAAGTAAAACGAAATTATAAAATGTTTTAATTTTTAATTTGTGGTAAAATACATGTAACATAAAATTTATCATCTTAACCCCTTGTTTTAGTAAATTTATTCATTTATTTTTGGCTGCGTTGGGTCTTGTTGCTGTGTGCAGGCTTTCTCTAGTAGCAGCGAGCAGGGGCTACTTTTCGTTGTGGTGCTCGGCTTCTCATTGCGGTGGCTTCTCTTGTTGTGGAGCACGGGCCCTATAGCGCACGGGCTTCAGTAGTTGTGGCATGTGGGCTCAGTAGTTGTAGCTCGCAGTGTCTAGAGTGCAAGCTCAGTAGTTGTGGCGCATGAGCTTAGTTGCTCCGTGGCATGTGGGATCTTCCCAGACCAGGGCTCGAACCTGTATCCCCTGCATCGGCAGGAGGATTGTTAACCACTGCGCCACCAGGGAAGCCCCCATCTTAACCCTTTGTAAGTGCACAGTGCAGTAGGGTTGAGTGCGTTCACATTGTTGTGACACCGATCTCCAGAACGTTTTTCATCTTGCAAAACTAAAACCCTATACTATTTAGCAACATTTCTCCATCCCCCTCTTTCTTCCTCCCCTCAGCCCCTGGCAACAACCATTCTACTTTCTGTCTTTATGAATTTGACTACTCCAGGTACCTCATATAAGTGGAATCATATAGTATTTGTATTTTTGTGACTGCTTATTTCACTGAGCATACTGTTCTCAGGGTTCACCCATGTTATAGTATGTGTCAGAATTCCATTCCTATTCAAGGCTAAATAATATTTCATTATATGTATATATCGCATTTTGTTCATCCATTTGTCTGCTGGTGGATACTCAGTTTGCCTCTACTGTTTGGCAATCATGAATAATGCTGCTGTGAGCACAGGTGTACAAAGATCTCTTCAAGACCCTGGGTCATGTTTTTACTTTTTTGAGGAACTGTCATGCTGCTTCCATAGAGGTTGCACCACTTTACTTTGCCATTAATAGAGCTCAGTATATCCGACTGCCTTGTGTTGTATATTTTGTCTGTCCTTCTAGAACCACTCTCTACTCTTGTTGACCCTCCTCTGTGCCCTTGGCACTTTGACCTTTGTGGGCCACATCAACAGACTCTCTCACTTCAACTGGGTTTGGCCAATAGAAGTTTCCAGCAGAAGGTTGAAAGGCAGGAGGAGAGTGAGGTCAATGAATTTAGTACCTAGCTCCTTCTTTGTGGTTCACCTCAGACTGCATCTCTCTATTGAGGGCCACGGCGCCTACCAGAAGGCCCTCTCCATCTAACCAGCACTGTCTCTCTCTGTCTCTCTCTACCAGTTACTGCCCCTTTCACTTGCTCTTTCAAGGCTATGCATGGTTACTAGCTTCGAGATGTACCGCACCATCTCTCTTTGCTTGTCCTAAACTCTGCTCACACCTTTGTAAATAGTCCTTCTATTAAACTCTCCTCGAATTATCCTGGTTTCCAGCCAGGATCCTGATGCATCCGTATCTACTTGACATCTCCCCTTGGAATTCTCACAGTCATCACAAACATGACATACCCAAAGCGTAACCTTTGACTTTCCTTCAGTCCTCTGCTCCCCACTTTCTGCGATCTCTGGGAACATTAGCACCGCCAAGCCAGGTGCACAAGACAGACGCCTGGGAGTCCTACATGATTTCTCCCTCTCCCTCACCCCTACTTGCCTTCATCTTATCCATCACTAAGTCTGTAAATTGAGCTTCACACAGCTGGCTTCTTGCTCTTTAGATCTCAGCTTAAATGTTATCTTCTTTTAAAAAAGAACCTTTCTCTACCCAACAGTAAGGACCCGCATCCCTTTATTCTCTCTCCGGGTACCAGTTTGTTTGCTTCTTAGGAAGCAGTATCACTAAGGAAGTGATCATCTATTTTACTTGAGAGTTATGTCCCTTTGGTAGAGAAGGATGACTCTGAGCTATAAAGGGTAATGAACATAGCTCTTAACATCACCTAACTCGGAGGCTGGTTTTTCCTGGGCTTGATCCAACATGGCAGAATTAATCTTTGAAATTCCAGACCTGTGTCTGTGTTAACCCCTTTAAGGTATAGTACCCCTCAAAGCCTCATGGAAAACAAACCATTGGCTTTATCCATCTATCCTACACTGTAGAAATAAATTACATGACATCTGGGGTTTCATAAGAGCCCAGTTCTATTGGCAGTAAGTCCAGGGGTTTCTCCTTGCCTGTACATTTGCTTCAGATAAACTCCACATATAAAAACAACTTTGAAAAGATGTAATCTACATGCATAAAATGCCAGATTTATGATTTAATTATTTGGCGCAATCAGTGATCTGAAAGTTCAGAAAACAAAACAAACAAACAGAACCCTAAATGAAAGAAAACATTTCTGAACCAAACTGCCTTCCTGGTGTAGAAAGTCCTCATATGCATGGAGTCGGACAGGAAACAGAACTAGATCTGTGTGTTACCAGAACAGAACTAAAATATTTGCCTTTTTTCTCCTTGTGGAACATCACCTAAAAGAAATGCCCATTGTGTTTGATGTAGGGATTCAGAGCAGGACTTGCCGTGGTGTTTAGGGTCTCCTTTGTATTGGTTTCATCTGCTTGAACCTTGGGTTGAACCAAGCAAAGCATAGCATTGGATGCTACCTCTGATTAGGGGCTCAAGAAAATATTTAGAGAGATGGGGAAAGTATAAAATGAGAGGATGACTGGTCCATTCCACAAACATTTATTTATTGAGTGTCACGGACAAGGGCAGCAGTCCCCAACCTTTTTGGCACCAGGGAGCGGTTTCGTGGAAGACAGTTTTTCCACAGAAGTGGGGGGATGGTCAGGCAGTAACGCGAGAGATGGGGAGCGATGGGCAGCAGCAGATGCAGCTTCACTCACTTACCCGCCACTCACGTGTGGCCCGGTTCCTAACAGGCCGCCGACTGGTACCAGTCTGTGGCCCAGGGGTTGGGGACTCCTGCTCTAGGGTATTCAAGGTAAATGGATGAGGTTCCTTCCATCCAGGAGATTATTATCTCCCTTGAAAAACATAAAGCACTACAGAAATACCAGTTTCCTATGATACTGTTTTACTGCATCTACAGTGAAGGGAAACTAACAGCCATAGGCAGAGAACAAGTGTTATGGGTTGAATTGTGTCCCCACAAGTTCATATGTTGAAGTCCTAGCCTCAGTACCTCAGAATGTGACTATTTGGATGTGACCTGTATAGGATCTTTACAGAGGTAATATGATTGGTGTCCTTACGAAAAGAGGAAATTTGGAGACAGACACCCATAAAGGGAAGACCATGTGGGCATGAAGACGGCCGTCTACAAGCCAAGGAGAGAGACCTGGAACAGATCCTTCCCTCACAGCCCTCAGAAGGAACCAACCCTGCTCACACCTTGGCTTCAGACTTCTAGCCTCTAAAACTCTGAGACAATACATTTCTGTTGTTGAAACCACCCAGTTTGTGGGAGTTTGTTGTGAACTACCAAGCAAACTAATACAACAAACTCTGGTGAAAAGAATTCAATAGCAGATCGGGGCACCAAGATGAGGAAAAAGGTATGACTGTGTTTTGACTTTCCTTCCTCCTCGGTGGCCCTCTTCTGATAATCTGCCAAAGACACTGGATGTTATTTCCTTCCTGGACTGGTTAAAAAAACAACAAAGAACCAGGAGTAAAGGATGGAACTAGAGCCTTTCTGGAAGCTTCTCTGGGAACTCCCTTCAATTTAAGAGGCGTTTCCTTTACTCCTAGGTTCTAAATTCCTGAGCAGCCTGTTCACTCTTAGAGTTGGAGCCCTTGTCGCATGGAGATCTGGTGATTTGGACACCATAAGCAGCTTGAGGCCTGCCCCTCTGTGTGATTAGGCCAGAGAAAATCAGAACAGCTCTTTGCATCGCAGAACTTTATATAGTATTTGTTCTGTTGTTGTGGACACTGGGGGTAACCATGTGGTGATGGTGTTATCATCTGTTTAAAAGTCATCAACTCATCCAAGGAGACCAGAGGCCATAGATTTTCCATATTCTCAAGACTTAAATGTTTGCTCTTGGACTACCAGGATTGGAGGAATGAGGTCTAAACCTTACGTTGTTCAGCTGAAGAACTAGTGGCTCAGGAACATGTTTTGTCTGGGGTTTCCTATCCAATCAAATCAATTTGTTGAGCACTTACTGGGTGTGATGCTTAATTTTATGTGTCAGTTTGGCTAGACTGTGGTGCCCAATTGTTTGGTTAAACATTCGTCTAGATGTTGCTATAAGAATATTTTTTTGATGTGATAACGTTTAAATTAGTAGATTTGAAGTAAAGCAGATTATCCTCCACAATGTGAGTTGGGCCTCATCTAATAAGTTGAAGGCCTTAAGAGAAAAGACTGAGTTTCCCTGATGAGGAGGGAATTCTGACTCTGGATCACAGCATCAGTTCCTACTGGAATTTCCAGCTTCCTGGCCTGTCCTACAGGTTTTGAACTTGCCAGCTCCCACAGTTGTGTGAGAAGATAATTCAAAATAAATCTTTTTTTTTTTTTTGTGGTACGCAGGCCTCTCACTGTTGTGGCCTCTCCCGCTGCGGAGCACAGGCTCCGGACGCGCAGGCCCAGCGGCCACGGCTCACGGGCCCAGCCCCTCCACGGCATGTGGGATCTTCCCGGACCGGGGCACGAACCCGTGTCCCCTGCATCGGCAGGCGGACTCTCAACCACTGCGCCACCAGGGAAGCCCCAAAATAAATCTCTTGATACATCTTACTGATTCTGTTTCTCTGGAGAACCCCGACTAGTACAGTATGGAACGGGCATGGTGAGGAATGGACAGGGGATTAATACCTGGCTTTTGGGTTCCTTGGCTCTGCCTTGGTGGCCACCTACCAGGATATAAACCAGAACAGTTGTTCTGCTCACAGCCATGTAATTCATAACGTTGTTGGGGAATGAGTGCTTTTCCTCACACATTCAGTTTTTGGAGTGATGAACCAAAACCAAAATTAAATCCGTCAAAGTACCTGTGAATGTGCTGTTCTTTCCATTGGGCCACACTGGTCCTCTTCTATAGGAAATACCCTCACCAAACCTAGGCAGGTAAGGCTGAAGCCGTCCATCTGTTGTCCCCCCGGTGTGAGTGTCACGTGTTTGTCAAGTCCACTTGATTCCTCCCACACACTCAAGCTCTGTATTCTGGGAGTGAAGCTGAGGAAAGTTTCCTCTTCCTTAACAGAGACTGTCAGAGTGCGCTTGCTTTAGGAAACGGTGAAAATGCAGCCGGAGTGTTCGTGGGGAGGCTGTTTGCAGGCTTCGTTCTTCGGCTGTGCGGAGCTGAAGAAAAATAACCACTGTGGAATCTCAGCTTCTTAAAACTGAACATTATCGATGCTTACTACCTTCCGTGGAGGCCTTGGGTGGAAGGTTACAAAACAGGATAAATTTTCATCTAAAAATAAATGAGCAGATTTTACACAATAGAAATTCTACCTGGGTTAGGATTTCAGCTCCTTTTATTTCACGTCTCCATGAGCTTAATTATACTGAAAAAATTAAGTGAAAAAGTTGAAGGAAGATATTTGGAGAGTTAAGATTTGGGCAAAAAACACAACTTTCATTTTATTTACTTAATATTGATTAAAAAATTTTTTTATTGAGGTATAGTTGATTTACAATGTTATATTAGTTTCAGGTGCACAGCAGAGTGGTTCAGTTTTTTTTATATATATATATATATATATATATATATATATATATTCTTTTTCGGATTCTTTTCCATTATAGGTTATTACAAGATATTGAATATAGTTCCCTGTGCTATACAGTAGATCCTTGTTGTTTATTTTATATATAGTAGTGTGTGTATGTTAATCCCAAACTCCTAATTTATCCCTCCCCCCACTTTCCCCTTTGGTAACCATAAGTTTGTTTTCGAAATCTGTGAGTCTGCTTCTGTTTCGTAAATAAGTTCATTTGTATCATTTTTTTTAGATTCCACACATGTTATATAATATTTGTCTTTCTCTGTCTGACTTACTTCAGTTAGTATGATCGTCTCTAGTTGCATCCATGTTGCTGCAAATGGCACTATTTCATTCTTTTATGGCTGAGTAGTATTCCATTGTATGTGTGTACCACATCTTCTTTATCCATTCAGCTGTCAGTGGACACTTAGATTGCTTCCATGTCTTGGCTATTGTGAATAGTGCTGCTGTGAACATTGGGGTGCATGTATCTTTTCTAATTAGAGTTTTTGTCTTTTCCGGATATATGCCCAGGAGTGGGATTGCTGGATCATATGGTAACTCTGTTTTTAGTTTTTAATACTGATTTTAAGCAGAAGCATGGTTTTGATCAGATCTTTGAGTGCAGTCTCTCCCAGGCCTACCACTGGTTACTGGTTCAGCCAGGGGCGATGGAGCCAGTGGTTTCTTAGGGTTCTCAAAGGCTGTAAGGAGACGCTCACAGCAAGGGGTTGAGCAGACTCAATGAGACAGAAAGCAGGCTCCATTTCAAGAAGCTAAGCGGTGAATCAGCTGTTTGCAGAAACCGAAGAGCTGGAGGTATGGATTAAAGATGGATATAAAGCTAAAAATCTGGGATGAAGAGGGATAAAGGGACCAGCTAGGATGCACTTTGCAGGGTGTGAATTTACTATAAAGGAGTTCTCAGAAGAATGGACAAAGGAAAAGTGGACAGCTCATCTCTAGCTTTGCTTATTTTCTCTGTGATTTCCGGCTGGTTTCCCTGACCCTTGGCCACCGCCCACCCCCTCATGGCTTTCACCTACCCCCATCCTAGGCAATAGGCAGCCAATGCTGATGACGTGTTACTTAGAGTGCGAGCTGGTGGTATCAGACTAGGTTAGGCAGCTGTGGGAACCTACTGGCTCCCGTGTGACGCTGACTTGCCTTAACGTTATTGAAATGTGCTGTTTCCCTGCCCTGTTCCCCAGGGCCCCAAGTGAAAGCTCACTGTGATTTTGAAAAGTGAAAAATGTCCCTGCGATGGAGATGCAGGACCAGCTTGTTAACGTTTATACAAGGGTCTATTTTCGGAAGACAAACTGTAGCCAAGACACAGGTCAGAGTTCAGAAAGGAAGATGGGGCAGAAATGATGAAGCTGTGGTCCTTTGCCTTGCATGTATCTGATTCTTAAGACGCTGGTGATAAGGTCCTGGAGGGCTGCTAAATGTGGCGTAGAAATTTGGCTTTAAACATTTTAGAGGCAACGCAAAAGGGGAGCATATGATAAGCGACGTGATCAGGGAAGGGGCGGTTACAGCAGAAGTACTGTTGTTCTTGGAACAGAGATTAGAGAAAGACCCGCCCTCCCACTGCCCTTATCACTGCCACCCACACCAGCTGCCTCTGGGAACAGCATGAAGAAGGCTGAGGAGTAGAGTGGAGCGTGTTTTCTGACATCCTTCTCGTAAAAGCCTCAGCAATCCTCAAGGCCTGGGGCTATAGCGATATAAAGGTCCCCACCCTCCAGAATTTTATGATTTCATTAGGAGAGGGAATCGTTGGTGATTTAATGGGTAGACGGGTTTGCATGGATGCCCTTGGATGAGCATTTCTAGAGCAGGGAGGCTTTTCACGTTGCCAGTCGCTTATACACCATCTGCCTGAAGTGTGGTGTCCTGTGGAGAGACCCGCGACCTCTCCAGTGTGTCCCTTCTGAAAAACAGGAAGTGGCTAAAGAGACGTGACCAGGGAAAGAGAAAAATATACCTTTGTTGCGGTTACAATAATTCATGGGAAAAGTGCGAAACTTGTGAAACAAAATTGTGGGTCTTGGAGGGAGGAACATGAAGTCAAAGGAGAGGGATCGCAGGGGAAGGAGGCATGACAAGCTGAGCCCCAGAGGAGAGACCACTCCCAGGACTAAGCAGAAAAGCTTCAATGAGCGAAAACACCGGAAACTTCCGGAGAGCTGCACCCCCACCCCCACCCCCCTGCAGAGGACACGTTCCTTCAGCCTGAACCACGGCATGGTCTTGCTGGGGTAAAGGCAAGAGGAAAGCCAGGCAAGAATTAATTCTAGAGAGACCTTCTCAAGGGCGTGGCATGATTGCCTCCACGGCGAAGTGCTTCTCTCAGTGGAACCTCCAAGTCATTCTTTCGAGTTAGGTGTGATTTCTTTGTTGTTTAGTTTTATTTGTTTATTCTTGCCCTAATTTAGGTGTGTACTGTTTGGATGGAAACGTTAGTGTATCCTAGAAGTGGCTCTGTAATACTTGGGAGCAGAAGTGACAGCCAGCTTCTGGATGTCAGTGTAAGTTGGGTGTGGCAACCAGGGTATTGGAAGGTCGTAGCTATTACAGGTAATTCCGTTCCCTCCTTGTCCCCTCCCACCAGCCTCCAGGCAGACCAGGTGGCACCTAGTACAATACTTCAGCAGCCCCACATCGGCCCTCGGAGGGCAGAGTGGCTTCTTGTCCAAGTCCCAGCCACTCTTTTTAGCTCATTTCCCCCCAGTGCCTTGCGTTCCCCCTGGAGGACTGGTTGCTGCCATCCCCCCGCCCCAGCAAGGGCCACGGTAGCCCTCCTCTGAAACACGAAGAACCATGCCTTCTCCCCTCCTCCTCTTCCCTCCAGCTTCCCGTGAGGTATTCCAGCTCTACGCCAGCTAGTTTACTGGAAACGTCACCCATCCCCGTTTGTACCCATTAATTACCATTAGTCACACTGGGTGCACAAACGTGACACCTCTCATTCTGGGGCCATCTCATTCGGCCTCACCTGTCTCTCTCCGGCAGCATCAGTCCATGGTTATCGCGGGACTTGGAAACTATCTTGTATGTAATTTATCTGCAAGTTTATTGTCTCTTCTTCTCCCTCGAAAATATAAGGATAATGAGGGCAAGGACTTTGCTTGTCTCCTTGATGACTGTGTTTTCAGTTCTGAGAACAGTGTTTGGCACGTTAATAGGTATGCAGTCGTTTTTGTTGCTGTTGTTGAAGAAGAGAGAGGATATAGTCAGTTGTAAACCAGAGAACTTGGGGGAATAGGACATCCCACTGAGTGCTGCCAGGGGGGAACTCAGAGCAGCCAGAGCTCACTGAAGGTGGGAGCGCTGGAGAGCCGAGGAAGGAGGAACATCAAGGTGTGGGAAGGAGGCTAGCGCAGAGGTTCTCAAGGTGTGGTCTGCGGAGCCCCGGGAGCAGGGGTTTCTGAGAGCCTTTCAGAGAGTCTGTAACGTCAAAACTATTTTCATAACCTTATTAAGATGTTGACTTTTCCACTGTGGTGACATTTCCACTGACGGCACAGAAGCAAAAGAGGGTAGGGCATGAACCAAAGCAGAGGCACCAAACTGTCACCACACACTCACAGCAAAAGAGATTCCAGTTTCATTGAAGAATGTCCTCAGTAAATCAGTGAAAGCTCTTCATTTTATGAAATCTCGACCTCGTGTCTGTTTCATGTTCTGTGTGAAATGGGAAATACACGTAGGACATCCCTGCTGAATAGTGAAATATGTTGGTTTCCTTGAGGAAGAACACTCGGCAGTTGAATCGTGAGCTAAATTGGCTCTTTTTTTTTGTCATGGAACATCATTTTTACTTTAGAGAAGGAAAGACAAACTATAGTTATTTAGACTTGGGCATTTCACACATATTCTGCCAAAAATGAGTAAAGTGAGCTTGTCAAGTGAAACAATGACACTATCAGTTGCCAGCAATAAAATTTTAACTTTCAAGAGAAAATTAGAATTATGGAAAACTTGTGTCCGTCACAGGAAGCTTGAGAGCTTCCTTATAGAGACTTTTCTGTTGAGATTGGTGGTGATAATATGAAGAGTGGGATTTTTTGATGTTGTATGATAAAATAGGTCAACATTTGGAATGATCGATATAGTTCAGTGAGTCATAATTTTCCAAATGTTACAGCATCATGCATGAGAAAATGAACTGTACAAAGAGCAAAATAGATGAATGGATTTCATATAAGAGTTTTAAAAGTTCATTGACAAGGTTGCAGATTCCACACTGAAAATTAACTTTAAAGAAAAGAGCAATTTAGTTGCAGTATCAAAGAATATGTACAATTATCTTTTTTAAAAAAAAACCTATTAAACTCCTCTCACACACGGGGGCTGATTTTTCTTCATCAACCTCAACTAGAACAAGACATTACAACAGACTGAATGTAGAAGCAGAGCAGATATGAGAATCCAGCTGTTTTCTATAAGCCAGACATTAAAGAGATTTGTAAATGACATCACCCTTCTCACTAAACTTTTTGTTTGGGAAAACCGTCATAATTTTTGTTAGCATGTAATGCATTATTATTTTTTGATAAATATTTTAAAAATTTCTCAGTATTAATGTCTAATATGGTAAATACTGATAACCTACATTTTTAAAAAAGCTCCTCAGAATCCCCTTTTGTGAGTGTAAGTGTTAAAAAAAAAAAAAGTTTAGGGATTCTGAGGCCAAAATGTTTGGAGAACCCCTGGCCTAGATTAGGGTTAAAAGAACTCAGCAGTGGCTCCGAAGAGTGAACCGTTTTCTTCTCACGTTTCTCTTTAATTGAGGCCACGTCCACACCAATGAAGTGAATTAGAGAAAAGTACTGAAGGAAGGAGGTGAATATCTATGGATGCTCCTTTGTGCTGTAGGAAGTCGGCTCTCACTTCTTCCTCAGACCTAGCCTGTGAGGTCATAGGTATTCAGTCCCATTTTGGTAGAAGAAAGGCTCAGAGTAGTTAGGTACCTTGCCCAAGATCACACAGCCCTGAAGTGGGTGGCAGAACCACAGGTCTGCCCAACACTTCCTGTCAAACCCCAGTCCATCTGAAAATTATCAGAAATGTTTAGGTCCAAAATACTTTCACTTGAAATGTAAGTGTGATTTACTTGAAATGTAAATGTAAGTGTCCAAAATACTTTCACTTGAAATGTAAGTGTGATTGAGGTAAATACAGTTTTGATGTATTTGAATGACCCCAGTGCCTGCCTTGCTGTGCCATCACCCTGGGCTGGCGGAGACAATGGCATCACAGAATAGTTACCAGATTTCCTGCAAAACTATAAACCAGCTGGGCCTCTCTTTAAATTGCTTGGACTGATTCTTCTTCCTAAGAAAAAGGTGTGTGTGTGTGTGTGTGTGTGTGTGTGGTTTTTCTTTCCCTTCTGTTTTTGCTCTGGCATTCTTTTGTGAGCATGTAACTGATTACTAAATAGGGTCAAAACAGCTTGAGTTGGGCTTCCTGTGTGAATGTGCACGGCACGGATTTCCAGCCTTTCGTGTGATATGTTATCTGTGGCAGCTGTGCCCGCCGTTGAAGTTTCGGATGGCTTCCATCAACTTCCTGTATTGTTGGAATGGTGGGTGTGTGTGCACACCGCCCGTGGAGACAGAAGGGAGGGTGTTTCTACGTGGTTTTCCTTGGATTTTGTGAAAGGTTTTCAGTTAGATGTGCAGAGGGCCACGTGTTTCTGTGGAAAGAGCTCTGGGTTAGCACAAATGTGGGTCCAGTGGTTGTCTGCTACGAATTATCTACGTAGTTCGGGGCAAATTATTTAGTTCTCCGGCCCAATTCTGCTTCCTTATAAGGTTCCTTCCAGCTCTGAAATGTTGCAACTCGGAGTTCTTATAAAAGCCTCACTTTCCAAGTCACCACACTTTGCTGCTCTGAAACATTCATTTTTCTTCTTTCTGATTTTATTTTCTATGTGCTGTTTGTCCTCTTCCATGTCCCTTTATTATCCCAACATTAAGTGCTCTTGTATTTAACTTCTTTCAAAATGGTTCTCTTTCACTAGCTCTTATCATTCAGTTCCCATTGCCTCTAAAATAACATTACAGATGGTCACCGTTTTCTTAGAAAGAAGGTCCAGAGTGCGTTCACTTCCTGTTCAGTTGGGGGCGGATCTAGAGTTTGGAGATTGGTTTCTGTCAGGATCCTCCCTCTGCCCACAATAGAGCCCAGAGAGGCTGGGCTGGCAGCCACTTCTCCAGCTGTGCTCTATTTTTATTAAATTTAATTAGATTGAAGTATGCAGGATAATGGCAAACTTAACTCATCTGCTGTCCTGGCCCAGTATGAACATTTAAAATAGAACCCGGACGTTAAACTTCTCTTGTTTTCTCCTCAAGCTTGGGCTGTCCCTCCCTCTGCCGGCTTCCCCAGATCCGCCGCGAGTGGGTGCAGCGCCATCTAGTGACGGCATGGGCTGATCTTTTGCTGCCTAATTCCTGCAATGCCTGCCTAAGAGAACCTGTGCACTGTGAAATACAGGCAAACAGGGACCTAAGTAACATACTGGGAACTGCAGCAGGTCACTTAGTATTGATATACAGAAAGTTCTAGTGTGTTATTAACCATTCAAATTTCTGTAAATTACAGAATCCCTGGGACCGTGTGAAGTGAAGATTTATGGGCGTCTTCACCTCAGATGAGTCCTGAATGTTGTTTTGAACTTTTCAGTGAGGTTTTGTGTTCTTAGTGTGAGATCCAAGTGTTGGGGGGGTGGTAATTTACATGCATGTGAAAAACATGGTCAAGTTGCTTGATTTGTCTCAGCCTCAGTTTCTCTCTTTATCATCTGTAAAAGATCATTTCTAAAATCCTTCCAACCTTTTAAAAAATTTCAACCAACTGCAAGCACTACAATTCTGTGACTTACTCTAGTGATTGTACACACGTCAGATCCATGGTTCCTTCCATCCTCCAAGAGGAAGTATAGAAAGAATATCAGTAGTTGTCAGTGATCGGGTACTGCTACATCTCCGGTATTGTTTTACACACATTTGCCTTTTTATTTGGTCTTTAAAAAATTTTTGCTGACAGAACTCTGTGAGATGAATATTATTATGCTCATTTTACAGACAAGGAATCTAAGGCTACCACAGCCTGCTCTCCATGTTCACAGGCTGATAAAGAAGATAAAAGAGAAGCAAGTGAGAAATATGCTGTTGTCATTATAATTCATCATAACACCATTGGCAGGGTTCCAACAGTACCAAGTGTATTCAAGCCTCATTGGAGGAGCTAGTTCTCTATCTTTCACATACTCATAAAGCCTCTGTAGTAAGGTGATTGTCAGAGAAATAGTAAAAAAACAAACAAACGAAAAAAAACTTTTCCAAGGATTCAGGGGGAAACTCACATTTTTAAGTGCTAATGTGATGCTCAGACCTGTTCGCTGTGAGCTGAGCAGTGAGAAGAGATAGAGGCCCTCAGGAGTAACTGCTGTGTCCCAGCTGATGATACAAGGATGGCAGGTGGCAGAGGTCTGCCAGCACCACTGGAGGAACAGCTCTGGGGGGCTCCGGGCATATGGCACCGTGACAACATCCTATGTGTTTTTGTTGATTGGTTTGCTTGGGTCTTCTTTTTGAAAGCTGAGCAGCCTTTCCCAAAGTGTGCTTTCTAGGGTGACATTTTATGAGGCACGCAAAGCTTCCAGGTCAAACGGTATGAGAACTGCTGGGCTGAATAAAGTTAATGGGTTTCTTGGCTCTAAGTGTAGGACTGCTTGAAACATTTTGTATGTCTGTGTGCTTTTTAAAAAATTTATAAATTAACTGTATTTTAATATACAAATCAAATAACCCCCAAAGTGTAGCTCTTCTCCCTGTGCTGGGAACCCTGTTACCTAACCACTGTTGGTTTGTGTGTGTAACTTTCCCAAAACATCCTTGTAGCACCACCTTGCTTTGTGGGATAGCACGTTAATTCTGATGAATGATGAAAATGTTCTCTTGCTGTCACCTGGCAACCTAGTCTACACTCCCACAGTGCAATGAGGCCAGTAGCTGCTGCCCCCTGGAGGTGGGCTTCCACCCTCCAGGTTTCATGCTCCTCCCAGCATCCTGTCCTTGGGTTGCCCTCCTGCTTCCTGTCGTCATTGGCATTTGTTATCAATGGTTTTGAGTAATGATCAGTCCTACACTGACCTGATGTCCAGACAGACCGTCCTATATTAAACAATAGAAATTAGTCATGAGTTAGCTTATTTTAGGGCCTAAATTGTATGCCCAAGAGGTCTGTTAAGGATTCTTAGGCCGCTAAACAGTTTTTGGGAAACCCTAGATCCTGATTCATGGAATCTTATCATTGTAGTAATAACATCTTTCCTATATCCTGGGCCCTTTACATATATTAATTTGACTAACCCCCCACCAGCAACCCTATAAAGGTAGGTGCATGTAGCATCTGTGATTTATAGAAGAGAAATTGGACCAAAGATTGGTTAGGTAACTAATTTCACCTCTAGACCACAACTTCCAGAATCTCTCAGCACCTCCTACTGTTTCCCCTCGTTGGCCTCTTATAACCTCCAAGACTTCTGCTTCTCAGAACCTCAGCTGATCATGACACAGCCTTCTTGAGCATTTACTGACCCGTGATGCCTCCCTCCTTCCCCCAGCTTTCACCTCCCACTCCCACCCTCAGCTCACTGCCCCGAGTGTGACACATTTTGAAGAGCTTCTTTGTCAAACTCTATATGAAGTTTCTGTATTGACATAAAGTGAAAGAAACAAAAAGCAGACTTTTAAGTACAATTTTTTAAAATTTATTTAATTAATTTATTTTTGGCTGTGTTGGGTCTTCGTTGCTACGTGCGGGCCTTTTCTCTAGATGCGGCAAGTGGGGGCTGCTCTGCGTCGTGGTGCGCAGTCTTCTCATTGAGGTGGCTTCTCTTGTTGCGGAGTGCGGGCTGTTGGCACGCGGGCTTCAGTAGTTGTGGCTCATGAGCTTAGTTGCTCCACAGCATGTGGGATCTTCCTGGACCGGGGCTCGAACCCATGGCCCCTGCATTGGCAGGTGGATTCTTAACCACTGTGCTACCAGGGAAGCCCCCTATGTACACTCTTGACTTCAATTACGGGAAAAGTGCATAGAAAAGGAGGCTGGAAGGAAATATGGTGATGAGGTTGTGTTAGAGTTGCAGGGTAATGGATGATTTTTTTCTTTATTAGTTTTCTGAAATGTGGTTATATGAGATATAAAATGGGAGAGATTTATGTTTTATGAATTTATAGATTTCTTTCCAAAAACTGAAAGACATCGATCAACTCACATGGTTACCATACAATATCATGAAATATGAAGTAATCTTTACAATAGTTATTTTTTAATTTAATTTAATAATTGCTGTTTGCCTTACACATGTAATTTTGAATTCCTATAAAATGTCATCGAAGAAGCTATTGTTTGCTCTTTTTGGAGCTGAGAAGACAAACCAAGGAAGAGAGAAAGCCAGTGATTTTTTTCCAAGACCACAATTGCCAGGTTCACGTGACTTTAAAGTACCCTCTTTGCAGATAAACGTGTCTGCAACACCTGTGTCTGTGGGCTGTTTTCACACAACTCCTCTTGGTCAGTCATCACCGTTCAATAATCATTCATCTGGTAGAAACAGTTATTATATAAGACCCCCATTTTCATGGTACCCATAAGTTTTGTTGCTGTATGAAGATCATATGAAGAGTGGCAGAAACATTACAAGACTCTATGGCCTCTGACATTGCTCCTGGGTCCAGCTTCTAACATTAATTCATTAGCCTGCATGCTGGCCTGTCTCCAGGATGGCCCCTAATGAGCCTTGCCTCCTGGATTCAGGAGGCAAGGCTCATTAGGGGCCTAGTGTAGTCCACTTCCATATCATATCAGGGTTGTTCTGTGTGACCAAAAGAACCCAGCAGAAGTGATGATTTGTCAACTCAGACACTAGGTCATAAAAGACATCCTGGCTTCCATCTTGCTTGCTTGGTCTTGGATCACTTACTCTGGGGAAAGCTAACTCTCATGTCATGAGGACATTTAAGTGGTCTGTGGAAAGGTCCACATGGTGAGAAACTGAGGCCTCCAGCCAACAGCCATGTCAATGACTGATCTTAGAAGCAAGTCCTCCAGCCTCATCAAGCCTCCAGATGACACAGCCCCAGCTGATACCTTGACTGAAGCTTCCTGAGAGACACTGAGTCAGACCTACCAGCAAAACTATCTCTGAATTCCTGAGCCATAGAAACGGAGATGATAAATGTTGCTTTAAACCAATAAGCTTTGCGGTACCTTGTCTCAGAGTGACAGATAACTAATAGATGCTTCAGATAATATCTTTAGTTCATAACTAAAGTCTGAACTCTACTTGAAGATCCGCACTTAAAGACTTCACCTAAGGAGACTCACCTGTCCTGAGACCTGGTTTAAATGATGACATCCTGGGGACTTCCCTGGCGGTCCAGTGGCTGGGACTTCGCCTTCCAGTGCAGGGGGTGCAGGTTCGATTCCCGGTTGGGGAGCTAAGATCCCACATGCCTCAGGGCCAAAAAATCAAAACAGAAAACAGAAGCAATATTGTAACAAATTCAATAAAGACTTTAAAAATGGTCCACATCAAAAAAAAATCTTAAAAAAAGTAAACAATTGTTGAGTTAAGTAGTAAAGTATATATTTTAATAAATAAATGGTAACATCCTGGACTTTAAGCTGATGCTATACAGGGTTGAGACTTTTGGGAGGTGTTGGGAGGGGTGAGAGTATTTTGCATGTGGGAGGAATGTGATGGTTTAAACTATGTACACAAAGCAACTAAGTCCGTGCACCACAACTACTGAGCCTGCGCTCTGGGGCCACGAGTCACAACTACTGAAGCCCGCACGCCTAGCTAGAGCCCGTGCTCCGCAACAAGAGAAGCCACCGCAGTGAGAAGCCCGCACACTGCAAAGAAGAGTAGGCTCCACTCGCCGCAAGTAGAGAAAGCACGCGCTCAGCAATGAAGACCCAACACAGCCAAAAATAAACAAACAAACAAATAAATAAATAATGTCCACAAATTATTTAACATTCCTTTCAAAAGGAGGCGCCTCATTACCATGTACTTCAGTGTGGGCTGGACTTACTGACTCACTTCTCTTTTTGTAATTGGAGTTTAGTTGATTTAAAATGTTGTGTTAGTTTCGGGGGCACAGCAGAGTGAATCATTTATATGTATACACATATCCACTCTTTTAGATTCTTTTCCCATATAGGCCGTTACAGAGTACTGAGTGGAGTTCCGTGTGCTCTACCATAGGTCCTTATTAGTTGTCTATTTTATATACAGTAGTGTGTATGTGACTGACTCAAGAGGAGGTGACAGTGTGAGGCTTCAGAGACCAGCTCATAAAGTCACGGGCTCTTCCTGCTTGCTCTTCCTCTTGGATGGCCTACTCTGGGGAAAACTGTGAGGGCTCTTGTAGAGGTCCACGTGACACTGAGATGTTCTACCAACAGCCCTTCGAGTGAAGCTCATGGGAGGTGGCTTCCCAGCCCCAGTCAAGCCTTTGGATGACTGCAGACCCTGCCGGTATCTTGACCGCAACCTTGTAAGAGACCCAGAACCACTATCTCAGAACCACTCAGCTGTGTCACTCAGCTGAGTGAAAAAATAGTTTGTTGTCTTAAGTTACTGAATTTGGGGGTAATTTGTTATGTAGCAATAGATAATTAATTCATCAGTGCTGAAAAATTACCTGATAATATTTTCATATTTGGATTAGAAAGTTCTGGATAAATCCAAGTACGTTTTTTCCTACCAAGGTCATGACTTTGTAATTATTCTTGCTCCTATCCTTTCAACATAAGCTCAAAAGATTCTTTTGTCTCTATTATTTAATTTTAACCTATGTTTTCTCTGTCTTGATAGCTCTCAAAGAACTACAGACAGAGAGGGAAAGAGAGAGAGAGAGGTCACGTAACATTGAAGGAAGAGAAGCATTCTTACACAAAGGTACCCAAGCTGATATATGTGTACCACATTTACTGTATATACATACATAGAGTAACTGTGTGTGTATGTGTGTAGATATATATAGTAAATGTGTATATATATATATACAGTAAATGTATATATATGTATATTTCTATATATCTGTATACACACACATGCAGTTGAGTGATCAAGTACATATTATACATGTATTCAGTACTCAGTACATGTAACTCACAACTCCATACAGATAATAAATCTCTTAGAATATACAGAAGATACAGAAGAGTCTTTAGTTTCAGGTTCGAGTTGTATATTCCATCCTAAAATTCCACTGGGCTGTCTGGATTTGAAACTGGCTCCTCTGCCGTATTCAATTCAGTCGTCCTGAGCTCCTCCGGGGAGGAGGGGTGAGCAGGAGTCCTGCTAGGCTCAGCGCAGGAGCTGCCTGATGGGAAACTTCCCCTCCGTGGCCCCGTCTCTCTTCTCAGCTGCTCCTTGGCCCATCCTTCCTTTCACTCTGCTTTCCTCTCTCTTCTTGTTTCCAGCTCAGCTTTTCAGTCATCTGGTTGTGTTGTTTTGATGTTCTGTGTGTGAGTCTGTGTGTGTGTGTGTGTGAGAGAGAGAGAGAGAGAGAGAGAGAGAGAGAGAACCCGGGAAGGGGCAGTGCCGCGGGAATGGGGTCATATCCACCATACAAATAAACAGCTGCCATGCTCTGTGGTTGGTGCGTTGCCTGTCAACTTCTGAAAGGCCAGTGGACAAGCCTGTTGCTTCAGCAGAGCTAAGTCTGTTAGATCCGCCACGATGAGGGAGAACATAACCTTGATCGTCTTGGTAGTGTCTCGAAAACGGAGATGAGGGCAGGGTATTTGTATGGTTCCAGGGCCTGGGCTGGGTGACTTTCAGGTGCGTCTTGCACGGTGGGGTCGGGATTGGGCCGAGTTCCGCCTTCCTAGCTTTCTCTGGATCGGCGGGCACCGTGAAGTGAGGACCTGGGGCCACTCTTGATGCACAAGCTATGAGTCTTGGTGAGTCAGCTGTCTAGCTGGTTCATTGTTTTCTTCTAGGAGGCTTGTATTTCCTGAAGCGAACAGCTAGATTATTTTGTTTGGTCCTAACATTACTTAACACGGGCACAGGGAAGTACGTTGGTTTGGGTGCTTGGGTGCTACAGACGTGGTATCGTGAAGTGGGGAGGGTTAGTTCCTTGGGGGAGAGGGCTGGGAGGGAAGAGGATGAGGGTGGAGAGACTTCGCAGAAGAGTTACTCGAGTGAGAGATGGAAGCATGATGTGAACTCTGCAGAGATGCGAGCTGGGAAAGGATCCAGAGTGTCTCTCAGACTTTAATGTTCCTACAGATCAGCTGGGGATGTTGCTAAAATGCAGATTCCTTATGCTGCGGCTCTGGGTTCCCGGGTGAGGTGGATGCTGCTGGTCTGGGGACCGCACTTTGAGTCATGAGGTCCTAGACCCACAGAGGGATGTGCAAAACCGCCTGGGCATGAAGTGGTCAGGTGTATTTGGGGAGCATCCCCGGGCTGTTCGTGCAGATGACGGTGAACTAGGAGGCGGGAGAGAGGCCCTGGCTTAGGACGGCTTGTGGCCGGAAGAGGAGCTGGGACTTCAGGAGCCAGGTTCCCAACTGCGACTGCACATCCGAGTTGAGTTAGAAACAGAGGGTCTGAATTAGTGGGTTTGGAGTGGATTCTGTTCACTGGCATGTGCGTTTTTCACCTGCAGCCAGGCTGAGAACCACTTCTGTAAGCAAAGGATAGCCCGGGAAAGGTTTTTAAAGCAGGTGTTCATCTTGGGCGACTCTGACGGCTGCGTGGAACTGCAGTGGATGAAGCAGTAGAGGAGGAGGCCTGAGTTCCCCGGAGAGGGGAGCTTTGGGAGTTTCGTTTAGCCGTTGAATGAATGTGGATTAGAAAGCTGGGTGCGAGCGAATGAGGTCGCTGGTTGGAGAGGAGAGAGCCGAGTTCTGGAAATTGACTGCTCTGGGCTTGAGACGTTTCCCAGGGATGTATGGCCTGTAGGACACTTGGAGTCCCTGGGCTCCTGGGAATAGCATGGGACCACCAATGCCTGCTGGGGGCACAGAGGAACCAGAGTGGGCACAGAGTGCTGGGGGTGGGGGGACAGTGAAAACCAGTGGGGACGCTGCCCAGGTTTGCCTAAGCCTGGCCCTGACCTGGCCCTGACACCATCGGGCAATTTCTAGTTGGATATGTTACTGGGAAAATGCCGTTGTATAACCTAGAAGTTTGGAGTTTGATCTGTTGATGCTACAAATGCTTGCTTCCTCTATTTCTTTCAATTTCGTTTCTTTTTTTCCTATTCAATACAAAACTCTAATGTTTTTCTTTTTACAACTAGAAAGAACAGGACCGATGTCTCAGCATCATTACTCACCAGTTATTCTTGTCCTGTTTGTCCTTTAAAACAAGATGTTTGGGGCCCCCATTTGGAGAGGATGTTACATTTGACCCTGTGCTCGCAGCCTCCCTTGACAGCTCTTCCCTTTCCTGATGCTTTGAAACGCGAACACAGGTTGTATCTTATTCAGTTTGGCCAGGACTGTTACCATTAACCTGAGTTTACAAGTGAAGAAATTGTACAGGTGAGAAAATTGAGGCTCAGGATGGGTCAAGCCATTTGGTTAAGCCCGCCGGTCTTAACAGCAGCGAGAGATAGCACCTGGGAGGGGAGGCTTAACACCTCAGAGAAAGGAAGCCATCTGCTCTCTTATCTCCCCCTGGTCCAAGCTCGCCGTGCTGACTGTAGTTTTCCACTTGTGTCCTGAACACCATCTCCCAGGCAGCCAGCCGGGGGTGATCACCCTCAGCTGTTGAGAAAGGACATCCCTTCAAAATCCGAAAATCGAGGCACCCAATTCTCGGTTTTCCAACTCTAAACTCCTGCGTAGGTGAAAGGCAAAGTGTGTTTTTTTTTTTCTCGCTTCCACACAGACCTCCCCCAGCCTGGGAAAGGAGAAAGCAGGAGCAGTCAGATGTAGGTAATTAAAGGCTGCAGAGAACCCCCTGCCAGGTGTACCCCCCGCCCCAGCCCAGTTGGCCCAAGGTCAGTCACGTAGTCTCCATGGGGGTGAGCGCTGGGTATTGCTGAGCCAAGACCTGATTCACTGGAACCCATCAAATAGTTACCGAGTGATTGCCTTGTGCCCAGCACTGTTCTTGGTGTGGGAGATAGAGCAGCGGACAAAAAACAAAACCACAGAACAAAAGCCCTGTCCTCTTGGAGCCCTGCATCTTGGGGAGTGGGGAGCAGATAACATACACAAGTAAAATGTAATATTTAAAGATGGTGAGGGCTTTGGGCAGAAAAAGAAGCATGGAGGGGGAATAGGGAGTGTGTATGTGTGTGGAATTTTAAATGGGTTGATCGGGAAGACCACTTTGAGAACCTAATATCCGAGACAAAGCTGGAAAGAAGTGAGGGGAACATTGCTTTCACTTCAGGGACCCAGTAGAGGGAACAGCAAGTACGGAGTCCCTGAGTCCTGAAATGTTTGAGGAATAGCAAGGAGGCAGTAAGGCCAGAGCTGCGGACACAGGGGAGCAGAGTAAGAGATGAGACTGGAGGGAAATGGGGTCTGAGCAGTAGGTGCTGGAAGGTCGCTGACAGTTTTCTTCTCATGACTCTCAGGCCAGAGCAGCCATTTCACTGGCATTGTCAGTGGCCCAGGACACGTGTCTGTCACGGGATGGATGTGGAAATTAGGGAGCTGGGTGTGTCTAGCAAGGAAGCCCCAGAGGCCTCCCACTGAGTCGTCTCCCACCCGTGCAGCCCAGTCTCCTTCTCCTCCTGTTCTCTTTGCCAGATTGCAAATTCTTAAGTGCAATGTTCTTAAGTTGTTCACACCTTCCACATTTCAACAGTTGATAGCCTTAAGTATTCCAGTGTCGCCTTAGCCGCTAATGATCACGATTTCAGTCCTCTATCAACTCTGCACGTACTTTAACATTCCCCGGGAGACCTGCCTTTACTTTTCTTCCACAGATTATGTTCTCTTCTGCTTTCTGTCGAGTGTGATTCTTTGGTATCACTGAACAGCTTCTATGTGAGGTAGCATGCACTAGAAGATGCAGCCGCTGGCTTGGACCGCCTCTCGTCTCTGCACAGACTGGTCTGAATTACTACCTGGTTACCAGCTTCTTAGTTACCAAGTGTTTGGAAGTTAGTGATGACTCAGCATCAGCCGGTTCTGGAAAGACCTCTAGGTGGTGCTGGGCCGGGGCTGACAGCACGGCGCACAGCCGGCTTTTACTGTCCAGAAGAGGGCGCCCTAGTTCCACCTTCGCTGCAGGGCCTCTCCTCCCAGCTCCCGGCTGGGCTCTGTTCCCAGCCTCCTGGGCAGCCAGTGGGGATATGGGAGCCATTTCCTCCTTTTCTTCTCCCTGGCTCTCTAATCAGATTCTCGCTCATTCTCCCTGAGCTCTGCTCGTGTCTTATTTTCATTCCCAGACCTACTGGCCCAGCCCCGCCCTGCGCCTCTGCCCCGCCGTGGACCCTCCACCTCAGCCCCTCCCTCCACACCTGCGCGCTGCTCCGCAGTCTTCTGGCCAAGCGTCTGCTGGAAAATCCTCCAGCCTCTCCAGCATTCTAGGTTGAAGCCCAGCCCCCTAGTGAGGTGTTCAAGGCTTATGAGAATCAAAGCTGCCATCTGCTCTGTCTTCTTCCCTGCCCTTTTCTCCCTCTGGCAGGAGCTGCCTCCCCGCCGAGTGGGTAGAACCAGGGCGTTTGCACAGACAAGCCCAAGTGCAAAGCGGAGGACCCTGACTCTGGCAGGTGGCCCGACCTCTTAGGCCCTCATGGGGCCCAGCAACGCCTCCCCTCAGGTCGGTGTGACAATTAATGAAACTCTTGGCGCAAAGTGTCCGGGTGATAAAGGGCACCATCACTGTTACCATCATCTTCGTCAGTTTAGTTCGTCAGTTTTCACCCTCTTCGCCATTGTCCAAATCTCTACGCTTCTCACCTGTCGATGTGCCACCGTCTAAGGTCCAGCCTTGTGTCACCTCCCGTAGACAACCCTCGTCTACCCCGGGGCCCCGTGGTTCTCTGCATCTTCCTCTGGGAGCCCCTCCTGCCCTGAGCCTGGCAACAGTGAACCGTCTTCCTGGGCACTCCTGTTGGGGCCAGCACTCTGCCAGGCCTGTAAGTTTCTGCAGTGGAAGGGGAGACAGAGTCCCCGCCCTCGCCGCACAGATACTCTGCTAGAGAAAGAACATGCTAAGGAAGTAATGTGTGTGACCAGTTTCAAGAGGAAGGCTGCACACGGCTCTGGGAACATAGAGAAGGAACATGACTTAGTATCTGGTCTGGGTTAGCATGGTCCGACCTCAGAAAGGCACATTTAAGTTGAGGTGGATGTGCAGTTAAGTCAGGCCAAGTGGGGGGGTGGAAGAATATTCCAGAAAGAGAGAACTGTGCACGTCTTATCTCTCCTGCTAGTTTTCAGTTCTCTGGGACCAGGGACTGTCTCTTATCCCCATAAGATCTCCAACAGTCCCTAGATAGCTCCTTGCCAAAAGGAACTGTTTAAAAATTGTCCAACACAAGATATAAAGAAATGTAGAGTTTTAAAAGCACCATCTTTAAAATGATGGAGAAAATAGCACTGTCTGTTGCTATGTTTTCAGTACCCTTCTTGGGGTGGTTACTCCACTCACTTTGAATCCGTTACAGGCAGACCTCGGAGATATTGTGGGTTCCGTTCCAGACCATGGTAATAAAGTGAATATCACAATAAAAGAAGTCACATAGATGTTTTGGTTTCCCAGTGCATATAAAAGTTACGTTTACAGTATATTGTAGTCTATTAAGTGTGCAATAGTATTATGTCTAAAAAATTGTACATAATTTAATTTAAAAATACTTTATTTCTAAAAAATGCTAACCACCCTCTGAGCCTTCAGTGAATCATAATATTTTTACAACAGTAACATCAAAGATCACTGATCACAGATCATCACAGCAAACACAGTAATAATGAAAAAGTTTGAAATACTGTGAGAATTATCAAAATGTGACACAGATACAAACGCAGGGTTGCCACAGGCCTTCAATTTGTGAAAAATGCAATATCTGTGAAGCGCAACCAGACGAGGTCTGCCTGTACCGACGTAACACGGTAGTGAAAACCAGGCAGGTTCTCCATAAACACCCACTTCTGAGGGCTGAGGCCTCACAAGGTGAAATGGGGGACTTTCTTCAGGATGGCTGTGCTGTGCCTCCCCCCAGAGCAGGGAGCGCTTCCTGCACGGAGTGTGCAGGTCACTTGAGCTCACACACTGAGATCCCCCGTTAATAAAACAGAGGGGTGTGGGAGTGGATGAGGACACCCTAACGATCAACTTCACGTGGACTTCAACTCGTTTCATGGAACTTTGGGGATCCAACTGCATTTCTTTTTTTTGGCGGTACGCGGGCCTCTCACTGTTGTGGCCTCTCCCGTTGCGGAGCACAGGCTCCGGACGCGCAGGCTCAGCGGCCATGGCTCACGGGCCCAGCCGCTCCGCGGCATGTGGGATCCTCCCAGACCAGGGCACAAACCTGCGTCCCCTGCATCGGCAGGCAGACTCTCAACCACTGCGCCACCAGGGAAGCCCCAACTGCATTTCTTTTGATGAGGAACTTTCAGGTGCCTCTGATGAGGATGCGCACAAGCAGCCCACTGCCTTGTCCGGGGCACAAGGATGGTGGTCTCTCATTACAGGGCAAGAACAAGGCCTGTGGAAATGGCCCCACTGTGCCCCTTGAAAGTCGCAGCTCCACCCACTTTATGCCAAGCCCGAAGCCTGGGCACAGGAATCTTTGCCAAGGTTCCCAAACATGGGGCCAGTGCTCAGGCTCGTGGTATGTGTGGGGCTCCCCCCTGGCAGGTTCCTTCCACCCCTGGGGCAGCATTGGGGGCCCCAACTGGCTCCCTGCTAGTGGGGCTGCTCCAGCCTTCCTCTTAATGCGGCATCTCCATTGATCAACCCTTTGGGGGCCCCGGCCTCTCAAAGGCGTGGATCGGGTTAAGTTCATGGTCCTGTTCTCCTCTGGAGCAAGGGAGCCCTGAACACGAAGGTCTGGCTGCCCTGAGTTTTCATGAGTGACTTGTGGGAAGGAAGGGATTTCCCTTTGTATCTCCAACTCTCATGCCCTTCATTGTATACTTAGCCAAATACCGTGGCCTCTTTCTCTTCAAGAGAAAGAAAAAACCAGTAACGGACGGTTAAATATTGGTCACTGGTGGTTGTAACCCTTGATCAGTGAACTCCGAGGACCAAGCCCACAGCATCAGTTATCATCAGTCCTCAAATAAAAGTCTCACAGATAAGGGAACACTTAACTCTTCCCACCTGGGAGCCTTAGAGAAAGATGAGAGGACTTAGAAGTACAGGATCTATGTGGAGAAGTTATCTTGGGAGGAGACTCAAAATGCGGGAAGTCAGTGAAGTTGAGACACAGCCCTCCACAGGCAGCTGATCCCAGGAGTGGAATTCCAGCAGCCAGAGCTGGACTCTTCCTTTCTCGTGTTCAGAAGCCAGGCTTGGAGTCGTCGGTGGGTGGGAGAGTTCCGTTATTATGTCCATTTAGGTGGGCCATTTAAAATGGCAAATGAGGGTTGGTTTCTGGAGGTCAGGGTTGGGGGTGACACGGAGAAGAAAGACACCAGGTGGAAAAGTGACTGGAGCTGGAAAGGTGTTAGTCAACTTGCCGTTTTTTGTTTTTAATTGGAGAGACATAAGGGACAAAATCATGGATGAGGCAGGAAGGCTTTTTCATTGCTAAAGGTGAATATGGAAAAGTAATGCTGTCAATTATCCTAAATGCACAGGGCTGTAGGAGGGTGAAGATGGAATCGACGTGTAGCAGTGGGATCGGGGTGATTTCCCTGAAGATGGGACCTGAGCTGGGGGCTGCAGTGTGACAAAGACCTGGATGGATGCAAAGGGCCGAAACCCCCCGAAGGAATACAGTGTGGTGTGGTGGGAAGGGCAGGTCTGGTTCTTGGCTGGGGCAAGTCCCTCCTTCTTGGAGTCAGTGACAGCTTAGGTCCCTGGCAGCTCAAGCATCTGTCAGTTTCCCACCCCCTGAGACTGCTTCCAGGTACACCATCGTCATGGGGACTGTCTTCTGTGCCCTGACCCTGAGGACTGGGCGGGGAGTGATGCCTACAGTAAAAAGCAGGCACTGAAGCTGGTGATTTCCTTCTGAATCCAACCATCGAGAAAACTCGAAAAACTGCTAACAAACCCGTGACGCATAGAGCTTTTAAAGCTGAATTTACACTTAGATGTTTCAAAAATGCAAGATGAGCACAAAGATGGAAGAAGTGGTGGTTTCTAAAGACAAGAACTAGTGATGTTTTTAAACTGAGAGATTTCTGCCAAAGAGTGCATAGTGCGTGATGGAGGCTTCGTTGATTCTTGCCAAAAGATGGGCACAGGTTGTATTTCATTTGTCGTCGTACTTTTCATTTTTGTCTCCCAAGCGGCCATGCTCGGGCTAGTAACTGATGGCTAGATAATTGGTCACTGGTTGGTTTTCATTTTAACCCTTGATCAGTGAACTCCAAGGACCAAGCCCACATCATCAGTTTTCGTCAGCACACGGATGCTTGGGGAGATGCGGTAGCTTCTTCCATTGCTCGGGGAGATGCTGAAGGGATGGGAGGTGGTCAGGACTGCACATGCCAGGGCACCATCTGCTACTCGAACACGGCCCTGCTGGGAGCCACAGCAGTGCTGGCCTCAATCCCCTTTTACGTCACACCCCCAACTCTGATAATGAGCTGACAGCCTGCAGATGGAGCAGGTCAGGAAAAAGAATAAAAGTGCTTGCATTCCAATAACATAAAAAATGATGCTCTTTCAATATTAGTACCGTATTTTCACACATGCCCACTTTCAGATAGTCTAATACATCTTTATTCATCTTAAAAGATGTCTTTTTGCTTTAGTCAATAATATCCCTTTATTAACCCCTTAATGACACTCTGTTATTAAATGGCTAGCTTCGTTTCTTTTAGACAAAGCTAACAGAATCCAAATACAAATTCGCCCAGTTCTGTTGAGTCTAAGGAGAGATGCCTGTGTGAATGGAAAGAGGGTAATACCTGTCCTGTCACACTCAAGAGTGGAGATGAAAGGCAGAATTTTGTTCATCTAGTAACATTTTTGAAAGTACATTTAGACATAACAAACTATCTTATACATTTCATAGGCATACAAATTACACTATTTTTAATAATATTTACTACAAAAGATCCTAAACATTATTGGTTAATGCAAATAAAATACCTCCAACTTAGTACAACCGTCACGATATTTTACATCAACTTGTCCTTTTAGAACTATTGCTAGCTTCATCTGGGAAAAGCTAAAGTAACTAACTATATTGTAGAAGAAAAGGATTTTTGCATTTTTTGATACAAATACACGTCAACACCAGAGGAGGCACAATAATATATGACAATTCTCTTCATATTTCCCCAAAACAAAATGTATTCAATGAAATACATTTCCAGTGTAATTGCTAATTTAACGTTTTTACAAGTGCATAAGAAGGTCACTAGTGACAGCAAACACTAGATGTCTAGGAATATACATACAAATATATTTACATAATACATATTTAAGAGAACATCCAAAGAAAATGGGACAGTTTTTACATACATATTCAAAGTATCTGAGAAATTCCACTGGGGTCCACATTAGTGAGCCTTAAGTATTGCCAGGGTAATAAGTAGTGTAAATAAGTAGAATAGAAAAGCAAACCTTTACTAATGGTGTCTGTCTACATACATTAATAGAAAATCTAATGGAAGTGGTATGATTGCATTAGAGAAATGCCTGTCATTCAGCCAAATTCCCTTCTGGACGAGCATAAATACAAATGTAAATTTTTCATGGAATTCAACATTCAGTTACACTGGCTACAGATTAATGACAGTGACCCTCTGTCTTTTCTTTATGGAGGTAATATCCAGAGAAGAATAAATGTTTTGTGTGGAGAAAATATATTTTTACATGTAGATTAATTAATAATCAGTTGGGTTGGGTAAATTATATTTTTGCCAGTTCTAGTTGAAGGAGAGACAAAATATATATTGATTTGCCTCATGAGAGATCCAATTTGACAATCACCTCTCACAAGCGGTCCGTCAGATTGGCCATATAGATTACATTATAGCTCTGCTCCCACCCAGGTAGAGTGATGACGAGGCATAATCAATTGGGAAAGACCTGCTTCTAGAGGGGAACAGAATGTGGGTTATAACGGAAATGATTCACATTCCTACGAATGCATCCTACGAATACATACTGGAGGACCATGGTGAATAAAAAATAGGGCAGTTCACAGTGAGCTCTTTGATTAGCTCTCTTAGGCTTCCGTGATTGCATTCCCCATGCCATGCCAAATGCTTTCTATGTGCATTACCATTTCAATCCTTAGCTGGTAAGAGTTCTTTTAAAATATTCCCACTCCAGGTTGCAGATATGGAGTATCTATTCGAGGTTGCAGATATGGAGTCTATAATATCAAACCAATAATCATAAATTTGAGTTAAGATTGGGATGAGGGGAGTTGAGTGTTCTGGTTTGAGGTCTGCTGATGCTTCTGTAATTCCCTTCCACTTCCATGGTTCTTCCATCTGTTGGATGGGTGTGTGATGACACTTATCTCAGATGCCCTTTGAATTGACAGAATGCAGTCTGTTTCATGCATTTTTCTTTGGAGAAGGATTACAGTTGGCATTTAAAATTCAAGTTTATATCCAGGGGATGTGATAATTACTTGTCATTATGTAAATCCTAATGAAAGTGTTGTTTAAAACAGCAGATTGCAAAACAGAAAAAAAGTGTTTGCAATTGCAAGAGATGAGCCTGAAAAACACTTGAGAGAATTTATGAAGCGGGGGATGTGCAGGCCATCCTAAAGAGTCTGCATTTTACTCTGTTGGGTGTGTTATTTTCTGAAATGTATTCCACAGAATGCTTGTGCCAGAGGATGTTACCATGTTGAGGGCAAGCTCAGTTAAATCAAATCCCAGTTTACTTTAGGGGAGGCCTTAAATACGCTCATATGCGTTGAGATTCTCTAAGAGGGGTTTTTGTAAATTGCTTTTCTCAAGCAAACCAATAGAATGCGGTAGTAGGTGCACAAGGAATATGAAAAAACTGCTCCAGTTTGGCACTTTCTGCTCAGTTAATTCTTATATTCTGTGTATCCTCGATACACCTGATATTCTTTGCCGTATTATCCTATGTATTTGGCACATAACAGGGTTCAGTGAACAAACGGAAGGAATGAAATATCTGAATAGCCCTCTATTTTCTCACCTATAAAATGGGAAAACGATAATACCAGTTTTTAGAGGATCGAAGAGTTGGATAAAAGTGATCACAGAGCATTTTGTTACGATTTTTTTAAAATTAAAATCAAATGGAAAGAGAATTACAAATGAAAAAAGTTAATATAAAAGATAGGGAAGATATATAAGGGATTCCTGTCCAATTACTGTCTAACTGTGAAATCTTTGCTTAACCTTACTAAAGCTTATTTGGAAAGGGGCTAATCACACTTCCCTTGAAATGTTCTCATAATCTGCCTTGCACCATGACTGGGGGTTTACAGTGTTGTGGGTAAGAACACAGGCTGGGAGGCAGCTGCCTGGTTTGAAATTCAGCCCTGCCCTTTACTAGATGAATGTGGCATTGGGCAATTTAATTGATTTCTTTCTGACTCAGTTTTCCTAATCTGCAAAGTGGGAGCAATAAGTATACTTAGCAATGGTGAGGATTACAGATAAAATAATACATGTTAGATATTTAAGAAGTTAGCTGCTGTTATTATTTCATATTTCCTACACAATACGAGAGACATGCTCAGGCTTTTGCCCTAATTTGTTCTTCCCAGACTGCAGCTGCCTGGCCAGTGGTTATACCCCATTTCCCCCTCCCTCCCAAACTGAGTGCTCACAACTCATTTTTTTTTTTTACGGTACGCGGGCCTCTCACTGCTGTGGCCTCTCCCGTTGCGGAGCACAGGCTCCGGACGCGTAGGCTCAGTGGCCATGGCTCACGGGTCCAGCCGCTCCGCGGCATGTGGGATCTCCCCGGACCGGGGCACGAACCCGCGTCCCCTGCATCGGCAGGCGGACTCTCAACCACTGCGCCACCAGGGAAGCCCAGTGCTTATTCTTTTGATGGCCATTAATATACAAGTACGTTAACATTCCTAGCTGATTTAAATCTGTATTATTTTCTCTCTGGATTACTGCTAATTTTTGCCAGTTCAACTGATGGTCAGTTAAAACCCAGAGGAAGTACTGACATCTAGAATTTGGAAGGACACAGAAAGGCAAACTAAAAACAGAAATCACACACCATCTTGTGTATAGGGATGTGTGGTGAGAAGGGAAGAACAAACGAAATTGATAATCCAAGACGTGTGTTAGATGGTTTCTTAGTTACCATGACTTGCTGGTGTCATTTAATCACTTTGGTGACAATTTTAAAAATAATAGTTTGAATGGGCCACTCGCCTGGTTGCATCCTTTGTCCATGTTAACGCACTTTCCCCCAAATCGTTTGACTGTTTATGGAATTCCTCAAGTAGGCCAGTGAGGCATCAATAAGCCAGCAGAGGTTTTTAAGGCCCTTCCAAGAATCCCCCGCACATGCTCCCCTCCACTTCAGATAGTGGGACTCTGCAGTGATGCCAACAAGTAAAGGGGAATGAACAGGAGAGACACTCCTTGATCCAGTACTAGTAACGGAGTCTAAGTTTTCAAAGTATGTACTTCAGACAGATTAGCAAAATCTATAATAGAGCAAGTTAAGGCCGACTGAATACTCACAAATAACCTGTGTATGTTTAAACTCACTTATTTGTATTTCCTTTTAAGGACAGTCCTAATATGAACATAATTTATTTTAAATGATCAAGATATTTACATTAGGTTGGGTCTTCAAGGGCATATATATCATGTATATATGAAGTATATGGATATACCATATCCATATATATCCATGGAGATTTATACATATATATGTATGTATATATCTCCAAAGGCAGACGTTAGATTTAAGAGTGCTTTGCACATGAATACCAAAGAGATATTATCAACCACAAAGTCAAATATTTGCATACGAAATAACGTCTGGATGAATAGAATTCTTGTGCTCGGCAGATGAAGGGCGAAAGATCGCTATTATTAGTGTTTTTTAAATTTACAGCCCTGTCAAAATTATGTGAAAATATTCCTCTCTAAAGAACTAGAGAGTCATTTTATACAAAGTGGGTGTGTGTGTGTGTGTGTGTGTGTGTGTGTGTGTGTGTGTGTAGGGAGTTGCTCATATAGGTTTGTTCAAAGCTTTTCTGGAGCCATCTAATAAACTTGAGTTCCATGTAAGTGGTGGGCTACCACCAGAAAGCCCTGACTTGAAACAGATTTCTAGCAGCAAGGCTGGGATTAAAGATGCATGTGACAACAGGCTTCAAGGAGAGGAAAAATCCACTCATAATAAAAAGGTCATCAAGCCTTAATTGTAAGAATGTCTCTGACTCTGAGAACATTTCTTTCCACCAAAAACCCCCACTAACACTCATGACTTAATGTCCTCATTTAAGAAATGGAAGACATTAAATTAAATTTTAATTTATATTCCACTTTTATGTCTGTTTTCATCGTCCCTCTGATGCAAACTGTGTGCCGAACAATATAAATCGTAGATCTCATTTCCACCCGACAACCTCATCAAACGAAAAGGTGATGATGCAATCTTATTTCGAAGCCAAGAGAGAGTAATAAACACCAGTACTTTTCAGATGCACATTAAAAATAATCCTTTAGGACTTCCCTGGTGGTGCAGTGGTTAAGAATCTGCCTGCCAATGTAGGGGACAGGGGTTCGAGCCCTGGTCCGGGAAGATCCCACGTGCCGTGGAGCAACTAAGCCCGTGCACCACAACTACTGAGCCTGTGCTCTAGAGCCTGCAAGCCACAACTACTGAGCCCACGTGCTACAACTACTGAAGCCCACGAGCCTACAGCCCGTGCTCCACAACAAGAGAAGCCACTGCAATGAGAAGCCCGCACACCACAATGAAGAGTAGCCCCTGCTTGCTGCAACTAGAGAAAGCCCATGTGCAGCAATGAAGATCCAATGCAGCTGAAAATAAATAAATTAAATTTTTTTAAAAAGTCCTTTAAATTTCTTTGAAAGTAGCATCATTATTTTAAGTTAGAGCACAATCACCGAATGGAAAAATAAACCCAACACAAATGAAATCTTATACTATTTTCAGTGGAAAACAAAACAAGAATTGGGTTTCCTCTGGGTTTACAGTGGCCCATACAGTAAAAAGCCTTTTGTCAAGTGTTGATTCTCTCCTCATTAAGGAACTGCCTGAAACTGTATTCTTGGGTCAACTTACTTTTGCTTCTCCTAATTATATCTGTGTCTCAGAATCCACGACATGGATTTAAACAGACCCATGGTTAAATGTAAACAGATGTGGTGACCAGACAGTGCCCAGCTATTCGTTTGTCTATAAAGTGGCAAAAATTGAACCTTTAATTAATAGGACTTGATTCTACCTAAATCCCTAATATAACTATTAAAATGTAGTCCCTTTCAGTAAGATAAATGCCCAGATATTATTTTTAAAGATCCAACAATCAGTCCTCCACCAAGTCTCAATATCTTGTACCTTAATGATCTGTTTGTTTTGAGAACCAATAAAAAGCACTGTTTCAACCAGATTCTCATTTCCTAAGTATCCCTTCAATGCATAAGTAAAGCATCATTCCAGATGAGAACTCATTAGTCAATCTTGGTCTTGCCATAACTGGATATTCCTGCTTCTAATAAGGTTGGAAGAATACCACCTGGGTAACTTGCAACAACTTCCCGGTGCCCACATACTCCACTCTCTACATGCTGACAGTGCCTTTAAAGCCTCTGAGCAACATCAAAAACCTTATTATTTACTTATCGTGAAGCAAGTTCGCTTATCATCTAGAAAAGTTCTCGGAACCCTTCTTGTCTCTCTCCACCATCTCTCACCTTTCTGAAGACTTTAAATAGAAGCAAGGCCTTGGCAACGAAATAATTTATCACATGATTCAAATTACATTTGTGCCCTGGTACGAGTTTACCTATTATCTTGCACACAGATCTAAATTATAACCAGAGAAGTAGGAATTACCCCCTTCCTATATACAAATGATGTTTTTAAAAGGTATACTTAAAAGCAGAATCTTTTGAAGTCACTATATAATACTGAAAAACAGTATACATGTATTGTTATAGTGATTCAGCTGTATTGAAGTTCATGTTATATTGCTTCTTCAGATCTCTTATATTAACATTTAACCACAAATACTCTTTGTCAGATGCTTCAGATGCCAAGCACTGTGCTTGTCTATAGACTAAAAAGATGATGAATTCATAGTCTCTATAGACCAAAATATAAAGGGATTCAATACAGACCAAATGACGAAATTGGATGCCGACTCAGGGGACCATATCACAGACCCAGTGAGAAGAATGGGGTTCATCTTTTGGAGGAGATGTCTGAAATGATCCGATCAATCACAGCTTTCCTTCTTCTCTGCAATGATACACCAGTTGCCATGATCATTCCCAGAGCTCAGAATATGGAGCTCCGACACACTGTCCTTCAGCAGGCCATAGAGCTCGCCTTCTCGAAACACGTGGTAATAGCGCATAAAGGCACCAGATTCCAAAATGTCAGGCTGTTGTTCTTCGACAGAAATGGTGTCACCTGGGTTGGAATCTTTGGAATCAGCTGCAGAAATCCCCCTCCATATTTTACTAGCAGAAGGGGTACCCTCTTCTAAGTTACCTGCATCCGTACAATTCTCCCTGGTGTTGGTGCTACCCAGAAAATTCCCATCTCCATTTCTCCTCGCGCCTCTTGGATGGTCTCCATTTAGGTGTTTGTGTGTGGCGGGCGCTCTCAGCCATTCCAGGTGTTTCTGAGAAGTCTCCACAAACACTTCCTCATCTAAATGTTGCTCTCCTGTCGAAAATGGCTCTGGATGATCTAAGTCGAAACTTGAGTGTCTTGAAGGCTGGGTGGATATCGCGCTATTGGCCCAACTTTCTGTGTTTTTCAAGGGTCTCATTTTTTCAATTTGC
The DNA here is from genome assembly GCF_949987515.2 of Delphinus delphis. NCBI lineage: Eukaryota > Metazoa > Chordata > Mammalia > Artiodactyla > Delphinidae > Delphinus > Delphinus delphis. The sequence goes on along the minus strand of NC_082703.1, from coordinate 14,706,200 downwards.
TTCCTCAGAGTTGATTCATCCAAAGATCTAGAGGAAAACCAGGAACGAAAAGATTTCCCCAGCGTGTTATAGAATCCGTTTTCTTCCTCGCCTTCCTTGGAAATATTTGCACAGCAGGTGCCAGCTAGAGCAGAGTCACGGTCCACGCTGCGGGACCGCCTCGAATCACAGCGCCCCTTAAAACAAACGGGACAGCGACACGCAGAGCAGGGAGGGGGGTAGGGATGGCTTCTTTCTGGATGCCCACACTGCTTCTTTCTCCCAGGCTGGCTGGATTCCGAGAGGGGCTGGGAGCACAAGGCTTTGTTCCATGGAACAAGCACGTCTTGCTTCTCAAAGTGCCGGTTCTTCTGTTCCATGGCCCAAACATAAATCATCAGCTGGCCTCCAGGAACTAAGACCCTGGCCATTTCCTTTATTGCTCTGATTCTTCTTTGTTTTGTAGAAAAATGATGTATGACTGAAAAAGAAGAAACTAGATCTCAGTGGGTATATACACACGTAAACCTACACGTTTATAGGCTAGTATTTTCCATATAAAAATGATGCATCTTTTTTCCTAAATAAAGACTTTTATTAGAATTATATCACAACTGTTTTCTGGGTGGAAGAATGGTAAAGAGAGAGGTATGCTTTCTTTTTTAAAATTTTATATTGGACATATATACACTACCAAACGTAAGGTAGATAGCTAGTGGGAAGCAGCCGCATAGCACAGGGAGATCAGCTCGGTGCTTTGTGACCGCCTGGAGGGGTGGGATAGGGAGGGTGGGAGGGAGGGAGATGCAAGAGGGAAGAGATATGGGGACCTATGGATATGTATAACTGATTCACTTTGTTATGAAGCAGAAACTAACACACCATTGTAAAGCAATTATACTCCAATAAAGATGTAAAAAAATAAATAAATAAAATAAAGTTCAAAAAAGAATTTTATATTGGAGTATGGTTGATCAACAATATTGTGTTCGTTTCAGGTGTACAGCAAAGTGATTATACATATACATGTATCTATTCTTTTTCAAATTCTTTTCCCATCTAGGTTATCTATTACAGAATGTTGAGCAGAGTTCCCTGTGCTATACAATAGGTCCTTGCCGGTCATCTATCTTAAAACATGGCAGCGTGTACATGTCAATCCCGAACTCCCTAACTATTCCTTCTCCCCACCCTTCCCCGCCCCGGTAACCAGAAGTACATTCTCTAAATCTGTGAGTCTGTTTCTGTTTTGTAAATAAGTTCATTTGTATCATTTTTTAAAAAAATTCTACACATAAGTGATATCACATATTTGTCTTTGACTGACTTCACTTAGTATGATGCACTTTTGACATGTAGTAATGATTGCTTATAGTTTATAATAATGTTAATATAATATGAAATTGTGTATACTTAAGAGAAAGCAGCTTATAGGTCATCATTTTACTTGCAGTCTTTGCAAAGTTAAAGTGAGAGTCAAGCAGGACTGCCTGTATCTAGTCTTAGGTGGGTTATTAGGCATATTTTTATCAAACAGTATATAGAAAGCACTGGTCTATTAGCTTCTAGAGTTTAATGACACTGTGTCAAGAGAAAACATCAAATTATTTTTCCACACATATGCCTATCACTTATCTCAGGTAGGAAATTTGCACTCAGGAAAGTCTGGACACTACTGCTCAGATATGAGTAGTGAGGGAACAGAGAAGATTAAACAGCTCCTGTAAGCTCAGCATAATCCAGACGTTAGTAATGGTTTCAGGCAAATACATCTCTTTAGTTTGCCTGCCACAGAGAGATAGTAAATGCCTAAAATGAGATGATTATATGGCTAAAGGTGTCAAAGGAAGATTATACGAGAGGCACACTTTGTATTGTTCCCAATCAGGTTTGCTCTCCTATCAGCAGTGCACAAACCCTTGTTTCTCCTACTGTACCATGCAGCAGTGTGAGAGGTATTAGGTTCAAATGCATTTAAAGAACAGGACACCACTGTATTTTGTCCTAGATCTACCAGTGACCAGCCTTATGATCTCTGACCAATTACTTTACTTCACTAGGTGTCAGGCTGTTCTCCCCAATCCCCATCGCCAAAGAAAGGGCCCTTTATAATGGTCAGTTTGAAAGCTTACACTTCTCGAAGTAGTGTCGTGGTCAATGAGCTAAAAGAGGGCAGAGAAGTCAGGACTGAGTAAGGCTTAGGACAGTACTAACGTTCACATCTATGACTACTCCTGGCCGTTAGTGTCCCCCATAACTTGCACCTCATTCGCTCTGGAACTTCCATGGGTGTGTTTTCTAAATGCAGGTGGTCCTCGTCATCTGTGGATTCTGTATCTGCAAATTTGCCTACTTGCTAAAATTGTCTTGTGACTTCAGAACTCAGTATGCTTAGCATTTTCGTAGTCATTCCTTGACATGCATAGAACAGCCAAAAAGTTGAGCCTCCCAAGGCACACGTTCCCAGCTGGGGTCCAGCGAGGAGATGCTCTGCCTTCCTGTCTCAGCTCTGGTGCTGTCAACAAGTGTCCTTTTCACAGTCTGTTTCGTGCCGTGTGTTTTCGCATTTTGGTGTTTTGTTGGTGGTCTCTCTGTTGACGATCCCTCACAGCCCTGCCCCAGCACCGGGTGGAAGTGCTGTCTAGGGTTCGTAAGCCGTAAGGCTGCGATGTGTCTTACAGAGAAAATATGTGAGTTAGATGAGCTCCTTTTGGGTGTTATAGTGCTGCTGGCATGAGTTCAAAAATAAGTCATCTTTAAACAGAAACACACATAAAACAAGATGAGGTGTTGATTAGTTGACAAAAGTATTGTGACCAGAGGCTTACAAGAACCTAATCCTATATTTCCCCTGGGAGCAATGGTTCAGTATTTGTTAATTCAGTGTTCATGGGACATTACAGAACATAACCACGGTGAATAATGAGAATTGACTGTATTCTTGTGTTTTGGCCATTAAACAAAAAACGCTATTAAACCAGGACTATTTTAATACAGTAATTTCTTTTTATCAGATTTATAGGTCTTCAACATTTCAGGATTCTTGGCTTCAGAAGTTGGTTTTTTTTTTTTTTTTTTTTTTTTTTTTTTTTTTTGGTGGTACGCGGGCCTCTCACTGCTGTGGCCTCTCCCGTCGCGGAGCACAGGCTCCGGACGCGCAGGCTCAGCGGCCAGGGCTCACGGGCCCAGCCGCTCCGCGGTACGCGGGATCCTCCCGGACCGGGGCACAAACCCGCGCCCCCTGCATCGGCAGGCGGACTCTCAACCACTGCGCCACCAGGGAAGCCCAGAAGTTGGTTTTTTATAAAAAAAATATTTGTTTATGTATTTGGCTGTGCCGGGTCTTAGTTGCAGCATGCAGGATCTTTAGTTGCGGCATGTGGAATCTAGTTCCCCAGGGATCAAACCCGGGGCCCCTGCAGTGGGAGCGCGGAGTCTTAGCCACTGGACCACCAGGGAAGTCCCCAGAAGTTTTGTTTTTAAGGAAGAACATCTTTATATTTTTCATTCCTGAAATATTTGTTATGCGATAATCCATTTTAATACCATAATCTCACCCAGGAAATATCCGAATCTTTCATATTATATTTTATATTTATATTTAACATATAATACTAAGTAACTTTTAAGCCAAATGCTTTTGAAAAAGAAAAAATTTACAAATGAAGTTTTCATTACATATAAAATGTATTATACATGCCTATGCATACATGTTCTATTAAGAAACATTGTAAATGTAACCCAAATGGGACCTAAACATATATTTATATGAATTTTATCAATGTCAGGAAACTGTGTTGAATTTTAAAGGATAAAAATGTCCCCTGTTGTTTAAAAATCATAATCACAATTTAAAGGCAAAAGTAGTACTCAGTATATGTATCCTGTAGGATAGGGTGTTGAATTGAACAAGTGGGTAGGTAGAATTCAATGACTGGACTCCAGAATCAGAAATTACACAAGGTCATCTTTAAAGTCCTGTTATATCTTGGGATTTTATGATGTATTGTTATTTAATTTTTCAAGGGTGTTTGTCTCATCTAACTGGAAGCATTCAGAATCCGTGGGCTTAGCATAAAGCAGAATTTTTCAACCTCAGCATTGTTGGCATTTGTAAACAAGCTAGATGATTCTTTCTTGTGGGAGCTGGGGAGGCAGCAACTAGATGACAGCAGCACATACACATAACCAGTTGTGACAACCAAAAATGTCTCCAGACGTTGACAGGCATCGCCTGAGGGTGGGGGGCAGTGTAACCGCGAGTTGCGAACCACTGGCACGGATAGTTGGTTGACACTATTTCAACAGATGAACAAATTTTTATAAAATTTTGGTCATACTATACTTTTTTTTAACATCTTTATTGGAGTATCATTGCTTTACAATGGTGTGTTAGTTTCTGCTGCATAACAAAGTGAATCAGCTCTCCAGACACATGTCATACTATTCTAAAAGTAAGCAGAAAGACTGTTTCTTTTTGTAATCTGTGAGTAAAACATAAGGAATGTATAATTAGGTATGATGTGTACTGTCTCATTATTAAATGACATGGAAAACTATATATTTAAAACTATATTTCTTCATGTTAAGCAAGAAATGCCAACATACAGAATTCTAAATAGCGAAGTAAATATATATGGACATAGGAGAGATGGTTTATTGAAAGTTCTCATAATATAGTTCTAAATGTAAAATCTAATTGGAAATTGACTGCACCACGTTAATTTACAGTTACAGTTCATAAAAACACACGCTGGGTTTCCACCCAAGGAAGCATTTTTCATTGGAAGATGGCAACCAGGTGTGCTCCATTTCCTCTGTGGGCAGGGAGACTTAAACTGAAAGAAAAGAAAGACTTAACCATGTACAACATGGAGCATTTCCCCAAAGTAAGAAAGTTGGTCAGTAACCCCACGCCTGCAACAGTGGTTCAGCAGCACAGGCTCTTTGTAGGTAGCCAGCTGTATAGACTCTACAACTAAAGTAAACAATAGAAGAGCAAAAAAATACACTTCTCTGACCTCCCTCCAATTTCTGGTTCTTTAGGTGGCATGACCAAACCAAAAATTCTTCCTACTAAAGATTCAGAGCATTGTATAGTGTTGCTTGGTTCAACAAGAATCCCTTCTCTTAATGCTTAAAACCAAATGGACTTAACAGTTTCAAACTGTTAAGCAAAGAAGTAGGGCTGTCAAAGAGCAGGTTTCCATGGCAACCACCTCCTGCCAGTCCTAACTAGTTCCAAGGTTATGGCATCCAAGCCGGCATCCCCTCACTATGCAAAGATACAGGCCCCAGCTAATGGTGGAAATACCGATTTCTCATCTAGTCCAGGACGGAGCAAACAGTCTTATTCCATATGTTTATCTGCAGTCAGTTTTATATAGATTCACCTTGCTTTGATAAAGCTTGTTATATTCAAATACATGAATTTTTTTTAAGTGTGTTGGAGGAAATAATTTGCCCTGCAAAAGATTTTTCACTTGGGGAAAGGATTTGCCACGAGATTTCCTTAAATAACATGATTCCCCAGCATACTTAAACATGACTAACACACTAAGTTTCAGGACTATATGTATTGAGTAAAATGACCCTTACCTGTGTATATTTCAAGCATGGATTTTTGCTGTTTCTTTTCATTTTGGCACGTATATCTTATGAGCACACTTGTTGGGGGAATATGAGGAATGTATTCCCTAGATTTATGAACAGTCTCTGGCAGTAAGAGAGCAGAGTGGCACTATAAAAGCAATGCAATCTGGGACCAGGTGGGACCATCTTCCCCAGCGACTTTTGTACAGTGAGTGGCAGGTTGGTGACACATCCTTCCAGTGACATTCAGTGCCTTAGTCCCACAATATTCTGCTAATAAAGGGCACACCTGTGGCCTGGAAAAGGTAATATGACTTCTAAAGATCTACTTCACGTTGAAAGAATCTGGCTTCATTTCAATAGAACAAAGTACTATTTTCAATGAGTACAATTCCTCCAATACTTTCTTACTCGTAAGTGAAAGAAATTGGAATGAGTCATCAAAAAGAAGAAAACAACAGTTTGAGGGTTGAACTAGTAAAAACAATCATATGTACCACCATAAGTACATTTGAACTTAGTTAAATAGTTCAGTTGCAATATTTTTAAAAATTAGATAAAATGAATTACATAGATCTTTCTACAAAGAATAGATGTTGAGTTGTGAGAGCAGCCTCAACCAGGTAACGTTATTCTCATGGTGAAGAGTGAATGCGTGACGGGGCTGCCTTACCTCCTATGGAGATGATGGCGTCGAAGCCCTGATCCCTAAAGGGGAGATTAAGGTTGTCACATACCATGACTTCACATCCTCTACTCCGGGCAATCTCTACCAATGGCGCACAGTAGTCACAGCCCAGGGTATGTACCTGGCTGTTCACTTTAAGATACTTTCCAGTTCCACAACCTGTAAGAGAAAAACCTGTGTTACACGCTATCCTTAATGGAAAGTGGAACATTGTAGGTTACTTTGTCTTATCACAGGGAATAGAAAGAACTTGATACAGGCAAACCTCGGAGATGCTGCGGGTTCCATTCCAGACCATTGCAATAAAGCGAATGTCACAATGAAGCGAGTCACATGACTCTTTTGGCTTCTCAGTGCATTTAAAAGTTACATTTACACTATACTGTGGTCTGTTCAGTGTCCAACGGCATTATGTCTACAAAAACAATGTACATACCTTAATTTTAAAACAGTGTATTGCTAAAAAATGTTAACCATCATCTGAGCCTTCAGCAAGTCATAATGTTTTTGCTGGTGGAGGGTTTGAAATACTGTGAGAATTACCAAAATGTGACACAGAGACGCGAAGTGAGCAAATGGTGTTGGAAAAATAGCACCAATAGACTGGCTCAGTGCAGGGTTGCCACAAACCTTTAGTTGGTACAAAACACAATACCGAATCTGGGAAGTGCAATAAAATGAGGTCTGCCTGTATTAACTAACCAAGACAGAACACAACATGGATTGAAGGTACACACAAAAACAAAAAGAAAAGCCTTCAGGGAACACATACATGTTTTTATATAGGAGATAAGAGGAAACGAAAATGGGAAAAAGAAATATTATTTATTGTATATTTAATGAGGTCATGTCCATAGGGCTTTCTTAACAGGATAGCACAATCAAGAAATGTCAGCTGGCCTCCAGCAGAGAATAATAGTTCCCTAGGATCCTAGTGACAAGGTCCAGTCTCTTTACAAAAGTTACCTTCACACACATATTTCATTATGTTTAGGTCTACATGGTCTGGGCATTTATTCTTGTGTTATCTTGCCAAACCTTCATCACTTGCTGGCTATATAAAACAGACTACTGTCAACAACTTTTCAATTGGTATAGATAAAATAACTTACACAATAAAACAGGCCTTTCAAAAATTTAAAATTTGAATGAAAAAAGGATTTCAGCATCTTTTTATCCAATCTGTTGTCAGTGCTAGGTTTTAAATGATCTCTATTAACTCTGAATACAACTCTGACAAAGAACTATTTTTTCTTAAATAGACCATTTTAAAAAAAATATTTATTTGTTTACTTGGCTGCACCGGGTCTTAGTTGTGGCACACGGGATCTTTAGTTGCGTCATGCAGGATCTAGTTCCCTGACCAGGGATTGAACGCGGGCCCCCTGCATTGGGAGCTCGGAGTCTTAACCACTGGACCACCAGGAAAGTCCCTTAAATAGACCATTTTTGACATTCACTTTCTGGTGGCAGAGACCCAAGTAATTCAAGATTTACACAGCCCAAAGATTTAGATCAGTCAGATCTCACAGATATTATGGTGAAGAAGGTAGTAACATAAAGGAATAATCATCTTGAAACAAAGCCTTCTGTGATCTAGTACCTAGTATTTTATTCTACCACAGACATATCATCTATTTATTTTTTCAGAAATATTTAAAGATGTCATTAGAGTTGATATCCCTACCTGCTGGCATTAGCTCTAAATTTTTTTGCCTGAAAAATATCTACCACTATTCAAAGATGATTAGTTTGCTGCTTTAGAAATACATCTCAACACTCTTTGATAACTCCTCCTTAATAGGTGCTATTCAAAATTATGAGACACTAAAAGCAGAATTAAAATTCATTGATGCCAGCTGAGACAGTGGAGAGCTTGTGAATAAAAAATAAGATTTCCAGCTTCATTATTTCAATGTAAATGATTGAGGTCTTGGAAATATTTTAGATCTCGTAGCCACTGTTTCTAAGAATGCTTTTGCAAAAAAGGATCCAATATTTGAGGGCAATCATGGGGAAGATATAATTCACAAAGTATTTTAAAATTGAAATCCCGAACATTTCAAAGACGATGCTCATATTTTAAGAAAAATCATCTTGTAAATTTTTTTGCTGTTTTGAACTGGCTCAGGGGATACATTTAGAGAAATGAAAGGGAAAATTACTTCAAAGATACTAATAAAAACAGGTTCATAGAACATTGGAGCTAGAGGGACTTGTTCAGAGAGCATATGGTAACAATGAGGAAACTGAGGTCTTTTCAGATTTCATCATCTCCTGAAACGTTCCCAGTGCCCCTGATACCTTTGATATCCTGTATTTGTTTCTCTCTCTTTTTTTTTATTTGCAGCCATGCCGCGAGGCTTGTGGGATCTCAGTTCCCCGACTAGGGACTGAACCCGGGGCCACGGCAGTGAAAGCACCGAGTCCTAACCACTGGACTGCCAGGGAAGTCCCCTGTATTCATTTCTAATGGCATTCATTTTTAAGGATAGTAATGGAACTCCTGAATATGATGCAATTGTCCATTTTCAAAGTGCAGACACCGAGATGCTAGAGAGGGGAGATTTTATCCTAATGAGGAAATCAAGAATACTGCCAAGGCTAGTCCCTCATTATCTTAAACATGCAAGAAATAAATCAGAACATTTTTGGTACTGCAGCTCCTGTACACAACAGTCATGCTCCTTTACAAAATCTCAGTGATAACCTTCTGTAGTTCTGCAGAGATACTGTAGCAAGTGTCTGCATTGCTTCTTTTCCCCTCTATTTTGTATTCTGCACCTCACTACAACTAAGGAAGAAAACAGATAATTGCCTCAATTCAACAAGATATTTTGGCCCATGGTGGGCGAGTATTTGCTAGAAATAATTAATCTGAATGTTCCCTCTGAAGTTTGCAGAAAGAACTACATTTTATAAATTAAGAGTTTTTTGCTAAGACCTTATCTGAAAGAGAATTCTCTTTTGCTATGGGAAAAGGAAGAATATAGCCTATTTACTTCTCCTTTTATGTACATCTTTTGAAGTCAGAGATGAGGCAATATGTTTTATTCTGCAGGCCTGGTGCCTGCCCTTTAGTAGGAGCTCTAAATGTTTATTGACTCAGAGAAGGAATGGTAATTAGAGAATAACTTAGCAAATGAAGTCTGACCATAGTCTATGGGAATAAATAATTGAGAGTTAAAAGGCAAGAAGAATTTTAATTCTTGAAAAATTAATTTGAGTTATGTATACAAAAATAAAAATTTCAATACTATTAGGATAGTTGTCTCTGATGTCACGTAAAAAGGTCACCTTGCTCAAAAAAGAATCTAGTTCTAGTCTTTATTCTGCTTCCTAAACTAATCCAAGTAAAGCCCTCAAACCACAGAACACCTTCCATGTATCATCTTCTTTTTTTTTTAAATGTTACAGTCCATTTTTATTCATAATTGATTAGTTTAATACTTGCTTGAATTGAGAGAAATATGGGTTTTATATATATATAGGGATAAGGTTATAATAAAATGGTTTGGTTAACCAAATGTGGTTCAGTTTTATTTTTTATTTTATTTTATTTTATTTTATTTTATTTTTTTGCGGTACGCGGGCCTCTCACTGTTGTGGCCTCTCCCGTTGCGGAGCACAGGCTCCGGACGCGCAGGCTCAGCGGCCATGGCTCACGGGCCCAGCCGCTCCGCGGCACGTGGGATCTTCCCAGACCGGGGCACGAACCCGTGTCCCCCGCATCGGCAGGCGGACTCTCAACCACTGCGCCACCAGAGAAGCCCATTTTATTTCATTAAAAAAAATTTTTTTTGGAGTACAGTTGATTTACAATGTTGTGTTACTTTCTGCTGCACAGCAAAGTGAATTAGTTATACATATACATATATCCACTCTTTTTTTTTTTAGATTCTTTTCCCTTATGGGCCATTACAGAGTATTGAGTAGAGTTCTCTGTGCTATAGAGCAGGGTCTTATTATTCATCTATTTTATATATAGTAATGTGTATATGTCAGTCCCAAACTCCCAGTTTATCCCTGGCATGCACCATCTTCTAATGGCCTTAAATTACTAGCCCATTTCAGGAAAAGGTATTGCCTTAATTGCAAAGATCGCAGGATTTCCTGAGGGTCCTTTGCATTTCTGCTGTCTTTGAATCATCAACGCTCTTTATATTTAAACTACAGTTCCTGCTCACTTCATTCCTGATACCTGCCCTGAAGAGTTAGGTTCCATCAGGAGCCATTATCACACATCTCAGCAGATCAGCTGGGAGTGGGGTGATGAGCTTAATAAAATTTAGCCAATAAAACAATCGCACCACTAAAATAGCGAAGCAGCTAGATAATTCCTGTATGGGCAACTGGAACCCGATTACCTCTGCCTGTTTTTTACCTATGCAAAGTTTTATTAGTCAGTAATTATAAATTGCTAATCTAATAACCAGTCAGATTAAACTGTTGATGATTTTACCTAAGTGGAAAACCTAGAAAGAAAAAATATTTCCTTTTGGAGATAGTCACATTGTTCTACTTCCTTTTTTTTCTACTAATCCCTTTGGGCTTCTTTCTTTCCTTTTCATTGATTTCTTCTTCATTTCAATTTTATTTTAAAACTTGTCTTTCACTGTATAATCAAAATATTCTTATTGAGTGGTAAAAAGTGTAAAGAGTACAAAAATCAAAAGATACAAATGGGTAAAATAATATTTACTAGATATATTTATTGATTTGCACAGCGGTACTTAAAGAATATTATTTGTGCCATAATTTGTAGTAGCAAAATGTAGCAAACAACATACATATCTGTTGGTATGGTGTTATCAGCATAGAAGGCTATGCAGCTTTTAATAGTTAGCAGCTCTATGAGAACAAACACGGAGTGAACTCAGTATATTAAAAGAAACGAGCTAGGTGTATAGCATTTTGTGTAACATACTAATTTGTGTAATTGAAAAAGGGGAATCCACCCATGCACACACTTATATGCACAAATATGCTTATATTTATGTGAAATACCTCAAGAAGGTTATACAAGAAGCTAAGAGCATGGTGCCTCTGATGGGGGTTACTTGGTGCTGGAAGACTGGGATGAGAGAATATTTTTCACTGTACATTTTTTTTTTGTACCTTGTTGTTAAGCCATTTAAATGGATTACCTATCAGAAATATTTTAGGGGCTCCCCTGGTGGCGCAGTGGTTGAGAGTCCGCCTGCCGATGCAGGGGACACGGGTTCGTGTCCCCGTCTGGGAAGATCCCACATGCCGCGGAGCAGCGGCTGGGCCCGTGAGCCATGGCCACTGAGCCTGCGCGTCCGGAGCCTGTGCTCCGCAATGGGAGAGGCCACAACAGTGAGAGGCCCGCGTACCGCAAAAAAAAAAAAAAATTTTAGGCAATTTGTATTCCCCCCATTTTTGAACTGTTTGTTCATATGGTTTCATCATTTTGCAGGGGGGTTGTTGGTCTTTTTCATACTGACTTTGAAGAAGGCTCCACGGAGTAAGAAAATTGTCTATTTTTCTATCAGATATATTGCAGATATTTTTACCTAGTTTGTTTTTGGTTTTTTACTTCATTTATATATTTGTCTAGAAATTTGCCTTGTAGAACCTTTTAAATTTTATGTTGTCAAAAATACCAGTGCAATTAATCCTCATTACTCACAGACTCTGTATCTGCCTCTTCACCTAATTGCTAAAATTTATTTGCAGGGCCCAAGTCTGTACTGGCAGTGCATGCGTGTAAAGCTTTAAACAGAAACACACGTGAAACGAGGTTAGGTATTGATCAGTTGACAAAAATATTGTGACCACAGGCTCCTAGGAACCTAATCCAGTATTTCCCCTAGGGCAATAACTCAGTATTCACTAATTCAGGGTTCACGGAAACTTTATAGAACCTAACTACTGTGGATAATGACAATCAACTGTATTTTATTTTATGAGTTCTCCCTTTTTTTGTGTCATACATTGAGAGGCCTTTTGCTTTTGAGAATTTTTTTTTAATTATATAGTCATCATCTAGTCCTTTAATGAATTCATTTTCTTATACTTAAATCTTTGCTCCATTTGGAATTTTTGGTGTAAGGTATGAGAAAGTAGCATATATATTCTGTTGTCCCCAAACCTTTTCCTCCCAGCTGATTTAAGATTCTGGTACTTTGCTTATATTATGAGTGGTAAGAGTTCCAAACTTACTGCATTTTATGAAACCAGATTTTTTTTTAAAGTTGACATGATAGAGATGTTTTTAAAGACTCTCCACTTCTACGTGACATGTACCCCTTCCCCAAATTCTACCCTGCTGGCACCATCTTTAACAAGCCAAAAGCCCTGGGCACATCTGTTTCTCTTACCAAAATTTAGAGTGAATGTCAAATTAGACGGAACTTGTAACTGTAGACTTACGATTCTTACGGTGCCGTATGCATGTAATTGCTAGAAAGCAGTTTTAAGTGGGCATGCTCCAAATAGGAATCCTACCATGTCTTAAAACTTAATCTTAGATCTCCTGGGCTGTGATTTACCACTTCTAGATTCCAAAAGATACTGAGCCAAAGTCCTCCAAGCAAATCATTATGTGCTTGATTATGAAGATATGATCTAATTAAAGATATGCTCTAATAATAAGAATAGTTAAGGGAAAGGATCCATGAGATTCATAAGAGGTTACAGGACCTCTTCTATAATCTCACAATTCTGGCTCTTCTGTAGAAGGCGTGAGAGCTACTCAGCGTAACCCGCCAAAACACTGTATTCACGAATGTGAATGTCTCTAAGTTAATTATTTTTTTAAATCATTCAGTGTTTTTTAAAGTATTTTTAAAATTAATTAATTTATTTTTTGGCTGTGTTGGGTCTTCGTTGCTGCGTGAGGGCTTTCTCTAGTTGCGGCGAGCGGGGGCTACTCTTCGTTGCGGTGCGCGGGCTTCTCATCGCGGTGGCTTCTCTTGTTGCAGAGCACAGGCTTTAGGTGCACGGGCTTCAGTACTTGTGGCACGTGGGCTCAGTAGTTGTGGCTTGCGGGCTGTAGCGCGCAGGCTCAGTAGCTGTGGCGCACGGGCTTAGTTGCTCCGCGGCATGTGGGACTTCCCGGACCAGGGCTCGAACCCGTGTCCCCTGCACTGGCAGGCGGATTCTTAACCACTGCGCCACCAGGGAAGTCCACTCTGAATTTAAAATGGTCAGTTTCACAAGCGGCCATTTCAATCTTGATTTATTCAAGCAACGTCAGGTTGATTTTTGTGGGAGGACGTGCACGAAGGCTCTGAAAAAATTGCCACTGTCTATATGTTGATTTGAGGGGCTTTTCTACTTTCTGGCTTGACTGTATGAATTTCTGCTATCAAGTGAATATTCCAGGTGCTGACATGCCAAGGACACAATTTCAGACTTCTGGTTAGAACAGAAATGAAAAGTGAATCTGAAAAGGAAAGGCATGACGGAATATATTTCAGATTACGTGGCACCGCCCCAGGTTACCTATGTCAGCGATGAGGCTGCCAGGCTTCTGGTCCTGGAGGAACTGGCGGACACGAGGCCAGGCTTTGCTCTGCAAGTCGCTGAAGTAAGGAGCGGTGCTCTCATACACATCGTGCACATGCTGCTTCTCCAGCTGGGCGGCTGCATGATCCATCCTGGGGAAAACAAGTCCACGCCAAGGAATGCAGTTCAGAGTAGGCACCAGAGATGGCTGATGGGGATGCAGATTTCCTAAAACTGGGAACTTACAACTGCCAAGATTGTGTCGCTTTTATACTTCTGTTTTTCTGGCCATGCCACGCGGCATGTGGGATCTTAGTTCCCTGACCAGGGATCAGAACCACAGCCCCTGCACTGGAAGCACGGAGCCTTAACCAGTGGACCACCAGGGAAGTCCCTGTTTTTATACTTTCTTATAAGCTGCAAAGAACACAGCCTTCACTGGAACCTCACCAGAGTTGTCAAAAGGCTAGCAAATGCATCCTTCTTACCTGCACATGTTCAGAAAACAGTCATTTGGGAATGAGCTAATTATAGTATGTTTCTCTGAAAGATCAATTCTTTCAGAGAAAGGTTCACTTTGGATAAAATCGTTCTATCGGATGCTAAATAGATTTTAAAATTGCATAGCATGTCACTCAGCACTCCAATCCAATCACAAAGCCCGATTGATTCTACCTTTTTAATTTTTTTGGATTCCAACCATTTCTCTATATCCTACTGATTCTGTTTTAGAAAAGGTCCTCATTTCTTGCTGAATTGCTTCAACAGGCTGTAAACAGTTTTGTTTGTTTGTTTGTTTGCCCTTCAATCCCTTTCCTTCAATTATGCCACAATTGTTTTTCTACAACATAAGTCTTACTGTGTTGCTTCCTATCTTAGACTTCTTCAAAGGCATTTTATAGCTTGTCTGATCAAGTTCAGGTATTTCAGGGGGCATACAAGGTTCTTTTTGATCCGGCCTCCATTTTCCTCTTGAAGCCATTTCTCACTGCCCTTCCCCAGCATCAGATGCACCTGTAATACTCAGTGATCGTGGCTTCTCAGGCATGACACAGCCCGTGTCATCCAGGGGCTGGACGGGTGCTGTGCGTTACCAGGAGAACTCCTGTTCATCCTTGGCATAGGCATTGCCTCCTCCAGGAAGACTTCCCTGACTTCTATGCAGGATAAGGGCAATCAGAAAGGAGTGGGCAGAGTACAAGAGCAGCTCTTAGAGGCCTCTGCTTATTTGGGGTTTGATCTTTTAATTATTGTGACATGTGAGTGAGGAGTAGTATCCCAGGGAAGGGCTCAGAATGTGGCTTTTTACCAATCAATATGAAAGTATTTTTAATCTCTGAAGAACCCATTTGACCCTACTCGTGCGTACCAGCTAGCTCAGTCCTGCCCCTTGTACTCCTGTTGCATCCCATGCATCCTCTACAGATTACCAAGGGCCGTAACAGTCTGTTAGATATTTTTCTCTAGCACTGGCTGGAAGATCCTAGGTAATGAGGACTTATCTTACTTAACGCTGAATCCTCAGTAGTTAGCACATAGCAGACCTTCAAAAAATGAACAAACAAGCAAGCAAACAAGCAGAATGGACTCTGAGTACAGAGGGTAACATTGGCTTTGGTAGAAGAGAGTAACCTGGGGAGTGTGGGAAGAGAGGGGACCCTACACCCACAAGCTTGTAGATGGGAATATGGTAAGAGGAGGTATTGTCCTTGCACAGCCTCTGTGTTCCCTCCATACGCCCACCCCCTCATTACTCCCAGTCTAGGAAGTAGGAAGCACTTGGGTAAGATGGCATCTGACTAGTTACTCCACTGTAAAGTGCCTACCCCTCCGCCACCCCTCCCCAGCTTTCTATTTAAGAAATATGAGAGATACTTTGAGACCATGTAAATATCCTATTTCTCTTCATCTCACTCACCATTTTTAGCATACAATCCATTGATGCCTCTTTCTAATTGAAGTATAGTTGATTTAAAATATTGTATTAGCTTCAGGTGTACAACATAGTGATTCAATATTTTTATAGATTATACTCCATTTAAAGTTATTACAAAGTAATGACTGTATTTCCCTGTGCTGTACAATGTAAACTTGTTGCGTATCTATTTTATACGTAGTAGCTTATCTCTCTTAATTCCATAACCCTCTTTTGCCCCTCCCCTTTCCCCCACTGGTAACCACTAGTTTGCTCTCTATATCTGTGAGTCTGTTTCTGTTTTGTTACATACATTCATTTGTTTTATTTTTTAGATTCCACATGTAAGTGAAATCATATGGTGTTTGTCTTTCTCTTTCTGACTTATGTCACTAAGCATAATATTCTCTAGGTCCATCCACGTTGCTGCAAATGGCAGAATTTCATTCTTTTTTTATGGCTGAGTGATACTATCACCAAATGATAATATTCTAATTCCATCATTCCCTCAACTGTGAGGAAGAGCTTTTCAGGATTTACTCTTAAAACAAACTAGCAGTAGGTTATCCCTAATTACCACGGACCTGCCCACAGTCCCTGCAAAAAATCTGGCAAACTCCTGACAGAGTACAAATCTCATTTGTGATGTCTGACAAAACTTCCACCCAAACTGAAACAGCTTATATTGCACCCTCAACTAGAATTTACAAAGTAAACATATGGCTGGCTATAACTGCCTACACTTGAGAAAAACCCAAACACTGAGCGCTCTTCTCTTTAATCAAAATCTCAGTAGACTTAAGTCTGTTTAAAACTTTCCCCCCTCAAGGAATCAATCAGGCAATACAGTCTTGAGAACCGTAAAACAAATAAATTTTAATACTTTATTGCACTTGCCAATGTTAAGTGGCAATCAACATAAACTCGATTCCCCTCCATCTGGCTCCAACTACAAGCTCAGAATCTGTAGTATCTGAACAACACCCCATGGAGACCTTTCTCTAAGTCTTCCCCCCAAGTTGCCCTCCTTCTACTATAAACAAGTAGCCTCAAAGAGCTATTATAAAGTGTGTGAACAATATAAATCCATTTTGTTTATTTTACACTTAAGATTATATTCTGCAGAATATATAGGTGACCATGAAATTGATTTGTAGAGTTGGGGCCATCTAATATGACATTTTCAACAGTCTGTGGGTTTAAATTTCCTGCAGTATACACATATGCAAATTCCTTGTGAATCCGGTAATATGACTAAGCTAGTAAGACTAGTGCTAAAGTAGTAACATAGGGTTCAAGCTGGAGCTAGGCAGGTAGGGCTTGGTTTAGCCAGGCGTCTTAATCTGTGTGCTGACAAATTCCAGGCCTTGGAGCTGATGCCTTGTTGGTGAGTCATGAAAGAAGAGAAAGTAATTTGAAAGGGACAGAGAAGTCAGAACGTAATGCACCAAAAACTTGAAGAACTATTTTGGACTTTAAGTGCAATGGAAAGTGGTTCCTTGGAAAACAGGAAAGAGGAGAGAACGTGACAGGAAGTTAATAGGAGAGGTCAGTGGCTTGGTGTGTTTTCCATGGAGAGAGGAGCAAAGAGAGAAACGTCAGCATTCTTGCTTCTAGCCACAGGGTGGTCAGTAACAGGTCACAGATGTTTGTTTTTCCTGTTCTGGGCATGTAACTAGGATAACACTTGTCTACCCAGCTTGATTCAGGCAAAGCCGTGGGGCTTGCTTTGAACATTACATGTGATCAGAGAAGATGTGAATCACTTCTGGGCAGAAGCTCTATGAGCCAGTGTGTGTCTCTGTGATCGTGGAAACATCAGCCCAGGTCCCTGAGTGACTCCCCTTTATGGATGGACAGTGTACATGTTTTAAGCCAAAAACAAGGGAACAAACAGCTCATCATAAAGGATCTTGATTATCTATCTAGATAATGAAAAAGTAAAAACTATTAATCATATTCTGTTAGAAGATAACTTGTTACCATGTGAGTTTGTCCTGTCTTTTCTTTATAAATACTAATACTTTTTACTGTAGATAGAACAAAATTGGGAGAAAACAGAATACGGTTCTATATCCCACTTTTTTAAACTTAATTTAATATTGTGAGCCAGGGAAGGAAAGGAGAGAGGCAGGGAGAAAGGACAGTAATATCTGTGGACCTGAAAGCGTGAAGGCATCAAGGTATTGCTGGAAGCAGTTTCTGTCAACTTGTGTGTGTGTGTATTTAACAGTAAGACATCAGTTTGAAAAAGAAGAGAATCTGTCAAAGGTCGTAGTGAAAAATAACTTTGCAGAGCTAAGATTCGAGGGAATACTTAATCTCTCCCCAAGCCTGAGCCCAAGCACTTATGACCATTATTTACAATCCCAGACATTTCAGAGATTAAATACTTTTTAAAATTTCTGCTTACCCACTCTTCCTTTGAGGAACTGCACCTCTCTTTGGACTTCGAGTGATGCTGGAGCCTGCCAGTCACGTAGGACAGGGGTGGACACATGACCTAATCTAGGACAATCATTCTCTCTCCCCTGGGAAACTGACAAGAGGTAGTTGAAGTCAGATCACTAAAGAAATATCGTCCAGTTTCTCCTAAGTCTTACCTTTCCTGAGGTTTGGTTTGCAGCTCTTCTGTTCTATCAGCTACTTAGTATACTCCCAACAAATCCCTCCTCGTTTGTTTTGATGTTTGCAGGCAAAGCACTTTATTTCAGACTTGAATTCATCTTCACGGTCACCACGTGGACGTCAGGGGGTGTCACAGTGGAAGAGATGCGCTGTGGCCACCAGAGTCCCAAGAGGACTTGCCACACATAGATGAAAGGACTCTTGTTGGAGCCCTCTGGCAACAGAACATGGTGGGATGCAATGTCCTATTGGAACCAATGCTGGACTAAGAGAAGATCAGAGCTGTTGTCATAGTGCGGCCATCTTTGCCACCTGTCCGTCTTTCTTTTCTGTGCTGCCACAACCTAGTATCTGAGCTGTTCTTACGGCTTTCTAGTTGGTCTCTCTGTCCCCCTTGCCTTCCTCCCACTTCTCACACCCGTCAACCTCTAATATATCCGTAATGCTGGGAGGTTGCAATACTCCTTTTCAATCACTATTCACTTGGTGGAGACACCATACGCTCCTATAGTAAAAGGCAACTGCAAAGACCACGTTGCATATGTGCTATTCTTAGCCTGATGGCTGTAACTTGTAATTTCCCTCCATGAACCCAGGAAAAGCAGTTTAGAACCTCTAGTTCATGCCGATGCTGGATAATTTTCCTATAATGTGCATTTGATAATCTCCCCTCTCTGTTGAAAACCCTTCAGGAGACCTCTATGAGATGAAGCTTTCACTCCTCCATCTGGCATTCAAAAACCTCCATGACCTGGTCCCAGTCCAGCTTTCCAGCCATGTCCTATAACTTCCACAGCTCAAATTCTCAGCTCTACCCAAAGACCTCTACTCACCTTTCCCTGAGTGGGGCTTCTTTATAGCTCATCGTTCAGGTCTTTGCTGAAGCCAGCAGGCTGTTCTTTCTCATCTGAAATGCTTCCCTTCCACAATCTTACCTTCAAAGTCTAGCTCAGCCTCTTTCTCCTCCGTAAAGACTTTAAGGATAGCTATCCATAAAAGTAATAATTTCTCTCCGTATTTCTATATACTGCATATTTATTGTCACTATCACTCTTAGAGCATTTCTCCTGATACTGTCTTGAACTCTCAACTTTGTATATGTTCCCAACTAGATTAGAAGCTCCTGGAGGGCAGAACTGAAATTTGATCTTTCTTTTATATATATCATAGTGCCTTCACTCAATAATTAACTGTAGAACTAATGAATCAGTGAGCTGTTTCCTTAGCTCCCTATGCAAGACAACAGTGCTTTCCTCCAGATAAACTGGCCCTCAGATATTCGGTCATAAATCATTAATCCCCTGGTAGGAGTCAAGAGGCACTCAGGAAGCAGGGCTAAGACGGAGCTTTCCCGGTTGTGTTTTGTGTTTCATAATTTCCTTCCCTTGCAGAGGCCTGTTTCAGAGATATACCCTAGACATACAATAGTCACATTTTTATAACTAAAAACAAATATAAATAACTGTAAACTGTTCTCTTGTTATAAATGCCACAGAAGACACAGTAGTTAAAAAAAGAGAATAGAACTGCTTTAAATCTCAAAGATAGATTCAAACTATAATTCTAAAGTGAAAATACAAATTGGTCTGGACAGTTCAAAGACTTTACTTACATTATAAAAAGACTTCATTATAAAACACATAGGTTTATTTTTAAACCTCTTAATATATGATACTTCAAATGTAACACCTACATATTATTTTCAAGTACAAATTATACCGCAACCTTTTGAATGATAGAAACTATCATTTCACAATATGCTTAAGTCCTAGAAACAGATTTTGTTCTCTAATAAAACACAATAAACTCCAGCTTACCTTATATCACATTGTCATAAATTTTAAATGAAAGGAATTGGGACCAATTAGGTTTCCCGAATGCGCTCATATTATGTGAATTGCTGGGATAGCTGAAAGCTACTAACCTGAGTCATCTTGTGATTACAGAAAATTACTTCTTGTCTTTGTGATTCATGGCAGTTTCCACCCTCAGAGAGTGATAGTTGTTGTTCTAATTTTCTCAATGTGTAATGTAAATGCAAAGTAGTAGGAGTGGAATCAAATAGCGAGGCCCTTCGCACGACAGACCACTCTGTACGAGCCTTTGAAGGGAATACAGGACCTATTAGAGAAAAAAACAAATACGAAAGTTCATTTTACATAATAAAAATATTGAACCAGCTACAGCCCAGGTTGACCTCTTGACAGATGCATAAATTACCCAGAGAAGAAGGGATTAGAAAGAACTGTTAATATATGAAACATGCCAGAACTGTAAGAGTAGTTTCTGAATCAATTCCTCAGCTTTCTGTAGAACATACAGTACTTGCTCCCAAAATTAAATTGGGTGATTTCATCTTGTTCCTCAAAAAGTTACAAGCACTGAGAGTCAACTTTGAAGGCAGTGGTTTAATTAAATGTAACTATTTAAGAGATACGACTAAATGTTATTAAGTCATTCAAGTACAATTTAACTGTTCAATATTTGCTCATATCATCAGCTATTTCCATGTGCCTTTGACAAGTATTCCTAGTTACTCTTCGTTGTGCGCAATTACTTTTTTCTTTTTTCATAATAGAGCAGGTCTGTCATGAAGCTCATCAAAAGACTCTGAGTTACTTTTTAAAAAACAAAAAAAAAAGGACCTTGTATGACAGAAAGCACTTTGTAATGGAGAGGTCTTAGGATGTAAAATGAGGTCTGAAGAGATGTCTGGTGCGGTAAGAAAAGCCCATCCTGTAACACCTGGGGCCCTGATTCCTTACCTGTAAATGAGGCCCATGGACTTTAATCTTGATCATAGTTCTCAACCATTTTCCTCAGTCTTCACATCCTTCGTGTGTGCACCTCAGTGCCACGAACTGTACGCCTTTATTACAGTGATTCTCAGGATGGTCGCCGAACTCCCCCGAGCTCCCCATCCACCCCACTCTTGGTCCCTCTTTAAGAAGCACTGATTCGGGTGCGCTTTGCAAAGCTTCTGTCTGGTCTTCAGAATATGCACGTACATTTTAACATGTTATCTCTCACACCTGTGAGACATCTCTCAGTCATATGCAGGTATACAGTCTGTACCACTGAGAGCCACAAAGCTTGGCTTTTTAGGAAGAACATTTAGGAAGAGTCTTGAAAGAGCTACTAGCCAAAAGATCTCATCTTTCCTTTTGCAATTTTAGAACCTGCCTTAATCATCAAGAAGATGATGTTGTCGTCTGAGCCTCCATGCTAGTGGCAAAGCTAAAGGCTGTCCCCTGGGATTCACCCTTCCTGCCCTGACTAGGGGCTGCTTTGTCACCAGCCACCCTGGCTGTCTAAGCACCTTTCCTTCAGGCATTAGTGCCCAAATGCATTCACCCTCTCAGATATGCCACTGAGGACAGAGTGTTCCAAGCCTTAGTCACAAAGTGTAGCGAATGAAAAGAATTTCAGATAGTGCAGCAGGCATGTGTGAGCTACTCGCGTGAAAGCAGGGGTGGGGAACTTTTCTTCTATATCCCCAAATCATAGCCCCCAAACACCTATAAAGATAATTGACTTTCTATAAGTTTTCTAAATTATGATCCAAATTTGCCTCTCTTGAAAACGAATCATGTTAACTTTTCCAAGAAGTTGCTGGGCAAAGACAAAATAGGGTAGTATCTATCTTTTAAAAAATTGAATTCAAATGAGTCCTTTTACTTTATCAGCCATACATCTCTGGAGTATTTAGTATTAAAAAATGCATTCCTCCTCCCTTTCTCCTTGAATAAATGGGAAACTGTCCTTGAGGGCAAAGGTGACTCAAACCTTCTGAAATTTTGAGGTTAACCATGTGTGTATATTTTCCTGGGAAGAGGGTCAGCACCTCAAACTGTGGCTCAGGGGCAAAGTCAGTTTGGGGTTAAAAATCTATTAAATTAAAAATACACATTCATTCACTCAGTAAATATTATTTAAACCTCTGTTATATAAATATAAGGCACTAGGGATAAAGGTTTTTTTAAGTCCCCCAATTTAGGAATCCAAAATTTAATACGGGAAACATACAAAGAAATAGAAAATTAAAATATGGTAGAACCTTCACTATCGGTATGGATACATCCCGAGAGCTTCTGAGCTTCTGAATCCCCAAGCTACTTATGCCTTGCCTTATTTTGTCTATCGATCTATAGATAGACTGATGGATTGATAGACAGAAAGATTAACAGATAAAATAAACCTATTACAAATTACTACCTCATGGACCTTTGGGCCATCACAAGTATTTAAGACCACAAATGCCAAGAGCCCACATCTGGTATGATGAATATTATGATCCAGGTGTGCACAGGTGCTATAGGAGCACGTAGGAGAGGCAACTCATCCAGCCTGGCGGGGGGGATGGGGGGGTGGGCGGTGGGCGGGGGGGCGCATGTGAATGCTCCCTTGAGAGACTGACAACCAAGGTGGAGCTCCGAAGACAGTAGGGGTAAGTCAGGTAAAGTGGGAGTGGATGATTCTAGCCATAGGAAGCAGCATATACAAAAAAAAAAGAAATGAGACTAATTATAATCTTTGATGAACTTCAAGTAACTTAACAGTAATAGCAAGACACACATACATGTACACACAACATATATTATTTACTACCATCCAGGGCCTGTTATAAGCAGTTAACATATATTAACTCATTCAATCTACCCAATAACTACATGAAATAGGAACTATCTTGTCCCCATTTTATAGACAAGAAAACTGAGAACATAAGTGACTTTCCAAGGTCACATAGCAGAGCCAGGATTTGAAACCAGAAGGTTAGATTCCAGAGTTCACACTCTTACCTAGACAGTCGACAGGGAGGGAGGGAGGAAGGGAGGGAGGGAGGAAGGACAGGTGATGCTGTAAGAGTATGTAGGAGTCAGACCACATAGGACCTAGTTTAGCTTTCTAAGGAGTTAGATTTTATCCTGGACATAATGGCGAGCCATAGAATTATGTCAATGAGAGAAATGACAAAATCTGATCTGGTTTCCAGAAATCTATGGCAAGAGTGTAGACTAGTATTTCCTGGACAGGTTCACAGAGAAAGAACCTAGTTAAATACTTTAGACAAAGAATGATATCAAGGATGCTTAGGAGGGGGAAAATACAAGAGATATTAAGGAGAGAGCATCACATTAATAGGACTTGGTGACTGATGAAGAGTTAAGGCAAAGAACACACTGAAGAGGAAGCAGTGATACTGATGAGGCTGGTCCTGTAAGATCTACCACCTCCATCCTAAAATAAAGGGAGAGAGAGAGTGAGAAGGAAAGGCAAACAGAAGGAAACTTTGGTAATGACCATATATAAACTGTGACAAACGCTTCCTTTGGAATGCATGTGAATACAGCCAGAGAAGGTTCCTTAAGAGGTATGCATCTACAGGAAAGAGGCTATAAGAAGGACTAGGTGTTGTAACGGAATTGCCACAGTGATCAGTAACACATTATATTTTATAGTATGGCCTGGGCCGTTTGTATATATTCCTTATGTTCTGTAATTGACGGCAACATTTTCCAGATAGGGACAGTGGATCTCATGATCACTGCATCCTTGTTGAGTATTGCAATTTACACAGCACTCAATCGGTGTCTGTGGTAAAAATATGTGAAGAAAGGCAGAGAGGAATAAAAAAGAAGGCCCTTTAGATGGTGCTACAGTTCACTGTCAGAGGGAATACATCCAAGGGAGGGTTCAGGTTCGGACGTATTGTTTTTGTGGTATCTGAAGGACAACCAAGTAAGAAGGATATGAAGCTCAGGGGAGCAGACTGGATTAGAAATCATTTAAAAATCATCATTATCCTAGGACTTGGCAGTGACATTTTTTTTTAACTTTTACCATTTATTCCCAAAGAGAGAAGGCATATAGTGTTCAGACACAACCAAATACAGTTTGGTCTGACTCAAATAGCTTAAAAAACAGAATCTCCTGAGCACCAGCCTGGTCCAGGGGATGGACCCAAGAGGCAAAGGCAAGGAACCAGTTAACGATCATTTCTATTTACATGGAAAAATCTCTGCACAATTAAAAAATTAAAGTTGTTGGGCTGGTCCAGTGAAGAGGTAATAAGGTGTTTATTAAAAACTCTTTTTCACCCGGAGGCAGTTAGCATTTATAATTTAAAACCCAGCCCACCACAGAAAGGGAGTGAATTAAATCAAGAGATTGTGCAGAGCAAGAAAAAAACTGAGGTTAGGAGATCATGAGTCACCAATAGTCAGCCCCAATACATGTTAGAGGAGAGGTTAGCCATGTGCTATTAGGGTTCTAGAGTAATTAGACTGAATCCAAGAAATACCGACTGAGAAACTACTAGGCGGCTGTTGCTTTTGGTAGCTCTGAGAACAGAGATGGGTGGTGCTCACTCTCCAGAAGCTACAGGTGAATACGAGAGTGACACCGACTAACGGTTGAATGACACCATAGGGAGCAAGCATATGATTTATTGATAGAGCAGCAAAGGTAGCAAGCAGTGTCAGCGTTTATAATTTGGGGCGGGGACTTCCCTGGTGGTCCAGTGGTAAAGAATCCACCTTCTGATGCAGGGGACATGGGTTCCATCGCTGGTCGGGGAACTAAGATCCCACATGCCGCAGGGCAACTAAGCCTGCACGCCACAACTACTGAGCTCGCACGCCACAACTACTGAGCTTGTGCGCCTCAACTAGAGAGAGAAAAACCCACACGCCACAACTAGAGAGAAGCCCACACGCCGCAACAAAAGATCCCGCATGCCTCAATGAAGATCCTGCGTGCTGCCGCTAAGACCAGCCGTAGCCATAAAAATAAAATAAATATAATTTGGAGTGATCCTTTAACTCTGAGTATTACTCCCTCTAAATAACGAGGCATGTAAACCAGGGTGCTGTTCTAATTAGTATTGCCTATGCTACACAGAACCACTTAATGATGCACCAGAGATTATAGTAGAAATGGTAGGAGCAGGGCAGCTGGCATTTCCAATTGAAATCCTATGAGCAGAACAAACTCAGGGCTTTCAAATAACAACATATGTAGCACTGGGAGAATAGGACCCTCTCTGTCATCCCAACAGGGACTGAAAGGTTACCCTGGAGTAAATATATGTGGAAAGAATGTGGACGAAATGAGGGGGGTTCTTTTAGGGGAAAGATCAAATAGTCCGAAAGAATACTTGGTTTTCTTGAAAATGTTTGAAGACTGTGTGTCTAAATTGGCTTCATGTCAGAGTAGAATAGTATTGCCAAAATCTAAATAAAGGAAATGAAGGTGGTAACATCTAGGCGAGGAATGTGTGTCTGTGTGAGGGGCGGGCGGTTGTTCCGGGTGGAGAATACAAAAAAGTAGGAAATGAGGAAGCACAATATTGATCATGAGATCTATTATCCAGGGCTGCTTCTCCGTGGGCACTGGCTGGGCCATATTCATTGTGACTCTGTCACAGTTCATCTTGATTGTGTAGGTTAGAGAATGCCAGAGAAGAACAAAGTCAAATATGAGATTTAAGACAAATGAGAATATAACCCCCAGCTTCCCGCCCTCCGGCATTTGCCGCTCGTGACAATTTGATGAAACCAGCTCTCAGTCTGTGTTAAAGTCGAGGCAATAGGCTCCCAGAACAGGAGCTGGGAAGAAGATGGTTCTGATATCACGAAAGGCAAAGCCAGAAGAGAAGCAGCACAATACCCATCCCCTTTCCTCTGAGGGAAGAAGCTTTCGGCAAGTTGCATGACGAGGAATCTCATGGTCATTTTAGAATCTTCTTGTCAAATGATTGTTCAAGAAGGACCTTTTGCGGGAAGCCCATGTAGTCAACCGTAAAACTGTAAATCATGTGATGGTTATTCTAAGAATGGAATTAAGGGGAGAAATGTGAGAGTGAATTATATATTGGTGTATTTTATAAACTACATTTATAATACAATTGACCCAAAAGAGGCACTCATGGGATATTACTGAAAAAAAATCTGATTGTATATTTGACGTTCAGGAAGAGAGTCCATGTGCAAAGTACAGTAAAATCTGGACTGTCAAGTATGTTGTCCTATAGATTCCACCTCCGTCTTATTCCCCTTATGCGTCTCCCCGTCTCCTTCCCCGCTGCCTCAGCCTGAGCTTAAGCCCTCCCCTAGTAATCCAGGAGTTCACACTCTTGTGGATTTCACGGACCCGGAAAATCTCAAAGGGACATTTGGAGAACCAGAGAGACCAGCTGCTTCTTCACTTGAAGGCTAGCACACACCTATATTTTTTAAAAAACCTGTCATTCACTGACACCATGATTGCATGGATGAATAAACAGTTTATCCCCACAGATGTTGGGAGGTCATAATTTTGAACTGAAGAAGTCCTTTAAAATTAAATAAAATTCAGCTTTATGAAAAATTTACTCTACCTTTAAAAAAGTTATCATTTTACTACAGATTGATGAAAACACTGTGACAAACCAACACTGGAATAGACAACTGGGTTTAGGGAATTCCTTGGCAGTTCAGTGGTTAGAACTCGGCACTTTCACTGCCAGGGCACGGGTTCAATCCCTGGTTGAGGAACTAAGATCCTGTAAGTCGTGTGGCGCAGCCAAAAAAAAAAAAAAAGAACTGGGTTTAGTGACCCCAGCCCACCCCCAGCAATGTCCCTTGTGATGTCCCACCCCCCAGCTCCATGCCCTGTGCCCTACAGTGCCGGTCCCCAAAAAGGCCATCAACTTAGCTGATTCACACTCAGGCACAAGCTCCTTACCTGGTGTCACCTTTGTGACTTGCGATTCTCTGAACGGTTTAGACATTTGAGGTCTTCGTGCTTTTTGCTCATCTCTTCCCTCTACCTGGAATTACCTTTCTTCTCTAGCCCACCTGCCAGACACAGTTCTCTTTGAAGGTTCAGCTTGGGTCATATTTCCTGACCCCAGCTAGGATTCACCGCCTTGTGCTCCCTTGTGTCTACTCTGTGGTATGCAGAAACACATCAGTACCAGCATTTTGGTGGCCACTGCCTTGTGTCTTTGGACTGCCTCACATCCAGCTGTATTTGTGATTAGGGACAGCCTCTAGTGTGCAGTACTGGTGAGGTGCAGGGCCTTGCCTTTCTCCCTGGCCACTGAAGCAGGGAGGTTTTCCCGCTTCCCTCACCTGGTGGGACGGTGTATTAGTTTGGTAGGGCTGTCATAACAAAGTACCACAGACTGGGTGGCTTAAACAACAGAAACCTACTTTCTCACAATTCTGGAGGCTAGAAGTCGGAGCTATGCTTACAAGCCAGGGAACTCCTGGATCCTCCAGAGGCTGGAGGAGGCAAGGACAGACCCTCCCCTGGAGGCTCCAGTGGGAACTTGGCAACGTCTTTTTCAGATGGTCTTGGTTTGTACCCATTTGCCAGCCTAGACTCTCTTGATTTCGTGCAGTCCCCAGTGTATTCCAGAAATTCTTCTTCTCTACTTAAGATGCCTAGGATTAATTTCTGCTGCTTGCAATTAAAAACTTCAACTAATTTTTTTAAATTTATTTATTTTTGGCTGTGTTGGGTCTTTGTTGCTGTGCGGGGCCCTCTCTAGTTGCATCGAGCAGGGGCAACTCTTCGTCGCGGTGCACGGGCTTCTCATTGCGGTGGCTTGTCTTTGTTGCGGAGCACGGGCTCTAGACACGTGGGCTTGGACTTCAGTAGTTGTGGCACGCGGGCTTCAGTATTTGTAACTCATGGGCTCTGGAGCGCAGGCTCAGTAGTTGTGGCCCATGGGCTTAGTTGCTCTGTGACGTGTGGGATCTTCCCAGACCAGGGCTCGAACCCGTGTCCCCTGCATTGGCAGGTGGATTCTTAACCACTGTGCCACCAGGGAAGCCCTCGACTAATTTTTTTAAAATATCAGTAGCTGTTACAGTCCAGTCCGTTCAGAGAGATACAAAGATTCTGAAAACCACCATTAATGTTTCAGAAAGGGAATCGGGCATCTAATGGCTTACAGTAGCAAAAGGCTAAATCAGTTAATCACCTGTGGTCATAGGAATGAGGTGCCTAAAGAGGCAAGGCTGTGGGGACCAACTCTGCATCCCTGAGAACAGTACAGAAGAAGATAAGGAATTCCAGAAGGGAGATAAGACATTCAGGGAGCTTAAGAAAGAGTAAAACAAACTCGAATTACTTCACTCGTAAGCCTGATTCTCTTACCTCTTGAAGCTAAAGCAGCTGAAAATTCAACTCCAAGTTAGAGCTCGTGGGTTGCCGAATTACTTGCATTCACAGAGTCACCAAGTATTTTACGAGAAAGTTAGGACATTTCTTGGGGCGATAGACTGGGCCCTGAAAACAGGACTGAGAATTAATGGATCCAGCACCTCCTTATTTCCTTGTAGGCCCTACAGTTGCCCCACCAGAGAGGGTTTCTAGGAAGAGGGACATAGGTTGGCCCCCTCCTCACCTACATTCCCTCCACCTCTCACTGTCCACAGGTCTGTACCCAGTCACTTTCCTGCACGGCCCAGGGAGACGAAGTCAAACCCCGAAGGCTTACACACCAGGAGAATTACAGACGTTGAAGGTAGAAAACAAAGAGCTGGGGTAAATGTCCACACGTGTGGATTCTGAGGGAGGCTGCCAAAAGGAGGGAAATATAATTTTAGATTGTACCAGATTTACCAATATGGGCGCCCTTACCAGAGGTTCTGGATTCACTGTGCCAACCTGCCCAAAGTGAGGGGCTCCGAGGAGCTTGCCCATCAGGTACCTCAGAGTCTGGACTCAGTGGTGGCCCAGCCAGAATTGAGATGCCGTACGTTGCTTGGCCACAGATCAGCTAAGGCTTGGCAAGATGACGCGCTTCACGCCATGTAGTGGCTGCCGGATTGGCCTGTTAGTAACAGAGAAACACAGTTTGGGGAAGAATCGAATGGATGGACCTCTCAGAATGGCTCCACCGTGTGAGAATCTTTAACTCAAGAATATAAGATGGCCGGGCTTCCCTGGTGGCGCAGTGGTTGAGAATCCGCCTGCTAATGCAGGGGACACGGGTTCGAGCCCTGGTCTGGGAGGATCCCACATGCCGCGGAGCAACTGGGCCCGTGCGCCACAGCTACTGAGCCTGCGCGTCTGGAGCCTGTGCTCCGCAACAAGAGAGGCCGCGATAGTGAGAGGCCCGCGCACCGCGGTGAACAGTGGCCCCCGCTTGCCACAACTAGAGAAAGCCCTCGCACAGAAACGAAGACCCAACACAGCAAAAATAAATAAATAAACTCCTATCCCCAACATCTTAAAAAAAAAAGAGAGAATATAAGATGGCCAGCACAACCTCCTTCTCCACTACTCGAGAGCTTTGACTCTTTGGGTGCATGAACTCCTTGGGCTGCCATGTTGACAAGGATGGGGGCTATATATGTGCTCAATAATATGATCCTTTCTCCAGGCTGATCCTGCTGCCCCCGTGACCGAGTGCTCAGTCGACCAGCAGAGGGAGTAAACCCTGAGCCCACGATGGGATACAAAGGTTGATTGTCTGGGGCCCCTTTTCATCATGGAGGGGGAGCAGCTAGAGGGGAATTAGATGGGGTAAACATTCAATCTGGATTTGTATCTTCTTGCTTTGCCTACCACGCTTCTGTTAGCAACACCCTCTCCTAGCACCATCTCCAGGAGGCTCTGCTTTGCCCTCAGGCTTCCATCTGGTTTGGGCCAATGAAGGGCAGAAGCAGGATTTGGGAGGAGACAGAGGTGAACTTATTTATTATGCTAACTCCCTCCCACAAGGGCCTGGGTTTAACAGTGGCTTTGTTTCTCTCCTGATGGCCACAACTTCTGCTGGGCTGCTCTTTCCAGAGATCAAAGTTCTTGCCAAGTAACTAGTCTTTTTCCCTTTCCCCTTCAGGCCTGGGGTGAATATTGCTCCCAGCTGCTACCCCAGCGTGCTTCACCATCCCTCGTCACGTTTCCTAGGGGCCCTGCCACTTGACTCGAGGATGGAACAAACATTTCCCTCTCTTCCCCCAAGAGCCGCGTGTGTGTGTGTGTGTGTGTGTGTGTGTGTGTGTGTGTGTGTGAGCAGGGAAAGGGATTATCCACAGCACACCAGAAACAATCTCTGTAAATCAGTCATCTCCCCAGTGTTCAAGTCCTTCAACATGGATGTTGGCCTAAAGGGTCACAAAACCAGATTTCATATTATCCAGCCTTAAAAGGAATGAAAGTCTGACGCGCACTACAACATGGATGAACCTTGAAGACATTATGTCAAGTGATGTAAGACACAAAAGGACAAATATTGGATGGTCCACTTCTGTGAGCTTTCTAGAGTAGTCAGATTCATAGAAACAGAGAGTGGAGTTGTGGCCAAGGTTGGGGGGTGCTGGGGAATTTGAGGGAGGAGCAGGGGAGTTACTGTTTAGGAAGTTTCAGCTTAAGAAGAGGAAAATAATTCTTGAAGTTGGTTGCCCAACAATGTGAACGTACTTAATGCCACTGCTCTGTGCACTTAAAAATGGTTAAAATGGTAAATTTTAACAGATTTCTGCCCTTTCTCCTGCAAGTCCTGCTTGGGTATCGTAGCAAGTAGTTTCAGCCCATGACAGTAACTGCCCCCTAACGTCTTTGGGACCCTGCCTGTTGTGAAGTGTGGTCCCTGCACCCCCTTTCTCCACAACTTGTGTCGTGGGCATGGGGCTCTGCAGACAATATTTCTTCCTTGCCAAGTGGCTCTGCACACAGGGCACACCACACCAAAGCGAGTCCGGTAGGTGAGAGGAAGGAGGAGGGACCAGCCCCTTTCTGGTTGCTTCCTGTTCCTGCCAGTGTAACCAGGCAACAGTCCTGCACCCCACAGCACCATTTGCTTCCGGGAGCAATCAGTTCCCAGTTCTTTTCCACTCTCCCAGCACCAGCCCTTTGCCCACCCCTGAGAGATACCTCCAAGCCAGGTAGCACTCCTGCCAAGAGATCTGTGCCCAGCCCCTCAGGGCCCCCCGTCTGAGCTCTCAAGGTAACAGCACTAGCTAGCCAGCACCCCCTTCCCAGAGTCTGGGTCCTAACTCCATGGGTCCTCTCTGAGTTTCTGAGGGCTGGTTCCCAGCTCCAGGGGCCCCTCCTCTAAGCTTCTAGGTTCTGAAAAGCCCATTCTCTTCTCTTGGATCCCCCAGCACAGGATGACAATTCCTACGTTACTTGTTCCCTCTATGACTTTCAGTCCTCTAATGCCTGTTTAACCAGCTCCTTATATTAAATTCCCTCTGTTAACATAACTAGTGGGGTTTCTGTTTTCCTGATGGGATGTTGACTAATACTACTGTATTCCTGCACTTCCGTGCAAGAAATGAAAACAAGAAGCTGTGTCATTTCAACAACCTGCTCTAGTTGTTTATTGCCTGTCTGCTTTAACTGGTTTGTAGACACCATGGAACCAGGTGTTTTTGGTTCACTGACCTATACACCCAGCACTGTGAACTCAGCCTGGCGTACAGCAGGCACCCGTATCATCTTAATTGGGTAAATGAATAGGAAATATTTAATTTGAACATAAAAAACCAAAATAATTCTAGTCATGAAAATGTGCTTACAATATATAAAAGTTATAACCACGCGCAAATACATCCAAGGGGAAAATATGTAGCTGAAGTTTGCAAAGCTCTCTTTCTGAAATTCTTAGCAATATCCATTTTGTGCTTTACCCCCCATTTTCTTGTTTAATAATTTTAGTCAGTGGGGGTTTCTCCATATTTTTCTTGTTCATTAGGGCATGTTATCCATAAGTAGCCAGTCAGTGTGATATTGCAATTTATAATAAGAAATATATATTTGGTCTTCCTCCACTGTTCCTGGCACAGAGCTCCTAAAATCCTTATCATTTCCTATATGAGAGCCACAGGGCATCTTTTGTTAGAATATTTAGTTTTTTCTCAGTTCCTGAAACAGCTCCAAGAGCATAAAGGCGAAATGAGTGTCTTCTGTTATTAATAAATAACCAGCCCCTTTCAACCACACCTGAGTTTCTGTTACTGAGGTGACCTTTGGAAAGCCCCTAAGGAAGGGGCTGGTTGCCAGGGGAACCAACCACATGCGTGATTGGAGGGTTGGACCTACAGGCCTATCCCCCAGATCTCCAGAGAGTTCAAACACCAAGGGCCAAGGATTTAATCAATCATTCCTTCATTAAAAACCCAAAAGGATAGGATTTGGAGAGCTTCCATGTTGGTGGACAAGAACATCTCCACATGTCAGGAGGGTGTCACACCTCAGACTCCAAGGGGGCAGAAGCTTGGGGCCTTGAAAGGTCCAGACCTTGCCCTACGCATCTCTTCCATCTGGCTGTTCCTGAGTTTTAGCTTTTAAAAACGAGCTAGTAACCTAGTAAGTAAAATATTTTCCTGAGTTCTGTGAGCTTCTCTAACAAATTAATCTAATCTGAGTAGGGGGTCATGGGAACCCCCGATTTATTAACCAGTCAGTCAGAGCACAGGTGACAACCTGGACTTACCATTGGCATCTGGGGTGTGGGTGTGTGTGTGTGGCAGGAGGGTAGCAATCTTGTGGGACTGAGCCCTTGACTTGTGGTGTCCAAGTCTATCTGCAGGTGGATGATGTCAGGATTGAGTTAAATTGTAGGACACTTGGCTGGTGTGGCAGAACTCTCAGACGTATGGGAAACCTCCACATCTGGGGAGCAGAAGTGAAGCAGTGTGAGAGTAGGGAAGACAAATACAAGTGTGTTCTTCCTTTACATTTATTCAATCAATAAAATACACAGTTTAAAAATCAAAACACCAATACGTTAAACTTCACAAATAAAACTTCAAAAGGAGAACTCGGGGCATTTTGATGGGATGAAAAAATACTGTATTGGGAGATGACATAGGCCCAGGTCGTCACTGGCCATGTGACCTTGGGCAAGTCTCTTAGCTTTTCTTGGTATATGTGACTTCAACTTAGATATAAAGAAGTAGAGATCATTTCTAAAGTGCCCTTCCTCTTTTAAGACTCTGATTCTTCAAATAGCAATGTGCTTTAACATCCCAAGAGCACAAGATAACTTTCAAGTATCGACGGTCTATCCCAGACTCGAATGTCTTTTTATCACAGTCCCCAAACCTATCACTCCACCCAGACTGAGCCTGGGAAAGTGTGGAGTGACTGACAGTCAAATAAAAAGCTTTGGTGCCAATTCCTATTTCCAGGTCCAAATGAAATTATAATTTTCTGTAGCTAATACTTTTTAAACTTGGCTGGATATTTTTAAGACCCTAATCTGTGGAGCAATGTTAATACTGACAGCTGCATGAAACATCTAACACATTGGAATACATTGCAAAGCTCAAAGAAGACCAGGTCAGGGCAGTGAACTCTTCTCTCTCCCTGACATCTAAACATGTCAGACAGACCAGAAGACATCAGCCCAAGATCTGACCAGTGCAGCACAGGCTCACAGCAAAAAGCCCTGCACCCACGCAGCCATGAGAATGAACTGGAATAATAGTCCTCAGAAAGAACTGGAATAATAGTCCACAGAATGAACTGGAATAATAGTCCATGGAAGGAACTGGAAAAATGGTCCACAGAATGAACTGGAATAATGGTCCATGGAGGGAACTGGACTGGAGGAATCAGGCTCCCCAACTCCAGACTACACTAAAAAGCTACAGTAATCAAGACAGTATGGTACTGTCACAAAAACAGAAATATAGATCAATGGTACAGGATAGAAAGCCCAGAGGTAAACCCACGCACCTATGATCACCTAATCTATGACAAAGGAGGCAAGAACATACAATGGAGAAAAGACAGCCTCTTCAATAAGTGGTGCTGGGAAAACTGGACAGCTACATGTAAAAGAATGAAATTAAAACACTCTCTAACACCATACACAAAAATAAACTCAAAGTGGATTAAAGACCTAAATGTAAGAGTGGTCACTATAAAACTCTTAGAGGAAAGCTTTTGCACAGCAAAGGAAACCATAAACAAAACAAAAAGACAACCCTCAGAATGGGAGAAAATATTTGAAAACGAAGCAACAGATGAAGAATTAATCTCCAAAATATACAAACAGCTCATGCAGCTCAGTATCAAAAAAAACAAACAACCCAATCAAAAAATGGGCAGAAGACCTAAATAGACATTTCACCAAAGAAGACTTACAGACTGCAACAGACACATGAAAAGATGCTCAACATCACTATATTATTAGAAAAATGCAAATCAAAACTACAATGAGGTATCACCTCACACCAGTTAGAATGGGCATCATCAGAAAATCTGCAAACAACAAATGCTGGAGAGGGTGTGGAGAAAAGGGAACCCTCTTGCACTGTTGGTGGGAATGTAAATTGATACAGCCACTGGGGAGAACAGTATGGAGGTTCCTTAAAAAACTAAAAATAGAGCTACCATATGACCCAGCAATCCCACTACTGGACATATACCCTGAGAAAACCATAATTCAAAAAGTCACATGTACCCCAATGTTCATTGCAGCACTATTTACAATAGCCAGGAGATGGAAACAACCTAAATGTCTATCGATAGATGAATGGATAAAGAAGATGTGGTACATATATACAATGGAATGTTACTCAGCCATAAAATGGAATGAAATTGGGTCATTTGTAGAGACGTGGATGGACCAAGAGACTGTCATACAGAGTGAAGTAAGTCAGAAAGAGAAAAACAAATATTGTATATTAACACATATGTGTGGAATCTAGAGAGATGGTACAGATGAACCTGTTTGCAGGGCAGGAATAGAAACTCAGATGTAGAGAACGGACGTGTGTGGACACAAGGTGGGAAGGGAAGGTGGGATGAACTGGGAGATTAAGTTTGACATAAATACACTACCATGTTTAAAATAGATAGCTAGTGGGGACCTGCTGTATAGCACAGGGAGCTCAGCTCAGTGCTCTGTGATGGCCTAGATGGGTGGAATGGGGAGGGGGGAGGGAGGTCCAAGAGGGAGGGGATATATGTATACATATAGCTGATTCACTTCATTGTACAGCAGAAACTAACACAACATCATAAAGCAATTATACTCCAATAAAAAAAAAATAAAAACAAAACGAAAACAACAAAAAAAGAGGGAACTGGAATAATGGTACAATATAAAGTGGAGTGCAACTGCTAGAACCATTCTCTCTGTACTGTTCTGTGCGATGGAGAATACAATACAGTATAAAAGTCGGTCCAATGCTACTTTAGAAATAGTGCGAACAGAGGAAAAACAGGCTTACGTAAAAGACATCACAGAGTCAAAAGTTCAAGGACAGTGAAAGAACAGACTGGTCTGTTTAACGATAGCACATGTCTACAAAAGTGAACAGAGTAAATTTGTTGTTTACATACAATTTTGTTCACATAAGTAAAATACAATGTGTGTGTACAAAATATATATAAGTAAGAAAATACTGGAAAAAACTAAGTAGTATTGGAGGGGCCCCAGGAAGGGGCTAAAAAGGAATGCTTACTATCAGCGAGGGAGCCTAGGATCTCAAGGAATTCTCTCTCTCTCTCTCTCTCTCTCTCTCTCTCTCTCTCTCTCTCTCTCTCTCTCCCCCCTGTGTGTGTGTGTGTGTGTGTGTTTATATATAAATGACACAAAACAGGAAAGTAGACTTACAAGCCTGTGTGGGCACAGAAGTAGGCAGCTCTGTCTCAGAGCCCAGGATGGAAGCCGGGGTGTAACCACGAGAGGGAGGGACTCTGGTTTTCCTAAGTGTGTGAGGAGGAGATGCCTCCGTGACGACTTCTGAAGGGCTGCAGATCGGTTGCTTCTCTCTGTGACGCTGCTCAGGCCAGGCCAGGGTAGTTAATACAGGGCATCTTTTCTGTTCATCACGCCTGAGCTCTTCTCGTAATTAACCGACGTTGTTAAATTGCATAAAACCTACTGGGAGAGGTGGAGGTGCCCTGCTGGTGCCTCCTGTGAGCGACTCAGAGTCGAACCCCCTGGGCTGCCTGTGCGCCTCATCCCGAGGACCGGTCCCGCCCGGGGGGAGGGGCAGCTGAACACCCAGTCCACATGGACTCCAGCTCGAACCTCGCAACATCACTAGGATTCCTCTTACCCTGACTGCATTCTGTAAACATTCAGACCTCAGATTAGAGAACATGAAGAGACTCTGGTAATTAATTAAAAGAGCTATGGTAGCTCCTTATGACAGATAAATCAGAAATTGCTAAAGGATCAGTGTTTGTTTATGAAAGGAAAATTCTTCTTTTCCAGCAATTCCAATGAGCAAACCCATGGCTTTCTAGATTAAAGGAAAAAAATCAGGAAGCTCTGCCCACTTTGTTCCCCTTCTGACCTCATCCTTATCGAACAGGCCACGTCCCAGGAAAGGCACGTAATTCTGCAGACCTTTATAGTCCCTTAGCATGTATATCTTTTGTGATCTGGGTAGCATCTCATTTAAAATAGAAATTCAGGGCTTCCCTGGTGGCGCAGTGGTTGAGAGTCCGCCTGCCGATGCAGGGGACACGGGTTCATGCCCCGGTCTGGGAAGATCCCACATGCCGCGGAGCGGCTGGGCCCGTGAGCCGTGGCCGCTGAGCCTGTGCGTCCGGAGCCTGTGCTCCGCAATGGGAGAGGCCACAACAGTGAGAGGCCCGCATACCGCAAAAAAATAAATAAATAAAATAGAAATTCATCTATGGTGTTGTGTCCCTTTTTAGAAACCGTATCACAAAGTCCTTGAGCCTGTGCATTGACGGTGGTAAACTAAACTTGTAACAGTGCTTCAAAAGAAATTCATAATTTGTTAATAGCTTAGTCCCAGTATTGCTTTCATATGGATAATCACAATACAGTATAAAGACAATGTTCTAAAAATGTATTTAGTACTGGTCTGGCTTTCTAAGTTGATTAGTGACTGTTATTCTACCGTGGGAATGACAGCTTCCATTCTTAACAAGAAAAATTTTAAATTCAGAATTTGCCTTCCCTAGAAATTACCAATTTTAAATAGCTGCTTTAATTAGAAAGGATACATACACTTAGGTATAGTGCATTAGGGGCAAAAACTTAAGAAATAATCGAAATGATGTGGGCTTGAG
Source organism: Delphinus delphis (assembly GCF_949987515.2). Lineage (NCBI taxonomy): Eukaryota > Metazoa > Chordata > Mammalia > Artiodactyla > Delphinidae > Delphinus > Delphinus delphis. Next base: position 14,668,920 of record NC_082703.1, on the reverse strand, counting down.
TTGGTCAAATGCCAACAGAGAAAGTCATTTTAATGTCAGCTCTACTACAAGAAAAACCTCCGAGGTGACCAAACACTTGTCATCGTCCCTCTGACTTCCCTGTGTTCTGCTGGGGCTCAGTCTTTGTGTGGAAGCGATAGGGTGGGACAGGAGTAAAGAACATGGCTTTGAAGCCCTAAACTCCTGCACTGTCTCATCCCCTCATGGAACACGCTTGTTCCTAAAGCCTTGGATGGTTTTTTACTTGTGCTTTTGCTCAACACACTAGTGATTAATTTAACTGGTGGAAGATTTCGGGGCCCTGTACGTATCTTTAGATGATCATTTCAGAGAGAAAACAGATACAGGAATTGATTTACCTTGTGCCCTACAGTTAAGCAGTGTTTGCACACAAAATCTACAGAAGATTTCTGCTTCTCAATCCAGTTTTTTGTGTACTGTGAAAAAGTTTATTTTCATGCTACCTGGATTTTGTTACTTATACTTCCCATACCTCAGGAGTATTAACTATTGGTGCTTGTACTGACGATGATGCTACCTAATCCTAAAATGCCTTTGGATTATAATTTCATAATGTAAAACTTGAAAGGGACAATGAAAAATGTAAACGAGATGATGTTGTAACCTCTATTTTTTGCTCCTCTGATCTGGAGGAATGAGGCCGTTATTCCCCCACCCTCCCCCTGCCCCATGCACCTCCCCAGGGGACAACTCCCGGGCAGACGGGCTCCACTCATTTCCAACTGATGGCTTGTTCTAGAAGCCAGAGTGCTTTCCCATCTCCCGCCGCATCTTGCTCCTACTCTGGGAGGGTGGGTGGTATTAGCATGTACCATCCAGCTCCTGTACTAGTGTGGGAAGCCCTGTGCTAAATAGACAGACACTGAACTCAAAATTTAGACCGATTTTAATAAAAACCTAGGTCACATAATTGAACATTAGAAATAGCTGAGGTTGATCCTTTTCATTACCAAGGTACTGTTTATTTTAATCACTTTTAGGGAAATCTTTCTAACATATACTACAATCTTTTTATGTATATGTGGCTTTTTTTTTTTTGGCAACGCCTCACGACTTGCAGGATTTTAGTTTCCCAACCAGGGATTGAACCTGCACCCTCAGCAGTGAAAGCAAAGAGTCCTAACCACTGCACCGCCAGGGAATTCCCTTATGTCTTTCTAAAGAGCCTATGTAACACATTTTTTAAAATTGATAACATAGGAGTTAATTATGACAGAGTATTATAGAGCAGCGATGCTCTCCAGAGCCTAACAGAGTGTCTGCATTTACGCTAAGTGGCACTAGGTTTTGAATGCATCTTGACTGTTTCTCTGCCCTACCCTGCCGTGGGCAGTCACTTTTCACTCTGTCTCTCTCTTCTCCCTTGTAATTTGCTGCTCTTTGTTGGCTTGGGGCTTAAAAGAGATCAGACAGCTAAATCTGTTGGAAGCCTACCTAAAAAATGGAGAAAAAGACATTCGGGTCATTAGAGGGGTCAGCTTTGGATGAACCAGTTTGGTGCTATCTGTACTGATGGCTCTCAGGCTGTGTTGGTTCTGGGTCATGATCTGGAGGCTGGAAAAGGCTTGCTGGACCTGTGGCCTCCTGCTACATCCTCAGGTGCTGGCCCTCTGATTGTCAGCCTTTGGTTTTTCAGGCAGAGCTCCCTGACCTCATCTCCCTGCTGTGTGCTCGCATCAGTGCTGATTCTGTTTCATTTCTACTGAGCTCCTTCCTGATAGCTCAGATCTCGTAATTCTCTCCATTGTCTGTAGCAGTCCACACCTCTGAAAACCAACCAGTGCAAGTAGTGGGGTTTGAACGTTTACCTCACACACCTGAGGCTTTCAATTCAAAGTAAGTGCCACAGTTATGAAAATTGCATAGAAGGAGGAATTATGCCAGGTGGAAAAAAAAGTGGTCTGATTTGCAGGCAGCTTGCATTGTGTTTTGTAAGAATATGTTTGACATTTTAAGCTTTCCTGTGGCAGCAAATTGTAGTTCTCCTAGCAGCAAGAGTGATTAAGTCTGTGCCCAGAATAAACCAGACTGTTTTGGAAAGTTTAATTTTTTCAGTTTTCATACTCTATTTTATGACAGTGTTTGTTTCTTCAGCAATAAGCCTGTAAGGATACAGTCTATCATGTCTAATTTAAAACTATAAATACCATTTTTTAACCTTCACAGAGTTTCGTCATAATCTACTTAAAAAAACAAGTTAAATACAGTTTGATTCTAAATTAAAAATTAAATAAGGCAATTAGGATTGACATACATACACTAATATGCATAAAATAGGTAACTAATAAGAACCTGCTGTATAAAATCCAAAAAAAACTTAAATAAGACAAAAGATTTAACATAAAGCACCTATGGCAAGATGGAAATATTTCTTGGTGATGATTACACAACACTTAATGGAATCCAGGAAGCCATCTTCATGGACTGAGTGTTTGCATCTCCCCCAGAATTCATATGTTGAAGCTCTAACCGTCAGTGTGGCTATATTTGGAAATGGGCCTATAAGGAGGTACTTAAGATTAAATGAAGTCATAAGGGTAGGGTCCTGATCTGACAGGATTAATGTCCTTATAAGAGACACCAGAGGGCTCTCTCTCTCCATGTGCACACAGAGGAAAGGTCATGTGAGGACACAGTGAGAAGGTGGCCATCTGTAAGCCAGGAAGCAGAGGGCTCTCAGCAGAAACCAGACAGGCTACAACCTTGTGCTGGAACTTCCAGCCTCCAGAACTTGTGAGAAAACAAATTTCTGTTGTTTAAGCCACCCAGTCTACGGTACTTGGTCATGGCAACCGTGCGGACGAAGACACCATCTATTTTGTGATAGGTACACTTATTTTACCAAGAAGGGTGATGCTGTGTCATCAGCTGTAAGATGTACCCCAATTCCAATGATGTGGAAATGTGAAATATTAAAAAATAAGGATGAAATACAGTGTTTTTGATAAATAGTTTTAAAATAACAACAAAAATAGGACAATACTGACTTGAGTTTTTAGAAGTGGCTTTCCCCTTAGAAAGGCCAGTCAATAGTCTACTTCGATCACCAGATCTTTGTTTGATGGCCTCCTAAATTGATGGAAAATGAGAAGTTGCACAGCTCATGCATGAGAAAACTAAAGTCAAATATGGGCAAATAGATAAAAAAACAAAGCTTTCACTTTTATTGTTTACGTTGGGAACCTAACTCAATTTGCCCAGAAAGCCTGAGATATTGACAAAAGGGTGCCTTATCAGGCTGACTCTGCTCCTACTTCATTAAGAAAACGTAGATTTCTTCAGTTTCCCTCTTACTACCCCACAGTCTTGTACATCCCTTTTGTTTCTGAATCATCAGACTCCTGTCAAGGCTAGCCCCTCTCCTCCGTTGACCCCGTCTTTCCCGGGACAATAGCCTCTTCTTTCCATCCCAGCGTTAGGCTCTGGCCCCGTGGCCTCCTCTCCTCAGCCGGCAGAGACACAGAGCTTAAACAGAAACAGAAAACCACACACAAAGCATGCCATTCCAGACCCTGCTTCCGCCCTCAAGCTTTACACTCCTCTTTCCTTTTCAAGAGGGGTCCATGAGCCCCGCCGGCTTCCTCGTCCTTCATTCTCCTCTCAACCCACTGCAGCCTGGTTGCCGTGTGACACACTCTATCACAAAGGTCTCTTGGGTTCTCCTGCCCACACCACCCTGGAGAAACACTACAGTTGAATTCCACAGGATGGTCATTTTGCCGGCACCTCTGGGACTGACCATTAGCACGTGGACCAGAATGTAGTCTTTCTGAAGCCACTGGTCATCCAGCAGCCAAGAGGCCTCAAACAGCTAACGTGCTGCTCAAGCGAAGAATTCAGGACGCTGAGGAAGGCTTGAAGGGAAATGGTTGCAGGATATAAGGGCGGAGAGGGAAGACTGTGATGCTGGCGTGGTCAGGCCGAGGAAAATACCAGCTGTGTGTGGACTGAGGTTCAAGGTCTATGTCACAGTAAGTGAAAATCATGCCATTGGTGTCACTTATAAATACTTGAGAGCCAACGAGTAAATAAAACTATATAGTTCGTTTCTGAAGGACTAGAATCCACCTGTACTGATTCTACAAGCCCAGAGGTCCACCATGCCACACTGCAGTCTAGTTCAGATAAACAGATCCATGATCTACCTAAAGTAGTCACAACTTTAACTAAATACACAAAGTATTCAAAAACTTGAATAAATGTTTTAATGGTTACTATTACCTGTAATAAAAATTTCCATGTCAAAATATATCGTATCGTTTTCCTCCATTTTTTAAAAATATTCAATTATTCTTCAATTTCCTGTTTTAAAGGACGAATCATAATACACAGAGCACTGGGAGTCACTCAAAACACCAAACATGTGGTTAAAAGTCTGCCACTTGACAGTTAGCAGGGCATGTCTTGCCTACAGCAACAGTCATCTGCTTTTAACAGCACAAGTGGTGGGATTTCTAGTAGCTTCTGCTTTTCAAACATTCACTATCATCCTAAAGTGGTATGTTATACATAAAGCCGTCCGTGTATACCAAAATGTATCATCCTAATGAAAATAAAAAGCTTCTGCATGCACGTATTGCCAATGCATCTCAAGAGGCCTAAATTTTAACAAGCAGAATAGACACATTATCACTTAAAAGATCATAAATTACTTTAAAAATGTCTGGCTCAGCATTCCCCTTGCAGGTTTCTACATCTACTGCATAAATACAGGTGTGCACCTGTGTCTATATAGCTTTTTTTAAGGGAATGGCGGATGGTCTGGCCCAGTTTTTCATGGTCACATAGAAACTACAACATTCTCCGCTAGCAAAACAAGAAAAGGTAGGTCTGCATTTCTGGCAACTTGAGGCAAAGCCTCAAGAGCTTCCTGCAGAGAAAACCAGCCTGGAGAATCCGGGCAGTGTCTGTAGTAGGAAAAATTAATGGTAGAAGGTTGGAGAGCCTCGATAATGAAGGTTTTTTCTTTCTTTCTTTCTTTCTTTCTTTCTTCAAGAGACCACTTAAAATTTTATTCTTTAATTAGCAACCTTGGGGAGGAAAAGGACATCAGGACTTAAAGGCAGAGGCAGAGACCTGAAAGCAGCTGGGTGTTCCTTGTTAGGCTGGAGCAGAGTTTAAACCAGGGCAGATCCCCTCCAGCTCTGGGCTCTGGCAGCAGCCTCCTCTCTACATCCTGGTCCCAGGTCGGTTTGGTTGCAAACTGGCTTCACTTCATCCGAGGCTTAAGCCTTACAGCTTCAAGACCGACATTTTCTCTGGTTTCAGGCCTGTCATTCATTGGATTCTCTGGCCTCTGATCCAAGTCTTGAACCCACATGCAACTGGATGGCAAGAAGTAGTTTGCTAGGAAGTCTGATTGAGCACATGTTCCTCACCTCCTAAGAGCTTGGGTGAAGTTTCTCTGCCTAAGGTAAGTGCAGCTTGTGAAATGTTTCAGCTGGGATTAGAATGACGGAACTGCTGTTGTTTAGTAATTTCCCTGAGTTGGAGCCATGTTCCCTGCCACCTGACGTGCCATCACCTGGACCCCTGAAGTTAACATTTTCTACTCTAGCACATGAAGTGCCTATTAATTTTTTTAAAATATGTAGGTAATCTTAAAATTAACATCTTGCATTGATGTGGAACATTGGTTACAACTGATGAACTAAAATTGGTACATTATTATTAATAAATGTTCATAGTATATAGTAGAGTTCATAATTTGTACTATACAGTTTTATGGGTTTTGCCAAATGCAAAATGTCACGTATCCGCAGTCACCCCCATACCATGCAGAATAGTTTCACTGCCCTAAAAATCTCCTGTGTCCACTTATTGATCTCCTCTCCCCTACCCCCAAAACCCCTGGCAACCACTGATCTTTTTACTGTCTCTGTAGTTTCGCCTATCCAGATGTCATATAACTGGAATTATACAGTATTTAGCCTTTTCAGACTGGTTTATTGACTTAGCAATTATGCACTTAAGGTTCCTCCATGTCTTCTTGTGGCTCCATAGATATTTTCATCAGGGAATAATATTCCATTGTATGGACAGACAGTTTATCCATTCACCTACTGAAGGACATCTTGGTTATTTGCAAATTTGGGATGTTTGTGTTATAAACATGCACATGCAGGTTTTTGTGTGGATTTGCCTGTTAATTTTTTTTTTTTAAGATGTTGGGGGTAGGAGTTTATTTATTTATTTATTTTTGCTGTGTTGGGTCTTCGTTTCTGTGCGAGGGCTTTCTCTAGTTGTGGCAAGTGGGGGCCACTCTTCATCGTGGCGTACGGGCCTCTCACTATTGCGGCCTCTCCTGTTGTGGAGCACAGGCTCCAGACGCGCAGGCTCAGTAGTTGTGGCTCACGGGCTTAGTTGCTCCGCGGCATGTGGGATCCTCCCAGACCAGGGCTTGAACCCGTGTCCCCTGCATTAGCAGGCAGATTCTCAACCACTGCGCCACCAGGGAAGCCCCTGCCTGTTAATTTTTCAGTGCTCGCCGATACAGGTGTGGTCTAATGAGAGCAGACTTGTGAACGCTGTTCATTTTCAGCACCCATGAGATACTCACTTTGGGTCTGCTTTTCTCAACATCCTTAACACCTGTTGGGCTCTCAGCTATCATCTCTGGCTGGCAGATAACTTCTACATACAGATGTATTTTCTGAAGCTCAGTTACCACTCATTACCAAAAGTTTATTAAGTTTCTTCAAGGCTGCTGTTAGAGATGAACGAGATTCCTTTGTTGACTCCACAGAAGGCTGGTATCTGCCACTGAGATTTAAAGAGAGGGAGCAGTTCCCACCCAGCAAATGCAGCAATTCCTTATTTGTTGCAGATATGTCGGTGTAACTTTCCAGGGCTATAAATCTGTAATGGGAATAAAATTACCTAAAATTTCAAATGAAGGGTCATATTTTAATGCATCTATTTCCATAAAGGGATTATCTAAGTTTTGGGTGCACCAGTGTTCTTGACATTGATATCTACTTCCACAGCCAAAGGAAGAATATTTTTCTCTGTATGTGGAAGGTCCGCAGCCGATGACTGTAGCCCATCTCCTTTTATCTCAGCTTCCAAGCCAACAGATGGCTGTTGGTTCTGTTGCCTGTTTCCAGGAAGTTCACTGTCCCCTGTGTTATGTTTTTGGTCACGTGGACCAATTCTGTTCGATCTCATGCTGTTGATCCCCTAGTTCTTTGTGCGGCTGGAGGCTATTCATGTGACTCCAACTCTGACATTCTAGATGCCAGGCCTTTTCACTTAGAGACATCTGTGGTCAATGCATTATGGTAGTTGTGACAGAAAAGCTAGCTTCCTTTCTTGTGTGAGGGTGGAATTTGAGACCCTGGGTGTTTTTTTCAGCAGGCAGCTTGTTTAGATTATCTCAAATTCCTTTTTCTGATGAATTCTGCAGAGGCATAGCTGGACTTCAGCCTGACAGAGTATTATGCTGAAGAAGTATAACCAGAAAGGATCCTGAGAGGAAATAATGTTCTTTTTTCCCTCCATTTAACTTCATTTAAAAATCAATATGGTGGGTATATACCCCAAAGAATTGAAAGCAAGGGCTCGTAGAGAAATTTGTGCACCCATGTTCACAGGAGCATTATTCACAATTGCCAAAGGCAGAAGCAACTCAAGTATCCATTTAGTAATGAATGGATAAACATAATGTGTATACACATACAGAAGAATACTATTCAGCCTTAAAAAGAAGTAAAACTCGGCTACATGCTACAACGTGGATGAACTTTGAGGACATTTTGCGAAGTGAAATAAGCCAGTCACAAAAGGACAAATACTGTGTGATTCCAGTAATATAATGTCCCTAGAGGAGTCAAATTCATAGAGACAGGAAGTAGGAATGGTGGTTGCCAGGAGCTGGGAGGAGAGGTGAATGGGGAGTTACTGTTTAATAGGTATAATTTCAGCTTTGAAAAATGATAAATGTTCTGGAGATGAATGATGGTGATGGTTGCACAACAGTATGAATGTACTTAATGCCACTGAACTATACACTTAAAAATGGTTAAAATGGTAAGTTTTATGTTATGTATATTTTACCAGAGTTTTTAAAAAAATCAATATTACAATTAAGGCAGTAATACAACACAACTAGCACCTTAATCTTGGGTGACCGTAGGTCCTGGTTTGCTGGGGCAGTGCCCACTTGTGCTTCTTCTCCCCGGGGCAATCATTAATACAGGCAGACCTTGAAGATATTGTGGGTTCGGTTCCAGACCACCGCAATAAAGCGAATATTGCAATAAAGTGAATCACATGAATTTTTTGGTTTCCTAGTACAATAAAAGTTATGTTTGCAATATACTGCAGTCTATTAAGTGTGCAATAGCATTATATATTTCAAAAATGTACATACCTTAATTAGAAAATACTTTAATGCTAAAAAATGCCAACCATCATCTGAGCCTTCAGCGAGTCTTATCTTTTTGCAAGAGTAACATCAAAGATCACTGATCACACATCACCACAGCAAATATAATAATAATGAAAAAGTTTGAAATATTGTGAGAATTATCAAAATGTGACACAAAGGCATAAAGTGAACAAATGCTGTTGGAGAAATGGCACTGATAGACTTGCTCAATGCAGGGCTGCCACAGACCTTCAAACTGTAAAAAACACAACACCTGCAAAGTGCAATAAAATGAAGTGCAATAAAACAAGGTCGGCCTGTAGCACCCTTTTCCCTCTCAAAAGTGTCCCAGGTTGAACAATAAGTCACATGATCAGGCTGGATCTGTTTCATAATTGCATGAATCATTGCACTGTCATCTTCATTGGCAAATGTCTTAACATTTAGAATGTGCCCGCATTTTCTAGAATTACTCTAATTACAAGCTCGATGTCCCGGAAAACATATCCGATCTTTTTTATTTTTATTTTTTAACTTGAAACAACACTCGTTTATTTGCTCACAATTCTGTTGCTTAGACGTTTGGCATGACACGGCTGAGTCTTCTGCTCAGACTCTGACGAGACTGAAATCAAGATATCAGCCAGGCTGAGCTGTCATCTAGAGGCTCTGGCGTAAAATCTGCCTCCAGGCCAGTTCTTGGAATTGAATTAAATTTCTTGTGGTCATAGGATTGAAATCCTTGATCAGACTGAGGTCCCCCTTTCCTTACTTCCACCCTTAACATTTAAAAAAAAAATTATTGATGACTTGTTGAACACTGACTAAATACCAAAAGCAGTCCTCTTTCCTTACAAACTCCTTACTTCTTTAAACACCAAACCCCTCTTTCTTTGGCTTTTTCTAAAAATTGAGGTAATGTTGGTTTATAACATTACGTAAGTTTCATGTGTACAACATTATATTTTGACTTCTGTGTACACTACGGTGTGCTCACCCCCAAAAGTTTAGCTTCTGTCACTGTACAGTTGATCCTTCTACCCATTTTGCCCTCCTCCCATCCCATAACCACTGCTGTGTTCTCTGTATCCCTTTGTTTGTGTTCTTTTGGTTTGTTCACTTATTTTGTTTTGTTCTATGTTCCACATAAGAGTGAAATTATACGGTATTTGTCTTTCTCCATCTAACTTATTTCACTTACCATAATACCTTTAAGATCCATCCATGTTGTAGTAAATGGCAAGATTTCATCTTTTTAGGGCTGGGTGATATTCCGTTGTGTACATAAACCACATCTTCTTTATCCATCCATCAATGGGCACTTTGTTTCCATATCTTGGCTATTGTAAATAATACTGCAGTGAACATGGGGCTGTACATATCTTTTTGAATTAGTGTTTTCGTGTCTTCAGATAAATATCCAGGAGTGGAATTGCTGGATCATATGGTAGTTCTATTCTTAATTTTTTGAGGAATCTTCAGATTGGTTGCACCAATTTACAGTCCCACCAACAGAATATGAGGGCTCCCTTTACTCCACATCCTTTCCAACACTTGTTATTTCTTGCCTTTTTGATAATAGCCATTCTAATGGGTGTGGAGTGATATCTCACTGTGGCTTTGATTTGCATGTCCCTAATAATTAGTGATGTTGGACATCTTTTCATGTGCCTGTTGGCCATCTGTATGTCTTCTCTGGGAAAAGGTCTATTCAGCTCCTCTGCCCATGTTTTAATTGGGTTGTTTGGGTTTCTGTTGTTGAGTTGTATGTTTTTCATATAGTTTAGATATTAACCCCTTATTGGATATATGATTTGCAAATATCTTCTCCCGTTTGGTAGATTGTCTTTTCATTTTGTTAAATGTTTCCTTTTGCTGTGAAGAGGGTTTTTAGTTTGATGTAGTCCCATTTGTTTAATTTTTGATTTTGTTTCCCTTGCCTGAGGAGACATATCCAGAAAGACATTGCTAAGACCAATGTCAAAGAGTGTACTGGTTTCAGGTCTTAAATTCAAGTGTTTAATCCATTTTGAGTTGATATTTTTGTGTATGGTATAAGACAATAATCTAGTTTCATTCTTTTTCATGTGGCTGTCCAGTTTTTCCAAGAACATTTATTGAAGAGATTATCCTTTCTCCTTGTATGTTCTTTGCTCCTTTGCCATAAATTAATTGTCCATACATGCGTGGGTTTATTTTTGGGCTCTCAATTCTGTCCCATTGATCTGTGTGTCTGTTTTTCTGCCAATAACATGCTGTTTTGATTAGTATGGTTTTATAGTAGAATTTTATTTTATTTATTTTTAAAATTTATTTATTTATTTTTGGCTGCATTGGGTCTTTGTTGATGTGCGCAGGCTTTCTCTAGTTGCGGCAAGCGGGGGCTACTCTTCGTTGCGTTGCACGGGCTTCAGGAGTTGTGGGTCGCGGGCTCTAGAGCACAGGCTCAGTAGTTGTGGCACACGGGCTTAGTTGCTCCGTGGCATGTGGGATCTTCCCAGACCGGGGCTCAAACCCGTGTCCCCTGCATTGGCAGGCAGATTCTTAACCACTGTGTCACCAGGGAAGCCCTATAGTATAATTTTAAATCAGGGAGTATGACGCCTCCAGCTTTGTTCTTTTTTCTCAGGATTGGCTATTTCGGGTCTTTTGTGGCTCCATATAAATTTTAGGATTTTTTGGCTCTATTTCTGTGAAGAATATTGTTGGAATTTTGATAGGGATTGCACTTAATCTGTAGATTGCTTTAGGTAATATGGATGTTTTAACAATGTTAATTCTTCCAGTACATGAGCATGGAATATATTTCAATTTCTTTGTGTCTTCTTTGATTTCTTTCAAAAATGTCTTATAGTTTTCAGTGTACAGGTCTTTCACTTCCTTGGTTAAATTTATTCCTAGGTATATTATTCTTTTTGTTGTGATTGTAAATGGGATTGTTTTCTTAATTTCTCTTTCTGCTAGTTTGTTGTTAGTGTATAGAAATGCAACATATTTTTGTATATTGACTTTGTATCCTGCAACTTAACTTCTAATAATTATTTCTAATAGTTTTTTGGTGGGGTCATTGGGGTTTTCTATACATAAAACCATGTCATCTGCAAATAGTGACAGTTCTTCCATTGCAGTTTGTATACATTTTATTTCTTTTTCTTGCCTAATTGCTCTCCAGTACTATGTTGAGCAGGAGTGGTGAGTGTGGGCATCCTTGTATTGTTCCTGATCTTAGAGGGGAAAGCTTTTAGTTTTTCACTACTGAGTATGATGTTAGCTGTGGGTTTGTTATATAATGCCTTTTTATGTTGAGACATGTGCTTTCTATACCCATTTTATTGAGAGTTTTTATCATAAATGGGTTTTGAATCTTGTCAAATGATTTTTATGCATCTATTGAGATTATTATATGGTTTTTGTCTTTCACGTTGTTAATGTGGTGTATCATGTTGAATGATTTGCCAGTATTGAACCATCCTTGCATCCGCGAAATAAATCCCATTTGATCATGGTACGATACGTTTAATGTATTGTTGTATTCTTTGGTAAAACCTTCTAACTCTTGACAAGCTCACTTACTTTGATTTCTGTGGGTTAAAGGGACAGATAAAAGACATGGTCCTAGATAGCTGCCATTTTTTTTGTCTCTCTCTCGGCTGACTTTTTCTTGTTTTCTTTTAAAAATATCAGTAGATATTCTTTGAAGTGAGAAATATGTTTATGGTTCAGTTAACTCCACCTTTCACCACACCATGAGAAAATACACCTCTTTCTCTTTAAGAAAGCCACCGTTCTCCATACTCATTATAAGAGTACCATATTACTATACCCCTTGATTGCTATCTCCCCCAGAGCATCAGTCTCCCAAAGGTAGCACCTAGTACCAATCTTTAGCACCTAGTACCAATCCTGGTACACAAAGGTGCTTAATATCCACTTCATAGTCAGTGAATAAACAAATCATTCAATGATGTTCAAATACTAGTCCTCAAATTTTGCTTTAAAAAATATACAGAAAGCCCATGCTCCCTCTATCCACATCCCCAGTTCAATCTGGCACATCATTAATCTAACCAGAGAGTGATTTCAGATTTGGATGTTCTACTTTATAATACACTTGGCAAATCAAAAGATCATTTTGATTTTCAATCCATAAAAGGAGTTGTATCCTACAAAGCTGGATAAGCTTTCAGCTCCATATAGCTGAAGACAAGAACTCATCATGCTTATAACCCACAGGGAGGAGAAATCCAGGTTTTTCTCTTGAATGTTTACTCAAATATGAATGAAAGAGAAAAACTGTGGGAGGGGAAAGAAGCTGGAATTAGGTCATTTGTGTGTTACTGTAACATAGAAAGATGAATACTACTTACTTTTCCCTGCAGTTAATCAGATTAAGGTTCGATTCAAGCAGTTCCTTCCTGAGAATACACTTTAAGTGGGGTTTAGTTGGGGGCTCAGTATGGAAGAGAGTGGATTTGTCTTGAAGCTGCATTTACAGAGAAAGAGTACTGTTTTTATTTTGATATGTTTATTTTTGGTGGCTTGGGCAGAGTGGCTAAACTCTTGGTGTCACCACTGGACCCCAAAGAACATACTCTTCATATTATAGTGTGGTTTACCCCCGGCAACATTTGTAGTTTTGCATTTGAATGCTTTCATCACCTATCAGAGAAGATACCTGAATGAACTCTCATTTTCTGAAACATGAAAATCACTTAAAAATTGTATATGTATTAGACTGACAAATTCACTAAATAACTCCATTTGCCTCAGGTACTTTTCTCTCATTTTCTATCTCCAAATATCAGAGGCAAATATAAAATGATTTCATTCAGTAATCAAGACTAATTCCTAGATGTGCTCATGTAATTCTTGAGTAAAAATAAATGATAATGTGTTACTTAGAAATTGTAAAGATCATATTCACTTTAGTAGTTTGAAAAAAAATCTGACAAGCTCTAGAGCATGAAATAAGTGATTAAAGTGAATTCAAGCATACTCTTTTTTAATCTCCAATTAACAGGACATTTCTATCTTTTTAATCCTTAAAAAAAGCACCATTAAAGTTCCAGAGCAAAGAAGGATTCAGTACAAACATAGATACACAGATAGTTCATCTAATGAAAGAACCAGCCTGCCAGGAGCTATCATTTCCATGATCAGACCTTGGTTCTTCCTTTGTATTGCTATTCATTAAACGTATAGGCTATCTGGGACTTTGGCGGGGAGGACCTTTTAAAAATCATTTTCCCAATATTTTACTTTGATTATTAAACCAAAACAAAGGAACATTATTTCACATTCAGATAGAACCACCATAGGCAGAGGTGGGCGCTTGGTAATTTTTAGTGATTTATTTGCTTGGTGCTTTTTCCAGCAATTTTCCAGTAATGACTATAACATCCATCTGATTGAAATGCAAATTGGTTAGCAACTGGATCCTTTTTTGATTCTTACAATATGTCATGTACCTGCTTTGAATGAAATATTCTAGCTCTGATGAAATACGTTTTCAATAAGCGTTAGACATGGAGTGTCACTCAGCATTCATTCTGGTCTCCTTCAGGTGTGCCTTCCTCTATCTCTGAGGCTGGAAAGCCATAAACCACATTTCCCAGAGTCCCTTGCAGCTAGGGTTCTGGGCACTGCTTAGGTTCTGCCAGTGAGAGGAGCTGAATGAGAAGCCAGGTGTCTAAGGAAGATGTTTGCTATCTTGTTTTTGACGTTGGTAACCATGTTCCGTTACTAGCCTCCTGGGTGGAGTGGCGCATTGTAGCAGCTTCTCTGATCACTGGAACACAGCTCAAAGAGTGTGCTCTTGATGTCAGCAGCTCAGGTGGTGGCTCTGAATCCCAACCTCCAGACTTCGGCAATGATGGCCCTAGGGGGCCAGTTCAAAGATACCTGTTCTCTCTACCGTCCTCCCCAGTCAGGGAACCTGCACCGTGTGCAGAGTCTCTGCAGGTGCTGTTCACTGAGCATTAAATGCTCTTCCTTCCCCAAAGACCTTCCTTCACGACCCCCTCCCTCCACAGGTCAAATTCCCCATCTCTGCCTTTGACATGTTTCCTGCATAGCACTTAGCACAGTTATAATGACAGGTTTACCTGTGTATTACCAGCAGACATGCTTCCAGGAGGGGTCAGGTCTGCTTTTCTTGCATTCTGAAGGCTTAGCATGGCGCCTTGGGGTGCTGAATGATTAAAACCTGCACGAATCATATTGCTGCTTCAGCCCCAAAGTCCAAATACTCCATTTCTAAATATATAACTGTCCAGGGGGAAACTACGGACTGTTATCATTTTATGAGGGCCACACTTCTAATGGCATTAAGAGAAACTAATTAATTAAAGGTTTAAATTTGATTTGAGAATTTCAATGGGTCATCTCCTTCGATCTCATCATTATCTCCAAAAGCCACCACAGGTAACTTCTTTCACCTAGGTAAGCCAAAGGCCTGTGCATGGGGGAGAAGATGCAAGTTTCACAGTATGAGCCTCTAACTCCCAAAAAACAGTGATTACTAAGAGTCTAGTGTGCTCTATACTATATTCTATGAGCGTATACTAAGTATACCAGGACAGTGGAATGAGCCACTCACCCAAATATTCAATTCTACCATCAATTACACAGCAACCCCTCCGCAGCCCCTAGGAGATGATATTTAAGTCATAGTATTTCTCTTTGTTGTAAGACCGCTCACAATGTGCATTTTACCCCAAGTACCTCCTGACAGCCACCTTAGTTAGGAAGTATCATTATTCCCATTTCACAGATGAGGAAATGGCTCAGAGCTGGGATTCAGTCCAGGTAATGGAGCTCAAACTCCAAGTGGTTAGAAGTTTCTCTGGATGGGAAGTGAGTACCCAAAGTGAATGGTGTCACTCCTTTTGCATACATCTTAGCTAGAGGTCCAGGCTATGTACTGTCTGATGACATCAAGAGAAGAGAATCACACAGACTGAGGGACATTCAACTGGTCATTTAGCACCACCATACTTTGAGCCTGACCAGCAACCAGTGACCAAGGTATGCCAGAATCAGCCTCCATATTTAGTTCCTTCCGTCTGCCCTTAAATAAATCACCAGTACCTTCATCCTTTCCTGCCACTCTCCTCAAAACCCTTCCTAATTCATCTACGAGTAAAAACAAAAGATTGCACAGAGAAGTGCTGACAGCCTGATCGCAACAATTCATCATACCAAGGGCTAAATCACAGTGAGAGCTGACTCAGTTCCCATTTAAGATGTCATTCATTACAATTACATTAATTCATTACAAGTGGAATGCATATAAGTATTCACATATCCACCTATCAGGAATACTGAAAGTATTAATACCTTCTTTACAGCCCTCTTAATCCCCAGTAGGATTTGGCTTTAGAAGATACCGCGATACTTACACAGAGATATAAGATGTATTGGGAAGCCCCCCACCCCGCCCCTCCATTTTAATGCAGAGTTAACCATGAAGACATAGCATTTTCCATTTCCCATCCCTCTGGTAAGTAAAATTTTACTAAAACCTTTGAACTACCTTGGTGCTCTTGCTATATGATGACAAACACACAAAAGGACAAATTATTTCCAAAGAACATCATTACAGTAATTGAATCTTTCTAGAAAAAGGATTTCTTTTGAATTAAGAGAAACGTCTGTAGACAGCTCCCCTCTCAAATCCTACCAAATGCATTAAGAAAGCAGTTCTCTGGAGCAGTTTTCCTTAGTGAGGAGGTAGATCCTTTTCAACCTGTCAGGGTCCACTTTAAAAGCAGTTATAGGCAGTCAGTGGCCATCAGGGAGTCACTTTCATTCTCTCCAAATGATCTTCCCCTCTGAGCTACTCTAGAGCATCCCTCACCATCCCTGGAGAGCCCTTTATACTGCATTTTCAGCCGGCCAACAAGGACAGAAGAACCTACAGTTCTCTCTTCCTAAACTTCAAAACAGATTAACCATTCATTAGTCAAGGATTCGCTATGCTGATGAGTCACGTGAATAATAGTACTTCAGCTCCTGAAACAAGGGGTTAAAAGCCAACTGTTACCTGTATTATTGCTAGTAACCTAAACCTCAAAATGATATAGTCACATTCTAGCTCTTTGCCCACAGGAAATGTTCAGTGTACACTTAAATGCATGCAGACCAACCCGTAAAAAGCTTTGCATGGAGGTGTTCACAACCCTACCGTCTTTCTACCTAAAGCATCCCACGCTTATAACATTTATCACAGAGAAGCCAGATACTACATAAGGACACAGATAGCAAATATTATACAAATCCTACCATCGCATTTTGATATTCCTTCTTAGACTGTATTTTTGACATTAGCTTGGGCTATTTCAGTTAAGTTCTTCCAAATCAACTAAAAAATATTCTGACAAACTTTCTGGCTTCAAGTTATCTTAGTTCATCGCCTCCTGCTAGTTAAAAATCAATTCCCAAGTGATAGCTTCTAAAGGGAAAGATACACGTGTACTCCAGGAAAACACAAATTCATTTTCACCTTTAGACACTACATGTCCCCTACAGCTCTGGGTTCTGATTTATCCGGTGTAACATCTGAAGCACATCCCCGCAGTCCCTTACTGCACGCCAGGCTCGGCTGGCTGTTCGGATCACGTCTAAGTTTTCAAGGTAAACATGTTACCCTCGGCCACTGGAATGACAGCGGAAGAGCAGGCACTCACCCAGGCGGTCAGACCCGGGACGCGGACGCCGGAGAGCGCGGGAGGCGACCTGTCGCGCCCCCTCCTCCCGGTCCGCGGGGCAGGGGCAGGCGCAGGGCCGGCCGAACTAGGGTGGAAAAGAGGCTTCCCGCCGCTCCGCTCTGCGGACCATTGTCAACGCCACGGTCGCCGGCGCTGGCTGCAAGGTATGGGGGCGGGCAGCTCTACGGAACCGAATAGTTGCAGTGCATCCCCCCCGCCCGAGGCCGGGGGAGAAAATCTGCCTTCGCATCAAAGCCGGGGTCTGTACCGGCTGTAACTTCCACCCGGTGACCTACTTTGGAGTGTGAGAATGAAAGCGATGGGAAAAAATAGACGGAGCGCGCGCGGGGGAGCGGGGCGCCGGGGATGCGCGTGCCCGGGTGGGAGCGCGCGCGCGCGCCCCCAGGGCTTCCAAAGAGAAGTTGCTGCGCGGCCCCCGGAGGCCTCGGGCAGAGCCTGGGGGCCGCTCCTCCGCCAGTGCCTCCTCCCGCCGCGGCCCGGGTGCGGGCTTCCCGGGGCTCGGGGGCCTCCGGGCGACCGCCCGCGGCCCCGGCGGCGCAGCTCCCCGCCCCCATCGCCGTGCCCGCCTTCCTGACCCGCCCTCACCTCTGGGGGCTGCGCTCGGGCTCCGGCGGCCCGGGGACCCGGGCCAGCGGCGCCTCCGGGCCGGGAGGGCGGCCAGCCTCGCAGGCGCGGCGGGCGCCGAGCGGAGCCCGGGGAGTGCCGCCTGCCTGCCCGGTCCCCTGGGAGTGCCCCGCCCGAACGTGCCCGGGAAGTGAGGCTCTGCCGCGCCGCCCGGCCTGGGGATCGGGGTGACCTTCCTGCCCGCTCCCCGCGCTCTTCTCGTCTGTGCCTCCCGGCGTGGCCCGTCCTACGTGGGAGAGGACGCCGAGGCGAGCACACCTGGAGCGCAGCAACGCCGTACCTGGGTGACAACAGCGTGACGTTTCAGCGCGTCTTCTCTCATTTGATCCTGGCAAACACCTTCTGCCACGGAAAGGCCCCCAGTGGGTACATGGGAAAACCGACGATCAAAGGGGTTAAGTCCCAGGTGCCACTGGTCAGACTTTCCGATGTTTTCGCTCAAACGGCCTGCGTAATTTGTTAAGAATTTTTCTAAACTAGACCCCTCAGAAGAAGGGATGGAACTTAGATTGGAAGTATCTGCCGAAAGCTGGACACAGATTTCCCCTCCCCCACCCTCCGCGTCTGTAGCAATAGGGTTAACTATTTTCTGCCAGGTCCTTAACCTGGTCGTCTTCAACCTCTGTTATCAAACAGCTCAGTAATTTTAAGAGGCGTATGACTTAAAAAAAAAAAAAAAGGCGCGTACCCAATACGGGAAAGTTAACATGTTTAGTAACTGTTCTGACCCTCTTTGTGTTTGAGCTTGACCCTCCCGACTCCGGGGTCGGGGTGGATGGGTGGAGATGTACTCCCAGGCATAGTTTTTTGTGGGGACCCAACTACATGTCTCATATAGATACCGGTGATGCTATTTAAGGCGCTACCAAGAGGGCCGTGGAGATCAGCATATATAGTTCGCGATTCTGGAATAGTTTTCTAGTGCCACACTATATCCGGGTAGGGGAGGGAACCTTTGCTTCGGCATCTCTATCTTAATGCCCAAGGATAATCAAATTGACATTTTTATATAAACGTTTATATAACGTTTATATAAAATTTATATAAAAATTGACTTTTTATATAAACGTTTCGTTTTGCATTTGAAAGGGAAAAAAATCATGAGCCTGGTGATACATGTTCTTCTTGAGCTGAATGCCAGCACACAGAAGTGCCACTGCTCATTTTTGCTTCCATTCAGTGGAATTAGAGCTACACTATTTCCTTGGACGCAGGCTCCATACTGGATACTGGGATGTTGCTTGTGCTCTTCTAACAGTGCGGTAGGAGGCAAAGCACACCTAAATAAGTGTGATACAGTGGCTGCCACATAGCAGGTGCCTAAGAAAATACTTGTCCAGTGAATAGGACCTCAACGGAATGTGATAAATGTGAAAGAGCCCTGGCTTGAATCCTGCAGGAAAACATGTGGGAAATCAGTTATAGGTGACGAAGTCAGGGGAGGGAGCCTGAAGGAGGCAACAGGTGCAGGATTTTGATACGCAGAACTGGCTAAGGAATGGAAATGAGAAAGTATGTTTGCTATGCTTTCAAGATATGGCAGAGGCAGCGGTTCTTAACCTTTTGTAGGTAATAGGCCCATGTGAGAACCTGATAGAAGCTTTGGAACTTTCCTATATTAAAAAAAAAAGAATGTAAAAATATTTGCATATATTTTCTGGGATTTCACAGACTAGCTAAAGCAGATCTGTGGAATCCCTAGAGGTCTGTGAACATGAGTTACCATTTCCGTGTTGGGAGGCAGGGAGAAAAATAGATTATTCTATTTGAGGCCATTATAAGAGGCATTTCCATGGCCACTGACAGAATTTGAGTAACGGCTGAGGGACTGGAAAGAAAAGTGTGCTACAGAGAAAATGTGCACGCCACCAGAAGCAAAGCACTCCCTCTTTGAAGCAGGACCTTTTTAACACTTATTTTTTTTTTGTACATGAGAATTTCACTTTCAGCTCTCAGCAAAAGTGTTCGGGGGGAAAGACATAGATAAAATATGACTGCCAAACATTGGCAGTCACTGTTGCTGCGGGGTATTGTGTTATTATCTCCTTATTTGTGATGCTTGACATTTTTCATGAAAAATATTATTATGTCTCAGGTGAATATAACCAATCTTATGATGTTTCTTAACCCAGCTTGTTAGAATGGAAAGTTTGTATGGAAAAAAAAGGAAACAATACAAGTATGCCAGTGTTACCATCTATAAGATTGTTATTAAGTAGTGGAGTCTCTACAGAAGTAATAGTTTTACTCTTACAGTGAATTATGAATTGTGGTGACCATAGTCTCAACAGAAATTAGACCACTGTGGAACAAGTGTTCTCCTGTTTCTTCCTAAACTCACACTTAACTTCATTTTACATTGCTTAGTTAACTAAGTGCCTTTATTATTAATATATATTACAATATATTATGATATATATTAACTAATAATATATTATTAAACAATGTTATATTATTATATATTGTAATAGCAACATATTATATATGTTGTATATAATATTGTGTGTTATATTGATATAATAATTACATTATATAATACTATATATTATTTTATTTTATTAATACTATTCAACTGCTTCATTAACTCAGTTCCTGTATTAGTTAACTCTGTGTCTAGCGTGCACTTCTTGAGGAGCAGATGGCAGGCCATGGTCCTCTGAGTACCTGCTCTGCCCATTTTGAGAAAGGCAGCCACAGTGGTTCCTTACACAGAGGTTGCCATACTTTCCATCATGTGACTAACTCAGACAAGGATTCATGCCCACCTGAGGGAGCTCTCTAGTTTGTCCTGTGACCTACAAGGCTGCGGCTGGAGAACGATGCCGTATAGGTATGTGCTGTATTGTAGATGAGGAGACAGACCCAATCAGATCTTTTCCCAAGAGCCTTAGAGGCAAGGCCTGGATTTAAACCCAGGCAGTGAGTGTTCCAGGGCCTGGGTTGGTAACCACTCTGTTCACGGCCTCAGAAGAAGCGAAGACAGAGTTACACAGAGCCACTTGCATGACTGAGTCACACTGTAGGAGCAATGGATGCCTTGACGCTGAAGAGCTCACCCTACTGTACTACCTGGGGCTACTGTTTCCTTTCTGACCTTCCAGAACCTTCTGAGTTGCTTATGACTGCAGAGACTATTGCTTGTTCTTCGTTACTTCGTGAGCTTCATAATAAAGCAATGTAGATGACCTGCTTCTGTCTTTATAACCTGAAAGAACACCACTGTGTGATAACATACAGTGCCCATAACACTGCCATGACAGGAAGTGGAGCTACAGCTGTCCTGCCTGTGGCTCTGCCCTTTTAGTGGGCTTCTCTCCTCCCGATAGAAACAGACATGTTATCTGCAAATAAATTTCTACAAGTCAAATCACATTTTCCAATTGACTTTTTTTAAGTAAAATAAATTTAAAAAAAACACATTTTTCCCCTGAACCATTATGAAAATTATATGCAGAATTTAGCAGCTATGATTTTTAACCATTTGTTTAATGGAAATATGAAAAAAACATGTAATGAATAACTACTAAAACCAAATTACTTCATGTCCCTTCTGCTTGACATCCATGACCAGTTCTCCGTTGCTTATTAAATACCACGAATGCCATAGAATAGGATACAGAGCCCCTGACCCCAACCTACCTCTCCAGGCCCAAGGAGAATCATGAGATTTTTCTAGCTTCTGCAGCCCTAAGCTCCACACCTCTGGTTTCTTAAATGAAGGCAAGAAATTCATGTAAGCTATTTTTCTAGAGCTTCTGACCATTATCTTATTTATTTTGTCCTCATTTTCTATCACAATTCTTGGCACTTTGAGGTTAATGCACATATCTTAATTAATGAATTCACATGTATTGCTACGATGCTTGTATAACTATTCCATTCAGTTCAACCTCGACCATCTACTTCATACAAGGCCTTGATCTAAGTACTGGCTATTAACCATGTTGGGTGCTTACCTATTATTACTATAATGGAGACTTTAAAAATATTGCCATGTATTTACCCACATTTTTCCTCCTTTCAAAGTCATTCCATATTTTTGAGTGATTTTAACTCGTTTAGCATGATACTATCTTGGTGCATAAGAAAGTGGGATCTCTCCACCGGTGGAATGGTAAACTGAGGCGAGATTAGCCACAGATTACAGGAAGAAATTGTGAGGCACTGTCAGAAAGATCACCGGAGGAGACTGGAGACAAAGCAGTCTGAGAACAGGGATAGACAAGGCTCAAGCTTTGTGACCTCTTTGGTTCCAAAGGGTTTCCCACAACAAACCAGTCAGACTGGGCTGGGGGGTCAAAGAGCTCACAGCTGTTGATAATATAAATCAGCACATCTTGGAAACAGGAGTGCCGACCAGAAGCTTTGCTTAGCATCTCGGAGTGTGCAAGGGCTGGGGTCCAATATGCTGTCCACTTAAGTCCTAAATCCTTCACTTCTTCAACCACTTTGTTTCCAGAGAGTCTGGTGCTGTTTCTTTTATCCATGGAACTGGTATTCTCCAGACCTCTGAAGCCCAGAAGGACTCCTTTGGGGGTAAATGGTGAATTTCCCAACATGGAAGATAAGATGGTTTCTTATCTGATAGAGTTTTATGGGCCTCTCTGTCTTCCTGAACTACGTAAAAAAATAACCCCACCAAAAATCTCAACATTCCTCAAGCACCTCTCCTTGGTTCTCTTTTCTCTCTCCGTGATCTTTCCCCGGACAGCCTCATCCACCTTTATGACTGCAAGCAGAATCTCTGTGAAGATGTCTCAAAACTCTGTGTTTCTGAGTTGGTCTTCTCGTAAACCTCCGACCCACGTTGCTGGCAGCTTGCTTGACGTCCCCTTCAGAGTGACCTCAGTACATTTGGATCTGAGGTCCTGTGCTCTCCATGGACCTAATCAAGCTGCTCTTTGCATTTCTCTATGAATCCCATCCTCCCAGTCACCTGCTGCATCCTCAAACTCTTTGCTTCTCCTGGCCCTTCGTATCCCACTGGCAGCCACCATCTGCCAATTTGATCTTTGTAATGCTTTTATTTATCTACTTCTCTCCCTTCTAATTGTTTCTACTTAAGTCGTTTATGTCCTGTTACTTCTCACCTAGATGATTATAATAATTGTTTAATTTGGTCTCCTGACTTTCAAAACCATGTCTTCTTTAAAACCTTTTAGCTTTTATCTAAAACTGAATCACTCTGTCCAGAGACTTTAGCAGTCTTTATCTATGTGCCTCTTATAAAACCTAATACTAACTTTTTGAAGTATTTATTCATTTTTTTCAACAAGTATTCATTGAACATCTGTCATATGCCGGGCACTGTGCTAGGAAAACAGTGGTGAGCAAAACAGATAAAATTCCTACCCTCATGGAACTTATGGTCTAGTGAGATGACAGACATTAATCAAATCATCACAGATATCACAAATAAAATGTGTAATTTCAAACTGAAGCAAGTATCTGGGAGGAAAGGTGCAGAATGTCATGAGAGTTCACGTGTCCCATCTGTCTCCTCCCGGGAACCAGCAGTAGGATTCATCCTCAAAGTCTAGCCCAGAGCTGTATGTACATAGGGAGGTGTTCAAAAAGTTTTTGTTGAAGGAACACAGGCATCTACTTCCGACAAGTAAGTGACATGATACTTTTCTATATTACATAGTATTGAATAAAATACATGACAAATGCTGATGGTAACCCACTGCCACTTAAGCTGTTGGCTTTTGTTCCATTACCGCAAATCCATGGTCATCTGTTTCTAAAAGCATCCTGTTTTCTTTGCCAGCATGGCAACATGTGAATTCTTGTTATTCCAGTAGCATTATCAAGAACATTCTTTATGGCAGAAGTTCTTATACACACTAATAATTTGCTGTTCTCAGCAGTACCAGCCCCTTAGGCCTCTTCCATCTAGTTCATAACGTTTGCTGAAGATGTAAGAGAGCATTGTTTTTTCTGCCCCACCGGAAGCTGTGTCATCCTCCAGACATCCTCTGTGTCCTTTTCCTACTTCCTCTTCATCTCTGTAGCTGTGTGAGTATTGTTTCTGCGTCCCTTTTCTCTTCATTTCTGCCATGTTGCTCTTTCATCATCTTCTGCTTGTGATCCTGTCATTTTTTTGGAGTCAGCTTTTTGCTGGAGCAATAAGTGACACATATCTCCTGGTTTATTTTATCTCTACTTTTTTGCAGTGCTATTATATAATGGTTTTTCAAGAAGCACTCTCAGACACAGAAACTCAGGTCTGATTTTTTTTTTTTTTTTCTGTATGTGTTGTTTGTTTTCAGCTTCAAATGGATAGGGAGTGAGAAAGTGACCTTATTTTCATGGTAGGAAAAGGAAGACTGTAAAAAAGAAATTCCAGCAACAGAAAATGTGTCGTATAAAAAGTAGAACATCTAGAATGTAGAAAAATACAGAGGCATGATTTTGAAGATAATTTAGTGACCTGGAAATACAACAGAATGTTAAGTGAAACAGCATAGAAAAGATTTTAGGTTAGGTAAATTATATATTCACATATATGTGCAGGAAAAATACTGGACAAGTATACCAAAATGTTAACAGTGGTTCCCTCTGGGTAATGGAATTTTCACTTTTACGTTCTTCTGTATATTTTTAAGGAGAAAGGGACTGTGTGTAGTTTCAGAGCATGGCATATCCCTATTTGTAGCCACAACTCTGTCCTCATGGATTTTATTGATCTGGCATCCCTGCTGTTACCCATCAAGTGTGTGAGAAGCCGTATCAACATGTGGAAGGCCCTCTTGTTCCTTTCCTTTAGTATTATTTTAAGTACTCAAGTGCAGCAGTGTAAGTCCAGTTGTTTTAAATATAGAAGTCACAATTACCACAGCATTTCCAAACCTGAAAGCTGTTCATGGCTATGTCAAAGACACAGCCATATGTGCCCCATCTTGTATTGTGCTTAAATTACTTGTTGTATTTACATCATGTTTTGTTAGGTACCGTCAAATATCAGCTCCCTGGGTAAGCATCTTGATTACATCTACCTATTGTTAATGGTGATCTTGAGTTTATATGATAGTCAGCTCTAAGAAGAATGGAGAAGTAGATTCATTGTGTGTGTGTGTGCACGTGCTTATTGTGTGCACTTATGTGTGTATATGTAGTTCCTAGAGATTTGATATTCTGGGGCAAATGGAAGGTGAATTTTGAAGTGGTTTTATTTTTCTCTGACAATATTTTTGGAACTTCAGGGGAGGTAAAATTTTTTTTTTTATTTAGACTAGAATAGTAATTAAAATTAGGTACTAATATATGTTACTAGAAGTTAACTTACTGTAAAATAGCTTCAGAAAACTGCGCCATAAGAAAATTTTGTTGGAAAACTATTTGTGATTGCCAATGTACAGTGTTTATATTCTGAGAACAAGCAAGACAGTACTGCGCTCCTACAGTCCCACCACCAGAATTACGATAACCAGAGTTCTTTGACCCCAATCTCAACCAAGATCTCTGGATCTTAGATTACTCGCCTGAAAATTCAGGGAATTGAGTTAGACCTCAGATCACTGAGCTCCCTTACAGTTCTTAAAACAAACTGTAAGCATTTTTGCCTGGATCTAGAAAGTTGTAAAATATAGAGGGAGATTTGGTGCCTTGTTTATCTTTCCCATTTATTATCTAAAGGTTGAGTAGAAGCTTCCTGTTTTCCAAGCTGGATTTCAAAGGATTGGATGTGGAGTTAATAACTGGTACTAGCTTCTATTTAATTCACGTGGAGAATTTAGGAAGAACTTGCAAGATGGAAGAGGAAGGAGACTTATTCTGAGAGGCTCCAGAGGGCAGACTCGGACCAGCGAAGGCGAATTACGGGGAAGCACATTTAGACTCAATATGAACAAGAGGTTTTAAAGTTTGAGCTGCCTGGAAGCCGGGCTGGCTCCTTCAACAGGTACAAATCTTTGTCTCTGGACAGGCAGACGAAGAGGCCAGCTTACTTATTGCTGATCCTTGCAGAAGGAATCCATACATCAGAGGGGAGCTCATGCTTCCGAGACATCTCAAAGTCCCTTCCAGAGCTGGGATTCTTTGATGCGGTATCAACAATGGGTGTTGAGAAACAGCAGAACACAAAGTCTCTTCAGGCATTTGGACAAAGAATGAGGCGGTTATTTCCACAACATAGCCTTTGCCACTCCGGTTTCTCCTTCCTTCTCTAGTTAGTTTCATCAAGAAACTGGTTAAGTTTGGAAATAGTAGTCAAGCAAAGATATAAACTAACATGGGGAAGAGTTGCAAAGATCGGTTTCCTTCCATTATTCAAGGCATTTGTCTGAAACCAGAGCAGGGAATATGCCTCAACGACCATGAGGATTCTGTGTACAGATAATCAGGGAAAACAGCATCCTTGGCTTGAGACGTAAGACTGTGCTCATACCTGCTGACCTGGAATTTGTACTTCCTTTTTCCTATTTAATGTGAAAGAAGAAAAGGAAATAAAATAAAGTTAATGAGTAGGGAGGTGATTAAAAAATCCAATTGAACAAAAAGGCCAGAAAAAGGTATTTTGGTTTTTGCAGATTATTTTGTTTTTGTTTTGTTTGTTGTCTAATAGCAAAATGAACAGTCATCACCTAACAAGAATAACAAAATAAATAAAATGCCTTCCTAAGGGAAAGATTGCAAGTGAACTGGCCCAGAGGTTGAAGTCATTGCCAAGGGGCAGACAGGTGGGAAGGCCCTTGGCCCGAACATTTTCTGTTATTGCAGAAGCAAACTCGTCCATCATTTTGGACAGTGGCTCTTACATTCCTGAAGGCCAAGGCTTTTCTGCACTTACTATTCTGGCCACATACAGGCAAGGGTAATGTAATATACGTAGCCATCCCTTGTGAGCTCTGTTTTATCTGATCAGAACTCAAATCAGTCTAACCTGAAGAGAACAATTTAAGAGAAATGCCAAGCACAGTTTTCCTATATCCAAACTGAGTCCAGGTTAAAAGAATTTTCTTTACCCACGGGCTAACTTGACTGAAGAAATGTTCGTGCAAGAGAGAAAGCCATCTCACATGGAAAAAAAAAAATGAAGTTTTTTTTCAAAAATTCAATTTACACCTAAATTTATAAACTACAGCATACGTAAAAATTCAGTATATTTTAGCTCCAGCTTTAAAGAAAGTCTGAAATTGCTTGGAGTTCTATGTCTCTGATTGTCATGTTCAACTGTTAGGGAAATTTTTATCTTAGAAATTATTTGGAATTAATCCAACATTCCGGACCCAGGTGCATGTTAGAGAAAGAAGGGGAAAAACAAGGATTTGAAAAGACATTTTAGCTCTTTACTATTGACTGAAAGAGAAAAAATCTAGGAGCAGAAACCATTTGCTTCTCAGCAGGTTAAATTTTAATGTTACTGGCCGATTATTCTAACACAGGAGTAAAGCAAGGAATTTCCTCCAAGAAGTGTTCTTGATTTCATGAGAAAATAACATAAAAGAATCACATCATGTTAATAAAACAGTTATGTGTGCATATAAAGTTTAAGAGATGGAAGGAATTTTTGAGATAATAGAGTGTGTATGAAAGAAATAAACGTTTACTCTAAAAACATCTGAGAATTCAGAATTGCATGAAAATGGAAAAAAACCCATAACTGAACCACTGAAAGACACTATTGTTCACATTTTGGTGCATTTCCTTCCTGTCGGCCTGTGTGAGTCCATCTGTTTAATACTTTTAAAATCAAAATTGGGATATTATATTCATTTTTATTTTAAATTGTATCTTTGTGCAACATATCATGTTATTAAGTAATCTCCCAAAACACTGATTTTAACATAATCATAAAAATTAATTTTAAAGATATTTATCATGTGCCAGGTGTTGGACAAAGTACAACAATGCATTAACTCACATAGTCCTCAGGAGAGCCCAAGGCAGCATAATTATTATCCTTTTTTTTAACAAATGGGGAAACTGAGCTTAAAGGAAGTTAAATAACTTGCTCAAAGCCAATAAATGATGGGGCTGCGATTTGAAATGATTTGGTTCTAACTTTAACGACAGTATTCTTTTTTTTTTTTAACATCTTTATTGGAGTATAATTGCTTTACAATGGTGTGTTAGTTTCTGCTGTATAACAAAGTGAATCAGTTATACATATACATATGTCCCCATATCTCTTCCCTCTTGCATCTCCCTCCCTCCCAACTTCCCTATCCCACCCCTCTAGGTGTTCACAAAGCACGGAGCTGATCTCCCTGTGCTATGCAGCTGCTTCCCACTAGCCATCCATTTTATATTTGGTAGTTTATATATGTCCATGCCACTCTCTCACTTTGTCACAGCTTACCCTTCCCCCTCCCCATATCCTCAAGTCCATTCTCTAGTAGATCTGTATCTTTGTGCAACATATCATGTTATTAAGCACTGTTATTGGAGCATTTATTTCCAGCATTTATTGTTTGCAGATTTTTTGATGATGGCCATTCTGACTAGTGGGAGATGATATCTCATTGTACTTTTGATTTGCATTTCTCTAATGACTAATGATGTTGAGCATTCCTTCATTTGTTTGTTGGCAGTCTCTATATCTTCTTTGGAGAAATGTCTATTTAGGTCTTCTGCCCATTTTTGGATTGGGTTGTTTGTTTTTTTGATATTGAGTTGCATGAGCTGCTTGTAAATTTTGGGGATTAATTCTTTGAGCTGCTTGTAAATTTGAGGGATTAATTTACTTCATTTGCAAATATTTTCTCCCATTCTGAGGGTTGTCTTTTGGTCTTGTTTATGGTTTCCTTTGCTGTACAAAAGCTTTGAAGTTTCATTAGGTCCCATTTGTTTATTTTTATTTCCATTTCTCTAGAAGATGGGTCAAAAAGGATCTTGCTGTGATTTATGTCATAGACTGTTCTGCCTATGTTTTCCTCTAAGAGTTTGATAGTTTCTGGCCTTACATTTAGGTCTTGAATCCATTTTGAGCTTATTTTTGTGTATGGTGTGAAGGAGTGTTCTAATTACATACTTTTACATGTACCTGTCCAGTTTTCCTGGCACCACATATTGAAGAGGCTGTCTTTTCTCCACTGTACATTCCTTCCTCCTTTATCAAAGATAAGGTGACCATATGTGTGTGGGTTTATCTCTGGGCTTTCTCTCCTGTTCCATTGATCTATATTTCTGTTTTTGTGCCAGTACCATACTGTCTTGATTACTGTAGCTTTGTAGTATAGTCTGAAGTCAGGGAGCCTGATTCCTCCAGCTCCGTTTTTCGTTCTCAAGATTGCTTTGGCTATTCGGGATCTTTTGCGTTTCCATACAAATTGTGAAATTTTTTTTTCTAGTTCTGTGAAAAATGCCAGTGGTAGTTTCACAGGGATTGCACTGAATGTGTAGATTGCTTTGGGTAGGAGAGTCATTTTCACAATGTTGATTCTTCCAATCCAAGAACATGGTATATCTCTCCATCTATTTGTATCATCTTTAATTTCTTTCATCAGTGTCTTATAATTTTATGCATACAGGTCTTTTGTCTCCTGAGGTAGGTTTATTCCTAGATATTTTATTCTTTTTTTTGCAGTGGTAAATGGGAGTGTTTTCTTAATTTCACTTTCAGGTTTTTCATCATTAGTGTATAGGAATGCTAGAGATTTCTGTGCATTAATTTTGTATCCTGCTACTTTACCAAATTCATCGATTAGCTTTAGTAGTTTTCTGGTGGCATCTTTAGGATTTTCTATGTATAGTATCATGTCATCTGCAAACAGTGACAGCTTTACTTCTTCTTTTCCGATTTGGATTCCTTTTCTTTCTTTTTCTTCTCTGATTGCTGTGGCTAAAACTTCCAAAACTATGTTGAATAATAGTTGTGAGAGTGGGCAACGTTGTCTTGTTCCTGATCTTAATGGAAATGGTTTCAGTTTTTCACCATTGAGGACGATGTTGGCTGTGGGTTTGTCATATATGGCCTTTATTATGCTGAGGAAAGTAGTCTATGCCTACTTTCTGGAGGGTTTTTATCATAAATGGATGTTGAATTTTGTCAAAAGCTTTCTGTGCATCTATTGAGATGATCATATGGTTTTTCTCCTTCAATTTGTTAACATGGTGTATCACATTGATTGATTTGCGTATTTTGAAGAATCCTTTCATTCCTGGGATAAACCCCACTTGATCATGGTGCATGATCCTTTTAATGTGCTGTTGGATTCTGTTTGCTAGTATTTTGTTGAGGATTTTTGCATCTATGTTCATCAGTGATATTGGCCTGTAGTTTTCTTTCTCTGTGACATCTTTGGTTTTGGTATCAGGGTGATGGTGGCCTCGTAGAATGAGTTTCGGAGTGTTCCTCCCTCTGCTATATTTTGGAAGAGTTTGAGAAGGACAGGTGTTAGCTCTTTCTTCCCTAAATGTTTGATAAATTCACCTGTGAAGCCATCTGGTCCTGGGCTTTTGTTTGTTGGAAGATTTTTAATCACTGTTTCAATTTCAGTGCTTGTGATTGGTCTGTTCATATTTTCTATTTCTTCCTGGTTCAGTCTCGGAAGGTTGTGCATTTTTAAGAATTTGTGCATTTCTTCCAGGTTGTCCATTTTATTGGCATAGAGTTGCTTGTAGTAATCTCTCATGATCCTTTGTATTTCTGCAGTGTTCATTGTTACTTCTCCTTTTTCATTTCTAATTCTACTGATTTCAGTCTTCTCCCTTTTTTTCTTGATGAGTGTGGCTAATGGTTTATCAATTTTGTTTATCTTCTCAAAGAACCAGCTTTTAGTTTTATTGATCTTTGCTATAGTTTCCTTCATTTCTTTTTCATTTATTTCTAATCTGATCTTTATGATTTCTTTCCTTCTGCTAACTTTGGGGATTTTTGTTCCTCTTTCTCTAATTACTTCAGGTGTAAGGTTAGGTTGTTTATTTGAGTTGTTTCTTAAGGTAGGATTGTATTGCTACAAACTTCCCTCTTAGAACTGCTTTTGCTGCATCCCATAGGTTTTGGGTCATCGTGTTTTCCATGTCATTTGTTTCTAGGTATTTTTTGATTTCCTCTTTGATTTCTTCAGTGATCTCTTGGTTATTAAGTAGTGTATTGTTTAGCCTCCATGTGCTTGTATTTTTTTACAGATTTTTTCATGTAACTGATATCTAGTCTCATAGCGTTGTGGTCGGAAAAGATACTTGATACAATTTCAATTTTCTTAAATTTACTAAGGCTTGATTTGTGACCCAAGATATGATCTATCCTGGAGAATGTTCCATGAGCACTTGAGAAGAATGTGTATTCTGTTGTTTTGGGATGGAATGTCCTATAAATATCAATTAAGTCCATCTTGTTTAATGTGTCATTTAAAGCTTGTGTTTCCTTATTTATTTTCATTTTAGATGATCTGTCCATTGGTGAAAGTCCATAGTAGGGGTGTTAAAGTCCCCTACTATGAATGTGTTACTGTTGATTTCTCCTTTTATGGCTGTTAGTATTTGCCTTATGTATTGAGTTGCTCCTATGTTGGGTGCATAAATATTTACAATTGTTATATCTTCTTCTTGGATCGATCCCTTGATCATTATGTAGTGTCCTTCTTTGTCTCTTGTAATAGTCTTTATTTTAAAGTCTATTTTGTCTGATATGAGAGTTGCTACTCCAGCTTTCTTTTGGTTTCCATTTGCATGGAATATCTTTTTCCAACCCCTCACTTTCAGTCTGTATGTGTCCCTAGGTCTGAAGTGGGTCTCTTGTAGACAGCATATATACATGTCTTGGTTTTGTATCCATTCAGCCAGTTTATGTCTTTTGGTTGGAGCATTTAATCCATTTACATTTAAGGTAATTATCGATATGTATGTTCCTATTCCTATTTCCTTAATTGTTTTGGGTTTGTTATTGTAGGTCTTTTCCTTCTGTTGTGTTTCCCGCCTAGAGAAGACCCTTTAGCATTTGTTATAAAGCTGGTTTGTGGTGCTGAACTCTCTCAGCTTTTGCTTGTCTGTAAAGGTTTTAATTTCTCCATCAAATCTGAATGAGATCCTTGCTGGGTAGAGTAATCTTGGTTGTAGGTTTTTCTCCTTCATCACTTTAAATATGTCCTGCCACTCTCTTCTGGCTTGCAGAATTTCTGCTGAAAGATCAGCTGTTAACCTTATGGGGATTCCCTTGTGTGTTATTTGTTGTTTTTCCCCCGCTGCTTTTAATAATTTTCTTTGTATTTAATTTTTGATAGTTTGATTAATACGTGTCTTGGCGTGTTTCTCCTTGGATTTATCCTGTATGGGACTCTCTGTGCTTCCTGGACTTGATTAACTATTTCCTTTCCCATATTAGGAAAGTTTTCAACTATAATCTCTTCAAATATTTTCTCAGTCCCTTTCTTTTTCTCTTCTTCTTCTGGGACCCCTATAATTCGAATGTTGGTGCATTTAATGTTGTCCCAGAGGTCTCTGAGACTGTCCTCAGTTCTTTTCATTGTTTCTTCTTTATTCTGCTCTGCAGTAGTTATTTCCACTATGTTATCTTCCTAAGTCACTTATCCGTTCTTCTCCCTCAGTTATTCTGCTGTTGATCCCTTCTAGAGTATTTTAAATTTCATTTATCGTGTTGTTCATCATTGCTTGTTTGCTCTTTAGTTCTTCTAGGTCCTTGTTAAATGTTTCTTGCATTTTCTCTATTCTATTTCCAAGATTTTGGATCATCTTTACTATCATTACTCTGAATTCTTTTTCAGGTAGGCTGCCTATTTCCTCTTCATTTGTTAGGTCTGGTGGGTTTTTATCTTGCTCCTTCATCTGCTGTGTGTTTTTCTGTCTTCTCATTTTGCTTAACTTACTTGTTTGGGGTCTCCTTTTTGCAGGCTGCATGTTCGTAGTTCCCGTTGGTTTTGGTGTCTGTCCCCAGTGGCTAAGGTTGGTTCAGTGGGTTGTGTTGGCTTCCTGGTGGAGGGGACTAGTGCCTGTGTTCTGGTGGATGAGGCTGGATCTTGTCTTTCTGGTGGGCAGGTCCACGTCTGGTGGTGTATTTTGGGGTGTCTGTGGCCTTATTATGATTTTAGGCAGCCTCTCTGCTAATGGATGGGGTTGTGTTCCTGCCTTGCTAGTTGTTTGGCATAGGGTGTCCAGCACTGTATCTTGCTGGTCGTTGAGTGAAGCTGGGGGTTGGTGTTGAGATGGAGATCTCTGGGAGATTTTCGCTGTTTGATATTATGTGGAGCTGGGAGGTCTCTTGTGGACCAGTGTCCTGAACTTGGCTCTCCCACCTCAGAGGCACAGCACTGACGCCTGGTGGAGCACCAAGAGCCTGTCCTCCACACAGCTCAGAATAAAAGAAAGAAAAAATAGAAAGAAAGAAGATAAAATAAAATAAAGTTATTAAAATAAAAAATAATCATTAAGAAAAAAAAATTTTTAAAGTAAAAACAAAGGGCTTCCATGGTGGTGCAGTGGTTGAGAGTCCACCTGCCGATGCAGGGGACAGGGGTTCGTGCGCCGGTCCGGGAAGATCCCACATGCCGCGGAGCGGCTGGGCCCGTGAGCCATGGCCGCTGAGCCTGCGCTCGGCAACGGGAGAGGCCACAGCAGTGAGAGGCCCACATACCGCATAAAAAACAAAACAAAACAAAAAAAAAAACGGAAGGACAGAACCCTAGGACAAATGGTAAAAGCAAAGCTATCCAGACAAAGTCACACACAGAAGCATACACATACACACTCACAAAAAGAGAAAAAGGAAAAATATATATATAGCTTTGCTCCCTAAGTCCACCTCCTCAATTTGGGATGATTTGTTGTCTATGCAGGTATTCCAGAGATGCAGGGTACATCAAGTTGATTGTGGAGATTTAATCCGCTGCTCCTGAGGCTCCTGGGAGGCATTTTCCTTTCTCTTCTTTGTTCACACAGCTCCCGGGGTTCAGCTTTGGATTTGGATCCGCCTCTGCGTGTAGGTCACCTGAGGGTATCTGTTCTTCTCTCAGACAGGACGGGGTTAAAGAAGCAGCTGATTCGGGGACTCTAGCCCACTCAGGCCAGGGGGAGGGAGAGGTACGGAGTGCGGTGTGAGCCTGCGACGGCAGAGGCCGCCATGACTTTGCACCAGCCTGAGGCGCGCGTTCTCCCAGGGAAGTTGTCCCTGGATCATGGGACCCTGGCAGTGGCGGGCTGCACAGGCTCCCGGGAGGGGAGGTGTGGAGAGTGACCTGTGTTTGCTCACAGGCTTCTTGGTGGTGGCAGCAGCAGCCTTAGCGTCCCATGCCCGTCTCTGGGGTCCGCGCTTTTAGCCGTGGCTCGCGCCCATCTCTGGAGCTCCTTTAACCGGCGCTCTGAATCCCCTCTCCTCGCGCACCAGGAAGCAAAGAAGCAAGAAAAAGTCTCTTGCCTCTTCGGCAGCTCCAGACTTTTTCCCGGGCTCCCTCCCGGCTAGCTGTG
Organism: Delphinus delphis; assembly: GCF_949987515.2. NCBI lineage: Eukaryota > Metazoa > Chordata > Mammalia > Artiodactyla > Delphinidae > Delphinus > Delphinus delphis. The sequence continues at coordinate 14,634,813 of NC_082703.1, read as the reverse complement.
GCGCACTAACCCCCTGCAGGCTGTGTTCATGCTGCCAACCCCAGTCCTCTCCCTGCGCTCCAACCGAAGCCCGAGCCTCAGCTCCCAGCCCCGTCTGACCCTGCGGGTGAGCAGACAAGCCTCTCGGGCTGGTGAGTGCCAATCGGCACCGATCCTCTGTGCAGAAATCTCTCCGCTTTGCCTTCCGCACCCCTGTGGCTGCGCTCTCCTCCGCGGCTCCGAAGCTCCCAGCTCCGCCACCCGCAGTCTCTGCCCGCGAAGGGGCTTCTAGTGTGTGGAAACCTTTCCTCCTTCACAGCTCCCTCCCACTGATGCAGGTCCTGTCCCTATTATTTTGTCTCTGTGTTTTCTTTTCTCTTTTGCCCTACCCAGGTACGTGGGGAGTTCCTTGCCTTTTGGGAGGTCTGAGGTCTTCTGCCAGCGTTCAGTAGGTGTTCTTTAGGAATTGTTCCACATGTCGATGTATTTCTGATGTATTTGTGGGGAGGAAGGTGATCTCCACGTCTTACTCTTCCGCCATCTTGAAGCTCCTCCCCTAACGCCAGTTTTCTTAATGATTATGGTAGACCACCTCTACATGACAAATGTAAATGATCCCAATAAAACGTCACAAGTTTTATTTCCTTTTTTGTTTTTACTTGTCAGGAAGTCAGCTAACTTCCTTCAGAAGCCTTACTGAATAAGTCACCGTGACAGCTGTATGAATTGTATCTCCCCTCAGAGAGCAAATACTGCTCTCTGTACAAGGTCTTCAGTTTTCTTTTTCGAAGCTCTGAGTTTTAAAGGGGCAATACTGTATGTGTCTCTGTGTTTGGAGAACACCGTAAGCCTACCATAGAACTGTAAGAAAATCCAGAGAACATTATATGTGCTTCCTTTTTTGTAGTAACGTATGAATCAGAAACTGAAGCCAAAGTCAGTGTTGCTCTGTCCCGTGGCACTTACTGTATGTTACACTGTGTTACTTCTCTCATTATGTGTAAGTCCTGATCCCTGCCTCGATTGTAAGCTCTTTCAGTGTATTCTGTCACTTCTTGCACGTTCAGAGTCTAGCACATCGTCTTGCAAAACAGTTACTTGCAAAACGTCTGCTTGCAATATACATGATGGTGATTACAGTCAGTGAATTAATACTTCAGTACTAAATACTTAAATGCTAAGCAAGAATCGTCTTAAATGAATCACCTTCATAGATTATCTTGTTTCTGTGGCACAGACAATGCTAAGTGATTATAAACCAGGTCTGCTTACGTCCTCGGCACTCGGGGAAATGACCTAGCCCCGTCTGTTTAGTGGGACCATGTCCGTGTAACTTACTTCTGGCTGTAGAATGTGGGCAGAAGTGATGTGTATGCCCTTCCAATCTTGGTCTTACTCCCTGCAATCTCCTCTGTGGCATGATCTCTCTCTCTCTCTGTCTCTCTTTGTCTCTCTCTCTCTCTCAGATACACACACACACACACACACACACACACACACACAGAGTCATATGGAAGACAGAAATAGTAGATGCATAGGTCCATTAATCTCCATGTGGAAGGCTACCCACTGAATACTAAATTTGACTGTGATGGGATGTGAGCTATTGAGATTTGGGGTTGTTTTTTAAGCACCTAATACCCTATGGTGTTTGTCACATACTGAGTTTCACTTATGCCTGAGGCTCTAGGCCAGTCTATCCTCTACTATCATGTTTCTCTTCCTTTTGCTCCCACTATTTCTTCAACCTGAAATTCCCTCCTCTTGTGTCTGTACCTATTAAAACCCTTCCTATGACTCAGCTCAAATGTCCTTTGTGTGAAGGTTTATTTCCTGTCACATGGAATAATCTTGCTCTGCTCTGTTACCAAACTTTGTTTTCTTACTGTACTTTCATAGTTTAGTATGGGCACCACTGTATCCCTAGTCTTAGCCCAGTGTTGGCATTTGTAAGCAGTCAGTAATGCTTGTCAACAAATGACTGAGTGAAAGATCAAATGGGCAGATGAATGCATGTCATTCCTCCTACAGGTTTGATAAGTTCTTTGCGTGTAGGATCAGGTGTCATTTATTTCTCTATTTCCCAGTGACAGGCACAGAACGTGGCACCTGGGATGCATTTAAAAAATGCTTGTGACTGCATGTGTGTGTGGGTGTGTGTGTCCATCCCTCTCCCTTGTGGTGAGCAGAACATCCCATTTGCCAGTTGCAGCCACTTGACCTCTCGTAACAACATGAGATCCCATCTCATTTTTACTTTTGAATGTATATATAAATGTAAGTTATATATATTTGTACTGATGAGAATTTATAATCTGCTTTAACAGAAATAAATGTTCGTGGTAGAAGCTTTTGACCATGAAAAAAAGATTAAAAAATTAAAATAAAAAATGCTTGTGGAATGGCTAAGGTGCTATCAATGATGGTGGAGAGAAGTGCAATTTTTTTTTTCTTAGAATAGGTGTTCATCAGGGTTTCATAATTCTGTGAATATTTAATAACATTCACAGATGGGAAATCCATCATTAAACTTGACCTAAATTCCTTTTGTTGCAATTTCAAATCTTCCATGATTCTTAGTTACCCTACAGTGAGAGCACTTTGAAGCAGGAAGAGATTCAGTTCTCATGAGCTATTTCTGTCTGATTGATGTATTTACAGAAGAGATGGTAATGATTCAACTGTTCTAAATCAATACTGCTGCATTATTTCAGGAAAGACAGGGTTTTGAGAGTGTTCTATCATTTATTCCTTTTCCCTTGTGGTTTCTGTGATTTGTCACAAATTCATGGTTATATGGAGGTGGAAAATACGGATATAATAATTTGGGGAGAAAGTAATGGGGTGGCAACCGGGAAGCCGACACTATTGCTGAAGGCTCAGGAATTAGTACTATTCCAGTTATAAAATCAAGAAATGTGTCGCACATGAATAAGCAAGGTGGTTAAAAATTACATGGAATTAATTATTAAGAATATGGCCATTATCCAAAATATAAGCACAACCTGATTTCAGAAAATATAGCTAACCATTGAAAACACCTACCATGATTGTTATTGTGCTGAACAGCCCCAAATGATGCCCTGAAATGTAAAAATATGTATTTATTGCCAAATATCATAATGGCAGCAAAATAAGCTTTTAAATTTTAACTGTAAGATCCAAATATATTTTGGTAAAATATTAAACAATAAGGAAGATGTACAGATTTAAAAAACGGCTCTTTTCACAACCTCTTTCCCACCCCAGCTGTATTGTCCTTCCCGGAAGTCACCTCTGTTAAGGGGTGTGTGTTATGCCTCTAGACTTCTGTGCAGTTGCCAACAAGTATTTGCCCCTACAAATATGATGGAGAGCAGCTTTTCAACACATAGGTGTTATCCTACTGCAGGTATTATTCTACAACTTGTTTCATTTATTCAACCATTATATCTTGAAAACTCATATCCATACAGACAGATTTGCCTCATTCTTTTTTTAACTGCGGTTGCAACATCCATCCTGTGGATTTACTGCATTTTATTTAATCATGTCTCTATTGATAGAAATTTACATTTACTGAATATTTATTATTTTGAATTGCTGTAGTGAAGGTCACTGCATACATCCCTATAGGCACGTGTGTGAGTATTCCTGCAGGTCGGAAAGTGCCAGGTACAATATCAGTGTCAAAGGATGTTTTACGGGCTTCCCTGGTGGCGCAGTGGTTGAGAGTCCGCCTGCCGATGCAGGGGACACAGGTTCGTGCCCCGGTCCGGGAAGATCCCACATGCCGCGGAGTGGCTGGACCCGTGAGCCATGGCCGCTGAGCCTGCACGTCCGGAGCCTGTGCTCCACAACGGGAGAGGCCACAACAGTGACAGGCCCGCGTACGAAAAAAAAAAAAGAAAAAGAAAAAGGATATTTATAGTACATTTAAAAATTTGATGGATGTTCCTCAATAACCTTCCACAAAAGCTCCACTGCTGTATTGTCCCAACTACAGTATGAAAGTATCAGTTCTGAACGTTAAAAGTCATTGTGTTGAGTATTTTTAAAATTTTAAAAACCCAGATCTTAATATAAGTGTGATCCCTCACATGGCTTCTGTGTGGAAGAAGAATAGGAGGGTGCAGTGGAGGCTGGGACTTGTGCAGTAGGCAGCAGAGATGGTGATGTTGCTGGGGCTGGAATTCAGATGGCCGCACTGGGAGACATGTAGGAGGGAGAAGGGGCAGGACCTGCAACGGAGGAGACGGTGGGTGAAGGGAAGGGAGCATTCTAAACGACCCCCAGGTTTCTGGTCTGGGTGACTGGGTGGGGAGCAGGGCCATTGGCTGAGATGGGGGCCTGGGAGACAGAGCAGGTTTGGGAGCAGGTGATGACTTCAGCTTCGGACATGCCTGTGGGTCTGGAAAGCAGCTAGGTCATGCCCCTCGTTTTCCAGCTGAGGCAGGTGAAATCCAGAGGAGCCGCATGACCTGCCTCGCACAGCAGAGCGCTGGCAGCACCAGGGGGACTTCCCGCCCCACTTCCTTGCAGAGGTCTAACATATGACATATATTGTCTATCAGTCAGCTGCAAGTCTTTTTAATTTTGTTTGTGTATCTTTTTTCATATATGAGCTTTAAACTTTTAGGTAGTTGAAGCTGTCAGTTGCTCATAAGGGGTTTCTGGGGTTTGTATTTTGTTTATGAAATCTTTCCCCTTCCCATGATGATAAAAATGGTTGCCTATATTTTCCTGTAACACCTTTGTAATTTGTTGTTGTTATGGTGCAAGATAAGGATCATGGTTAACACAATGGAATGCGTCACTCAAAGACCATTTCACCTTCCTTCCAGATTTTCATAGAACTGGGATTTTTGGATGTGAGTCTGGCTCTACCAGTAGGAGGTACTTACAAGAGACTTGTATTTGAACTGAGTTATTTATTTATTTTAACATCTTTATTGGAGTATAGTTGCTTTACAATGTTGTGTTAGTTTCTGCTGTATAACAAAGTGAATCAGCTATACATATACATATATCCCCATATCCCCTCCCTCTTGCATCTCCCTCCCACCCTCCCTATCCCGCCCCTCTAGGTGGTCACAAAGCACTGAGCTGGTCTCCCTGTGCCATGCGGCTGCTTCCCGCTAGCTATCTGTTCTACATTTGGTAGTGTATGTATGTCCATGCTGAACTGAGTTATTCAGAGCGAAAGGAAGGGCATGGGGTATTCATTTGGCAGACTTGGATCTTGGCAGAGCTGTCAAGTACTAGAGTCAGCAGCTATGGTGGCTGCTTCTAATTAGGCAGATGGATTCCTGTTTTGGCAGCTTCCTGAGATGGCAAAGGGGTGTAGTTCTGGAGCAGCAGCTGTGGCAGCAGCTCCTAATTCTGCAGCTTTCTCTTGTGCATGCATCAGGTGCCTTAGCTCTCTAATTCTGGGTTCGGTTTTGGTAGTCATTCCTGGAAATTCAGCCTGGAATCTTTTTCTTTTTATTTACTAAAACAATTTTGTGAGCACCACATACCCCTTAATAAATTCCTTTTATCTTAAGCCAGTTTGAGTGGATTTTATTGTCTGCAACTAAGAACCAAAACAGGATCCAACATTGTTTTTCACCCAAATCTGTCCATAATTACATTTTGAGTCAATTTCTGCATTTTTCTGTTCCATTGATCTACTTATCTACTTCTGTACCCAATACAATACAGTTACAATTGCTGTAGTTTTATATTGTGTTTTACTATAAGTGGGGATGTCCCTTTTCATTGTTGTACTTTGTCAAAATTTCCTTGGTTATTAATGCACATTTTCTTTTCCAAATGAACTTCAGAATTAATTGGTTGAGTTGCATAAAAATATATCATTATTGTTATGATTTCATCTGCATTTAATTTATGTATTAATTTGATAAACTGCTTTAAAACAGCAGTTTTCATATTTTTGGTCTCTGGATCTCTTTATACTCTTAAAAAATTATAGAACTTCAGAGAGCTTTTGTTATATGGAATGTATCTATCAATATTTACCGTATTAGAAATTAAAACTGATAGTTCAGAAATATTTATTAATTCATTAAAAATAACCATAAGACACATTATATTTAAATATATATATACCATATTCATTATGAAAAATAACTATGTCTTCCAATACAAAAAGAATAGTGAAAAGAGTGACATTATTTTACATTTTTGCAAATCTCTTTAATGTTTGGCTTAATAAAAGAGAACTGGATTCCTAACCTGCTTCTTCATTCAGTTGGTTGTGATATGCTGTTTTGATTGAAATATATGAAAAAATTCAGCCTCACACAGATACGTAGTTGGAAAAGAAAGGAGTGTTTTAACAGCCTTTTCAGGTAAGTGTGGACATTTTTCTTTGATATTACACCACAACCTGGTAATTAGTAGCTTCATAGAGGTTAGTAAAACTGTGGAATATGAAATCGTATCGATGAAATTTTTGTACTCATTAAAATCCCTAGATCTGTCTTGCACTTTATTTTTTTATAAATTTATTTATTTTTGGCTGCGTTGGGTCTTCGTCACTGTGCACGGGCTTTCTCTAGTTGCAGCGAGCGGAGGCTACTCTTCGTTGCAGTGCACGGGCTTCTCATTGTGGTGGCTTCTCTTGTTGCAGAGCACAGGCTGTAGGCCCGTGGGCTTCAGCAGTTGCAGCACTTGGGCTCGGTAGTTGTGATTGTTGGGCTCTAGAGCGCAGGACCAGTAGTTGTGGCTCACGGGCTTAGTTGCTCCACAGCATGTGGGATCTTCCCGGGCCAGGGCTCGAACCCATGTACCCTGCATTGGCAGGTGGATTCTTAACCACTGCGCCACCAGGGAAGCCGTGTCTTGCACATTAAATAGATCTTTTACCCATTCATCTTGTAACGTGATGCATTGGCCATTTGGCAAATATTGGGTTACTGAGTTATGCTGAGTTTGCAAATATTAGCACATTTCATCATACAAAATTTAAAATTCTGTTCATTAATATCACCACTGAGCTCATCAAAAAAGTTGTCAAGTATTGGAAAGCTGACAAGCTTACTATGGTGAATATAACTTCTTCAAAATTCTAATTTTCACTTAAAAGTTTAAATTTTATCATTAATAATAAATACTGCCAGTTGTTTTCTTTGAACCTATAGGCCCACTTCATTCCACTTAAAAAATATGTTTGCCAAATACCCAAGGCTAAATAACCATAGTTTTCTTGTCATTTGTTCTTTCAAGTAAAAATGGTGTTCCATGAAAAAAGTAGATGAGTTATTAAGAAAAAAAGTTACCAAACTTTGAGTTAATAGTTTTTGGAGTTCAGAATTAAGGATAAGGAACTGTGGACCTGAACTACATTTACTTCATTACTGATACCTACATTTCTTAGTTCACACTTTGGGAATTATCTTGATGGACTGAATAATCCATTTATTTTACAAATATACATTGACCTCTGACCTCTACCATGTGCCAGACACTGTTGTTCCTGGTTCTAAGTATAACAAAGCAAAGTTGTGAAACTTATATTTTAATGAGGTGAGACAGAGTATACAGTTGACCCTTGAACTGGGGGTTGGGGGCTCTGACCCTCTGAATAGAGGGAAATCCGTGTCTAACTTTACAGTATGCCCTCTATATCCGCGGTTCCGCATCCAGGGATTTAACCAACCTTGCATCACGTAGTACTGTAGTACGGATTTAGTGAAAAAATCTTGAGTATCCGCGGACCCGCACAGTTCAAACCTGTGTTGTTCAAGGGTCAACTGTATAAACATCTAAACAGAAAAATATAATCCCCAACAGTCTAAGAGCTATCAGAAGAAATAAAGCAGGATACAGACATAGAAAGTGACACAAGTGTGATAAGGGGCAGGAGTGAACTGGGAGAGGAGTGATGCAGGCTGAGCGGCAGAGCTGTTTCAACAGGGTGGTCAGGGGAGGCCAGCTGGCCTTTTGGCCAGAGAGCTGTGTGAAGTAGGGCAGCAAGCAATGTGAGTATCTGAGGAAAAATCTTTCTGGGCAGAATGAAAAGCAAGTGGTCCAGGAACAGAAATATTCTAGCATGTTGAAGGAGCCGTAAGAAGCCAGAGGGGCCACAGCAGAAAGAGCAAGAAAGAGAGTGGAAGGAGTGCCTGCTGCCAGGTCATGTCTTGTAAGGACTTGGAATCTTATCCCGAGCACAGCGGCACGCCTTTGGTGAGGGTGCTGACCCGGCAGGGTGGTGGCGTGATGAGGCTTCTGCTTGACAGGATGAAAATGGGGAAGTATAATAGGTCCTGGGGTTTGATGTTCAATATCCATTCCGACCTCTTTCTAAAGGGCCTCCCTTCCTGGAGACACCAGAAAGCTAAAACCCACATCTCCCAGGTTCCTGTTTAGCTGGGGTTCTGGGGTTGATGTAGGTTCCACCAATCAGATGCACTCACATGAGGTTTAGTAGGGTTTTGGCCATGAGTTGGCTGGTTCCTCTGTTTTCTGCTGGCAAGTATCATTGCCAGAAGAAGCAGCTTCTGATCATGCTGGCTTCCTGTTTGTGGCAAGGCTCTATAGTTTGGGGTATGTCACCTTACCAGTTGAGGGATTATGGTAGTGGCAGTAGCTCTGTTGGTGGCCTGCTTCTACAGTGTGGATCATCAAAGTTTTAATGAGGGGTCAAGCTGGTGTTTGTTTCTTCAGCCTTCCCACTGTTGCTGTAAGCTACTGAAATGGCTCCTAGTAAATTCCTTTCTGCTAAACTAGCGAGATTAGATTCTGGTCTCTGCCTCAGTAGAGGGAGCCATGGGGGGAGGCTAACTAGGAGGCTTCTGCAGAACCTTGCAGGAGATAGGATGGTGGGTTGCTGCAGGTGGGGTTGTGAGAAGCGCTTGGATTCAGGACATATATTTAAAGGTTGGGCCCACAGGACTTGGATGGATTGAATGTTGAGTGTTAGAGATTGAGGAATGTCAAGGATGATTCCAAGGCTCTTTGGACTGAGCAGCTGAATTAATAGCAGTTCCATTTATTAGCTATTCATGTGACTATGTAGTGTAGGCAGGTGAGTACAAGAGACCAAGCTGATGGGAACGGTCAAAGCTGGAAAATATATAAATATATATTTGGGATTTAGCAGTATATAAATGCTGTGGATGAGATTGTCTGTAGAGGAAGTGAAGAGAGAAGAAAAGGAGGGGGGAGGATATAGCCAAAGTAAGCTCCAGACGTTTGGAAGAGGAAGATGATAAATCAAAAGAGACAGGGGAAAGCAGAGGTGAGGTAGGCGGTGTGGATGCCCTCCAGCCGAAGACGCCAGGAAACACACCTGTAATTGAACAGAGTTGGGTTCATTACTCATTGCACCAAAGGTGAACACATGCCACGGGGATCCATGGGTGTCTCAGTACAAGGGCGTTAGAATCTAAGATTTGGGCTTGTGTTAGGTGATTTTGGGGGTGATTTTGATCTGGCTTGGATGCTGTCAGAAAGAGAGAATAATCCTATGATTGGATTTCTGAATAAATCTGTGGAGAAGAAGGGAAGACAAGAGCAAGGGTAAAGCTGTAATTAACAAAGGAGCAGCAGTCCCTTGGATTCGCCAGGATATGGGATGTTCAGTACTTTGTGGTTTGGACCATGTTCACACATAGGGCTGTGTTAACACAGCACTGTGAAGCACTCTTTTCTTGTTTTGATGCCTGGTGGTCACAGAGTGACCTTGTTTGAGGTGGATTTTCTGTGAAACTGTTTATGTTTAAGGGGAGTCCAGCAGTGAGTGCAGGGCCAGCTCCTAGCAACACCAAGGTCTGACTATTAGCATCAGGCTAGCTCCCGGATGTCAGGGGTTGCCTTTCTCCTTCTCAGAGGAAACCAGAAGAGTGTGGTGTCATCAAAGCCAGGAGATCAAAATGATTCAAGAAAGGAAAAGTGATCAATTATTTAAAACCCTGCCCAGAGGTCTGGTGAGATGGAATTGAGAAGGTCCTATTGGACTTGGTAATATTGAGTTTTTTGGAGACCTTGACAAAAATAATTGGGTTAAAACTTTCTACAAAAATCTGAGTTCCAGTTTTACCTATTAAAAAAAAAAAAAACTAACTACTTGACCTTGGGAATGTCAGTTCACTTTTCTGAATCTTAGCTTTCTGTTTATAGGACAATGGGGTTGACCTTAATGCTTCCTAAATCTTTGGGGGAGACAGCATTGTATAGCGTCTGTACTATAGAACAGTGGTTCCCAAACTTGAGCATGAATCAGAATCACGTGGGCGGCTTGTTAAAATACAGGTTGCTGGGTCCTACCCCCAGAGTTTTGATTGAGTAGGTCTGAAGTGGGGCCTGAGAATTTGCATTTCTTACAGGTTCCCTACTAGTATTGACAAAAGAAGAATGGCCTCTGTAATGATACAGACCCGGTACCAAATCCTGGTTCCACTTCCTAGCTGTAGTGTCTCGAGGCCATCACTCAAACTCTTGGAGTCTCAATTGCCCCACCTCCATGGATTTCACAAGCTGCTGCTCCAGACCCCTCTAGCCTCAGCAACCGCTGTTCCCAGCCATGCCCTCTTTGAAGACTTAACGTTTCTCCACAAAGCAAATCCAATGTTGATTTTATTAAAATATAGGGGATTTTTTGGAAGGAAGAGTGGAAATGGAGGAAATGGTTTATAGTGCAAATATTTAAGAAGAAAAATTTTTTTTAATCCTATAAACATTTTTTTCCCCTCCTGACACCTCTCCTGCATGGCCAGCCTCTTGGCTTCCTTCCCTCCATCCTTGGACGCTGTTTCATGCAGCCTCTTCTTTCTCTTCTTTCTCTTCTCCTCTCTATTTTTCTCTGCGTTTCTTAAGTAGAGCCATTCAGTACTGGCATCTCCAAGTTATACAGTACCTCCCTCCCATCTCAAGATCAGCACACGTTGGACTTTCAGGTGATCAGAACTTACATAAAGTAACACTTGAGGGATTTGAAAAAACAAAGACATTCAGCTTATATCACATAAGTTAGTAAGACTATCTCAGCCTTTATGAGTGTTTCGAGGATTAAATGAGACGTAAAATGTGATGTGTCTAGCCTCGTGCCCGACCCATAGTATGTGATCAGTAAAAATCAGTTCTTACTCTTCCCTACTTCCAGCTCTCAATTATTGTGATTTATGATTTTATCCTTTTTATGTTTTAAGAACAATCATGGAAAATACCTAAATCACAATTGGAGAGCATTGCCACGTAAGCAGTCCCGCTCATCTCGGTGTTCCTTGCCCTCTCAATACAGTTGATAACAACTCACAAGTGGGTTCTGATGACTTATATCAGTTGCCTTGGGAGCCAAACATAAGGGAATATGTTGATGGATCAAAGTATGGTAAAGACAATCTAAAAGGCTCTTTTGATATATTTCCAATTCCATCTCAATGTTCTTATCAGTCAGTTCTTACTCAATAGCTAAAAGATTGAAAAGCTTAAACTTAATGTGTTTGTTTAAATTCAATGTTCCAAGAGCCTTCCAACCTGACAGCAGTAAAATATTTAAGTCTATTGGTCTTACTGTTCCAGGAATTTCACAGAGACGCTTTGTTCAGATGATTTCCAGCAAGGACATATTAAAATGCATTTATCCCATCTGTCTGTGAAGACCTGGAAGTGGAAACAGATCGTTGGAGGGATTTAGCCATAGGGTCAGATCCTTCTTTTAAGTCCTCATCACCTGGCTCTTAGTTTATGACATTTGAAGCACTTACTTGCCAACAGAGATGAAAGGTATCTATTGATTCAAGATATTGACAGTACTTGGTTGGACTCGTACTTGTAACCCAGACACTGGAATGGATTTTTAAATTAACCTCATTACTCAATCTTCTCTTCAGCCCCCAGATCTGGGAAAACACAATAACAGTCAAATGCTGAGATAATATTTAAAAGCTGCATCTACCTGTTACGGTTTTAATCTAAAATTTTTGGCTTGCTAATGACTTTTGCCAATTGCACATCTCTGCCCACCACCAATCACCCCAGATATTGTTCCGTTCCTTGCACTTCAGATCTGTCTCCCTCACATCCCTTGGAGATGAAGCCCTGTACCTTATACATTTTTCTCACCCCAGAACACACAGCATAGTGCCTTATGCATGGTAGAAAGAACTCAACAAATATTTAAGCGTGAAGAAGAAACCTAATACTTACGAGATCCAAAATATGGAGTCCACTGAAGTTATGTACAATTTTGCAGTAAGATTCTTGCATTTAGGTTTTAACATCTCAGGAAGCAAGCCGAAGCTCTGTAGGTAAGAATGCTCAGACCATTCTCTCCCCAGTGTCTTGTGTTTTCTCACGGGAAAACAGAGTGTCCTCAGAGACTGCTTCACTAAATTAAAAACATGGTCCTACCTTCAGAGCCATGTAACCCAGCTCCTAAACATCACCTTTGCAAATTTAAAATGCTCCTCTCTGAGTCCAGGGTCTGTAGGTGTTGGACCAAGGGGCATGGTCTGTTGACATTTTCTCAGTAAGGAAACTGTCAAGTCAACATGCTCCTTGGGCCATCGATCAAACTCCACACATATAAAGAGACCCACCAGGAAACATCCGTGTGCAGGCCATAGATGCAGGACAGTCAAGGAGCATAAACCTTCTGGGATATCACATTGCAGTCAACTTTCATTAAAGGTCTGGTTTAAGGGAGGCATAATTTTAGCTACATAAACCAATAGTTACGATGGCTAAGAAATCCTCTAATTGAGCTGAGTTTTTTCTTTATTTTCTTTCTCCCTTCATCCCCTCCTCCTTCCCTTCCTCCCTCCCTCCCTTCCTTCCTTCCTTCCTTCTTTCCTTCCTTCCTTTCCTCCTTTACTCCTTCCTTCCTTTCTTCCTTCCGTGTCTGTAGAAAGGAATAAATAAGACCATATTACTATGCTGTGTTGGGAGCTGTATGCATTCAGCTGGGTCATAACCTTCTTGTTATTTTGATGCAATTTTTTCATTAGCAAATGACATAGTATTCCTGGTTGATTCCTCTGATCAAGATTTGTATTAAGTCAGTAGGAGAGATTAAATCAAGGTAATTGAACAGATTTGTAGCCCTTTAAATGCAATCATTCATTTCTAAATCTAATTCCAGTGACAGGCCTAGGCTTGAGTCATCTTCCTTCTCTGATAGGGAAGTTTCTTACTAGGCAGGACCCACCTCTGGACCAAGAGGAAATAGTAGTGCTTTCGGGCTTTGACTTTAGGAGAATAGACTCAGCAAAAGCAGATTAGCTGCCTGCAGGTGTACATCAGCAATAAGAGCTAAAGAGATGATAGAGGACATTTAGAGGCGTCTTTCCTTCCCTTTCCCCACACACCCTATAAATGGATAGGCAGATACACGTTGGTAAAGAGTCCCCAGCTGGTAAATGAAAAACTTGCACACAAATGACCAGCTCCTCCAGGCTGGAAGGAACATCTCAGAAAAGGTGACCTTGTGTTTGAGGGGCATGAGGTAGGTTGGGTCAGAGGAAACCCACCTCCCAGCCCTAAGAGGGAAGGTATAACTCCACTGTATTAACATGATCATTTTAAAATTTTAAAAATAATAAAATATTTTAGAATAACATCTAGTTGAGATCATTCATAGAAGAAAATTCTGGTTTGCAGGCAGGGCATGTAGAGAAATGAGAGAGTAAGTGATTCTGGAGCGTGGAAGATGTAGGGTGGCGAGCAACGGCAGGTGGAAAATGCTCTTCTTACTCAGGGAAGAGCGAGGTGATGTTACTGCTCAGCCCCTGATGACAGCCCCATAGCTCAGGAAGTGACCAAAGAGAACTGCAGGGCTTCATCTGAAAACCATATTATATACTCTTTGATATTATATTTTTTAAGAAGTAAATTCTAAGTTCCAACAGCAATCTTTATTTAGTCAAAGTATTGGCTAATTATTTGTGGTTTTGTTTCCGGATTCCTGCCAACAATTTAATGTTGATTTTTCCATATCACTTAGCCTTGTCTCTCAGATTCATTTCAACTACATAACTGCTTAAAATGTACATACGCAAATCACACATAAAAATGTTAAACAGGGCAGAGCAAAGATGAGAACCGTGTGGTACTTTGCAAGATGACACTCTAACCTCTGTAGTTAATAATCCTTAGAATTTGGGAGATAAATGGATTTTTCAGAATATCTAGTGCAACATTCATACTGATGAGAAACAGAGACCTGGAAGGTGGGTTGAATGGTTCAAGGACATACAACTTCTTTTTCATTTATTCAAAAATTGTGTGTGTGTGTGTGTGTGTGTGTGTGTGTGTGTGTGTGTTGTTTCATCTATTACATGAACTCACTTTTATGGAGGAGTCCAGATCCTCTCCTGACTCCGAGACCAGTGCTCTTTTCCACTAATTCTTTTGACAAAGAATCATGAGTCATCACTGCTGAATACAGATATTTATGCAGCTCTTAAAGCCCCTGGGTTACTGTCATCTATCTGCAAGGGTCTCATGGGATAGTCTATTAAATACTTTGCTAATATTAATATAAATTTGACTGAGCATTCTACTGCCCTAATAAGTAAATGATTTTGTGGATTTAACTTGACATTGCTTGTATGAAAATTAATAAAGGGAAACTTCACTAAAATGGAGTCTGGAAGGCAGGGAGAGCTCTCACACGTGTATGTATATACACAGTGCCAATATAGATCCCAACAGGAAAAAATGTACCTTGCATTTCTAGCAGGAAGTGACACTACTTTAATACCACCCGCAGGAGGAAAAAAGGTTTCTCTCCTCATCTGGTAACAGCTCAGCCAATGAGAGACTCTCACAGCTCAGACATTGAAAAGCCGCTAAACTTCCAGTTTCCTCCAATCAGCTTTTTGTTTAGACAGCCCCTCCCAACTTCCCCTTCTCCTCTATAAAAGAGTCTCCTTTCTTTTGCTTTACTGACTTGCACGTGCTTCACCATAGTTGCACGTTGCAATTCTTTGCTGCTCCCAAGGAAACCTGTCTTGCTGGTAAAATAACTGGCTATTTTATTGTTTTAGGTTAACGCTTGTAGTTTAATGAACTTGTTTGTTCACTCCATCCCCAGTCCTGTTCCATTCTCCTTCTACTCACCCAACTTAGGACATCTTATCCATTGTGATGACTCCCAAATATGTATCACCAATTCCTATCTTTCCTTAAAGTTTCAAACTTTTCTCTTCCCATATATACCACAGACCTCAAACTCAACATGTTCAAAACCAAACTCATTATCTCTTCCTTGTCTTGAATTTCTACTATCCTTGATACCATCACAGTTGACTTGATGTTTGGGGCTAAAACTGGAAAGCTTCCAGTTTCCTACTCTCTTTCCTCATTGAGTTATCTTGAGCCTATCTCCAAATTCTTTTAGTTTAGATGCTCATTTTATCTTATTTTGATAACCATAATAGCCTCTTAACCAATTTCCAAGTTTCCACACCTCTGATTTCTGATACTGTCTTGAGAGTGCTCTTTCTACAGCATCCGTCCAGTTTTTACCAAACTGGGCAGGTGTGGAACATTATTTTGCAGTATCCTAAAATATTTTCCGTGTAAAAAAAGTTGCTTATTGTGGCAGGCAGAATTCTAAGATGGATCCTCAAGATTCCTGGACTCTAGTTACTCAATCAAATACTAATTTACTTACTGCTGTGAAGTGGTTTTGCAGATGTAATCAGAGTCCCAAACTGATTGACTTTAAGAGGGCAGATTATCCTGGTGGGCCTAACCTAATCATATGAGGCCCCTAGTCAGAGAAGGGAAAACAGAGAGATGTGCTCTGGCTGGCCTAGAAGAAAGCAAACCGCTATACTGTGAACTGTCTGGGGAGGGGGTGGGGAGGGGAGGCGGCATGTGGAAGGAAACTGAAAGGGACCTCTAGAAGATGAGAGCAACTCCCGGTGCACAGCCAGCAAGGAGATGGGGACGTCAGTTCTGCAACAGCAAAGAGGCAAAGAACTGAATTCTGCCAACAATGAAAAAGTTTGGTGGTGGATTCCCCTCCCCTCTCCAGCCCTGGCCCCACAAAGCCTCCAGGTGAGAACTTAGCTTGGGCAACATGTTGATGTTAACCTTGTTAAACTTGAAGCAGAGAACCTAGTCATGCCGTGTCAGACTTCTGACCCACAGACTGTGAGCTAATAAATGGGTTTTAAATTCCCAAACTTGCAGTGATTTGCTACACAGCAATAGAAAGCTAATACACGTACATAATTATACTTTCGAAATACTGTGCTAAACTGAGTTAACAAGTTTCTTTATTTCAAGAATTCTCAAGTGGAGGGGGGGAGACAAATGAGAAGTATGGGATTAACATATACAAACTACTGTACATAAAATAGATAAGCAACAAGGATTTACTGTATAGCACAGGTAATTATACCCAATAGCTTGTAATACCCTATAATGGAATATAATCTGCAAAAAAATCACTCTTCTCTACACCTGAAATTAACACAATATAGTAAGTCAACTGTACTTCAATTAAAAAGTTAAAAATAAAGTACAAGGTATGTGGGTGTGCAAATACCCTTGCACATCCTCCTTTGAATGCTAAAAAAAAGAATTCTCAAGTGTATATTATGCTCATTAGAGTTTTTGTGAATCTCCAAGAAGGAGATACATTGTGATGTGTTTCCTAAACCACGTTGACTGCAGACTCGGTGAGGGACATTGTTCTACCAGCACCAGTTTGGGAAGCTTCTCATATAATCATTCTATTTCCTTTAAAACTTGTGATGGCTTGCTGTCATTCGCCCCAAAATGTTCAAATATCTTAATTTGGCTTTTGGGGACTTGCACACTTTGATCCCAGCCTCTATTTCCAGCATCATCCCTGTCATTTTCCCACATCCAGCTTGGCTCACTCTTGTAGACCAAGTCATGATAGTTCAGCCTTCTTTGACTTTGCACATGTCTCATTTTTTGAGACACACTCACACATCCCTTCTGTGACAAGTCCCTGTCCCCCCAGGCAGCTGTGCTTGCTGTGCAATTTAAACTCCCATTGTAACTTTGTATATAGAGCCCTTAGGTCCCATGTCATATTATACGTCTTCACCTCTTCATACCCGATTGTGAGCTACTTGAGGAAAGGAACTGTATTTTATTCATCTCGGTATCCTTCATGCCAGAAGTGGACCTCAGGCTTCATCTTCTGGGGTCTCTGGATATCTTACTCTTTCCTTTATAAAAATTGGGGTGACATTAGCCTGTCTCTAATCTTCAACCTTTTTTTTCTTGAATTAAATTTTCAATTTTTTGTGTGTGACCAATTATGAGAAATAGGGAGAGTAGAGAAATGGAAAGGAATATTGACACAATCCTAGGGAATAAGAATGAGCAAAGGTTCAATGTGTGAAGAAAAGTTCCTGAAACTGAAAATCTAGCTACTCCTGGCCCTTCCAGAAATATCTTGAAAATTGAATATCGTTCTCTTTTTCAGACCCCAGCCCCGCTGCCTATTTTCCCTGGTCTCTTCCTTCCCAGGGGCTATGTATAATTTTCACTTCATTCTAAACTGAACCCCTCCTCACTGCCTGCTCCACACTCTTCACCCAATGATGGGTGTTTCGCCTGTCCCAGGTAAGAATCAGTACTCTCCTTATCTATCCTTAGAGAATTCTGATATGCTGTGTTAAAGCAACGTCAAACAAGCAGAAAAGGCACAATGTTAACATCATTCTCTTCTGCTCTGTTTTCCTGCTTTGGGAAGTTATTTTAAACATTTCTGTCTAATGTAGACACTGATGATACGTAACAAACATCCCTCCCCTGTCTGTCTTCCATCTCTTGCCCCTTCATATTCATATTATAAATATTATAAATATTTATAATATGAATATTATAAATATTATAAATATTCATCTACTCTTCTACATGTTGCAGGTTCCCTTGCAGTTAAGTTGGGTTGAGAGTCTGCCCATTAGAATCTGGGGAAAAGTGAAGCAAGTCACCTTAAGCCCTGGTCCATAAAGGACCCCATACATTCTTTTTTCCCTCTCATCCCCTGCCCCGGTACCCTTGGAGAGCCCCGTGCACCAGATGACGTGAGTTGAAAATGGAAGAGGAACAACTGGTCTACTTCACTTTGTGTGAAGCAGCTATTACATTAAACCCACTGAAGTTTCAAGCGTTTAGTCATTCACGTGGCAGAGCAGAGCCTTCCCCTAGTTTAGTCTGTTAAACATTTAAAACTTGAAAATAGTCCATAAAAATGTACTGGCTGCAAATATGTAAATGAAAATAAAAGATGAATTTGAAAGAAGTCAGCCAAGAATCCCCACAGTTTTTTCCAAGTGAAGCTTTGTTGTTAAAATTTAAATGCCAAACAAACGCTATAGGCGCTTAAGTTATAATTTAAGTAGTCGGAAGGAAATAAGTTTCCCACGCACAGATACAATTTTATCCAAGAACTAGATTGTACCCCTTCCAGTTTTCTTTCGGAACTCTTAATTATAGAGATTACTAGCTCAAGGAACAGGAGGTTAAACATCTGCTTCCTAAAATGAAGCCAAAGGCTTGAGACAAATAGGGTGAATCATACTAAAAGTAAAGAATGAGAAGCTAAAATTAAACATCACCCCCAGCAGTTCATACCACTTCTAATTGAAATAGTCCTCTATCAAGGGCTTGATGTTAGGAGTGCAGTGAGACAGTGAGCGAACCTTTGAGAAAGGCCTTCTCAATGCTTCCTTAGCAGTCCCATTTTATAATCGCCCCCCTCTCTCGTCACATATAGACAGGGGTGTACTTTGTCCTCAGATCCTTCTGCCCCTGCACCCCCTCCATCTGATGCCTGAAATGTCAGTAATTATCCCTTTGGTAATAAAAGTAATCCAAGTTAAAGGTCTTTTGATTTAATTGAATGTTACTTTTATTTATTTATTTATTTTTGGCTGTGCTGGGTCTTCGTTGCTGTGCGCAGGCTTTGTGTAGTTGCGGCGAGCGGGGTCCACTCTTCGTTGCGGTGTGCGGGCTTCTCATTGTGGTGGCTTCTCTTGCTGCAGAACACAGGCTCTAGGTGCGCGGGCTTCAGTAGTTGTGGCATGAGGGCTCTAGAGCGCAGGCTCAGTAGTTGTGGCGCACGGGCTTAGTTGCTCCGCAGCATGTGGGATCTTCCTGGACCAGGGCTCAAACCTGTGTCCCTTGCACTGGCAGGTGGATTCTCAACCACTGCGCCACTAGGGAAGCCCCTATGTTAAATTTTTATATTAGATTTTTTTTTTAGAGTTTATTTAAATATAAGATGCCTTTTACTATGTATAAAACAAATAAGCTACACGGATATATTGCACAGCACAGGGAATATAGTCAATATTCTACCATAACTTTACTTTTTATTTTTTAAATATTTTGGCTGTGCTGGGTCTTAGTTGCAGTACACGGGCTCCTAGTTGCGGCATGCGGACTCTTAGTTGCGGCATGCATGCAGGATCTAGTTACCCAACCAGGGATCGAACCCGGGCCCCCTGCATTGGGAGCATGGAGTCCTACCCACTGGGCCACCGGAGAAGTCCCACAATAACTTTAAATAGAGTATAATCTATAAAAATATGGAATGTTATCATCTGAAACTAATAATAGTGTAAGTCAACTATACTTCAATTAAAGATCAATTAATGATAAATAAATAAATATTAGATGTTTTTAAATGACAGCTTCTACAGGGTTGTATAACATGCCTGTTCTGTGTCTTTTGGGTGACAGTCAGTCACGTGCAGCCACAGGAGGGGACACAGGAGAAGCTCAGGGAATCAAAGTGTATGGTTGCCGCAGGTCCTCGATACAGGAAGCACAGCCCGTGGAGCAGGATCATGTGGGGAAGCCTCAGGATGGTCAGCAGACAGAAAGCAAGAGCGAGGGGAAAACCGAGGCCAGAGCCTGTACTGGGCATTCCCGAGAAGCCAAGGCAGGGCAGGGGAAACAGTTCGCAATTGGCTAGTTGCAATAATTTCTAAGGGCTCTAAAGTACACGGGTGGTCCCAGCTGCCTGGTACCTGGCCTTGGGGTGATCAAGGCAGAGGAATGTGGCCTGCGGATGTGCAAGGTCCAGAGAGAGAAAGTGTGGCCCTGGCCGGGTGAGTTTGCATGTCACAGGCAAGCTGGGCTGAGCCCTTTGCTGTCTCAAAGGGCTGGCCACACCAGGGAGGGGCAGTCTCTACACAGCCAGAAAGGTTTTTTTTTTTTTTTTTTTTTTTTTTTCCAGAAAGGTTTTATAAGGTGTCAAAACATAATGTACAGGGCTTCCCTGGTGGTGCAGTGGTTGAGAGTCCGCCTGCCGATGCAGGGGACACGGGTTCGTGCCCCGGTCTGGGAAGATCCCACATGCCGCGGAGCGGCTGGGCCCGTGAGCCATGGCCGCTGGCCCTGCGCGCCCGGAGCCTGTGCTCCGCAACGGGAGAGGCCACAACAGTGAGAGCCCCGTGTACCGCAAAAAAACAAAAACAAAACAACACAATGTACAGAAAATTTTAAAATATATACAATACAAAGTCAAACAGAAGCATAAAATGAAACATTAACAAACTTACCCATCCCCTCCCTCACCCCGTTCTGCAATTCCATCTCATCTGAAGTAGAGTTAGCACTTTGGTGTGTGTTCTTCCAGGCTTTTCTCTCTTGGCAAACATATGCAAACAAACATACTGACTCCAACATAAGAATGTTTATAAACGTGGAGTCACACTCTGTACATCTCTCTGCTGCTTATGCTTCCACTTGACTATATTTCGTGAACAGCCCTCCACATTAATGCTTGTAGGTATAACTCATTACTGTTGGTAGATGCTTTCTCTTTTATAGGATGATGTTCTAATTTATTCACCCACTCTCTCTTTATAGATGTGTAGGTTATGTTCAGTTGTTGGGGTTTTTTTAATAACTACATGTGTGCTTTAATACATATCCTGGTGCATAAATCCCCACGTTCCAATGCTTTTATTTCCCCATGAGATTGTTGGACCAATGAATGCATTGTAAACGCGAAGAGATATAATCCATAGTGTCAGAATTTTTTTCCAAAATGTTTTAGCAGTTGAAACCAATATCCGCAGTATGGAAGTTTACCACATTCTGATCATCAGCTCTGGCTGGTTTAAATGTTTTCATTTTTATAAATCTGATAGGTGATAATGGTTTCATTATTTTTCTAATTTATTTTTCTCTTGACTATTAATAACACTGAACATCTCAAACAAAGAGCATCTCTATTCAATTTTATAAGAACACTAAGAACCGTGGTTTTCTCCTGGTCTCTTATGAAGATTTGTTCCCCCTGAAGAAGCTGGTTGAGTTACAGCATATCACACATAAGAGCTGATTTTGCTCTTTTTCCTACAAGTCTGCATTATACATCTTCTGTCTCCCTGGAATGAGATGAAATAAAACTCTGGCCTTTTCCAAATTCATTTGATTCAGGCTGTGTATAGGATTTTTGAAAAGTTCTGTTTGTTATTATCTCATCTTGGAAAATAATGAAAAAAGAACAGCTGTCAGGCTCTTGCTTCTGAATGTTGTTGTAATGTATTTTCTTGGAGGAAATAACACTGAATACATTTAGCTATTGAATATACTTGGTTTAAAACATACCATCATTTTGTGCCGTCACTGAGACCTGATGACACCAGTGTTCTATGGTTTTGGTACCGTTAAGCCTTGTCTTGCTAAGCAGGATGAATCAGGGAACAAAAATCATTAAGCCCTGGTTTCTGTGAGTGAGTCTAAGGTAAATATACCTGTGAGGGCTACGCACTTACTTCTGATGTAGTGGCCTTAGCAGGGAGATTGGCAAGGTGGCAGTGGCCTTATTTTAATAGCCAGGACCTGTGCCCAAGATCCGTGTAAGGGGGGTGATGCTGAGGTGGTAGTATTAGTGTGTTCTCCAGAGAAGCAAAACCAATAGGATCTCTCTCTCACCCCCTCTCTCCCTCATCCATCCATCCATCCATCTATCTATCTATCTATCTATCTATCTATCTATCTATCTATCTGGAGGGTTAAGGAATTGGCTCATGCAGTTGGGAAGCTGACAAGTCTTAAATTTGTACCACAAGCCAGTAGGCTGGAAATTCAGGTAAAAGTGGATTTGCAGTTTGGGGTCCGAAGGCTGGAAACTCAGGCAGAATTTCTTCTTCTCCAGGAAACCTCAGTCTTAGCTTTTAAGGCCTTCAACAGATTGGATGGGGCACATTACGGAGGGTAATCTGCTTTAAAGTCAACTGATTGTAAATGTTAATCACATCAAATAAAACTACCTTTACAGTAATATCTAGATTAGTGTTTGACCGAACAACTGGGCACCATATTCTTGCCAAGTTGACACACAAAATTAACCATCACTGTTGTGTATCATTTGCTTCAGAGGAGTTCAAATGACACAACCACTATTCTTTTCTCTATGGAGCAAGCAATTTAAAGTGGAGCCTGGCTGCAGTCCAGCTGTGTTCCAGGAGAGATTTCTAATGTCCCATTCATTTCTAGCACATCTACCCCCATGAGCAGCAAATGCAGAGACCATGAATATATCCTGCTTTAGGGAAAAGGTAGGAAAATATGAAGAGAATGCTTGATTCTTCTATTCTCCCACCTTCCTTCTTTTCCTCCTTTGTCCACTTAACCCAATAAACTGACCTCTTTTTCTTTTTAAAGTAGCTGGTGTTAAGAGTGCTCAATTGAAATGGAATAAAGCATTCTTTTCTTGGCATAATTCTTCTAGCTAATGGGAAAAAACATTCTGGGCCATATGGATAATTTTAAGTAAAATTTGCACCTGAGTCATTGGCCTTAGCATCTATATACTTTTTTAAAGATTTATTTGTTTGTTTGTTTGTTTGTTTTTGGCTGCATTGGGTCTTAGTCGCAGCAAGCAAGGTCTCCGTTGAGGCATGCGGGCTCTTCGTTGCGGGCTTCTCTCTAGTTGTGGCGCGGGCTCCAGGGCTCATGGGCTCTTGTAGTTGTGGCGTGCGGGCTTAGTTGCCCTGCAGCATGTGAGATCTTAGTTCCCTGACCAGGGATCGAACCCGCGTCCCCTGCATTGGAGGGAAGGTTCTTTACCGCTGGACCACCAGGGAAATCCCTAGCATTTATATTGATGAAATATACTGGAGAACTTAAAAAATGTCCACTTCTACTTCACTTGTGTAATTAAAAAAATAACGGACTGAGGTGAAATTAATGTAACATAAATTATTTTAAAGTGAACAATTCATTGGCATTTAGCACATTCACAATGTTGTGCAAACACCACCTCTCTCTAGTTCCAAAACATTTCCATCATTCCAAAGTGAAACTTTATCCATTAAGCCATTTCTCCCCACTCCCCCTTCCTGTCAGCTCTTGGCACCCACTAATCTAGGTTCTATGGCTATGGATTTATCCATTCTGGATAGTTCTTATAAATGGAATCATACCTATGTGACATTTTGTGTCTGGCTTCTTTAACTCAGCGTAATGTTTTGAAAGTCCATCGATAGTGTAGCATACGTCAGTACTTCATTTCTTTCAATAGCTGAATAATATCCACTTAATATATATAGCACAATTTGTTCTTTTACTTGCTGATGGGCATTTGGGTTGTTTCCACCTTTTGGCTATCGTGAATAGTGCTGCTGTGAACACGTGTGCACATGTTCTTGTTTGAGTACCTGGTTTCAGTTCTTTCGGGTATATATCTAGGAGTGGAATTGCGGGGTCATTATAACTTTTTGAGGAACTGTCAAACTGTCTTCCACAGTGGCTGAACCATTTTACATTCTCATCAGCAATGTATGAAGGCTCCAATTTCTCCACATCTTCTCATTTAACATTTGTTGTATTTTGTTTTGTTTTCAAAATGTATTTCATTCTAGCCACCCTAGTGGGTGTGAAGTGGTACCTCATTGTGATTTTGATTTACATTTCCTTAATGACTAATAATGTTTTGTATCTCTTCATGTGCACTCGTGTAATTTTAATATTGTAATTCCATCCTGAATTCTAGGTACATGGCAGGGTTTCTCATCTGGTGTGGTATACATAGCATAGGTCACAGACATGCCAAATTATTGACCCCCTCAGCCCTTGGGGCTGCTGGGGGAGACTTTAGATGGTCAGAGGCCCCTGGGGTCATTCATCTCAGGCTGTGAGCAGACTCCTCCACTTTCTCCATCATTCTCTGTGTGTGCCAGTATGTGAATAATTTTGGAGGTACTGGTTTTTGGGGGTGTAGGAAACCAGAGTCCTCTTGATCCATCTTAGTTAATGGGACAACAGACTGACTCTGAGCTGTTTTATAGCATTGGAATTTGTTTAATTTTTTTCAGAAATCATAACAACTTTCTGTGATGGCTCACTAAGAATAGCCATTCTTAGACTATGTTCCTAAAATAGGGCTATATATTAATGTAATTAGAAAAGTCTAGTGATAGATTACAACAATCATGGTAAGTCATTTAACTTTGGAGAATTTTAATCTTCAAAATGGCATACAACATATGCATACTTTAAATACTAAAATGCAAAGCATTTAAAATACAAATACTATGTATTTGTTTTATATCATGACTTATGAGAGATAGATGTTTTGGATAAAATCCCAGTTCTAGGCAGTGTGAGGATCATCCATCCAAGGTTAACGTCTTAAGGCAATGGTTAGTGCCAGATATTTCAATAGTTTAGCTTATGAGATATTTCATATACCTGGTGCTTAATTAATAGTACTGTCTTTGAATAGCATTGGGAATCATAATTCAAATGAGCTCACAACATAATACCTTATTTAGAGTTATGTAGAAGAGCATTTAGTTGCATTTTAAAGTCCTTCTGAAGCTTCCTCTGACAGGGACTAGATGTTATCATGTCTGGCTTCTGGGCAATAAGTAAAAAAATGTGCAACTGGATACTCTTGGTGATGAAGAAGGCATTGAGATGGGCCCTTCAATCAGAGTCTATAGCCTAATCCACTCCTGGGGGGCAAAGAGAAAGAGTTGATACCTGTTAGATTTCGTGAATCAATGGAAACATCATCTGAAACAAAATTCAGACACTCAACCTCAAGGGTCATGTTGACCAAGTCAACCCACCATTTCAGGTTCTTCTGGGTCTTAATCCAAAGCTCCTTTCCCCACCCAGGACATTTCTATGCTCAGAGAAAATAGAAAACCTCCCCTCCCCAAACATAGCCATTTTGTGCTAGTTATATCAGACTAAAATGAACATCATAGACAATCTATGGTCAACGCAACCTAGAACATAAAGATTACTAAAGAAGACAATAGGAAGTGTCTCAGCAAGGCAATTAGCAACCTGATTGGTAAACTGTTGCAAACTGCACTACTCATGCAGACACCATGGTTCTTCTCTCAACCCTGGTTTAGAGCCCTTCAAAATTCAGAACTGAGGGAAATGGACATCTTCTAGTTCTGGAACCACCCTAGTATCAGCATGAGCCCGGTAAACACACAGCTTTTGGAAAAAGAGTCAGTGCCAATCACAGCCAGGAAGGGAAATCTATTGGATAAAATACATTTAAGATAAAAATTTCCTAATTATCTACAGGATGACTAGCACCAAGGAATGTTTACAGATAGGCAGATAGAAACTATAGGCAATCTGCTCTTTCTTATGGCAAATTGCAACAGACAAAACTCTCCCACAGGAGGTGAACGTGTCCATGTGCCATCCCAAACACAGCTTCCCTGCATTTCTTAATAATTCTGTTTTACTGAAGAAATTAAGTTATACTATTTCGTCATTAGCGAAATAACAATCTGCATGGAAATGACAGAAAACCTGACTTCTGGAGAATATCTGCAAATAAATAATTAATCCTCTTGTGAAACCAATGCTAGAATATTATTACCTAGTTTAATGGCCTTTTGTCCTAAAATCAAATCTCATAAGAACCAGTGGCTAGAGGAAAAAAGTAGCAGAGGAAAAAGAAGTAAAACAAAAACAACAGCATCAACAACAGAAGCCTTATTTATAGCATCATTTTGTGCTAGCATGAGAACACTTATTTTAAAAATAAATATCTTACCAGGATAGCAGAAACGGTTTTGCAAGTGGTAAGGAACATTTTGTTATAAACACTTTCTACCTGCAGTAGAATGCAAGAAATTGAAGGCACAGTAAAATCAATCCAAAGGTCAAATTTTCCAAGTGGTGTCTGTGAAATTCATGTATTTGCATTAGCTCACGTATATGAAAACATTAGTTTCTGCTAACCTTGAGTTTAGAAAGAACCAATGATGGATGTTTAAGAAATGAGGATACAGCCAGGTGTCAGTGCTGTGCCTCTGAGGTGGGAGAGCCAACTTCAGGACATTGGTCCACAAGAGACCTCCCAG
The DNA here is from genome assembly GCF_949987515.2 of Delphinus delphis. Classification (NCBI taxonomy): domain Eukaryota; kingdom Metazoa; phylum Chordata; class Mammalia; order Artiodactyla; family Delphinidae; genus Delphinus; species Delphinus delphis. Next base: position 14,608,555 of record NC_082703.1, on the reverse strand, counting down.
CTCCACATAATATCAAACAGCGAAAATCTCCCAGAGATCTCCATCTCAACACCAACCCCCAGCTTCACTCAACGACCAGCAAGATACAGTGCTGGACACCCTATGCCAAACAACTAGCAAGACAGGAACACAATCCCACCCATTAGCAGAGAGGCTGCCTAAAATCATAATAAGGCCACAGACACCCCAAAACACACCACCAGACGTGGACCTGCCCACCAGAAAGACAAGATCCAGCCTCATCCACCAGAACACAGGCACTAGTCCCCTCCACCAGGAAGCCAACACAACCCACTGAACCAACCTTCACTGGGGACAGACACCGAAAACAACGAGAACTACAAACATGCAGCCTGCAAAAAGGAGACCCCAAACACAGTAAGATAAGCAAAATGAGAAGACAGAAAAACACACAGCAGATAAAGGAGCAAGATAAAAATGCACCAGACCTAACAAATGAAGAGGAAATAGGCAGCCTACCTGAAAAAGAATTCAGAATAATGATAGTAAAGATGATCCAAAATCTTGGAAATAGAATAGAGAAAATGCAAGAAACATTTAACAAGGACCTAGAAGAACTAAAGAGGAAACAAGCAATGATGAACAACACAATAAATGAAATTAAAAATATTCCAGAAGGAATCAATAGCAGAATAACTGAGGCAGAAGAACGGATAAGTGACCTGGAAGATAAAATAGTGGAAATAACTACTGCAGGGCAGAATAAAGAAGAAACAATGAAAAGAACTGAGGACAGTCTCAGAGACCTCTGGGACAACATTAAATGCACCAACATTTGAATTATAGGGGTCCCAGAAGAAGAAGAGAAAAAGAAAGGGACTGAGAAAACATTTGAAGAGATTATAGTTGAAAACTTTCCTAATATGGGAAAGGAAATAGTTAATCAAGTCCAGGAAGCACAGAGAGTCCCATACAGGATAAATCCAAGGAGAAACACGCCAAGACACGTATTAATCAAACTATCAAAAATTAAATACAAAGAAAAATTATTAAAAGCAGCAAGGGAAAAATAACACATAAGGGAATCCCCATAAGGTTAACAGCTGATCTTTCAGCAGAAACTCTGCAAGCCAGAAGGGAGTGGCAGGACATATTTAAAGTGATGAAGGAGAAAAACCTACAACCAAGATAACTCTACCCAGCAAGGATCTCATTCAGATTTGATGGAGAAATTAAAACCTTTACAGACAAGCAAAAGCTGAGAGAGTTCAGCACCACCAAACCAGCTTTACAACAAATGCTAAAGGAACTTCTCTAGGTGAGAAACACAAGAGAAGGAAAAGACCTACAATAACAAACCCAAAACAATTAAGAAAATGGGAATAGGAACATACATATCGATAATTACCTTAAATGTAAATGGATTAAATGCTCCCACCAAAGACACAGACTGGCTGAATGGATACAAAAACAAGACCCATATATATGCGGTCTACAGGAGACCCACTTCAGACCTAGGGACACATACAGACTGAAAGTGAGGGGATGGAAAATGATATTCCATGCAAATGGAAACCAAAAGAAAGCTGGAGTACCAATACTAATATCAGACAAAATAGGCTTTAAAATAAAGAGTATTACAAGAGACAAAGAAGGACACTACAGAATGATCAAGGGATCAATCCAAGAAGAAGATATAGCAATTGTAAATATTTATGCACCCAACCTAGGAGCACCTTGATACATAAGGCAAATACTAACAGCCATAAAAGGGGAAATTAACAGTAACACATTCATAGTAGGGGACCTTAACACCCCTACTATGGACTTTCACCAATGGACAGATCATCCAAAATGAAAACAAGTAAGGAAACACAAGCTTTAAATGATACATTAAACAAGATGGACTTAATTGATATTTATAGGACATTCCATCCCAAAACAACAGAATACACATTCTTCTCAAGTGCTCATGGAACATTCTCCAGGATAGATCATATCTTGGGTCACAAATCAAGCCTTGGTAAATTTAAGAAAATTGAAATTGTATCAAGTATCTTTTCCGACCACAACGCTATGAGACGAGATATCAATTACGGGAAAAGATCTGTAAAAAAACCAAACACATGGAGGCTAAACAATACACTACTTAATAACCAAGTGATCACTGAATAAATCAAAGAGGAAATCAAAAATACCTATAAACAAATGACAATGGAGACACGACGACCCAAAACCTATGGGATGCAACAAAAGCAGTTCTAAGAGGGAAGTTTATAGCAATACAATCCTACCTAAAGAAACAGGAAACATCTCGAATAAACAACCTAACCTTGCACCTAAAGCAAATAGAGAAAGAAGAACAAAAAAACCCCAAAGTTAGCAGAAGGAAAGAAATCATAAAGATCAGATTAGAAATAAATGAAAAAGAAATGAAGGAAACTATAGCAAAGATCAATAAAACTAAAAGCTGGTTCTTTGAGAAGATAAACAAAATTGATAAACCATTAGCCACACTCATCAAGAAAAAAAGGGAGAAGACTGAAATCAGTAGAATTAGAAATGAAAAAGGAGAAGTAACAATGAACACTGCAGAAATACAAAGGATCATGAGAGATTACTACAAGCAACTCTATGCCAATAAAATGGACAACCTGGAAGAAATGGACAAATTCTTAGAAATGCACAACCTTCCGAGACTGAACCAGGAAGAAATAGAAAATATGAACAGACCAATCACAAGCACTGAAATTGAAACTGTGATTAAAAATCTTCCAACAAACAAAAGCCCAGGACCAGATGGCTTCATAGGCTAATTCTATCAAACATTTAGAGAAGAGCTAACACCTGTCCTTCTCAAACTCTTCCAAAATATAGCAGAAGGAGGAACACTCCTAAATTCATTCTACGAGGCCACCATCACCCTGATACCAAAACCAGACAAGGATGTCACAAAGAAAGAAAACTACAGGCCAATATCACTGATGAACATACATGCAAAAATCCTCAACAAAATACTAGCAAATAGAATCCAACAGCACATTAAAAGGATCATACACCATGATCAAGTGGGGTTTATTCCAGGAATGCAAGGATTCTTCAATATACGCAAGTCAATCAACGTGATACACCATATTAACAAATTGAAGGAGAAAAACCATATGATCATCTCAATCGATGCACAGAAAGCTTTCAACAAAATTCAACACCCATTTATGATAAAAACCCTCCAGAAAGTAGGCATAGAGGGAACTTTCCTCAGCATGATAAAGGCCATATATGACAAACCCACAGCCAACATCGTCCTCAATGGTGAAAAACTGAAACCATTTCCACTAAGATCAGGAACAAGACAAGGTTGCCCACTCTCACCACTCTTATTCAACATAGTTTTGGAAGTTTTAGCCACAGCAATCAGAGAAGAAAAAGAAAGAAAAGGAATCCAAATGAGAAAAGAAGAAGTAAAGCTGTCACTGTTTGCAGATGACATGATACTATACATAGAGAATCCTAAAGATGCTACCAGAAAACTACTAGGGCTAATCAATGAATTTGGTAAAGTAGCAGGATACAAAATTAATGCACAGAAATCTCTGGCATTCCTATACACTAAGGATGAAAAATCTGAAAGTGAAATTAAGAAAACACTCCCATTTACCATTGCAACAAAAAGAATAAAATATCTAGGAATAAACCTACCTCAGGAGACAAAAGACCTGTATGCATAAAATTATAAGACACTGATGAAAGAAATTAAAGATGATACAAATAGATGGAGAGATATACCATGTTCTTGGATTGGAAGAATCCACATTGTGAAAATGACTCTACTACCCAAAGCAATCTACAGATTCAATGCAATCTCTATCAAACTACCACTGGCATTTTTCACACAACTAGAACAAAAAATTTCACAATTTATGTGGAAATACAAAAGACCCCGAATAGCCAAAGCAATCTTGAGAACGAAAAACGGAGCTGGAGGAATCAAGCTCCCTGACTTCATACTATACTACAAAGCTGCAGTATTCAAGACAGTATGGTACTGACCCAAAAACAGAAATATAGATCAATGGAACAGGATAGAAAGCCCAGAGATAAACCCACGCACATACGGTCACCTTATCTTTGATAAAGTAGGCAGGAATGTACAGTGGAGAAAGGACAGCCTCTTCAGTAAGTGGTGCTGGGAAAACTGGACAGGTATATGTAAAAGTATGAGATTAGAACACTCCCTAACACCGTACACAAAAATAAGCTCAAAATGGATTAAAGACCTAAATGTAAGGCCAGAAACTATCAAACTCTTAGAGGAAAACATAGGCAGAACAGTCTATGACATAAATCACAGCAAGATCCTTTTTGACCCACCTCCTAGAGAAATGGAAATAAAAACAAAAATAAACACATGGGACCTAATGAAACTTCAAAGCTTTTGCACAGCAAAGGAAACCATAAACGACTAAAAGACAACCCTCAGAATGGGAGAAAATATTTGCAAATGAAGCAACTGACAAAGGATTAATCTCCAAAATTTATAAGCAGCTCATGCAACTCAATAACAAAAAAACAAACAACCCAATCAAAAAATGGGCAGAAGACCTAAATAGACATTTCACCAAAGAAGACTTACAGATGGCTAAGAGGCACATGAAAAGATGCTCAACATCACTAAATTATTAGAAAAATGCAAATCAAAACTACAATGAGGTATCACCTCACACCAGTTAGAATGGGCATCATCAGAAAATCTACAAACAACAAATGCTGGAGAGGATGTGGAGGAAAGGGAACCCTCTTGCACTGTTGGTGGGAATGTAAATTGATACAGCCACTGGGGAGAACAGTATGGGGGTTCCTTAAAAAACTAAAAATAGAGCTACCATATGACCCAGCAATCCCACTACTGGGCATATACCCTGAGAAAACCATAATTCAAAAAGAGTCATATACTCCAATGTTCATTGCAGCTCTATTTAAAATAGCCAGGAGATGGAAACAACCTAAGTGTCCATCATCGGATGAATGGATAAAAAAGTTGTGGCACATATATACAATGGAATATTACTCAGCCATAAAAGGAAACGAAATTGAGCTATTTGTAATGAAGTGGATAGACCTAGAGTCTGTCATACAGAGTGAAGTAAGTCAGAAAGAGAAAGGCAAATACTGTATGCTAACACATATATATGGAATTTAAGAAAAAAAATGTCATGAAGAACCTAGGGGTAAGACAGGAATAAAGACACAGACCTACTAGAGAATGGACTTGAGGATATGGGGAGGGGGAAGGGTGAGCTGTGACAAAGTGAGAGAGAGGCATGGACATATATACACTACCAAACGTAAGGTAGCTAGCTAGTGGGAAGCAGCCGCATAGCACAGGGAGATCAGCTCGGTGCTTTGTGACTGCCTGGAGGGGTGGGATAGGGAGGGTGGGAGGGAGGGAGACACAAGAGGGAAGAAATATGGGAACATAAGTATATGTATAACTGATTCATTTTGTTATAAAGCAGAAACTAACACACCATTGTAAAGCAATTATACTCCAATAAAGATGTAAAAAAACAAACAAAAAATAATAAAAAGTTTAGCATCCAAAAAAACTAAAAATAGAATTACCATATGACCCAGCAATCCCATCACTGGGCAGATACTCAGAGAAAACTATAATTCAAAAAGACACATACACCCCAATGTTCATCTAGCACTATTTACAATAGCCAGGTCATGGAAGCAACCTAAATGCCCATTGACAGACAACTGGATAAAGAAGATGTGGTACATATATACAATGGAATATTACTCAGCCATAAAAAGGAACGAAATTGGGTCATTTGTAGAGACGTGGATGGATCTAGAGACTGTCATGCAGAGTGAAGTAAGTAAGAAAGAGAAAAACAAATATCGTATATTAACGCATATATGTGGAACCTAGAAAAATGGTACCGATGAACCAGTTTGCAGGGCAGAAATAGAGACACAGATGTAGAGAACAAACGTATGGACACCAAGGGGGTAAAGTGGTGGTGGTGGGGTGGTGGTGGGGTGATGAATTGGGAGATTGGGATTGACATGTATACACTGATGTGTATAAAATAGATAACGAATAACAACCTGCTGTATAAAAAAATAAATACAATTCTAAAATTCATAAAGAAAAACCCATGCTATCGATGAACCTCCTATTCATCAGTAAGTCACCAGCTCACAGATATCAATTTATTTTTATAATGTACTCATAAATCAGTTTGATGGATTTTTTCCTTATAATGAGCAGACTATTGTGCATATCAGGGACAGGAAAGTTAATCATTTACCTAGAGGTCATGAAAAATTAATTTAGAATGAGTTGACAGCTGTCGTGTGGGTCATTATTACTTTGTTAGAGACAAAGCTTGCAGATATTTCTTTAATACTACTGTGAGATAACAGAAAAATTATATTTGGGTCTCTGCCCGAGTTCCTGCAACAGAGCTCCTAAAACTCTTGCAATTTCCTAGTGATAAGAGTACTGAGAACATCTTCTGTTCTAATATTTGGTCTTTGAGCCCCCATCCTGACACAGAGTTCCTAAACCCCTTGCAATTTCCTGGATGAAAACAGTGTCCTCTGTCCTAATAACATGACTCTTGGTGGGTTCCTGAATGGGGGCTGGTCACCAGAAAGACCAAGCCATGATTAGAAACTTAGAATTTTCAGCACCATCCCCTTCTGCAGCGAGGGAAGAGGGGATACAAGTGGAGTTAATGATTGATCATCCCTGTGTGATAAAGCCCTCCATGAAAATTCCAATAGTTTCGGGTTTGAAGAGCTTCTAGGTGGTGGCCACGTGGAGGTGCTGGGAGAGTGGCACACCTGCACAGGGCATGAAAGCTCCGCCCCTTCCCACACACCTGTCCTACACATCTCTTCCGCCTGGGTGTTCATCTGTGTCCTTTATCATATCCTTTTAAAATAAACTGGTAAACAGTAAATAAACTGTTTTCCTGAGTCTGTAAGCTGCTCTAGCAAATTAATGAACCTGAGAAGGGATCATGGGAACGTCTGATGTATAGCCAATTGCTCAGAAGCACAAGTGACAAACTGGCTTTGCTATCGGTGTCTGAAGTGGGATGAGGGCAATCTTGCGGGATGGAGCCCTTAACCTGTGGAATCTGACGCCATCTCCCAGTAAATGGTGTCAGATTTGAGTTATTAAATTGTAGGACCCCCAGCTAGTGTTGCATAGAATGGCTTGAAACTCCCACACGGTAGAGTCCGTAGCATTCTGAGTGTGATGGTTGTGTGAAAGTAAAGGAGAGACACACTCAGTAGTGTAGGTTTTTGCTACACAAGTACCGTATTATAGTTTTTAATGTTAATGAAAAGTACCACAGGCTTTATAGCCAGGGTTATTATTATCACTTTGTAGATAATTAAGTTGTGTTTCTACATGTTAACAAAATAATTTTTATGATTGAGTATTGGTATTAGAGTCTCATGTGTGTTCAGTAGTTGTCATGTGGCCAGAAAGAGTTCATGGAGTCTCTCTAGTGTCTAATTTATTAGAATTTTGGCGTTACGTCTGTTTGACATAAAATTGAGCAACTTCAGAGTGTAAAAGTTACCTAGAGACACTCCAACATCATTTTGTAATTTTACAGATAATTTTACAAATGAAGGAATTTGAGCGTAGAAAGGTGATGTAACTAGTACAGAATCACAGTTAGTGGAAGAGCTAAATGCAGGATCCAGGCGTTGGACTCTGGTCCCCAAGTTCTTCCTTAAAATGTAAGGAATGAGTGAAGGAGCCCCTCTGAGGGAGGCCTGTCCAGGATATCATCAACTAGAGCAAGAATTCAGCATTCATAACACTGAGAGGCTGCAGGTAGTAATTTTAAGGAGAATAAGAAAAGTATATTGACTTGCATTTGACAACTCTGACTTGACTTTCTCTAAACTTATTTGCATTTGTAGCCATTGCAAACCTAACCAGAGCATTAGAAATATGTTTTTATTGGCGGAGATCTTATTTTTCAAATAGCGTCATTTTGTAACTCTGTTATCAAGTTATCAATTTAATCTACAAAATCGATTAAAATTATGTTTTGATCCTTTCTTGGTTTTTTGTTTTGTGGGTTGGTTGGTTGGTTGTTAGGTTGTGATTCATTTATTTTTGTTTGTGGTCTAACATCAGCGCTGCCTAGGCTGTGGCAAGTTTGCTAATGATGCTAATTGAGTTTACATGTTATTTAGTTTTTCTTTTTTTTAATCGCTGACACTCCACCTTGATGTTGAACTGCTCATTATACCACGGAGCTCAGAAATATGCTCCTTTTTGTACGTGAAGTATGTCCACTTAGCATGTAGAATTAGCATGGGTTTAGTTCCCTTTAGACATTTTATGTTCGACTGTACAAAAGCACAATGAAAATAACCAAGGTTCAGAAGGTGTCTTTATAGAGCAGAAATAATGAGCCTGATTCTCTGACTCACAGGCTACAGATGGATCCCACTGTCAGGTTAGCAAGAGAGGAAGAAAGAAAACAATTTTCTCTTGCCTGTTGGTCGGGAACAGGTTGGAACCTCCTTGTTTCTTCTATCCCCAGAGCCTACTGCATCCCGGAGAATAGAGCTGCCCCCTCAAGCCCCTGGGCGCCGACTTCCCAGCCTGACCGCTGTTCAGCCCAGCTCTTGTGATGCAGCGCAGAGGGCGACACAATTCTCAGGAGCCAGAGCCTGGAACAGCTGCCAGGCAAGGCCTCCTTTCATTGGCTGTTCCCCTCCCGTGGATATGAGGGGCTTCTCCGAGCTCGTAGACACTGGCGGCGTCCTTGTGATCATCATCTCGGACAAAGGAGCAAGTGAGTTTTTGTTTGTTTGTTTTTTACTGTCAGTTAACGTTCATCCATTTAGGGCTGAGATTGAGTTTTTTGGTTTGTTTGTTTTCTTTTGTTTTGCGGTACGCGGGCCTCTCACTGTTGTGGCCTCTCCCGTTGCGGAGCACAGGCTCCGGACGCGCAGGCTCAGAGGCCATGGCTCACGGGCCCAGCCGCTCCGCTGCATGTGGGATCCTCCCGGACCGGGGCACGAACCCGTGTCCCCTGCATCGGAAGGCGGACTCTCAACCACTGCGCCACCAGGGAAGCCCTGAGATTGAGTTTTTAAATCATAGTAGATGACTTTGAAGAAGCTAAGGGCCAAAAGACAGACTTTTCCCCGAGGTCTGTAACCAGCTGGTGGCAGAGTTTGCATTCATTCCTCTTTCTACCACACCACCCTTTATTTCTTTCTTTCTACAGTGTCTACATACTAGTTGCTCAATAGGTAGTTACTGCTTTAATTTGATTCAGTTAAGTTAATCATCATATGCGTTAACCTCATCATAGCATTTGGTCTCTGCCCCAAATCTTATGCCCCCGGAGTAACTCCAGCTCAGTCACGAGCTCCCTCCACCCTCCTCTGGAGGCCCGCTGGAGCTGTGGGAAAGCTCAGGCTCCCATTCCTGCATCCTTGAGACCTAGCAATGGTGCAGCAGAGGAGAACCATCCCCTATGACTGTCTAACCAACCCCTCTGGGTTTTGTTCACCTTCTCTGGGAGCTGTTCATCCGCCCTAGGGTGTGGAGCTGAAAACAAATCAGTCCATCGACTCGTGGTCAATGACCATTTTCTGGTGCCTCCTCTGCGCCTGGTAGAGTGCTGGGCCCTGGGAGTATAGCGATACAAGATGTGGCTCTTTCCTGCAAGGAGCTCAAGGATGGGGGGCTGTGGCTGGCTGGGCCCAAGCCTTCTTAGGCCTGATGAGCAGAATGCAGACCTGCCTTATCTGCAAGTAGCTAGAGCCTGGAGAGCCAGCCTGACATTTACAAGGCAAGTTCATGAACTTCCCATCAAGCTTGTGACTGGTGGTTTCCTTTTCCCACCCAAGACTCCTGTTGGGGCACCTCTGTGAGGACTGGGTGGGGCAGTGGGAGGTGAGGCCACTCTCCTGCGTGCTGTCCGAAAGTGGAGCGTTCCTACGAAACCTTTCCTAAGTCGAAACGGTGTAAAGGGAAGAAGCAATTACCTTAGGACACATCTTATTAACAGATGCTCAAAATACATCAAGATGAAGCACAGATGCCCACAGACACAGTTCAAAGTTTATGGTGGCTTGATGCTGAGATGCTGAGTGTGGTTCCCAGGGAAGGAGCCTCGTGGGACCACTCCAGGTGCACGGGGGTACATGCTGCCTCTATAAAGGCTGCTGCAAAACACGTGCTGAACGCTATTTTCGCTTTTTGCCTTTTTTCGTAAAAGAGAATATCCTCTTCAGACTTATTTTGGTTACAGAAAGCAGGTACTAATGTAGGCCTTTTGTAAAAGCGAAGTGTTTAAGTGGTGTAAAGTGAATTTTTGAAAAGCCAGCATATCTAGATCTAGATCTGTTACACAGCCTCATTACAGATTTGAATTTCACAAAAGTGAGAGCAACTGAAATCCTATTTGTCATTCTTTCCCGTCTTTGATCTCGGACCAGCTATTTGTTGCCTGGTGCAGGTCATTCGGAGTCAGTAGGGTGGGTAAGCATAACTTGCACTTTAGCAGGAGGAAGAAGAGTGGGATAAAGGTCGGCTTGCCTAGCCACCAGGAGACCTGCTTCTTTTTTTCTTTTTCAATTCTTTTTCATTGTGGTTTATTACAGGATATTGAATATAGTTCCCTGTGCTATACAGTAGGACCTTGTTGTTTATCCATTCTATATGTAATAGTTTGCATCTGCTAGTTCCAAACTCTCAATCTAACCCTCCCCTGCACCCCTCCTTGGCAACCACAAGTCTGTTCTCTGTCTGTGAGTCTGTTTCTGTTTCGTAGATAAGTTCATTCGTGTCATATTTTAGACTCCATATATAAGTGATATCATGTGGTATTCGCCTTCTTCTTTCTGACTTACTTCACTTAGTATGATAATCTCTAGGTCCATCTATGTTGCTGCAAATGGCAAAATTTCATTCTTTTTATGGCTGAGTAGTATTCCATTGTACATATGTACCACATCTTCTTTATGCATTCATCTGTCCATGGACATTTAGATTGTTTCCATGTCTTGGCTATTGTAAACACTGCTGCTATGAACATAGGGGTGCATGTATCTTTTCGACTTATAGTTTTGTCCAGATATGTATCCAGGAGTGGGATTGCTGGATCATATGGTAACTCTATTTTTAGTTTTTTGAGGAACCTCCATTATGTTTTCCATAGTGGCTGCACCACTTTACATTCCTACCAACAGTGTAGGAGGGTAACCTTTTCTCCACGCCCTCTCCAGCATTTGTTATTCGTAGACTTTTTAAAAAAATAAATCTATTTATTTTATTTTTGGCTGCATTGGGTCTGCATTGCTGCACACAGACTTTCTCTAGTTGCAGCGAGCGGGGGCTACTCTTCGTTGTGGTGCGCGGGCTTCTCATTGTGGTGGCTTCTCTTGTTGCGGAGCACAGGCTCTGGGCAAGCGGGCTTCAGTAGTTGTGATACATGGGCTCAGTAGCTGTGGCTCAAGGGCTCTAGAGCGCAGGCTCAGTAGTTGTGGTGCACGGGCTTAGTTGCTCCGCGGCATGTGGGATCTTCCCGGACCAGGGCTCGAATCGGTGTCCTCTGCATTGGCAGGCGGATTCTTAACCACTGCACCACCAGGGAAGCCCTGTAGACTTTTTAATGATGGCCATTCTGACCAGTGTGAGGTGATACTTCATTGTAGTCTTGATTTGCATTTCTCTAATAATTAGCAATGTTGAGCATATTTTCATGTGCCTATCTCAGGAGGCCTGCTTCTTGGCCTCCACGTTCTAGCCCAGAGCAGCCAGACTTTGTGCCCTGAACGCACATGGCATTGTGGGAGGGGATTGAGGTAGAAGACCTTGTGCCACAACCAAGTCCCCCTCTTGGCCAACACCAAATGGAACCAAACACAGATCAATCTGGAGAAGGTTTAGATGGAGGAGAACATGGTTCAGGCTGCCTAGCTGGGGACAAAGGCTGAAACTTAACTGCTGGTGGTGGCAGTGACTCTAGCCCCTCCTGAGCCTCGTCCCAGCTGCTGTGCTGTCACGGTCATTCTCGGAAATCCCAGGGGTCCCTCCCCGTTCATTCCGTGGGGAGGTTCCGAGGAAGGGGAGTCACAGCAGTGGTGGCCTTTCTTCTCCAAAGACTAGCACCACGTCTAGACTCGTAGCAGGCGGCTAAGGCAGAGCTGGTGGGAACCATCCACTACACTGTCACCCAGGACATGCTAGTGGGCCTGTGGGGAGTCTCATTACTGCAGAGATGAGATGCTGTCACCATCAGATGGCGGAGCTGGTGAGTCAGGAACAGAACCCTGGTTTTGAAAAGAAACCTGAGCCTTTGCTAGGGCAACGGGCACAAAGGCTGGTCACAGTGATGTCATCTAAACTGCATCAAATTAAGGAGCCCTGAAGAGGTCCAAGGCTGAGGAGGGTGTGCCCTTCCTCCCTGGGCACGGAGGGGAGGGGAACTCCTATTCAAAATGAGTCGGGGCTAAGGAACCTGGACCAGCATTGTCACTTGTGATCACTTGAGCTCTGGGCATGACCCTTGGGTCCCTACAGAAGCCAAGGGCTGAGGAGGCAGGGGCAGTAATGTGCCTTGTGGGGTACAAGGCAGCCCATTGAGTGCTGGCGTGGCTCCCCATGGCCCCCACCCCCAGATGTAGCTAGGAGCTCTGCAACCGGCAGTGTTCCTCGCCCCCCGGGGGACCTTGTCTATATCCCTTGAAGAGGCCCCTCGCTGATAATGAGTGAGGCAGTGGAACAGCATCTGCCACTCAATTGTGCCCTTATTCTGAATATCCTTTGCACATTTGCAAGCCCTCAAACCTGGACTGGATTTTTGAGTTCTGGCCCAGCACACGCGGGAATCACGTATAGAGCAGAAAACTATTCAAGTTCGGTAAGAGCTGGGTGGGCGATCCACACCTGCTTTCACAGAAGTGGGTACCAGTGACACCTAACCCAGTCCCAGGTGGGCGACCTGAGGCTCTCAACTCATGCGTTGAATTGGGAGAAATGAAAAGTTATTCAAGAGAAGGTGGCTGGGGCTGGACGTGTAGAAGAAAGGTATTCCAGGCAGAAGGGACAGTGTAAGCAAGGGTGTGGAGTTCAGGGAACTGGTGGTAGGGTCGCTCAGTCTTTATTGGCGAAGTTATTCCCAAGACTCTCAGGAAGTTTCTAGAGAGAATTGTCTATTAAGGCATTCAGTCATTCAACAGACATGTATCGAATGCCCACAGTGTACAAGGCAAAAGGCATTAAAAAGGTTAATAAGGCTTGAGAGAAAGAGGTGAGGGAGATTAAGAGGTACAAACTTCCAGCTACAAAATAAATGAGACATGGGTATGAAATGTACAGGGTGGGGAATATAGAAAACAAGAAAAAAGAGGTGTAAATGTGAAATGTGTCCAGTTTTGTTGCAGAACAGTTATACCTCCATAAAGCTAAAAATTTTTTCCCTAATGTTAAAAATTGAAATTAAAAAGTTGATAAGGCTTATTCTCTGTCCTCAAAGAACTCACAATTTAGCAAATATTATTTATAAAGGAACAGATGCAATGATAGACGTTAGAACACAATGTTACAGGAACATGAAGAATGGACTGATTACTTGTGATTAAGCAAGTCAGGAAGGCTTCACAGGGGAAGAGATTTTGAAATTATCAAATAGAATGGGAAAGGGACATTTGCATTGCCAAGATGTTTAAACATGTCCAGACTTATTTTAGTTTGCCCTATTTGTGAGAATGCTTCAACTGTCGAGATGCTTATAAATTAGATGCTAATTAATGAAGTGAAAATGATGCAGGGAAGAGATCCAGATTTCTTTTAGAATGGCAGGGTAGAAAAGAGCTCCTTTCTAACGTTAAGTTATGCAAATAAAACTAACTGCATTTATAATTGTAAGAGAATTGGGAATGTAATTTAATATGTAAATATATTCTAACAGGGAATATTTATAATGCTAACAAATTTTCTATCTAAGATAATGTATATTTATTATCATTCATTTCTAGTTTTTTTGAAATAATTTTCTCCTCAATATTAATGTTTTTCTTCCCTCATGCATAAATATAGTATATTTGCTCTATCACAGTTTCTCAAACTTGATGGGCCCTGCTCTGCTTTCATTTTCTATCCCTGCTTTAAAAAAAAATTTTTTATTGGGTTATAACATACATACCTGCACATATCTTATTAAAGGTGTCATTCAATAAATTTTTACATATGGGTGTATTTATGTAACTACAATTCAGATTAAAATACAAAGCACTTCCAGAACCTTCCAAGGTTCCTTCATGCCATCTCCCAATTAATACAAAACTCTGCGGAGGTAACTACTGTTGTGAGTCTATCACTGTGGATTAGTTTTGCCTGTTTTTGAACTTTATATAAATGGACTTGTAGAGGATATACATTTTTAAGTCTGGCTACTATTGCCAACATTATGTCTCTAAGGCTGAACCATGTCCCAGGTAGTTTGTTCTTTTTCATTGATGTGTTGTTATATTTTATTTATGAATATACCAAACTTACATATCTGTTTCTGTTGATGGCATATTTCCAGTTTGGGACTATCATGAACAAGTCTTAGAGATGTCTTTGGTGGACATATGCATTCATTTCTCCAGGGTAAATAGAGGAGTGGAATTGCTGGGTCATACCATAGATGTATGTTGGACTTCAGTAGAAACTGCTACTGAGTTTTCCAAGTGCAGTGATTTAAACTTCTCCTAGCTGGAACGAGAGACTTGGTAATCTCAGTCTTTTTAATTTTAGCCATTCTAGAGAGTGTATAATATAGCTCATTGTTTTGATTTTCATTTCCCTGATGACAATGTTGAGAACCTTTTCATTTGCTTATTGGCTATTTGGATATCCTCTTGCGAAAGCCCTATTTTAATATTTTGCCCATTTTTTAAAAGTTGGGTTGTCCTTTTTTCATTGAACTGTAGGGTTCCTATTTTAAGATGAGTCCTCTGACAGATACGTGCATTGCAAATGTCTTCTCCAGGTCTGTGGTGTGCCTTTCACTCTTTTAATGTTGTCTTTCTGTTGGAAAGAAGTTCTTGACTTTAATAGCATTCAGATGGGTCAATCTTTTCTCTTGTGGTTAGTGCATCCTGTCCTTTTAAAGAAATATTTGCCTCCTCGAGAGAAAACTTCTAATGAAATGAAGACAAAAATTTTAACATCTCTCATAGAACCCTCAAGCCTCTGTGAATACAAATTTAGAGTCCCACTTGAGAGCCATGCTCTCATATATTGTTATAGAACATTCTATCCTCAGATAGACAGATCCCCCCCAAAACAACACGAAAATACAAACACGGTAGGATTCCATTTTAAACCAAATAGGCAAGAGGTTTTAACTTTAAAGGAGCAGCTATTCAGAACTGTAAATAAATATAATATAGGTAAATATATAAAATAAATATTTTTGCTCCACTGTGTTTCAAAGATTCAATAATATGAAAAATTTCTGAAAAAAGAGTGTGAGAGGAGAAAATCAATTCACTTTAAAGCATTGGAGCAAAACCTTGGTCCTTCCCCTCTCTGCCTAATTAGGCACACTCATCTCTCCCCTTGACCTACTTTTATCACTACTCCAACACACACACACACACACACACACACACACACACACACACACACACGATACTTGTCCCAAGGAAAGAACACAACTGAGATATTTATGGCTTCTGAAACCTGCTCTAACTTGACAGTCCACAAACATAACAGATGGTCTATAATAACTGAACTGTTGTTGAATGTGTCTTCAATGGTTAATTACACACTGATTTCTTAAAATTTAAAACACATGGAGAGTCATTATTCCCACTAAAGGAGCATACACATATTTTCATTTTCTAGTAAGGCATATTATCATACAATTTTAGATAGACAGATCTAGATAGATGGTAGAGAGCAAGGTAGATAGATAACAGATTTCAAATAATTTGGCATATTTAAACACAATTACCATCTGCCATATTGAACATAACTTTTCTAAGTTTCTGAAAAGCTGATAAATGTCAGGGTCTTGGGTAGTAGCAAGCCTTTCTTCATGGTACCCCAGAATTCAGAGTACTATTTCTATATGGATTCTTTGTATAAATGGGAGTCTCATAATCTACAGAACATTTCTCTCGCTAGCAAGGTTCCAACTAGAAATAGACACACCAAGAGTTTATACGCCTTAACGAGGGTCAGAGCAAATCACTGAAATAATTGAAACTGTATTTTAAAACTTGGCAGAGAGACCTTCTCTTAATGTTCAAAGATAATTCACAATACTAAGGCTCTGTATTTTTTTTTTTTTAGATTCAGTAGTATTTATGTATTTATTTATTTGACCACACCACGTGGCTTGTGGGATCCTAGTTCCCTGACCAGGGATGGAACTCGTGCCCCCTGCAGTGGAAGCAAGGAGTCCTAACCACTTGGACCACCAGGGAATTCCCCTCTGTATTTTTTTGAGTGTGATCTTTTCCCAATTTGTCATGATTATTTTGAGAAAAAAAAAGAACCCTCAGTGCAAGAATATTGTCTTTAGTTTTCTTCATTTGTTCATTCATTTTTAATGCTTCATTTATAAAAGAAATTTTGTTCGTATGTGAATAATAAATGCAACCAAGGGTTACATATGCTTTGACAGAATGGGGTATGGGGAGCAGTGAGCCTCAAATGAAGAAGGTCATTCCATTTGGGGTGGGGAGGGATTTCGGGAGGCTTTGTAAAAGAGCCATAGAACGACTTTTGAAAGATGAGTAGGTTCTTCACTTATCCATGTCCGCTCTTCCTCGATTTTCTTTTACTGTTCTCTTCACTGCTGTTCTGTTCTCCAAAAATGTTTTCATGGATGTCTTATCACTGGTGTAACCACTGTGGGTGGAATCTGGAAGATCCCTTTAGTCCCAATCCTGAAGAATTCATATCTGCGCCTGGGCTCAATGTCAACAGATCACTCACCGAGAACAGAGTATATAAGAGACTGCTTAGGGTAGATGCTTGCAAGATGTCAGATCAGAGAGATACCTTGTATTTGTAGGAAAGCTCTGGAAGTCTGACTTGGGCAGCAGAGGTACAGAAAATTTGGTGTCTTTGGTTTAGCTTTGAAATTCTAATGAAAGTTGGGTTTTCAGTCATCCATTCTGTGTTGGACTGTTCCTTCCCCTGTGCTTAAGTACACTTCATTCTGTTCTACTTGGAGCAGGACTGAAGTTCAAATAGCAAGGAGCCTAATAATGCCAGATTTCAAACAATTAGATTCCCCAGGAGTTTCAGTTCAATAATTAGGATGGACGTGAACCAGCTGAGTTGTTCTTCCTCTGGTCCAGTTCACAAGGAGACTCTGGTTTCTTGGGGAGGGGGCTGCATCTAGATTCTACAATGTTTTTTTTTCTGAAACTTTACAACTGATTATTGAACAACATCCACAGCAGAGGGATTCCGATAATTAATTAAAACAAAATACGGAGATAACAATTTGAGCTGAAGAAATTATGTATTATTCATCAAACCAAAAAAACTCTTTGCTGTTGGTAAGGTAATGGGCTAGACTTTTCAATCCTGCGAAGTTTTTTTTTTTTTAATTCTTTCCCAAAGGGCCATGCTTATTTCTTTTTCACATTGTTATCAGACACATTTTCTACTTCAAGATTGTTGCTCAGCAAGTTTAAATTAGGAAGACATTTTTATTAAGCGGGAAAGAAGTTAGGATTTTTAAAAGTTTAGTCTTTCAATCAGAGGGAAGGAGAGAGAAAGGGAGTGGAAGAGGGAGTGTGTGCGTGTTATATTAAGAGATGCAGGGATCTTGTATGGGGAAAAGAAACATTTTCAAAAAATTGAAACAGTTATGATAGACCTTTCTCTAGTGGGTGTTGAAAAAGTACAGGTCTTCTTTTGGTCTGGTGTTGATTAGATCTGGTGTAGTAAGCTTTAGGAACAGTGGTACGTAAGGTTACGTAAGGTAACTTCCCTGGGTGAAGGCATGTAGGCTAACATGGAAACTTTATAGTCTTGTTACAATTACTTTGTTCAAAATGTCTTTCCAACTATATTTCTGTTGCCCTAGCTTCTGGTGTTGTTTCTTAAGAGCTTCAAATTAAAATCTTAATAATGTTAACATTGTCACGGCCAAAACCTTGATGCTTCTACCCCGTGTGGGTAGAAAAGGTAAGGCTCGCCTTTAACTAAGGCTTAGTCTTATTTTGATGTGCAACTCCTGACATTTGTTCTGATTCACATGGTCTCTAAGGACACTAGAGAAGACATGCAGAAACACAGCTTTACCTGCACGCAGGTGAAGTCAAAAGCCACCTATTCAATTAAAAGTTCAAAAAGTTCCCTTCTTTTAATATTGTTTGCCTTGTTTTGAACTTTTTCTGTCAGAGCTGATGTTTTTGCCTTGTGATTAACATTTTCCCTACAGCCTTTGAGTTTGTTTGTTGTTCTGTTTTCTCTATTAGCTCTGTTTCCATAATTGTCAGCTCTTCTAATTTGGTGGTGCTCCTTCATAATACTGATTTTACTGAAAGGTTGGGTTATTTTTAGTTGTTTTCCCATATTTATATCTGCTTTGAGGTGAAGGGGTTGGGGGCATGTGACTGGAAAAGACTTGTCCTTGAATGGATGGTTGTTGGTGGTAACCTGTACATGTAGGATTCATAACATTTGATAATATTTGTTTTAATATTTTCATTGTTCTTTATGGCCGGTTTGCTGTCTGTCTTGGGGTAGGTGGAACTTGCCATGTTCAGTAAGAGAAAATATTCCGCTTGCAGACGAGGCTGGCTTTGGTGATACAAGTGTGAGTAGGTGTGATAACGGTGGTGAGAATAAATGAATGAAGTCTAATTGCCGGCACAGAACAGGGCTTCTCCTCTTAAATCAAAATACCATCTTAACTGTTTTCTCACCGCTTCTTTCTAACAAGGCATTTCCCTGCCTAACCCTTTTCCAGTGGCCACTATGCATTCCCTCAAAAAATCTGCAAGCCTCATTTTTTTTTGTAAATTTATTTATTTTATTTATTTATTTTTGGCCACATTGGGTCTTCGTTGCTGTGCACAGGCTTTCTCTAGCTGCAGCAAGCGGGGACTACTCTTCGTTGCGGTGCGCGGGCTTCTCACTGCAGTGGCTTCTCTTGTTGCGGAGCATGGACTCGACTCTAGGTGTGCGGGCTTCAGTAGTTTTGGCACACGGGCTTAGTTGCTCCACGGCATGTGGGATCTTCCCGGGCCAGGGCTCGAACCTGTGTCCCCTGCGTTGGCAGGCGGATTATTAACCACTGCGCCACCAGGGAAGCCCCAAGCCTCATTATTGTGAGATCCCAGAACAATAGCTTTAAAACCAATACCATTGCTGGTTCAAACTGCCATTTTGAATGATTACATGGGATGGTACAGTAGAATCCTCAAGGTAATACCAAGGATCCTGGTCTTACATTAGCCATGTTTCCTACAGTATCTCTTGGAAATGTATTGTACATTATCTGGGGCACACAGCTTCCAGAAGCCACCCAGATTAGCTACATCTGAATCTGGGAGTGAAGTTGGGGGTGCTTGGGGCCCAGCCATTTTTATAAGCAGCCCAAAATTGAGAAATGGCCACTGTTTCAACTTTCCATTTGTAATGAATATAAACCAAATTGCTGCTATTAATAATTTTCAACTTTGAATCCTATGTCTGGATTTAGAGCAGTGATAAACTTTCTCTCTCTGCATCAGGCTTTCTGGGGGTGCCCCTTGCTAAAGTGCGTATCCATGGGACACATCCACAAAAAATTTCACGTGACTGGTGTGGGCCAGGGATCTCCTTTAGTAAAAGAGAACTCCAAACAGTCTTTTGAAAATTAAATTTTCAGAACTATTGATCTAGTGATTTCTTCCCTGTTTCTGTCTGTCAAACATCAATTTGGTTGACACTTCAAATAGGGAAACATACACTCTTATTTAACGTATGGGGGCCAAATGATGTAGAATCTTCACGGCCAAGGTAGAATGTTTGGATTTTATTCCAAGACTGAAAGAGATGGGTTTTTTAAATAGGTCTAAAGGGAAGAAATGTGATCTGATGTGATGTAATTCAGGTCTCTTCTAAGGCCCTGTACCTAACATTGTTTTTGTAATTTACACTCTTTTTGCTAAAGAAGACCCCAGGTTGTATGTCTCAGACCTGCAAAATCCTGTATCTGCCTGTTGGTATGGTACGTGAAGGGCCTGGCAGGGTGTCTGGCACACACGGGGTTCTCAGGAAATGGAGATGCTCCCTCTTCATCTCTGTCTTCTTCTTGAAAGTCGTATCTCACCCTATCCATTTATACATCCCAGTCTCTAGCTCAGTGACTGTCATCAAGGGACATTCTTTTTTTTTTTTTTTGTGGTACGCGGGCCTCTCACTGTTGTGGCCTCTCCCGTTGCGGAGCACAGGCTCCAGACACGCAGGCTCAGCGGCCATGGCTCACGGGCCTAGCCGCTCCGCGATGTGTGGGATCCTCCCAGACCGGGGCACGAACCCGTGTCCCCTGCATCGGCAGGCGGACTCTCAACCACTGCGCCACCAGGGAAGCCCTACCAAGGGACATTCTTGAATGACAGATAGAAAGCAGAACAGGAGGGAAGGAGAACTGATTCATTGGTGTCTTCCTTCTCCTACCACTAAGGGTACCAAATAACTGACTTTTCATTTATTTTAACTCTAGCAAATGCAATCTTGTATTGATGGATAGCAGAGCCTCCGCAATGTGTATGACTGTGGTTTTTGATGGACAGAATAAAAAGTGGTACATATGAATTTTATGGGGAAATACATTATTACCGATTTTGTCAAAATGCTGGAAAGTCATGACAATATATTAACAAAGGCAGTCTGTTTTGTTGATTATGAGGCTGATAGGCTGCTGGCCTTTTTTTAGAAAACCTTCACATTTTTTCAAAGAAATAACCTGGAAGAAATAGAAGTTCTTTTGCTTTTCTACTCCGTATAGCATGTATGTCTCCCACTCCCCAAAAAACCATTTTACACATTTTGCAAACATTAATCAATATTCCTGGATCCCAATTATTACTCTAAGTAAAAACTTTTAAAATTATCCTCTCTTCACAATGTGAACTGTGAGTCCAGAAATGCTATGACCACCATCTCAGCAGAAATAGAAATTTGGTTTTAATTTTTTTAAGAAGCTTCCTCTTACCTTGGTTGCAGGGATCCCCACTTTTTCCTACCTTTCTGACTATTCCTTGTTAATCATTTTATGGACTACTATTATTTTTTCACTCTTAAACTCGGACATATTCTAGGCTTATGTCCAAAGTTGCTTTCCTTCTGTTTATGTTCTCCCTGGAAAATTGCACCCACGTCTCTAGCTTCATATGTCTCCAGTGTCTCCACGTCGAACCCCAAGCCATTTCTTGATCTCATTAGCCTCATAGTTAGGTGCTCCTGGGAGTTTAGGACACAACTTGCAAGGGTTCATGAATACAGTCAAGAGTCGTCTGGTTTAGGATCTTGGAGAAGGAGTGCTGTGTTCTAGCCATGGAGCCCCAGATGAAGCCGATGGTACAGAAGTGAAAGTTTGCAAAGCTAAAAAGATGGACAAACACATTGTCTCGTGGTGAAATGATATAACAGTGGATAATTCCTCCTAATTAGTTTCTGCAATTGAAAATGGTAAAATTAACATGAATTAATTATTTCTATTTTCATTAATTCAGTTGACTATCCCCCATTATTCTGAATTAATTAATAAGTGGTTCTTATTTCCAATCTTTTCAAAATAAACTTCTGACAATTATTTTTGTAAAACTTAAAATATTATACCTAAAAGCCCTGTGAAAAGTAACTAAGGACATTGTGTTCCATCATTAAAATGACATGTAAACTTCAAATTTAAAAGATAACTCCTCATTCCAAAGCTTTAATAGAATGAAACTCAAAAAGAATTTTATCTGATAAAATTCAGGTCATTGAAAAAAGTTCAGAAAAAAACATTCTCTATAGAAAATAGTACTTTTATTCGATTATTAGTTCAGTTAGTTTTCATCTCCTTTAAATATTAGGTATAGCATCCTCAGATATGTTTAGATATTAACAATCCTGGTAACACATGGAAATATCAAATTTCAGGTAGATTACAGTGAGTTATAAAGGACCTTAACCTCTCTCTCCCTATAAGGTTCGTCACCATCACATCCTCTCATTTCTGATCTTCTCTAATTCCTTCCATGATCACTACCCCAATATCCATGAGACAAGGAAAAATAAACAAAGCTTAAATATAAACCTCAAAAGATCCATATTTTAACAGACATTGAGTGAAGAACTTCATCGTGGTTCATAAATTTAAAATGAATTGAGGTGAGTTTCCAAAACTGTTTTAAATGGACGCAAAAAACACCATCTGCAAATCCAGTTGGTTTTGCCACTGTTTCTAGAGATAATCAATGCACATAATTCTCTAAGCAAGGTTCCTCCATAGTAGAATTGTCTTTCCAGGAATAGCAAAGCAACTGAAGAACCTGCTCAGCCTTTCTAACCAAAAATATATATGAGGGATCTACCAGAGTACCTCTTGGCACATCTGACTCGCAAATCCTTGAGAAGTTTTTAAGTGAGACAAATCTGAGGGCCTGATGGAGGTTTCTCTTCAGGGCACAGTCTTTTTATAAAGTTCGTGTAAACTGTGACTGCACAGATGGCATCGTGTGAGAAAGATTATTTGGGAAAGTAGACAACTGAAAAAAAAAAAGACAAGCATCTGTAGTTGTATCATAGAACAAAAGCAAGACAGGAATCAAATCTAGCTTGTAATCACACGCTGAAGAACAATTTTGAGTGAAGAAAAGGTGGTGTAGCAGAAATGATTCATTAGCCCTCAGCATCTGTGGACTGATCTCCGGAGCCCCCCTCCCCCCCTCCTCTCTGCTATGTAATTAAACAGGAGGAGGGGGCCCATGCAAAGGGAGGCCTGCAAAAGTTTTAATAACTGGGCCATTAGCCAAAGTCAGAATAGCACTTGGGAATGGTTGCAAGCCACACATGAAAACCTTCCAGTTCAACCAAACTGGGAAAAGGCTATTCCTTTTCTCTTCAGAACATCAGTTTCTGAGTAGAGGATAAAATATGATAGGAGACAAAGATGTGCAGGCTCATTTCATAGAGCTTTATGAGAAAAAAACAGCTTACTAACCAAATTAAAGACCTCCATCTGGAAGAGATTGCCAGTTGCAGTTTTCAAAGAATAAAGTCTGCAAGTGAAATATGCATTTAAGAGTAGGAAAAGGAAGTTAAGTTAAATTAAAAATACACTTGAAGGTAAAGTAATCTTATAGATTACATTTTTAGGAGCTAAAAATATGAAAGCTAGTGGGTGGAAAGTAAGTCTTTGGCTATCAGAGTAAATAAAATATCTAAAAAGATTTTTAAAAATCCATTAATGTCTTAGTAACCTTTTTTATTCTAGAGTCTTGTGATGAAACCACTTAAAACTATCTGTTTGGCTTTTCCAGTTAAATGCTTCTTTTTTAGGTATTTATTTATTTTTTACTGAAGTATAGTTGACTTTACGATACTATGTTAGTTTCAGGTGTACAATATAGTAGTTTGGTATTTTTGTAGACCTCACCAAAAAAGTATTAGAACTAATAAATGAATTCAGTAAAGTTTCAAGATACTAGATTAATATAAAGAAATCTGTTCCATTTCTATACACTAATAATGAACTATCAGAAAGAGAAATCAAGAAAACCATTCCACTTATAATTGAATCAAAAAGAATAAAATTTCAAGGAATAAATTTAACCAAGGATATGAAAGAACTAGACTCTGAAAACTATAACACATTGATGAAGGAAATTGAAGACTATACAAATAAATGGAAAGATATTCTGTGTTCAGGGATTGGAAGGATTAATATTGTTGAAACGCCCATACTACCCAAAGCAATCTACAGATTTAATACAATTCCTGTCAAAATACGCATGACATTTTTTCACAGAGCTAGAACAAATAATTGTATAATTTGTATGGAAACACAGAAGATCTCGGATAGCTATAGCAATCTTGAGTAAAAGGAACAAAGCTAGAGGTATCATGCTCCCTGGCTTCAGATTATACTACAAAGTTATAGTAATTAAAACAGTAAATGGTATTGGCACAGAAACAGACACATAGATCAGTTGAACAGAAATAAATCCATACACATATGGTCAATTAATCCATGGCAAAGAAGGCAAGAATATACAAATGGGGAAAAAAAGTCTCTTCAATAAGTGGTGTTGAGAAAACTGGACCTATAAAAGAATGAAACTAGAACGTTTTCTCACACCATATAAAAAAATAAATTCAAAATGGATTAAAGACCTAAATGTAAGACCTAAAACCATAAAACTCCTAGAAGAAAGTATAGGCAGTACACTCTTTGACATTGGTCTTAGCAACAATTTTTTGGAGCTAAATGCTCCTTTAAGAAAATTTCTCCTCAAAGCTAAAGATCTGAAGGAATTTGCAAAGTGGCTGTTAACATTGAAACATCATTAACTTTTTAAAAAGTGTTTGATCACAAGAGATACTAAGACCCAGTAGGACTGGCTAAGAGAGATGGCTTCTCAGACAGAAAAGGGAAAATTAAGCAGAGAGGGGAGAATGAGCTGCCTGTTCTACCTGTGCCTGCCCCACGTTCCAGGGTGGTGATACCTTTGTCACCATTGACCTCTCCATCTGTGGAGTGCTTCTATTTTGACTGTTGGGGCAAGACATTCTCTTGATTTTCTTCTCTTCTCCCCACAAGCAATGTTTCAATCTGCGATATAGGTTCTTCCACTTGGCCCAATATGAAAGCTCTTCTCTTTTATTTACTTCTCTTATGGAATTGACTGGAAAACACACAGACTTCTCTTGAGTCCATGCTATAAACTCCAGTTTTAAAAAATCAAATTCTATGAATATTTTTATGTTCTGCAGTTTTCGTCTCAGCATCTATAATGTTTTAAACTATGCCTATATAGTGCCCCAAAATATCCTTAATGAGTAAAAAAATGGTGGAATTATTATTTTGATCTGGACATGCTTTCAACATTGTCATCCCAATGGAAGATTCATCCAAAATGGCTAAAATGATTGCTCTTTTGTATTTCCTTTTAGGGTAGCCTTCAACTACTAACTTTCTTTCTTTTTTTGAAATTTAAACTCTATTCTTATTTTTATTTATTTTTGGCCTGCAGTTTTTTGTCTTTTTTTAAAAATTGAAGTATAGTTAATTTACAATGTGTTAGTTTTAGGGTGTACAGCAAAGTGGTTCATTTATACATATATATATATATATATATATATATCTGTTCTTTTTCATATTCTTTTCCATTATAGGTTATTACAAGATACTGAATATCTTGTGCTATAGCGTAGGCCCTTTTGGTTATCTATTTTATCTATAGTATCAACTACTTACTTTCTAAATGAATGGTGCGTAGAAGTGATTGGCAAGTGTGATAGACATCACCATGGCAACTCTTCATAAGGGAAATTGATGGTTGAGCAGGTTAAGTGTTTGTATTAAGAGCTTAATAACCCCCAGGCTGTTCTTTCAGGTTCTGTAGGTTCCTCAGGATTTCAGAGGAGGGATAATGAATCAAATATTTTGTTAGTTCAGAAAGCCTCACCCACAAAATATGTATTTAGTACTTTAATTTGTTCTTTGGCTGCCACACAGTTTAGCATGATCAAAATTTTTTTTCTGTCAGTGGCATTTGCGTCAAGAGCTCTGACCAAATATGACCTCAGTCAGCGCTAGATTCCAGCCAACACACACTGGGTCAGACACTGAAAGGATCACACCCTGTCTTCAGTTTCTCCCTCCAAGACCAGCTACATAATTCTAAAGGCTCAGTGCAAAATAAAAATTTGGAATCATTTGCTGAAAAATTATTAAGAATTTCCAGACAATGAAAGCACAGCATTAAAGAAGCCAAGTCCCTTCAGCACAACTGTACAGGTTGTACGTCCACAAAGGCAGCTGGGCTCCCCCTGTCTCCTTGCCCTTTTCTTCCTTCATCGAGGCTGATGTTTTCTTCTCTCCTACTCATTTGCAAGAAGGTGAAAGAAAGTAGCTAGAATCTTCCCCAGGCAGCAGAGTCTTACTGAGTCCTCATTATTCCAAATGAGAGAAAAGAAAAAGCTGAGTGCTGGCTATACAAAACTACTAACCTGAAAGAGTCAGAAAACACTGCAGTGAAAGGAGCCCTGCCCTGGCAGGGATGAGACTGAAGAGCCTTTTGGGCTTATTCCATTTTTAAAAAGTTTTAGAACTCTGTGAAAATGGGTAAGTATATCTAAACTTATCGTATACCAAATCTGGGCTCTGGTTGTTTTAATAATAGGAGAAAAGTATCTATGGTTTAGATCAAGCCATTGTCTTTTTCCTTTAAGTATGTTAACATTAACAAGAAAAAAATGAAAAGTTCTTTTAAAAAATATTTGAGAACCAGTCTCATCCTAATTCTGTGGTATGGGTACAAGAAAGGCAGTTGTGGTTGAGGGATTTGTCTCTGACGGAGTATAACTTAGTATTGCCCTAAATGTGCCCTGCAGATTGCTAGTGTTCCATGATTTAAAAAAAAAAAAAGGACCCCATACTCAAATAAGACTGGGAAATGCTGCTCTAGATATCCACCTAAAAGTCTCCTAGATGTCCTGTAGTTTAAAAAGGAAACAAAAACACAAAGAAAGTCTGTAACCCACTTGTTCTTTGTATAACCCAGTTTGGCCCAAACACATTTAGTGACAGAATGCTTTCTTTGTGTAATAACTATTAAAATCCTGGTGTTGATCAAGCATGCTTTGGGAAATGCTGATTTAATGAATCCATGGAGGTCATAGGAAGCGATTTTTTTTTTTTTTTTGCGGTACGCGGGCCTCTCACTGTTGTGGCCTCTCCCGTTGCGGAGCACAGGCTCCGGACGCGCAGGCTCAGCCGCCATGGCTCACGGGCCCAGCTGCTCCGCGGCATGTGGGATCTTCCCGGACCGGGGCACGAACCCGCGTCCCCTGCATCGGCAGGCGGACTCTCAACCACTGCGCCACCAGGGAAGCCCAGGAAGCGATTTTGTATTGCTGATCACCTTCTAGGTTCCATCCACTGTTTTATGCGACTGACGTGCCTTGACTGAAAGAAAAGAACCAGCCCCCAGAGGTGGTTATCACGATCCTGATTTTATATACAAGGTGACCACGTTTAGTAATTGCCATGGACACACAACTTTAGGTGGCATAGGGTTTTGAACTAGTGTCTGACTCTAGAGCCTAGGGCCCCTTCCTCTACAGCACTCAGAATTTACTAACAGTGGAAAGAAAGCAACATAAAGTATTTATAACACCTTATGAATGCATGCTCTCAGTTCTGAAGGTTGAGGCTTCTTTCATAAGCCACATGGAATTCTCTTGACAGATTTTTCACAAATGAAACAATGAATCTGCCTTGTCTTGTGGCTTGCCATCTGTTATGAAGCCCAGGAGAAAAATCTTTCTCTTCACAGCAAAGCTAGGCTGAACAATTGTACCAAGTAACTAAGGTGCAGAATTCAGAATACCTCAGTGGAAAATCACAGCTGATGCACTGGTCTGCATACTGTTAAATTGAAACTAATACTGAGAATGTTGTACATCTCACTAGCTTCATTCTAGAGATAAACATGTTAGGAGCTTAGCCTTTAGCAGAAATTTTCAAACTTTTATTAACCAGCTACCGGAGGCAGCTGGATCAAAATCAAAGGCAACGTTCAGGTTTGCATTAACTTCTGCTCGGATCCTGATTTACTTTTTATTCTTAAAGCTGAAAATGAACTTTGCTGGTGAGCAGCTTTTTTCACTCTGTCTGAAATAATTCAGTGTTTTTAGACTTGCTAGTTTCTCCAGATTTTCAGGAAAACTTAATCTGTAATTGGTGAATCATTGCACATATTAATATTAAAGGAAGTATTCCATAAATAAAGCCAATCTGGAATAGAGGCTGCATCAAGTAGGTACTTGTGAAAACAGCCATAAAAAGGAACACATGGTAAGAAGGGCAGAATAAAGGGACTGCTCAGACCAGAGGTTACAGTGAGAGAAGACTCACTCAGAGAAAGCTCAATTCATGTTAGCACTTGAGGGATAAGTCGGGATTAATTAAAGACACCAGGTGGATTGGCTGTAAGGCAATCTGTGTGAAAACACTGACATCTAACTAGGAAGCAGTAGACCCAAGATTACAAGAGAAACTCGTTCTGCTAGCAGCTGGGGTGCCTGGGCACTGTATCTGAGAACAGCGCCCCATCCCCATTTCGGGTGTTAGGGTGAGATAGCATCACCCACGCAGGACTGTTCTCGAAAGAGCGACACCACCACGAAGGCACCACACCAGAGGCAGCAGATGGGGGGACAAGAGCCAGAAAAGCTCCTTCTGGAACACACAGGAGAAGAACCTTTGAAAACTCTCAGAAAGACCTGAGGGGATTCTTGAGGGTGGCTAATTTCTAGCAATCAGTCAATTAGAGACTCTACATGAAGTGTAACTCTGTTACAGAGGCAGGCTGGAAAAGGAAGCAGTATGTAATGACCTAGTTTTGGTTGCACTGGTTATGCTGGCTGTGGTTTGTGTCTCTCCAGCCCCTACTGCTCCTGTAACAAAGTCCTCTCCACCTGACCAGGGGTGTTGGCACATGACCCCAGCTTGGCCAATCACAGAGTAGGTCATGCATGCCCATAGGGCTCTGTGATTAGAACAGGGATGAGCACGTAACCAAGATGGAGCCTATTAGGATATATCCTTGAACTTGTTAAGAGTCGGATTCAAATAAATAGTAACAAAACTATTTTTTTAATCTAGTTGAGGAAATTTAAATGCTGACTGGACACTTGATGATATCAGGGAATTACAATTCATGTTTTAGGTGTGATGATACTATTGTCCTTATCCTTTAGGTGTACATACTGAGGTATTTATGGATGAAATGATTTGAAATCTGAAATTTGAATCCAAATAATCAAAATAATATAAGGGAGTGAGTGTAAATGAAAGAAAATCATCCATGTTGAAGCAGGATGATTGGCACATTGGGTGTTGTTACACTATTTTTTTCTCTACTTCCGTGAATGTTCACATTTTTTTCATAATTATGAAAGGAAAGAAATTCCTGAGATTTTATCCACTGAAACTGGAAGAGAGAAGCTGTTTCCTCTTAGATCATTATACTTTGAACAGCATCTTGTCCACCAGTGGAGAAAGCCCATCTTAATAAATGATGAGACCATCCTGCAGGGGAAATAGAGACAGTGCATGGAGGATGAGAGAGGGGTGACTCACACAGTGGTTTTACAGGATTCACATGGGGAGCTGATCACAAAATAACGCTGATCACATATTATCCCTTCGTGTAAAATGCATGCTTGTTTATGTCAAGAAATATATATTTCTATGCATAGACTACTACACTGGAAGATAATATATAATTCAAATGCATTTGTACATTGCATTAAATATGTTGCATATATACACACATATATAAAATACTGTATTTAAATCTTTAGTCCATCTGGACTTTATTTTAGAACACAGTGAAAAGCATATAATGTTTTTTGGTCCCAAAATAATTATCCCAGCATCATTTATTGAATAATTCACAGTTTTCCCACCAGTTTGATATGCCACTTTAGTAAAATCCCCAATACTTAGGTCTGTATAATCCATTATGTTCTTTTGATCTGTATACTTCAGCACGTGTTTAACACTGTGTTAATTATTATGCTATATGGTATGCAAAATCTGAAATTTCAAGTTCCCCCTTGTAAAAGACATTCTCATTTTTCAGTATTTTAAATGCCTTTCTGATGTTTTATTTTTTCGGATAAAATTTAGAATAATCTTGTCAAGTTTTTAAAAATCCTATTGAAATTTAGATTGTAGTCACATTACATTTATATATTGTTTGGGGTAATTTTAAGGATGTTGACTATTTTAATAAGCTCTCTGAAAATTGCATAGTTTATATATAGGCCTAGATAAGAGAATTCAAAATACATAGCACTTCTGGTTTTCTTTTTGGAAAAACTGTCATGACTTTTTAAAATTCCGAGTGCTTCATTTGATGTTTCTACTAGATATTTTTGTACAAGGTTCTACTTTATTTCCATTAGCATGGGTAATGCAGATTTGTTCCACCGATGTAAATTTACTTGAATGGTATTCACCTCTATTTATTTCTGATGTATGTTTGAGTTTCTGACAAGTTTTATCAAAGCCAGGTCTTTTATTTTTCATTTACATCACGGCTGTATTCCAAAAGGGACAAAGAGCGTGTATCAATATTTGGGAATTAGGCTCCCCCTGCTGGTAGATTTAGCTCCTTCTAAAGCATTTTACTCTCAGACTCTTAAAATCCAATTCTGTTTTATAACATCTTGGACCTAAGAGATTGAAGTGTTTGCTAACTCCTCTGCTACATGGTCTGCATGGATGTTGATAGGAAATTTAGAAAGCCATATAATTAACTCTAAAACGTGCAAACCAGGAACTACGAAAGAGGAGAGATCACTATAGTGGTGGGCTGGTAAGTATGTAACAACTAACAGTCTGAAAAGCACTGATTTGTACTGTTTGCTAATTTTCGTAGTGTAAAATAGCTCCGTCATGGCTCATTTCAAGTTCTGGATCTGAAGTCAGTGAATGTGCACCCGGGAACAGATGCTCATAATTGGCTCGGACAAGCCAGCTCCACTACACCACTGGTTGAGGCTGGGGAAGGCTTGAACTGGATTTTATATTCTGCATAGGATATATGAGAGGCAAGAGTGCATAGCAGAAAAAAATCAAGTGCTATAAAGTTAGATCCAAATTTAAATCCTGCTCCACAGCTTTCTAGCTTTGAGCAATATGTTCTTTGAAATTGTGTTCTAGTCTCTAAAATGAGTTAGTACCTCAGCTGCAAAACTATTGTAAAAGTTAAACAGGGTATGTATATAAATCACTTCAACAAATCATGTATTTCTAATAATGGCAAGATAATTATCCACATACACACAGAGGAGGTGGGACCATCTGGACTGGAGTAAAGATAACCAGACACAGAGATGCTCACCAGATGCTGAAACGGGAGCTGTTATACTGACAGGCACTCATGACCTCTGATCTCGGAGAGTTTCTAGGCTAGGAAGAATCTTCTGCTCAGTTGGCTCTGAGGAAGTCATTCTGATTATAAAGAGAAGTACATATTGGAGAATTATGAAGCAGTAATAGCAGATAAATAGGATTGTATTTCAGTTTTGGTTTTCTGCATAAGCGGCAAGAGAAGGCAATTAACTGTGGAATAACGGAGAGCACATTGTCTTGGAGTGGCAGAGGAACAAGACAGACCTGACTCCTTGCTGTCTCCTGCTGCTGGATGGATTTATTTCTAGTCTTTTGAAAGTTCTCCCTTTGTGTAGGCCTCTTGGTTCCAACTTCCCACCTGATAAAGACCCAAGTCTTCAATCATTTCCTGTCTCTGTTTAAGTATTGGAAGACACGCTCTAGGGAGCTGAGGACAAGCGGATCACTAGGTTACTGGGATGAACAGCCCAACAGCCATTCCATAGCCCAGCCTCTCAGGAATTTCAGCAGAGGACTCCAGGCAGTACTCCCAGGGAGCTGAGAAAGACGTACAAAACGTGCCTGGTCTTCTGTAAGTTTAATTTCTCCACAATATTAAACTCAGAGGATGTCGAAATATCCTTTTTTCTCCCTCTGATAACTGTGTTTTAGGCTCCAGGAATATCCATTCCCAGATTCATTTCCCTAGCAGAATTTCTAGCTGGAGAAGCCTATAGAATACCAAGAATTTTTGTTTGTTTGTTTGTTTTGGTTCTGCTGTGCGATGAAAGCGCCAAGTCCTAACTAACCACTGGACTGCCAGGGAACTCCCGACCAAGACTTTTTTTAAGCGTTGTCTTTTTAATAAAAAATAAACTGTCTGTGACAGGTTGTTTTCTGAGTCCCAAAACAAAGGAAAGAGGAGAGGAGAGAGGTCAAGGGTCAGTCAGAGTAAAAGTGGAACAGGACTCAGATTACCCCTGCCTTTCCAGCCAGGGCAGAAGGGACCACAATCTGCCCCGACCGAAGAAAGAAGGAAAGTGGTTAGACTTCAGGAAAGACTCCTGGGAGTCAGAGATGCACATCTGAGAAGAGGAGCAGCTCCCTCTCGAACCCTGGGAGTGGGGATGGTGGTATCCGAGGTGGCATCTGCTTTCAGAGTAGAGTCTCCAGGAACAGTTTTATCTCCTGGTTGTTTAGGTGTTTAGTATTTATTACCTTGGGGTCTTCTAAGATATTTTTAAACACCATCCTGCCAACAGCCTGCCGAGAAAAAGGACACTTCTAAACTATTTCAGTAAAAAGCATGAAAATTTACTTACCATTTTTACCTGGTCATCACCCAGTGATCATGTTCTCAAGATGATTGCACCGAATTCAGAGAGGTAGTTTTAAACAGGGTACATTTTTTATTTTTATTTTGCAGTCAAACACAAGATCATTTAGGAGGGGCCTGAAGAATATAACATGATAAAGAGATTCGGAAAATTCCAGTATTTTCTTGACATCCCAGTTGCCACTCCAGGATACTTTGTCCTCCTCAGGGATTCTGAAGGAAGCGGGATGTGGACGGTTGGGTGCAGCTGCCACCTTAGAGCTTCCTTTGGAAAATCTGCCCAGCGAAGGTAGATCCCGGAGCATGCGCACAGCGTTCCACGTCAGGTCTCAGCTCCGCGCAGCCCTGAGGTCCGGCCGAGTACTTACTTGTTCCTTTCCTTCAAAGCTGTCAGAGGAGAGGGAGACATAACTTACGCGTCCAGCTGTAGCTCTTTGTAATTGGGATTCTGACCAAGTAAAAGGCAGGTTTTTATTTTTTCAAAGAGGATTTTTTTTTCATTAAAAAAGGTTTTAAAAACACTTAGAGAGAAGCTTTGAGAAAATGTAGGGGAAGCCTCTTTAAGAAAAAAATTTAGTTTGTATGCTCTTCTTATTGTTTGTTTTCATTGGAAACTGAGCTTGGTGGGTTTTTGAAAAGCATTTAGCAAAGTTTTGCTTCGGGCCTTTAGGCTGCTATTTTTGTGGCTTATTTTATTTGAAAGCTTTGTTTATTTGTTTAGAAACCGAGGCTAGAGGACTTTAAACAAAATCAAGTTTCTAAAAAGGCTCTTCATTCCCCATCCCCGCTTCAGGTCCAGAAATGTGGTGGAAGATTTCTATAAAGAAACATTTTTTTTTTACTTTTGGACTTTAGTTTGCCTGTGTTTAATTAGAAACTGAGGCTGGGGGATTTCAACATGATTTTTTCAAGCCATGTCTAAATTTTACAGCAGAGTCTTTCTCTGCTATTTTTATTTTGTATCAGAAGATTTTCATTTTCTTAGCTTTTATCTGTTACTTTGTTTTATTTGGAAATGGTAGCCTGGGAGCTTGAAACATCATCACATCTTGGAAAACTTAAAAGCCACTTAAAAATTGTACAACCAAACTTGGGGCTGCATATTTCTGCTGTCTTTGTTTTTCTTGAAAGCAGAAGCTTTTGATTGCATGTTGTGTACTTACACCATACGCTGTTTCGATGTGAGTGGTTGTTAAATTCGTTCGTTATTTTTTGTTTGTCTTTCATTTAATTTATTGAATTATAAGCATAAACTTCTAGGCACACGCGATTCCCTGAGAGAGATGGGCTCAGCCTGATTGCTGAAGGATTTAGAGAAAAGCAGGTGAAAGTTGGCACCAACTTACAATATCCCTCTGCCCCCAACCCTGCATTAACCCCACTCCTCCCATAATTAAGGTGCTTGGTTTACTGAAACTCCTTTTATAGAGGACAGTTTTATTAAGATATAAGTCACATATTGTACTTTCAAAGTGTACAATTAAGTGGTTCTCAGTACATTCACAGAATTGTGCGGCTTTCACTAGCACCTAATTTTAAAACATTTTCGTTACCTCAAAAAGAAACGCCGTACCCATTGGCAGTCACTTCCCATTTCCCTTTCTCCCCAGCCCGTGGCAATCATTCGTCTGCTTTCTGTCTCCATGGATTTGCCTATCCTGGCCATTTCATATAATTAGCAGGCATCATACACTTTATTTTATCCAACATGTATTTCCTGAACTCCTCCTCAGTGCTGGGCACCCCCCTGGGCTTTGGGGTACAGCAGTGGACAAAATCAAGTCCCTGGCCTTATGATATTTGGATTCAGTGGGTGCTTGGTTGGATATTCCATTTGGGGAGTAGGGGCAGGATTTGTGGCTGAGCCGTAGACTGAGGGATGAAGGGTGTGAGAGGTAGATTTCAGGTGGAGCTCGAGTTGGTGGTGGGTGTTGGTTGTAGAGTGGGGGGAAGGGGCTGTCACCAGGAAGGGTGGACTGGAAATGGGAGACTTAAGGGGAAAAGGAGGAAGGCTGGGTTTAGCTCATTGGATTGGGGACTAATTGGATCAGGGTTTCCTTGATGTCATCCCGTGTATGATATGGTGAATGCATGCCCGTTTTTACAGGTATGTCTCGTTAGTGCCGACTGGACAATCTGAAAAGGATCCCACCATAAACATGTAGAAATGCCCTTCCACCCACCCCAGCATATACACACACATACTGGGGAGTGAGATACACTCATTCATTCTTTCTTCATTTCTTTTGACAAATATTTACTGAGCTCCTACTTTGTGCCAGGTACTTATCCAAGCTTTGGTGTATGACAGTGACCAAAACAAATGAAATCCTTGGCCTCATGATGCTTAGATTCAAGTGGGTGTACATCTGAATAAATACTTTTTAAAAAATGCATAACTGAGCTAGAAATTAAGACTAAATATAATATTAACCTAATATTGGTGCTTTGCTGGGATGTCAGGCTCAGTCGTATAGCGAGTTGAGTTCCGTGCTTGAGTGGCGGTGGGAGATTAGACTCTGGGTCCACACAAGGAGTGACTCTCCCACCCCCTCGCTCCAAAAAGCCATGACACTTGAGTTGGACCAGGAAGATTTTCACACTCTGGCACAGAGGGACCACAAGGGAGCTCTGCCTCCGTGTGGGGATCTGTAGGGAAAAAAATTCAGCCCTAACTATCAAAAGCCACGGACCAGAATCTCACCTGAATTTGTGATGTGAAATTGCAATAGCGAAGACGTTGGAAAGACTTAGAAAAGCCACGTCTGGGGAAAAAAATGTAGAGCCATTAGCAGGAGCAACTGTAACACTGCTTAAAATGATATTCGCCCAGCCCACACTGCAGAAGCGTCTCACAGAAAACCAAGCCCTGACAGAGATGAGCTCATTGTTAAAGATGTCAGTGTATAGGAGGACACAGTGAGTGTCAACAGAAACAACACAGGGTAAGTTTACAGGTCTGAGAACTCCGTTTAATGGAATAACCATCCAAAAGAGGATATAAAGAAAGGCTGTCTAAAATAATTAAAGACATGAGCAGGGAATCAAAACTCTTAAGAAAGACTAAGGCCCTGTGATAATAGGGCAAGCAGATTTGCAAAACCATCAAATAGAGCTTCCAGAAATAAAAACACAGACATTTAAGGTAGAAGAAAAATCCTATGAAAAGTTAGGTTAGACGTAATCAATGAAAAAATTATGGGAAGGAAAAGAGAGGGGAAATTATCGATAATGCAGCTAAGAGAAAAAATATATGGAAGTATTAGAGGTTAAGAGACATGGAAATGGCAAGAAGAGAATGAAAAATTATAGATACACATAAAATGAGTTTCATGAAAAAAGAACAGAGAGATAAAAATATTCATTACAAATGATAAGAGGAACAATTCATCAGGAAGCTATATTTCTAAACTTACGTGAACCAAACAATAAAGAAAATATTGTCATAGTTACATAAAGAAATTGTAAAAAAAAAAAAACCCACACACAAAATAATTTTTAGTTTTAACACACCTCCCTTAGTATGTGCTATTGGATAGATCAGGCAGGATTAGTAAGGATATGGAATATATAAAAAACACAAGATGGGCTTGATTTAGTGAACCTATACAGAGCCGAACACTTAGAGAATAAACATTCTTTTTAAGTACACTTGAAACATCAACAAAAATTGTCCGTATGCTAGGCCAAAAGGGAAATCTCAAAAAAAATCCAAAGAAGAAATAACAAAAACACCATGTTGTCTAAATGCAAGTTTATAAAATTAAAAAGAAATAAAATAATAAATCTCCCCCCCAAAATATTTAGACATTTTTAAAGCATGTATTTAAGTAATTCACAGATCAAAGAAAATTTTATATGGAAAATGAGAAAATATTTAGACTGACAACAAAAACATGACATATAAAAACTAATATGATACAGCTAAAGCAGTACTTAGAAGAAAATTTAACTGCATGTTTTAGTTGGGTTTTGGCCAAAGATAGAAAGATACTAGCTTTCTCTTTACAGATTCAAATAATTAATAAGTTCTTTTTAAAAGAGTCTCTGTTATGAAATATTTCAAACATATGTGAACGTACAAAGGATACTCTAATGAACCTTCAAATACCTATCGCCCAGCTTCAGTAGTTATCCACCCGTAACCACTCCTCCTATTTCATCTGCATCTCCGGCCTGCCCCCTCCCAGACACCCCTGGATTATTCTGAAGCAAATTACTGACATCATGCCATTTCATCCACAAATATTATGCATATCTAAAGATAAGTACTCTTTCAAAAAGAAAAAGAAAAATATAATCACAATATCATAATCACAGCTACATCTTTTTAACAAGTTCTTAATATGGTCAAGTGTCCAGGCAATCATCCCATAACTGATCAGACTGTGACACTCCCTCTGGGTGGTACCCCTACCCCACACTCAGCTATATCTAACATCTTCAGGACTGTGTTCAGGAAAGGAAGGAATGAGAGAGGAAAGAAGAGAAACTTTCTTATCCTCTTTTTAATGTCTGTAAGTAGCACATTCTTGTGACTCTAGAACTGTGCTCTCCAATATGGAAGCCACTAGCCATACGTAGTTATTTAAATTTCAGTTAACTAAAATTAAGTCAACTTTATTATTTTTTTCTTTTTATTTTTTTCAACTTTATTTATTTATTTGGTTGCGCCGGGTCTTAGTTGCAGCAGGTGGGCTCCTTAGTTGAGGCCAGCAGGCTCCTTAGTTGTGGCACATGGGCTCCTTAGTTGTGTCATGCAGACTCTTAGTTGCGGCATGCATGTGCTATCTAGTTCCCTGACCAGGGATCAAACTCGTGCCCCCTGCCTTGGGAGCATGGAGTCTTATCCACTGCGCCACCAGGGAAGTCCCTAAAATTAAGTAAACTTTAAACTTCACTTTCTCAGTCGACTAGCCACATTTCAAGTGCTCAATAGACAAAATAGACAAGAACATTAAAGAAAGAAAAATTATTGGATAATCTCACCTTTGAACAGAGATGCAAATAAAATATATAACCCAGATCCAACATGGTGTTCTTAAAAGCCCATCAGGACCAAGAAGAAGTTTTCTCAGGAAAACAAGATAACATTTCTTTAGAAAACGTAAAATTCTCCACGTTAATGAATACGGAGACAATAGAGTCAGGGAAATTATTTTGCTAAACTTCGTCCCCTATTCACGATACTGCCTTTAGCAAACCAAGGATAGAGGAATCTGCCTTAACCTGTTAAAGCGGATCCGTGAAAACCCCACAGCAAACATCCACCTGGATGGAAGTGTAAATTGGTACAACTTTAGAGAACAGTTTGGCAGTAAGCTGAAGCAGGCTAAAGGAGTACACACTTAAGATTTCAAAAATTCCACTCTCACTGTAGGCTCTAGAGCAGCGGTTCTCAAACCGAGAAGTTTCGCCCCTCAGGGAACATTTGGCAAAGTTTGGGAACATTTTTGGCTGTCACACTGCAAGGGGAGGAGTGTGGACGGATGGTGGGGCGTGGTCGTCACTGGCATCTAATGAGTGGAGTCCAAGGACATTCTGCTGTGCACAGGCAACCTCACAACAAAGAATTATCCAGTCCAAAGTGTCAACAGAAGCTCTGCCCCCGAAGCGTGACCAATGATACTCATAGCAGCGCTATTTGCAATTAAAATAAAAGATATAGAAACACAATTCTTAAAATGGAGCACCGTGCAGCAGTTCATTTGCATGGATTACAAATATCAACATATTTGTTGAAATCTCAAAGCAATGTTGAGTGAAGGAAAAACAGATTGCCACAGGATGTGCAAAATTTATGAAAATTTGTAAACCTTTGCCATCCTTACGGTAACTCGACCCTTGGTTTAGTTACTTGCCACTGGCCATTGGCATCTACCCTCCTCCTCCTCAAGTCCTCCTCTTCGCTTTACTAACCCCGTGACAAGACGTCATGTTTTACATCAATTTTTTTGGACTCCATTTATATTGTTTTTACTATATACGTGTATGATAAAAGTTAAAAAGAAGAATACATGGAAAGGATATGCTCCAACTTCAGGAGAGTGGTTATCTTTGGGAGGAAGGGAAAGGAAAGGCTCTGACAGTACCTTCACCTTCTCTTGAGAAAGTGAAGAGATTGCTGACGTATATGCAGCAACATATTAACATTTCCTTCATTTCCGTGGTCGGTGTTACAAAGGTCCATTCCGTTATTTTTCTGTGTTTTAAAATAGCTCACAATTAATAACTAAGAACAAAAAGGAAGAAAAGGGATGAAGGATAGGCCAACACTGGTCTTAGAATGAGAAGTAAATACAAATCACAGCTCTGCTGTTTTCTCAATAAAACCTTGAGGAGATAGCCACATTATCCCTGGCATCTTTCCTCATCTGTAAAACAGGCTGACAGTCCTTAAGTCCACATCAGTGTTTTTAAACTTTAGTCATTCTCTAATGCTTCAACATTTCTGCTGCTACTCCCTTATTGCCTGTGATATTTGGGGTGCTCAGCGCACAACCTAAAACCATCTTTCGTCCTGTGACCCTCATACCCCACTTTGGAAAACATTGCTCTATTATTATAAGGCGCTTTGTGGATGAACGGAAGCTCCATATATAAAAACCCCCAAGCCTGTGAGCACATATTATGCGTTCAGCAAATACAGGAAATATATGTTGGACCTTAATCTACATATGTTATGTCATAAATTATACTTTTTGCAATTTAAAAATATTTAATCCAGGCCTTCTAAATTCACATTTTAAAAATCTGTGATTTGTATATGGCCTGGGGAATATAGACAATATTTTATAATAACTCTGTATGGAGAGTAAATATTGAACTACTATGTTGTATACTTGAAACTAATATAATATGATAAGTCAACTGTACTTCAGTAAAAAATAGATCTGTGATTTTAGTAATCTAGGAAACAATGCTTTGGGGTTTTTTCCTTCATTTTTTCTCTATGCCTAGATGCAGTAACTATTTCTCTTCCAGTCTTATCTATAGCGTTAATTTTTTATAATGATAAATGTTGTTCAATGATAAGAAAATGAGTGTAAGTTGAGAGGTTCTAAACTATAGGCTTTTTTGAATAGTGAATGATTCTGAGGCATCCCAGAGGCAAGAGATTTCAAAGCCCCATGCTTCTCTCCCCACCCCTTCCCATGCTTCTGGCCCCTACTTCGGAGGGTTATGATTCTTTGGGGGCAAAGAATGCCCCATCCTCAGCTCCATCTGATAAGTAAGCAGTGTCACAGATGATGACTTCAGCTGTAAGTCAAAGATGCATCTTCTCAGGAGCACAGATCGCAGAAAACAATGGGTTCTGTGATAGCTGTTTCAGCCTCACCCACATGAATAAACTCACTGGGCCCTCACACCAGCAGGGCAGCCGGAGCCTGATTTACAGGACCGCTGCACAGAGCTGCTGTATAATGAAGTCCTTTTGCTCATGGACTTCCTTGGGTAGCTTCCTTGTTGGACTAACATTTCCACAGTGATCCTCATTTTCAAATGTGAGGCAATCATGCCAATAATTTAAAATCCCAAGCACAGTCTGCATTTTGAAGAATGACAAAAAATATTATCTAAAATCATCTATTTGTCCGTTAGGGGAGCCCTTCCTTAAAGGTTTGGCAGGGGAGGGAGCTGAGATTCAGAGAACATCTAAAGGTTAAATCGTCCAGGTTGTTGCTAGTTATCAACGGAATGCCTAAATGCAAAGTTAGCGCCACATACCAGACAGCTCAATCAAAAAACATTTTGAGAGTTTGCTCTGTACAAGATACCAGACTAGGAGCTTTGTGGCATATATAGAAGACTTAGCTACGGCCCCCAGTCTCCAGAGTTTACACTGTATTAGAGAGAAATGCATGTGAAGATAAAATACCAGTGTGCACAAGAGATAATCAGAAATTCATTTCAACACTTTAAGAGATAGAATACGACACCCACATACAAGATTCACTCCTGAATAAATGGTAATGATAATGGCTCAGCAATAACCTAATTGTTATTCTTACCATTCACTGTTTGAGTGCTTACTTTCTCCTAGACATCATGTGAAGTGATTTTCAAATGTAACTCAGATGCTCCCACATCCTTTGGCTTTCTGTGGGCCTGTTTTCTTTAATATTGAAATAAAATGCCTGGAGCCTCTATTCCTCATAATGTGCAGAGTCTGACACATTCCACAATATTTGGGGGGTGGACTTTTCTTATTGAAGTGTAGTTGATTTACAGTGTTGTGTTAGTTTCAGGTGTATAACACACTGGTTCAGGTGTATAGCACACTGGTTCAGTTTTATATATATATATATATATATATATATATATATATATATACACACACACACACACACATATATACATATATACACATATATATGTATTCTTTTGCAGATTCTTTTCCATTATAGGTTATTACAAGATATTGAATGTAGTTCCCTGTGCTATATAGTAAATACTTGTTCTTTATATATTTTATATATAGTAGTGTGTGTCTGTTAATCCCAAACTCCTAATTTATTCCTCCCCCATTTTCCCCTTTGGTAACCATAAATTTGTTTTCTATGTCTGTGATTCTGCTTCTGTTTTGTAGATAAGTTCGTTTGCATCATCTTTTTAGATTCCACAAATAAGTGATACCATATGTTATTTGTCTTTCTCTGTCTTACTTACTTCACTTAGTATGATAATTTCTAGGTCCGTCCATGTTGCTGCAAATGGCATTATTTCATTCTTTTTTATGGCTGAGTAATATTCCATTGTGTATATATACCACATCTTTTTTTATCCATTCATAGGTTGATGGAATAAATGTTACTTCCATGTCTTGGCTATTGTGACTAGAGCTGCTGTGAACATTGTGGTGCGTGTATCTTTCTGAATTAGAGTTTTCCTCTTTTCTGGATAAATGGGCCAGAAGTGGGATTCCTGGATCACATGGTAGCTCTATTTTTAGTTTTTAAAGGAACCTCCATACTATTCTCCATAGTGGCTGCACGAATTTACATTCCCACCAGCAGTGTAGCAGGGTTCCCTTTTCTTGGGGGGGCTTTCTGAGTGTGTCTCAAGGGAGTGAGAGTAGGTGGTGGGTGTTCCATTCTCCTGCCTCCTCTCCCCAGATTCCTCCTCCTGGACTGAGTCTGAAGCATGCCCCTCCCAGCCATCCACGCGTACACTGATCCTCTTTCTGCCCTCTTGATCCCACTCATGAAACTCTTCCCTTCTTCCTCATCCGTTAAAACATCACTCCTACAATGCATTGTAGCAATAAACTTTTCTGAAAGTTAGAGGGAAAAAATAAAGGACATTAAATACGGAACAGCATAGAAAACAATCTAAGATTGAATATTTTATATCTAACAGTTTCTCTTTCCTCCAAAGTCCTCTTCCACTTACCCCTCCTTCTTTCCAGATTTCAGCCACCTCAACCTCATGCCCTCTTTCCTGGACTGACTAGAGGTAACTGGTTTCAAATACTTTATTCAGCAGAGAAAAATCAGCTCTTTGAATTCAGTTCTTTTGCATTATCTAGACATGTGGGGGAGGGGAATGAGAAATGTAGGTTTGCCTTTCAGACCCAAAGATACATCAAGATATTTTCTAAACAAAAGAGCAGTTCTTTCTTTAAGAAATATTCTTCTACCTTGACCAATGACTCAAATGGAAGTAATCTTTAAAAATAATATTCTTGCTCTGCCTCACTTCACATGCGTCTACATATATGAATGGAACAACTGATTATTACTCCCATTTTACAGATGAAGTAACTGAGGCTTAAGGAGGTTAATGTGTTTAATTTACTCAGTTTGTAAGGGACAAAATTGGAATTCGGACCCATATCTACTGATTCTAAAGCCTTATCCTCTTGACTACCCTATTCGTACATCTCTAGTACAGAAAGCACGGGCTGAAGACATTCAAGAAAAGTAAGATTCTGGCAGAAAGAAGAGGGGAAGTTTCAGTTAGAAGAAGAGACACATAAGTGAGGATTAGTCCAAACACAAAGATTTGAACTAAGGGGTGGCAGTGGGTAAACAGTTTTGACCATCTGATGGGGAAAAAAGAGAATTAAAAATGGCTTCACATTTTCTAGACTGGATAACAAGCATCGTTCATTCATTCATTCATCTAATAGGCATTGATGTGTCAGGCACTGTGTATGTCAACATCATGCCAAGTGTTGGGAACAGTAGGAAAGTTAGGGATGAGAAGATGAGGCGTCTACAGTGAGACATGAAGAGGCTGCAGTGAGGAGACACATCCCTGTATAATGTCCAGCAGGCAGCAGGAAATACCAAACTCATTTGTCTAAAAGTTTGGGGCACTTAGAGAACACCAGGTGGCAGCACAGACTTGTCAGTTAAAGGGAAGCAGGCCCAGCTAATATCTATGAAGTCTTGTGTTTTGCATCTGAAACAGATTAAAACAAAATACGCTTATTCTAAGGCAAGTACTTCTAAAATATTAGCAAATAATGTTAACTCGTTAAATGCACGTTTAAACATTTATAACCAACCTTTCCATTTGGCAAGCTGGGAGTTGTTTTAGTAGAAGGATAGGTGTATTACTATTGCTTAGCTTTTACATAGTATAATTTATCCAAAAATCTAGGGGAAATATGCACATGATAACGGCACCATTCTTCCAGCTGGACGCATGTTCTCCGTATTCTTAAACTGTACATTACCATGTCCACAGTTTATAAGCTAACATTTACCCATATCGGCAGAGATGAAAATACTGTAACTGTGAGAACCTTGAGGTTATGATACTGCTAAATGAGGTAGATGTTTTGTTACATAATTAGCACATTCTATTCTGTTTCTATACTTAGCATAATCCTTCTACCCATGCTTTCTACCCACCCCACCCTGCCTTCCCTGCACTTAATACCTTCTTTGGTCTCAGGTTGTTTTATCTTTCCTTACAATTAGTTGTCTACCTTTTCACTTTATGTACTTACAAGTCTCCTTACAACACAGCAGTGCACTGTTATTAGGGAAGGAACCAGTGCAGAGCTCAACATGGAGCCAGCACGATGAAAACGCACTCAGAACAGAAACAGTACCCTCATTCCTCTAAGCTAAGAGGTTTATAGATGCTTTAGAAAGATGCAGTTGGTAACCAACGCCAGTCTCACACTGGGGATATGATGATTTGTGAGTCCATGATTTGTATCTTGCTGTATAGAGTTATTCTTAGGCCTTTAGTCGATGGTAAATAGTTCATTCCAACTGTGAATTTAGTTCTTTTCAACAAATCCATTTGTGCTCCTTATATAACTCTAAATGATTGAAACTCCTCAGGGAGTGATCCATGGTTCATCCAGCAGATTTTTTAAAAATTAGAAAAAGCTTATGTTGTGAACCATCTGCCCATCAAAACAGGTGTCTATTTCTGGGATTTGGTGGAACTCAAGAAGGTAGGAGAAGAGCTACCTCTAACAGGTGGGAAAACCTGGCAGAGAAAAGGGAGGGGGCAAAAGAAAACTAATCCAGAGAAAAACACCTTACCCACATGGAGAGATACTTTCTAAAGCAACTCTCAGTATCATGAGAGGCTGTTCCGGATGAAAGGGACATGACTACTAAATATGATATCCGAACCTGGATTGGATCCTGCATTAAGAAATAAGGAAATTATTGGGATGACTGACAAAATTAAAATAGGGACAAAATTAAAATATTGTGTCAGTGCTAC
Source organism: Delphinus delphis (assembly GCF_949987515.2). Lineage (NCBI taxonomy): Eukaryota > Metazoa > Chordata > Mammalia > Artiodactyla > Delphinidae > Delphinus > Delphinus delphis. The sequence goes on along the minus strand of NC_082703.1, from coordinate 14,564,431 downwards.
ATTTCCTGAATGTGATCATTATACTACAGTATGTAAAAGAATACCCTTATTCTTAAGAGACAGAGGCAGAAGCGTTTAAGGGGAAAGGGGCATGATGTCTGCAACTTAACAGATAGTTCAGAAAAAAGAAAGAGGTGAAAAACCAGATATAAAATGTTAACAAATGTTGAATCTAGGTGAACTTTAAAGGTTTATGGAAGTTCTTTGCACTGTTCTTACAACTTTTCCATACGTTTGCAATTACTTTAAATTGAACAGTAATAATGATAATAGGAGTAATAATAATTTAGAGAAACTGGGCATAAAGCTTCGTACTAGCTACATTTTTCTGCTTCAAATCAGACTAGACACCTTTGTCTAATCACCTATGATAGCTATAGAAATAAATATGCCAGGGTCTAAAGTCTATGTTAAATATCCAAAAAAAGTTTTAATTTATTTACATATTTACTTATTTTCTAATATGTTATTTAAAGATTTGTTTTTCACATGAAAGGTGTCAGTACAGCACAAAAACCTTTTTTCTGAATCATTGAGACTGAGTCACCAACCCGACACCCCATAATGGCAGGACACTTTAGGGTGCATTTCCTACAAACAAGGACATCCTCCTACAGAACCACAGGACGGCCACTAAAATCAGGAAATCGACATCGATACATAGTTACCATCGGAGCCTCACACCCCTATCTCGCTAATAGTCCCAATAATGTCCTTAATGGCCAGTGGATCTGGTTCAGAACCACATAGGGGTCTCTTCATTTTCCTTCACTCTGAAACTATTCCTCAGACTTCCTTGATGTTCATGACCACTTGAACATGTTCATGTTCACTTCTGAAGTTAAGTTACCTTGTAAAATATTCCTCAGTTGAGGATTATCTGTTGCGTCCTCATGATTAGATTCAGGTTTTGCATCTTTGGAAAGAACAGCTCAGTTGTGATGCTATAGTCTCCTCACCATTTGATCAGGGGGACATCATTTCAGTTTGTCCCGTTATTGGTGATACTTGCTTTGATCACTTGACTGAGGTGTCGTCTGCCAGACCTCCCCAATGCAAGGTGACTCTTTTTCTCCTTGTAATTAATGAGTATTTTGTGCAAAGATACTTCAAGAAGAAATACCCCATTCTTTATGAAATGTGCAATTTACTTATTTATTTATATCAGTATGACTCATAGTTTTCTAGTTCATTCAATAGGTTATAATCTACTAGTAGGATTATTTATTTTGAAGCACAGATTGTCCCGGACATGGCCAGTGGGAGCCCCGTCAAGCTGGTCCTGTGTCCTTTTGACATCCTTTTTGTGGAGAATGTTGTTGAGAAAACCAGATCTGAGTACTAGGTGTTTAGCTCACGGTAACTGGGGCATCACTTCACCCCGGTCCTGTCAGTGGACAGCCAGGCAATATATGTAGGTTTCTGTGTATATTTAAATCTATTTATATTTCTTTATCTGCCTCTCTGTATATTGAAAAACCAAATGTTCACACTGATACTTCCAGTGGCAATCCAACAGCACTGGGCTTGTTCAGTTCTCTCCCTCCTGTGACGGTGAGAAATCTGTCTCCCGTTACCCTTAACGTATTTACTTATTTGATTGATTCCCCAGTATGTAAACAGTCTCTGAGTGCTGTCATGAACATCTCCTCCATGTGGACGCTTTCCTCACCACACCTGGGCTCCAACACCCTCAGGTCCCTGCTGGAAGACGCCCTCCTGGTATTCTTAGGGCTCAGACTCCCCAGGCTGCCCCCACCCCCTGCACAGACACCCTTCTTACCCAATCTGGCTCTGACACCCCATGCCAGGCCACCTTCCCACAAGGGTGTCCTTCCTACCCCACTCACGTTCTAATGCCCCCACTGAGGTCGCGCTCACACAGAGATGCCCTCCTCTCCCTGCCTACGGATGGGAGCTCATTCTTCTTCTAGCTTTCTTGTTCATTCATGACCGTTCTTTATAAAATCAATGAAAATAAGAGGGGAAATGAAATGTGCATGGAGTAAACTCTGCCACAGCCGTGTGTTTGTAAGTTTAAATGAAGCAGACTTGAAATGAATCATTTAGTTACCAAGATAATATCCCATTAATCTTTAAATTCTCTCAACTCAAATCGTAGGACGTTTACCTGAGTAGCAGAGACTTGGTAGACAGCCTGGGATATGGAAGTCAAAAGAGCAGGATCTATCCTTCCTCCCCCCGAACCAGATTATGGAACGATTTCTGGGCTTCCCAGGTGACATCAAGAATTCAGAGAATGAGCCTCAAAGCCTCATTTAATGAACCCATTTTAATGAAGTCATCTGTTGATTCTGTTTTTATTATTAAACAAGCAATCAGGTCTTCTACTGAATGGCCCAGAATTCACTTGAACCGTCAGGCTCCCAAGATCGCCTGGCACAGTGGTGACGAGAGCCACATTCGTTTCTGCTCTGTCCCCGCACTTTTAGTCGGTGTGGATGGTGCCATTTGCATGGTTCTTTCCTGACCTCCACTCTTGGCTCTTGATCTGTATCTAAACTTCCAGCTATTCGTCGAAGGCAGCGTGGTACCCAGGAAAGAAGGTTGGTCTTTGGAGCCAGTCTGATTCAGTTTGAAATCTGTTTTTGGTGAAGCTGAGTTTCCTCCTCTAGAGAATAGCATCAAAATCTAAACCTATTCTGCTATATTTCTCTGAAGATTGGGGTGATATAAATGTCATGCGGGGAATAATTTAACAATTATGTATGTGCTTTTTTACTTTTGACTTTCCTAACACATGGCCTTGTTCCTAAGGACACTCAGGTAGGGAGGAGGGTGGGAGATGGAGATGTTCTGTAAATGGAGCACAAAACAAAACGAGTGACAACAGCAAAACGACAGTGTTCTGCCTCTGTCATTTAAACTATGATTTACTCTAAACGAACTAAAACACTTAGAGCTTTAAAAAAAACATTAGAAGCTAGCTTAAATGAAGCAAAACAAAGGCTTTTCAGGCAAGGCTTTTGCCATAAGAAAGGGTTAGCTAAATTCGTTTATCTTTTTCTTCAGCTTAGAGTTTTATGAAGGGGCAGACAGAGCAGAAGAGGAGGGGAAAAGCCTGCCCTTTTCCAGCCCTGAGATGATTATGTAAAGGACGTGAGGAGTTGAGAAAAAGGGAAAGGGGAGTGAGATGGCCAGATAGATGTGTCCTGGTTCTTCCCTCGGAAAGTTGCTATATAAACTGAGTGCATGGGCTCTTGTCTTGTTGCTTGTTTGGGTCACATATCAGACCGGGAACAGTCCATCCAAGTAAACCTGAAGGTACCATGTGGTCAGGTAGAGAAAAATGGCTTGAAGTGTAGCTTCCCGGGCTTCTCTCCTTCCCATGTCGAGGGCCAATGGACCTGCCGTGGGGCTGCTAGGATAAGGCAGGGTGACCCAACAGAGGCTAAGCGTGGACCACATGGAAGACAAAAGGGAGGCTCAGGAGTCAACAGGCAGTGGAGGATTCAGAGAAGCTGAGCCCACCTGTGAGAGTTGTGATAGTTGACTAGTGCCGCCTGGACACGTTGTCCAAAACACAGACCCATGAGTTCCTGGGCCCCAGACAGCAAGTTTGGAAGCAGCTGATCAAGCAACATCACGCCAGAGGCCAGAAGATGTTGCCAGATCACACTCCAAATTCAACATAAGACCAGAGTACCCCTTCCCCCTCCAACTCAAGAAGTCGTGCGGCGCCCCCTACCACCCGGCACCAACAGCACCATCTTTGGAGAAGACACAGAGAGAAGGGTGATTGGAGAGACAGGACGTTTGCATCCAAATGAGAATTTTTATTTAATCCCATAAGGATTGTTTCATCTTTTAGGTTGGACTGTTTAAATTACATTAGAGATATGGATGGGGGAAGGAGAAAGTCTGTAAAAGGTCTTATCTCGGGTCACAGACTAAGGCTGTCGCAGCGCATACCTTCCTCATTCACATGATGCTTCTACGCTCATCTCAGTCCCGAAGACTTCTTCTGCCGAAAGCAGCCAAGAAACTGAAAACAGGGCCCCAACACAGCCAAGCCATGTTCCAAGAGTGGTTATTAACATCCCATCTGTCACAAGCTCCTTCTGCCAGCAGTGAGAGTGCGCCGCCCAAGGCCAAGGATGGGAGACGAGGGAGGAACAATGATTCCAGTTCCTTCTCTGTTGACGATGCCCATCCACGAGCCTCTTTTCCGTTTTTTAAGGGCATGATGTTAATAGTGTTGAATTTCATGGGAAGAAGAAAAAGTAGTACTAGAGAAGTTTCGCATAAGGCGATCTAAGAAGACTTTCTGCAACTCTGCCCATGGCGCGCCCACATCGGCCATCTCAGTTCCGCAAGCTCCGGGGAATGACAGCAGGGATGAGCCTATTAACCACGTCTGAGCAGAGACTTACTCTTTTAAAAAGAGTTCTGTGCTCAACTGAATTCTTAGGACTTGGACCAAAGGAGGGCAAAACAAAACAAAACACAAAGCAGAACATGAGAGGAAAGTGTCCAGACCTAAATGTTTACTTTATACCTCCTGGAACCTTATCCTAAGATATCAGTGATTCAGCTTGTCGCTACCTTCAAAACAATGCCTTTAAACATAATTTGAGTTTAATTCTAAATGAAACTGTTGAGAAGTGTATGTTTTCTTTACCAACAAGCCCAAATTGCTGACTAGTGTGGGCTGTGTTTTTCCCCAAGCTTTTTTTGCAAGTACTGAAGTCTGTGTAAAGAGAGCCCTAATTCTGAAGGGAAAAGTGGGAATTCTCCTGCTGGCAGTTCCCTTCTTGGTTAATTAGATGGTGTTAGGAATAAAAAGGTTGGCCGTGTTATCTAGAAGAAAGTATTATTAGAGATGGCATTAGATCCTAAAAACATTTAATACACTGTGTCCCGGTCTCCAGGGCGCCATCTGGAGCAGCTGCTTGGGGAAAATGACAGCAAATTGATAGGAATATTAAAAATTGCCTCAATTAATTTATTAACAGAGATAAAACCCTTTGATGAAAAATAGCATTTCAAGTGTCATTTGCAAATCATGATTTGACAGACAACAAATGTACATGATGAAGAGTCATAAGACTTGTGTCTCTGCTTAGAACCACCATCCCATTTATACTATTAGAAGGCAAGTAACTTCTCAGAGACCCATTTCCCTTTTTGTAAAAGAGAGATAACTTTTTCACAAAACATCCAGCTAAAAAGTCTTTTGAGATAACGAACTAAAAGCTAGCTATTAGCTCGTAAGTTTCATACTTCTTTATTTTCTGGCTTAAATGAGAATGGGGTATTCAGATTAATTAATTATTGTGTTTATAAAGTCCCAGATAAATAAACTTTTATTGCAATAACCTTGTTTCAGAACGCTTCTCATGCTCTCTACCAGTTAGGTTAGAATGAGAGGAAAGATTGAAATGCTTAAGAAATGGCTCTCAAAAATAAATGGATAATGGTAAACACACCTGCTGTTTACTTACTTCTTGCCAGATGCTACAAAAGTCCTGGCAGAAAATGAAGAAAAATTGCTGGTCTCACAAAGATCATTTCAGCTCCATCTAGGCCCTCTGGGCAGTCAACACCAGCAGAATTGTTTTAGACCAAGAAGAACAGCAATATGGTAGCTTCATTGTAAACGCTCTCCATCTTTCCTTTAGAAATGTCTTTGGATTTTTTTCTGATGGGCGATGGAGGTGAAGAGATAAACATTTCTTGTGGCATGATTCCCTAATGGTTTTGCTAGCAGAATTACTCATCATTTTCTGGTTGAAAAAAAAATCATTCACCACGCTGAAGCCTAGAACTTGCTTAAAAAAATAGGAATGGGGGCTTCCCTGGTGGCGCAGTTGTTGAGAGTCCGCCTGCCGTTGCAGGGGACACGGGTTCGTGCCCCGGTCCGGGAAGATCCCACATGCCGCGGAGCGGCTGGGCCCGTGATCCATGGCTGCTTAGCCTGCGTGTCCGGAGTCTGTGCTCCACAATGGGAGAGGCCACAACAGTGAGAGGCCCAAGTACCACAAAAAAAAAAAAAAAATAGGAATGGTTCTAACCTGAGACTCATAATTTGAATTTGTAGAGTTTTGCAGCTGTATCTAGTTATCTTTTGAGAGTCAGTTGTCTTATGAATAAATAAATAGGTTTTGGAATGTTCCGTTGTTAAGAAAACAATAATATAAGAAAAAAGCATTTTTAAACCACTTTATGAAGGTATGATTGACATACAAAAATCTATACATATTTAATATATACAACTTGATGAGTTTGGAGATAAGTATATACCAGTGAAGCCATCACTACAATTTGTGTCATAAACATATCCATCACCTCCAAAAGTTTCCTTCCACCCTCTGTACGTATTGCTTTTTTCTGTATGATAGAACATTTAATATAACATCTGCCCTCTTAGCAAAATTTTTAATATATAGTACAGTATTTTTAACTGTAGGCTCTATGCTGTACAGTAGGTCTCTAAGATGTATTCATCTTATATAATTAAAACTTTGTACTTTTCGCCTAATACCTCCCCTTTTCTGTCTCCCCCCACACCCTGGTGCCCGGCAACCACCATTCTACCCTCTGCTCCTTTGAGTTTGACTACTTTAGATTCCTCATGTAAATAAGACCAAAACATCTTTTACAGTTAATGATCATGTGATAGTAAACTGGAAAAAAAAATCTAGATAAAACACAAGAGACAAAGATCACTGTAATTCCAATATATTTTGATACAACCAAATTCTATCATTTAAATGGAAAATAAATGGTGCACATTCTGTCCAAAACAAAACTTTCTGAAGGTAAATGTGCTTCACCCACATTTTTGTTTTTTAATGTGCATGAAACTTATCTGGACCCGTAAGGAATGCCTGTGAAAAGGCTGCGTACTTTGCCTTTTCTGGGCCCTCTTTAGGAACTGATCCCATCTAAGAGAGAAAACATTCGTACCTTGTTGATTCCTAGTATGCTCGATGGGAATAATCGAGCAGCTCCAAGCTGGATTCCATAGGCCACTGACCCAGTGCCTGTTTCCACTAACATACCTGCTGGGTTCCTTTACCTCAGTCACAGGCACCATCCCCAGTTCTCCCCACTGCCACCTCTGGGCACTCACTCACTGACACCTGTGTGACTGACACCTGCGTGACAAGTGTGATCGCATAGCCCAGAGCACTCCGTAGTTACACAGAGGGGGCCCTTTTTAGGGAATGGGATCTATTTCGTGCACAATGTACTTTGATGTCTTCACAGATTAAATGTTCATTTATCACCATCTAACTTCAAAGTCCTAAGCCATCGAAGAGCTTCCATTGATCTGGTCTTAACATTCCTTTCCGGGATGTTGACAGCACCTCTCACATTATCCCACACTTCTACACAACTGGAATACTAGGGAGTTTGTTTGGCTTTTTTGCTTAATACCCCCGCATTTTTTTATTTTACTTGCAAAATTTTCTTTCTCCTCGAGTTTGACTATTTATATCCCACCCACCCTTCTTCCCAGCTTCATTTAAATGACATTTCCACTGTGAAACGTTCCCTGAATTTCCGTCAACCCCTGGCTAGGTGTAATCTCTCCTTCACCTCTGCCTTCTGATACCAGTTAGCTAGTGTCTTTCTTAGAGAGCGTTTATCATATCCTAGCGCATGTTTGTTATTTCTGTGTAATTCTCATCTTCCCTAACAATAATGATAATAATAATAGCAGTTACTGTTGTTTGGAGGCTCACTGTGTTATAGGCAGTGTGCAAGATAGAACTTTATTCCTGCAATGGTTTTATAAAGCAAGCATTATGATCTGTATTTTACACATGAGCAAACTGAGGCTTAGACAGCTTAAAGCAGTGTGGTCCAAGATCGCAAGGCTAGCAAGTGGTGACACTGGGATTCAACAAGACCTCAGTGCAACTCCAGTGCATTCTCTTAGGCACTGCCTTATTCCTAGATTCACAAGTTCCTTAAAGGGGAGATTGAGGAAACTCACATTTACTGAACATAAAGTGTCCGTGCCACTGGAACCAAAACTTGCATGCATATCATCTCATTTATCTGTGAGTTACATGGTATAATCCACATCTTGCTGTTGAGAAAACCAAGGTTCACTATAAATATATTTTTGAAAGGGAATAAATTAATAAGACATCTGTAATGCAAATAACTGGTGAACGATTGAAAGCCAGAATATACAGACATGTCCTATAAGTCAACAAGGGAACTAGTAACTACCCTGCAGGAGAATGGGTAAAAAACACGAACAGGGGCTTCCCTGGTGGCGCAGTGGTTGAGAGTCCGCCTGCCGATGCAGGGACATGGGTTCGTGCCCCGGTCCGGGAAGATCCCACATGCCACGGAGCGGCTAGGCCCGTGAGCCGTGGCCGCTGAGCCTGCGCGTCCGGAGCCTGTGCTCCGCAACGGGAGAGGCCACAGCAGTGAGAGGTCCGCGTAACGCAAAAAAAAAAAAAAAAACCACGAACAGGCATTTAGCAAAGAAGAAACCAGAATGACCAAAAACATACGAAGTGACGCTCAGCTTTACTTAAAATGTTCACTTTTAGGTGTATTCTCTAGGGAAACTGTTCCTAAGATGAATACAGGTGTGTTTGCCCCAGTATAGTTTGAGGAATGGATAAGCTGTGGTATTGTAATATAACAGAATGTTTTACTGAATTAAAAAGAATATATGTATAAAAGTAGATGAATCTTGATGACGTAATACGGAATTAAAAAATCAAGTTGCAAAAGTATGCTACTTATGTAAAATTTAAAACACAAAAATAGCAAATATTCTTTATGGATAATATGCATTAAAACCTATGCAAAATATATGTAGTAAAAAGTATGAAAACCTTTAAAAGTTAATTTATGTCACCTAAGCATCATGAAATTTCTCTCTGAAATGGCTCTACCAGTTTTCATTTGCATTTCCAGTGTATGAAGCTTCCTATGACTCCAACATTTGGGGTTGTCAGGCATTTTGATTTTTGTCAACTCAGAGAGTATGAAATAGCACCTCATAGTTTAAATTTGTAGCTCCTTTCCTTCTAGTAAAGCTGAATACCATTTCGTGTGGTTACCTATGGGGAAGGAGGTAGAGGAATGAGATCAGCGCTTGTGTTAGTTTTTTATCTCTGAATAACAATCACCACAAGGTTAATGGCTTAAACTAACACCCACTTACTGTCTTACAGTCTCTGTAGGTTAGAAGTCCAGGCAAGGCTTTTTGCTGGGGTCTCTGAGCAGGGTCTCGCCAAGGTTTAAATCAAAGTGTCAGCCAGACCGTGTTCTCATTAGAAGCTCAACTAGAAAAGAACCTGCTTCCAAGCTCCGTCTGGTTATTGGCGTAATTCAATTTCTTGCAGCTGTGGAATTCACGGAAACTTGTTTTTTCAAAGCCAGCGATAAAGAGAGAGGTTCTCTGTCTTTACAAGTCTCTGATCCCCAGATCCCCTTTTAAGGCACCCCCTCATTAGGTGAGGCCCAAACAGGGTAATCTCCCTTTCAGTAAACTTGAAGTCCACTGATGAGGGATTTTAATCACATCTACAAAATCCCTTAGCCTTTGCCATATAGCATAACCTGGTCGAGAGAGGGACATCTCATCATCTTTGCCACATTCTATTAATTAGAAACAAGTCACAGGTTCTGGGGAGGGGCCTATACAAGAGTGTGGGTCACTGGGTATAACCCCACGGCCTGTCCACCACAGGGGTAGAGTCTTGACTCGGTCTAAAATACGTTCTTTCTCCAAAAAACAGAATCTAAATTTTAACATTTGTTCGATCTTGATGTTGCATACACAGATTTCCATTATATTGTTTCTGGACTTCTCTTTATCATTGAAATAGTCAAAGTATAAGCAACAAAAAATTTTTTTAGTTAATAAGTAAGCTCACCAACAAAGGACAGTCCAAAAAGACCAATAGAAATAAACGAGAAGGATGCAGATAAGGGGTCTGGCTCAAAGACCTTATCGTTTTTGTCTAAACACCTGATTCTGAGAGCCCAAAGCAGTGTCTTAATTACCTTTTTTGGCCTGTTTTAAAAACCAGTGGGCCCATGGACCCAATGTCTGAACCTTCTCACCCAATTAACAAAATGCATCTATGTCATGTTTTTATTTGATGAAACAGGAGATGAGCTTATTTGGGTTCCCAACTGCTGATAACTGGACGTCATCTGACTTATTCTCAGAGTTGCAGTCTAAGAGCCACTGCGAATCCAAGAAAACCAGAACCCAGGATCATTAAACACATTTCTGGGTCACATTCCTGCAAAGAGAAAATTAACCCCACCTCTGGTAACTTGTTGACAAGGGGACAGAAATTAATGGTATCAGGCAAAAACCTCTAGTCAAACATGGCTGAAGTCCGTGGCCCAAACTCTAAAGGTTCATTTACTTTACTAGGAGTTAGCAAAGCAAAGAAGGTTCAACAAGATCTGAACAGCCTGGAGGTTTTAATTATATGAACATATTTTGGTTCCAAGACAAAACACTGTAGAGTGGTTTACACAACTCAAAAGAATAGAGGGTCTGAGTAAATTTTTAAGCAGGGGAGGAGAAACCAGTCGTTTTCCAGAAAATTTTTAAATGATGAAGGTATTAATACCTGATTTAACATTTTCAAACTTCTCTTCCTTGACCCCCTAGTTATTCTAAAGTGGTTTGCCATTTTATTTGCATTTACTTTAAATTGTTTCATTTTGTTTGTTTTACCTCTTTCAAAAAAAAAATCCAGTAAAAATAGACACGGAAAAATTGGAAGGCCCTTCTGGAAAGTACTTATTTCAGCCTTCTCTCAGCTCCGTCCTAACAGAGATTGAGGGCATAAAAGTCCTCCATCTCTAGGCATAAATGGAGTCCAGAAAAAAATCACACCATGTGGGACTCTCTGTTGATTTCTGTATGAGTTAGGTTTTATTTGAACAAGGACTATTTTTGATTGGGGAAAAAGGTTGCAACAGGGCACCTGGTGGCAGGGAAAGGACTCCTTAAAGGAAGTTGCAGTCCGACCTGCCTAAGCTGAGTGCCAGTTAAAGGGTTTGTGCATTGATTGTATTTCCACGCGTTTCACACGTACTTCGTCTTCTCCTGCTGGCAGCTTTGCTGAATCATTACACTAACACCGCTGTAGTAGTTATCTGTTACTCCATTAACAAGTTACCTCAAAACTTAGCAGTGTAAAACCACACGTAGTTTGATCACACGTAGTTTCTAAGGCTCAGGAATCCAGAAGCAACTGAGTTGGATGTTTCTGGCTCAGGGTCTCTCCAGAGGCTCTATTCAAGGTGTTGGTCAGGACTGCAGTCATCTGAAGGCTTGACAGGGCCGGATGACCTGCTTCCAGGGTGGCTGCCTGCCATGGCTGTTGGCAGGAGGCTTCAGTTCCCTGATAGGTGAGCTGCTCTATAGGCTGCTTGAGCGTCTTCGTGACATGACAGCTGGCTTCCCCCGGAGAGAGAGATCTGAGAGGTAGAGCAAGGCAAAACCGCGATGTCTTTTATAACCTACCTTGGAAACGACATAGCATCACTTCTGCAGTATTCGATTGGCCTCTTGGACCAATCCTGATAGGATGTGGGAGAAAATCACACAGGGTGTGGCTACAAGGAGGCAGAAATCATTGGAAGCAGGAATAATGGATTATTGATACTTACAATATGCTAGAGTATTTCTCTCTCCCTGTTTCAAGTGACCCCTTTTCCCTAGTACATTAAAGTTTTTATTGTATTTTGGAATTAAAAGAAATCTGAGGGAATTCCCTGGCGGTCCAGTGGTTAAGACTCTGCACTTTCACTGCTGAGTGCCTGGGTTCCATCCCTGGCTGGGGAACTAAGATCCTACAAGCTGCACAGCACGGCCAAAAAAGTAATAATAATTAAAGAAAAGAAAAGAAATCTGAAAATATATAAATGCTGGACTTTATAAATTTCCCCTCCAAAGGTAGGTTCACTTTAAAAGAGAGGTTTCTTTTGGAGGATGATGGAATATTCTGGAGTGTGACGGTGGTGATGGCTGTACAATGTTGTGAATATACTAAAAGCCATTGAATTGTGTACTTTCAAATGCTCAAAATATGTTAGGTGAATTTTATCTCAATAAAAACAAAATTTTGAAGAGGGGGCCTGAATAGCACTGATATCAAGTTTGCTGACCCAGAAAGATTTATGGTTGCTTTTAGCTCTTTGTATTGTGTTTGTTCTCTCAGCTCAAAACTTAGAGTGTGGTTAATCCAGAGACCATCAGATCCTGGGAAGATTGATCTATGGTGCTAACACTCATGGTTGGTTGGGGTCTATTGGAAATAATACTAAGTACTAGTGCAGTGCGATGTCAGTGTTTTCAGAGCGCAATTGACATACATTCCTGTGATCCAACTCACATGATCCTTCCGTTAGAAGTACAACTAGCATATTTTATACCGACCTAACAAATGTTATCAATAGATATGTGTATTCTTTGAGCAGTTCCCTCACGATCACTTTTGTCAGAGCATTTTTTGCATGATTTGTGATTTCACTTGGCGGTTGTTTTCCATTATGTCGCATTGTGCTGTCAGTTACTTGGAGAGGTTCCGAATTTTTTTTCTTGTACTTAACACCGTTTGTGGCTATGAGAACTGAGTCTGCCAGAGCTCTTTGTTTTATTGTTGTCATGCATGCACCATCCTTATCAGTAATCAGGAAGACAGAGTCAACATCACCTAGCACTGATTGTCTACCATGTGCCAGGTGTCATGTATACTGCATCAGTTACTATTAACCAACTGTCCTGAATAGCTATTAGTTATTCCTAGTCTCGAGACTCAGACTGGTTACATGACTTTCCCAGAAGTTGTACCAACAGTTAAAAATATGTCACTAGGGCTTCCCTGGTGGCGCGGTGGTTGAGGGTCTGCCTGCCGATGTGGGGGACGCGGGTTCGCGCCCCGGTCCGGGAGGATCCCACATGCTGCGGAGCGGCTGGGCCCGTGAGCCATGGCTGCTGGGCCTGCACGTCCGGAGCCTGTGCTCCGCAACGGGAGAGGCCACAACAGTGAGAGGCCCACATACCGCAAAAAAAAAAAAAAATTGTCACTAAAAATAAGATGCTTAGACACAGATCTATCTGCTTTGGAGTAACTCAATAAATTGTAATCAAATTCAACTGAAATTAATGACATTGAACTCAGCTGACTGGGTATGTATGAAGTTTGTGTGTTAGCTATAAATCTCCCTTCCTGTTTACCATATTCTCCAGTACCTGGCCCTCATCAATCTATGATTCAGAGGACGATGTACAGGAAATGGGGCTGAGTAAGCACGTGACTTTCAGACAGTTCCTGAGCTTCTCTTTACCCCTTCTTTTCCTCTCTCTCAGCAAGTCCGGAGCAGAGTTGCTGGGATGAGATCAGAGCATGACATTGCTTGTACCTGTTGATCAAAATCACAGGGTCAGCACAGCATCTGCTCAGTCCTCTCGAGGCCCAGTGAGTATTTCTGGTTTCCTGGAGGCCTCTTCCAGGTTCGGTTTTTCCGGTTTCCTGTGGTGACTAGTCAAATAGGGAAGCATTGTCTCTCAAGATCGAAGGCTCAATCCTGTGATAAAATGCTTTTGTTATTCCTGTTCTGCCATGATATCTTTTATTAACTGGAATCATAAGAGATCTCATGTATAAGCAGAAACTGAGCAGCAATAATGAAACTTTCATAATCATTGAATGTCCATGCCTTGGAAAGAGTCAGGAAAATGTGCTTAAAGGGCTCAATGATGCCCAGCTCTACTGACATAAGGGACCTTGGGTCAGTGCAGATGTCAAATGGAGAGAGACAAAGAGAATTTCAAAATGCCCAGCTAACTGCAGTGAGATTTGCTGTTTACATTTGCATAGAGATGGCTACAGAGAGGTACTGGAGGGTCAGAGGATTTATAGAATTCTGGTCCTTCTGGGAAGTGAAGAATCTGGTAAGAGCTGGACATATTAACTGAAAAATACACTGGGTTATTTTCATCTAAGAAAGCAATTACGTTAATTTACACAGTAATGATTATCTTTGGAAGTGAAGATAGAAGAAATAGAATGTGTTTGGATATTGAGTAACTGAAGGGAAATTGTAGCAGAAATTATTATATGCTTACCTACCACTACTTTCTCCACTCTGTTTTTGTTCAGATAGACACCCACTTCAGCAAGAACATGTACCTAATGAGAAATAAGCCTAGTCTGAGGTCTATCTAAGTCAGTCATGGTGGTCCCATTCTCTTAACTAGTAACTGATTTAGGCAAAAACATGAGATATAATTCTGGCCAATGAGGCAAGAGGGGAATTCTGGTTGGGGGACTTTTTGTCCTGAGAAAGACACGAAGAAGAAACTGCTCCTTTCTTTGGCCATTGTTGCTTATGGACATCTCTTAGCCTGAAGATAAAACCAGAACACAAGGAAGGCAGAATCATACAGAAGTTGACCTAGAGATACTGATTATGCCATGAATGGAGCCATATTCCCTTGAATAGATTCTTGTTAAGTGAGACAACAAAGTTCTTTAACATTTAAACCAGTTGGTGTGACGTTTTCTATTATTTGCTGCCCAAGTCATTCTAATGATGTAGCTCACAAACCTAATGCATCATCAAAATCAGAAGAGACTTCTTCACACAATGTATACACCAACATATTATGTATGTGACATCCCCTCCCCTTTGATCCCTATCTCAAGTTGAGAAATAGCTAACCCTAAATTTTTATGACAATTAAAGAGCCAAGGGTAAGCAAGACAATCTTGAGGAAAAACAAAGTTACAGGACTTAACACAACCTTATATCTTGACTTATTTTAAACGCTGTGGTCTTCGTACATGGAAAGGCAAATAAACCAATGGAACAGAACAGAGTCCGAAAGAGACATACACATGTACAGTTGTTCAGTTTATGACCAGTTATTCTACACTGCAAAAGGGTAAGATGGTATTTTGAACAAATGGTATATGAGTATCCATATGGAAAAATCAGACAGAATTTGGATACCTTTGTAGAAAAGAAATAATTGAAATCCTCATCTTACACCACCTACAAAAATCAACTCCAGGGACACTATAGATCTAAACATGAAAGAACAATAAAGCTTTTAGAAGGTAACCTAAGAGTATTTTCATGACCTTGGTGTAGGCAAATATTTTTTTTAATGATACACCAAAACCATAGAGGGAAAGATTGATAAATGGGACTACATTAAAATTAAGATCTAAAAAGTACCATTAAGGGAAGGAAAAGTCATACTACAAATGGTCATATAAGACATCAGATATAAGATGTATATCTGACAAAGACTATATAAGGAACTTATGCAAAGCAATAAGAAAAACACAGCCAACTCAACAGGAAAATGCACAAAAGATATAAAAATAGACACTTCCTAAAGGGATTTGGCTAATTAACATTGACAAGATGCTCAACATCATTAGGAAATGCAAATAAAAACAACGTGATTTCAGATGAATCAGAATGACTGGAATTAAAAGAAAAAAAATACTTGCAACAAAATATTAGTGTACATGAGGAGCAAGTGAAACTCTCATGTATTGCTGATGTGAGTATAAATCAGAAAACTGTTTGGCCTTTTCTACTAAAACTGAACATAATTATACCTTCTGACCAGTGGTTTTCTGATGAATATTTAACATTCTCCAAGTGGATTTCCAACATAAATGTTGATTGATATTTTTGTTTATATTCACAAGTAAGACAAAAGTGAAGCCAAAAAGACGCGTTTGGGAACTTCACTCACTTGTTGATAACAGGAACGATTGTTTGCTGAATTGAATAATAGTTTTCAAATATTCAAAAATATTTTCTCAATTTTTTATGCTACTTACAATGTAATGGCTACCAGTACGATACACATTTACACTTAATCTGATTATTAATATTTTCTCCATCTTTGTAAGTCTTGATGATAAAGAAAACACTAAGTCAAGTCCCGATTTTTAGTAATTGCCAATTTCCATGGTATATTTACTACCACCAAAACCAGTGTAATGCTACTTACATGATGCTCTTGAATGCAGATTTGAGAAGAGATACATAGTAGCACACCGTTATATTTCTACCATATAGACACAATAAATGCAAATAATATTGAGAGAACAAATAATAGCAAAATATAGTAAAAGAAAAACAAGGATATGAAAGGTTTTGAGTATTTATTATTTTTTAAATAATTTATTTAATTGTAAGTTTATATAACAATTTTTAATTATGTTTAACAACTGGATTGCAAATTTCCTAAAGATTTAACTGTGGGCTCTTATAAGCCGGTACAAGACTGCTCCAGCCCACCACTGTTCTTGACCTAGGAACTACACTTCTTGATGTATATCCACAGAAATATGTACATGTGTTCTCCAAAAGACATGCACAACAATTTTTATTGCAGCAGTATTCTTAAAGAGTTAAATGTCAGAAACAATGCAAAGGTCCATCCAAGACAGAATGGAAAAATAAATGATTACCTTTTCATACCACAGAGTATGAGTCAGCAATAAAAATGAACCAATCACTGCTTCAGCAGACTCAACAAACAGAATGCTAAGCCAGGTACAAATGAGTGTATACTGTCTGAAATCAGACAAAGTAATCTATGGTGATAGAAGTCAGAAAACTGTTTATTTTCTGGGGTAGAGTAGGGTTGGGAGTGACTTGGAGGTGGCCTAAGAGGGACTTCTGGGGTGCTGACAAACTTTGATTTCTTTTTCTAGTTGTGGCCCCAAAAGTGGGTTCACTACATAAAATGTCATTGAGCTGAACCCTTAATGCTAGTATGTATGTATGTTATACCTTATAAAAAGGTGTACATTTAAAAAGAATCACTTAGGGAAGTGGTTTTTCTCACTGCATATGCCCTCCACCAGGGAATGTTATGTGATATCCCCTCCTTTAAAGGAAATGAACTGATTTTAAGACAAGTTATTGGAAAAAGTAAAGATGAGGAGCTGCTTATTGTTGAGTCTCTGGATAAAAGGGAAAACATACTCTGGCCCTTGGGAACATCTTTCCCAGGGAGTGAAAAATGCTTTGTTATAAGGACCTATTCCACTCTAAGAAAAAAAATGTATGATATATAAGATCATATTAAATTCAAGTTTAGGGAAAGTGATAGAAACCAGCTAAGAAGAGTCAGGGATGCAGTTTCTATTGATTTTCTCAGGATTCGAGGACAATGTGGGAAATCACGTGGGATTATCACACCATAAAACAGGGCAGACTGCTTCAATAAATGTACTAGAACATCATAGTCTCCTTGTGTAGAGTATTCTGATTCGGGGTTTGAGATCTTCCAGGAATGGTGATTCTGCCCTCCCAGGCTTTGTCTTACTTTAAGCCTTATATCATAAAAGCATTCTGCCCTCTCTGAGGTTTTGCCTAAATATATAAATTATTCTCTGTAGTGTTTTGGCTCCATATACTTACAGTGCTGAGAACACACACTCCACATAATCATTAAAATGACACAGGACATTTCTGAAATGTGAGAGGAATCAATCAGCCAACTACATTTTAAACAGCGGAAAATTGTTCAGGAAATTCTAGAAGGTCATAGTTAAAATGCATTTAAGTCAAGTAATGGTTTTAAGCAGAAATAGAACAAAGTATGGGAGACTGTCTTGTTTTGTCTATGTTCATTAAAAGGGGGTCATATGATCAGTACATACCTTTTAAATCTACCCTTTTGTCAACGTTTTAACTACTAAGAATCTCTTCTTAAAATCTGTTTCCCTCTATTCTCATGTTTTTTAAGATTCTGTATACCAAAAAATTACACATTATAAACGTCGACGTAAATAATAAACAGCCTAAACCGCAAAGTTACATAAGATGTTTGTCAAGAATTAGGATTGGAGCTGGCCAGAAGTAAGGGTGCTTGTTAAGTAAGGATTGACTGGGGTCTGAAATGGTTGCATAGTTATAAGGGGAGACCTTGAGACCATAAGGTTGGCTGCTGCTAGAGATACTGTTGTGAAAATGGCTGGTGGTGTCCACGAGTTTGATACAGTTCAGACAATTCAGCTTCTTAGTAATGCAGAAACATGTCTGAAACCAAATCCGCGATGGCCACCCGGCTCCATTTTTGGATGCCTGAACCACATTTACTCCAGTTTGATTTTTAAATGATCTTAACTATGTCATCATAAATAATTCATTTTTATTTGTTTAAAAAGGTATACAGTTGCCAAAGAGAAAGTCCACCCAGCCTGAGATAACCAGTATAATCAAAATTATGTAATAAATTCAATCCAAAGAAAAAAGAAGACCATTTTAGTATGTTGTGCTAACTAAATGAAAATATGATTTTAGGGACTTCTGCAAAATTAGAACTTGCATGCAAATCCCTATTACTGCCTGCAGTGCCTCTAGAGACCCAGGACATCAGTTTATGAACCACAGCTCTACTGTTTCATTATTATTGCATCAAATTTAAGAGTAGTCGTTTATATACAATGGATGCTGAGGAAATTTGGATATACCAATTAACATCTAGTCTTAAAAAAGTCTTCCGGGCTTCCCTGGTGGCGCAGTGGTTGAGAATCCGCCTGCCGATGCGGGGGACGCGGGTTCGTGCCCCGGTCCGGGAAGATCCCACATGCCGCGGAGCGGCTGGTCTCGTGAGCCATGGCCGCTGAGCCTGCGCGTCCGGAGCCTGTGCTCCGCGACGGGAGAGACCACAACAGTGAGAGGTCCGCATACCGCAAAAAAAACAAAAACAAAACAAACAAACAAACAAAAGTCTTCCACTGGCATTTTTCAGTCATTTACCTTGAGTTAAAACACAAAGAATTGTTATTAAAGCAATATGGGCATTTTTCCATTACTCAGTGCTTCATATTCAATTTGTGAGCTGGCTGCACTTGCAAGGATTCCCCTCACCACCTGACATCACTTAGTTGACAATGCAAGGATAGCAAAAAAAAAAATTATTATCTACTAAGGAACTATATGCGGTAGAAGTCAAAATGATTGCATAAAGTTAGGTATGAGATGATATACTAAATGTCAGTTGCCCACACCGGCCATGTTGCCCTTTAAAGACAGCAACAGCACTTCTATTATCATTGAAAGGCCACAAAGCACTTTTCTAGATCTTTGTCACAATCCTTAGAGGGAAATCAAGGAGTGTATTGTTATCCTTGGTTATGTATATGGAAATGCAGGCTAGACATTTGCCCAACACCAACTCAGAGCTTCTCCCTCCTAACTCAGAGCTCTGTCCACTATGACAGTGTGCTGCCCAAAAGATAATTACAGGTTCTTTGGCAGTGTTATGGGTTGAGCCTTATCCTCCCAAAAGATATGTTGATATTCTACTTTCTGTAAAAAGAGAAAAACCATGTGAAGACAGAGACAGGGATTGAAGTGATGCAGCTGTAAGCCCAGGAACACCAAGGACCGACAGCCACCATCAAAAGCCAGGAGGAGGCAAGGAAGGATTCTACCCAGAGTCTCAGAGGAAGCATGGCCCTGTTGACACCTTGATTTCAGACTTCTAGACTCCAGAACTAGAAGAGAGTTGTTTTGAGCCACCCAGTTTGTGGAATTCTGATACAGAAACCTGAGAAGACAAATACAAGTGTGAACACTTAAATTTCAGTTCAAGGCAAGAAGCCTGGAGACTAATTATTTCCCTATAAGGAAAATCTAACTCCCACAAATGAGCTGGGACATTTCTACAAACACTGACACAAGGAAAAAAAAGAAGGGATTTTATGTAGAACCACTTCTCAATCGTGATTGTAGCTTTCCATACCTCACTCTCAAAAAACCTCCTCGTGGGAGATAAAACCTCAGTGGGACCCCAGTTCCCTTGAAGTCACACCCTTTCCCGCACAGGTGACCTAATACTTTGTACATAATACTCCTAGCTTTTGTTGGAGACTTGAGCGATGTGCCAGTGTAAATCTAAAAACGGCAATATTGTTGGAATTCACGCTTATTGGGCAACAAACTCCAGACAGGGAGCAACTTAAAAAAATAAGATAAGGAAGAAAAAAATCACAGACTTTGTCCTAAGAGATAGTCTACAAATATTTTCAGCTGAGACCTGGTGGGTATTTCTAAATTGTGCTCCTCAGAAAACTAGCCCGTGAACAACTCCTTAATAGGGGGGTTTAGTAATCCAATGAGTTTAAAAAACACAGCATTCTCTTAGGGAGATTCCCTATTCACACTTGCAAATGAAATCCTCTGAGAGATATTAAAGTTAACATATTCACAGATGTTTTAGCTAATACTGCATTTCCCCAAATTATTTGATCATAAAACTCCTTTTTCTTACAACAGTCATTATTATCTAAGAATATATACTTCGAGAAACAATAGACTGTGGTATTCTTAAATCTCACCAAGTACGTTAGAGTGTAGCTCATGCAGGAGAGAGCTCTGACGTATTTACTTGCTGTTCTGTACTTCAGGTTCGCTTACCAGAAGAGGTACACCTGAAAAGCTTCATTGAATTACTGAGCATGAGGTATGAATTCAGGTCATGGGGCCTATGCAATTCGGGGGAACCCTTTAAGGAAAAGAATACAGAATGACCATGGGAACACAAGGCCCAGTTTCTTCCTCCCGCCTTGGAATAACCCCAGACAAGGGAGGGTTTCGGAAGTTTATACTTCACTCACTTCATTGAAAACCCATCTCTGCTTCAAATATGGTTGGCTCCATGAAATAAACTAGAAACTCAAATTAACAGTGGCATAAACAGGATAGGAATGTATTTCTCTCTCACGTAATAGTCCAGAGATAGACACTTGGCTGCCTTGTGCAAGGTTCCTTCTATATATCTTGTTACTCTGTCATTCCTAGCATGTTGCCCTTGGCACCAAGTTCCTTGTCCAGGCAGCTGGATTGAGGAAGGGCTGGAAGAAGGGGCTTGCTCTGGACTTAGGAACATGCTCTGCAAAGAACATTTAGAGCTTCTTCTTCCATCGCATTGGCCAGAATTTAGTTAGATGGCCTCCTTTAGCTGCTGGGCAACTTGAGAAAGGAAGGCTGTATTCTAGGTGGTCAGGTACCTCAGCTCAATGTCAAGGCTTTTATTATTGTAGAAGAAGAGAAAGATCGGTTTTAGGGCAGCTAGCATTCTCTCTCTCTCTCTCTGTCTCTTTCTTTCTCTCTGACTCATTAACTTTTTCTCTCCAGCTTTCTTGAGGTCTAATTGATCTCTCATTACCTTTTAAATGTACCAACTCAGAGCTTCAATATCTAGCACGGAGGCACTGAGGTCCCTAAAACCATCAGAATAGTCTTATATGTGTTTTTAGAAAAACAAAGCCTTTTTAGAAGAAAGTAAAATAAAAACCTTCCTGAACTGCAGGGGTCCCCGCATTCTTGGTAAGCAAAAGATACTCTCCAGTTGCCCTGAGGCCCCAGAAGACAGGACTGAACACGAGGTGAGGGCGGTGCCGAGTGAGACGAGGGCAGACCCAGGAGGGAAGCTGCCGCCAAAGCCGCCCTTCCCCGCCCCGCCCCTTGGAATCCGGGAGAACCTGGGGGGCAGAGAGGGAGGTGAGTTGACTCTCCTTGGCATCGAGAACCTTACAGCTTCTTTTTTTTCTTTCTTTTTTTTTCCGGGTGGGGAGAAGCGGGGACGTAAATACTTCACTGGAGGAAGGTTTAAAAAAGAGAATCTGTACTTGGATTGTTTGGAAGAGAGAAATGGAGTGGAGGATGGTCTGGGAAATCTGAGTAGGTTGGTTTCTGACTCTCTGAGATGTATATTCCTATTAACAGCCCGCTCTTTCTGCTCGCGAGCCTGTCAACACTTCAGCCAGCGGAAAGTTCCTGGGAACTGTCTTGGGCGTTTGGCAGGCGCGCCCAGGGCCAACTGTGTAACCCTCCGGGCTGTTGGGATTGGAATTGCTCTTTTAGGAGTGCAGGGCTGGAACAAAGAGGCCCTGTTGGGTATTTCCAGATTCTGGAATAACTCTGCCTTTAATGATGGTGTAGAGTTAATGTGATCTAAACTTGCCATACTCACAGGTTTGTTGTGTTTTTTCTTTGATTTTACTTTTTTCAAGCTGAGCTTAAGAGGCATATACTTGAATCGGTCGTGCACTCACCAAAGGGGTCTGTCTACTCCACAGAGGAGTTTAGATGCTGTTCCCAGCCCGGCTGTGGCGTAAACCTGCCCTGGTAAAGCAGAAAGGCATAGGGTATTGATTATAAAGAATCTTCATGGGCTTCCCTGGTGGCGCAGTGGTTGAGAGTCCGCCTGCCGATGCAGGGGACACGGGTTCGTGCCCCGGTCCGGGAAGATCCCACATGCTGCGGAGCGGCTGAGCCCGTGAGCCATGGCTGCTGAGCCTGCGCGTCCGGCTCCGCAACGGGAGAGGCCACAACAGTGAGAGGCCCGCGTACCGCAAAAAAAAAAAAAAAAAAAAAAAAAAGAATCTTCATTGCCCTCAGTAATGAACAACATTTAAACAACCTTTATTCTTTTTTTTTTTAACCTTTATTCATTTGAGGTGTCTATTAAACGATCTTGATAAGAGTGTGCTGTAATAAAAAAAATCAGATTAAATCTAAAGGAAATAATTCTTAAGGAGGTGGATGAAAAAATGTTGGCAAGGCCTGAACTTCTGGCAATGGCTAAGCAAACGTTAGGATAAAAGATTAATAGGTTCTAATACTTTATTCAAACAAAGCACTGTTTTAAAAAATACATCCGATGTCTGCAAAAATATAAACTTTGGTCATCTGATATTTTGAGTAAATTAATATACGTAGTGTTCTGTAATACTAATTAGTTTATACAGTGCCCATTCAAAGTAAGCAGCGACTAATGATTCAGAGTGATATGAACTGATGTAGAGGGTCACGTCTATCTTGGTACATTAAGTCCATTCTGTTGGTTTAGTTTGTGTGCATCATGCAGGACCCTGGGGTGGGGACGGAAGGGATACAAACATGGGAAGCTATTGTTGCTGCCACAGCAAGTGAATGATCCAGTGGGAGGAGATAACTCAGGTCTACAAATAAATATAATTCACCATATTTTGTAGTTGATGCTAAAGATGGCTACGAGCTGGAACAGTAGGCTCCCTTTTCGGAGACTGACTTACTGTGTGTCAGGCATTGGATTATATAATTTACATGATGTCAGTCACTGTAAGGTAGCAACTCCCTGTATGATATACTATGAGGAAACCAAGTAACAAGAAAAGGTAAGTAACTTGCTCAAGGGCAAAGCTAAAAAGCTGGGTAGCCAGGTTTCAGACTCAGACTGCTGGATCCTTGCTCTCTGCACTATAAGACACACATCGGACACACGCATGAGGGTGCAACTATTTCTGGTTGGGGCAATCATGGACTGTCATATAGAAATAGCATCTGAGCTGGGTCTTGAAGGATACACAGTTGTCCCTCGGTACCTGCAGGGAATCAGTTCCAGGACTCCTGTGTATGCTCAAGTCCCTTATATAAAATGGTGTAATGTTTGCATATAACCCATGCACATCCTCCCGTATACTTTAAATCATCTCTAGATTACTCATAATGCAATGTAAATGCTATGTAAATAGTTACCTGCACTAGGTAAATTTAAGTTTTGCCTTTTCGAACTTTCTGGAATATAAAATATATATATATCTTCTATCCACAGTTGGTCGAATTCGCAGATGCAGAACCCATGGATACTCAGGGCCCACTGTAGAAGTTTATGACAGAGTGGTGGGAGGGACTAAAATAAAGATATGGAGACCGAAAAGTACAGAGGCTGTGTAAGGAACTTAAAAGATGTCTAATTTGGCGGCAACTTGATGAATAGAGGGAAATAATTTGGAGAGGTTGAAGCTGGGTGGAGGGGGTGAGGGTCAAGCAGAGGTCCAGTGGTGATGATTCATGTATTGAATTGGGTCCAGGGCAAAAATCCGAGCTCTGTGGCCTGGTTTCCTCTGGACAATAGAGATCAAAAGGAATCCTAAACTCACTTTCCAATTCTGTGTGTATACTTCTCTGTCGGGGAACCCTCAGTTCCCTCTTCCACTTCCCGTCTCAGTCCAGGAGGGCAGCAGGCACCCCCATTCTTCTGCCCTCTCCCCTGGTCCTCCACTAGTCCCTGTCCAAAGTAGAACTGGTTGTTCCCTGGTTGGTGAGAACATGAGCCTCCCACTGGCCACTTTTTACCTGTGGTCAGAACACCCGTGTTAAAGGACAGTCCCATCTGAGTCGTTCCCTGTGTCCACGTGGTAAGCTCTATGCTTCCGGCCCAGGACCCTGATGGGGCTGCTGTCTTGCAGTAAGACCTTCTTCTATCCATCTTGATGTATTCTGGCAGCTAAGTGGACTCCTGATAATCTTGGACTCAGGGACAAGGAAACAAAAAGAAGCCTTCCTTAGACTTCTTTACCTAAACCTTATTCTCCAAATCTTCCTTGCATCGGAATGATTGAGTCCTTGCCCAGCTATTAATAAATCGGCATCTTGTTTCCTGGTTGGTTTTGTTCTCTGCATATATAGATTTCTTGCTTAGAATCTCTAAGGAAGAGGGGAACGGGAAGAAACAGAAGAGACTGGAGGATGAAGAGGAGGAGGGATGAGCAGGAAGAGGAAGCAGGGGAGAGGTTGGCGAGATTCTCATCACCAGCCCCAGGAAAGGCAGATACTTGGGGGTTGATGGGGGTGGGGTGAGGATGGCAAAACTTTCTGGCTTCATGTGTTTTCAGTTCCATACCCCGAAGAAGGGGAATTTCCCGAATTCAGTTTAATGCTACAAATACTTGTTGGGCCTGTAGTACATGTAAGAAACTGTTCTCCATATTGGGAGCTGGCTGGGCAAGGAGAGGAAAGAGATAGACTAGCTTCCCTCAAGGAACTACAGTATGAAATCGAGTGGATTTAGTTAATCATTGAAGTTTAATAGAAGAATTCACTTCTTACCATTTACTGCAAACTCTACAAAATATCAAATGACAAATTGACTCATAAGAGCTCTTAGAAGTGAGAACTGGGTGTCTTCCAGGGGGTTATATAAGACAGACAACACCATTTATAAAAATGAGCTTCTTTTGTAGTTTTTCTTGATTCTGGAAGCTTCAATTACCCTTCTCACCTCTGATAACTTTCAAAAATCATGCAGAGATGCTACCCAACAAGTGCCTTTTTAAGCAAAAGCAGGTCACTCCCCCAGCCAAGGATCCAGCTCTTTTCACATTTCATCAAAGATAACAGAAAACATTCAGAATAATTGTAAACAAAGAAACAAGTAAGAGATTTCCAGAAGCTAATATTTTTAAAATTAGATCTGAGAAAACACTATTGCAGTTGTTAGATTTATCCCCATCTTAGAACATCACCCTTAAAACTGCATAACTGGAAAATTCTTTGCAATGTTCTTTTTCACTGTTCAGTAGCATCTTTGCCTCTTCCTGAGCATATTATGCTACCAGACAGACTATAAACTTCACTCTTTATTACAGAAAATAGCTATAAACATCTACAGGAATATTCTTAATATGTTTTGCTGGTTTTAATGCTTTTCTTATGATAGTTATGAGATTGATTGGTTCTTTGCTCCAGTGTTCTGTAACTCTAGGCAATTAATAGCTTCAAAAAGAAACTAAAACCCCGGAGTTATGAGGGAGAATCAAACATATGCAAAATGATGAAAAATTGATGTGGAAAAGGGCAAAAGCAGATTTCACTGCTGACTTTCGGACAGTGGGCCCTGAGATAGACCTCGCCCATTTCTTCTCCATCTTTGACTCCTCTCAGAAGCCAAGTCCCCTATCAAATAAAGAAAACAAGCTAAACACTTAAGGGCAACTGCTATGACTTTTACACACGTGGATGGGAAAATACAATAAACACATGTTGAAAGGGACTAAATGGACGCCAGTGGAAGAGCATCAAGACGTGAGTTTTCCAGAGTGTGCCCTTCACTAGCAGAGATATTCGGGGACATTATATCAGTCAGTGTAGGAGGAGTGTGGCCTTCTGTACTCACAATCCTCCCTGTCCCTGGAGCAAATACAGAAGGAA
This sequence comes from Delphinus delphis, assembly GCF_949987515.2. Lineage (NCBI taxonomy): Eukaryota > Metazoa > Chordata > Mammalia > Artiodactyla > Delphinidae > Delphinus > Delphinus delphis. Next base: position 14,538,439 of record NC_082703.1, on the reverse strand, counting down.
CATTCTGCAGTTTTCCTGGGAATGAAATGACCCAGGAAAGACACTGTAGCAATTGCTTCTCACAGGGAAGAAAGGGGACACTGAAATGAAAAGAGGACCATCTGCTTTTGACATCAGAAAACACCTTATGTTGCAGAGAGTGTTCCTACACCAACCCGGGTGAAACTCTCTGGTTAATTCCGATTATGCCTTTAGGGAGAGGACGGAAGGTAGAGAGAATTAGGTTACTGTGCTCCCTGCTCCCTGCTAAGCTACCATTGCCCCCACTCTGTGTCTATTCATGGGCACATAAGGGACCTGGCACTCCGACCTTCTTCCAGCCAGCCTCAAGAAGAGATGTGCTTGGTGTTATTTCCTAGGGCCACCATTCCTTCTCAAGAAGATTACACAGCAGAGGTCTCAACATCTTTAAAGACTGAACTGAGGCTTCTCTCGGTCCAGCTCCTCCCCCACCAGCTGAGACCTCATTGTCCCTGACTGTAAGGGAGCAGCTCACTTGCTCAGCAATGAGTCGGTCGTGCATTTAGCTCCCTCTCAGCTGTATATTCGAGACTTACAATTGGCTTCTTTTATTCAACCCTAGTTCTTCAGTGGTTAAGCTTCTATACTGTCTTTAGTCCATTGGAGCTAACTATGACAATACCACAGACTGGGTGGCTTACAAACAACAGAAATTTATTTCTCGAAGTTCTGGAAGCTAAGAAGTCCAAGATCAAGGCACCAGCATGGTTGTGTTCGGGTAAGAGCTGGCTTCCTGATTCACAGCCAGCACCTTCTCTCTTGTGTCCTCAAATGGCAGAAGGGTTGAGAGAGCTCTGAGGGGTCTCTTGCATAAGAACACTAATCCTATTCATGAAGGCCCCACCCTCATGACCTAAGCAACTGGCAAGGGCTCCACTGCCTAATACCATCGCTGTGCAGGGGGTTAAGATTTCAACATAAAATTTTGAGGGGATGCAGACATTCAGAGCATGCCATATACTGTGCTCTCAGAGACTTTATTTGTCTTGTATTGTAGACTCCCTAGTAGCTGAATTGTTCCACTGTTGACTTAATTTTCTCCTTTCTTGTAGCAACGCTTGTCCTAACAATGCCAACTGCCCACCCACGTGAACTTTTTATGAATACCTGACCCACTCTTAGTTTGCCAGTTATCATGGGCATTTACTTTGTATATCACCTGGTTTTCTCCTGAGGACTAACTGTTAGCTTTAAGAATTCCTTTTCAGCTCACATTTCTGGGTACATTTTGTTCCTAAAATAGCTGACCTTTGACCTTACTTGCTTGTTCAAAAACCTGGCTTTCTCTTGACACTGTGGCTTTAATTGGATACTTAGTCTTCTCTTTTTCCACTTTTGCTAATTTTACCACCATCTAAACTCTGGTTTGAGAAAACTAAATCTGACAGCTGAAAAGAGCACTTAAAAATTCATTAATTGTATTATAAATTACAACTGTATTATGTTTTTCTGCCTTCTCTAAAATTAATATTGCTTCTCATGAATTTATTTGAATACTTTTGCTTATATTTGATTTTCATACATCTTACATTTTTAAGCAGTTAATATTTTTGCATAATGATACTGATAAAGCTTGAGACCTTCCCTAAACAAATAAATTATTAACTTACAACTGAGCTCTAGGTAGAATTATGATTCCTTCATTCGCTAATAACCTATCATAAGAACATAGGGATTTGAATTGAGTCATACCAGGGGCAGTCCATCCCAGTGTTCAGCTGTGAATAACTACTTCAAGTAACATGCAATGGTTGATATGCAGCTGTGCTACCTAACAAGCTTTAAAAGTAACTATTATATATCACAGAGAGCTAATAGCATATTATGGCCCTTTTAGTCATAAATTTGTCCATGTTTTTCATAATTCCATTTGTGTTTCGTAAGAGAACCACTTCTGCTGTGGACATCAGTCACTCTTTTAGGCTGTATCAAATAGAGAGACATAGGTACAGAAAGTGATGGAGGAGGAGAAAATTTTATTATTCATGCTAATAAAATGTAAAAAAGTATGGTTTCATCTAGAAAAGCAGACATAGATATAACTGTAAAATATTTTTGTATGTTTGGTGTCTTTAGTGTGAGGTAGGGGAAAGAATATAGACCTCAAAGTCAGACAGATCCAACACTGTCCTTTACTATCTTCATGACCTCTCTGAACCTGTTTCTTTAATCTGTTAAAAAAAAACTAATATTTACCTTTAAGGTCTGTTGTTAGAATTAAAATAATAATAAATGAACTCAGTACTTAGTAGGAAGTTAATATATGAAAGTAGTAATACTAGTAATACTAATTTGATATCTCTCACTTGGAAATATTCTTTGAATTAAAAAGTGAAGAAGGAGGGAACTAAAGAATTAGAGTTTTGTTTGGTCTTGGCAACATATAGGCAGAACTGTCAAAGGGAACATGGTCTAGAGCTGCACTGTCTAATACAATAGACACTAGCCTCATGTAGTTACTTACACTTAAAATTTTAAATTAAAAATTTAAATTAAATCTTTGGTTGCACTAGCCACAGTTTAAATGCTTGGCAGCCACATGTTGCCAGTGGCTACCATATTGAATAGAGCAATAGACAATATTTCCATCACTGCAGAAAGCTCTGTTGGGAAGTGCTGGTCTGGATCCAGAGATTCTCTGTAGACTTCATTACTACTGTCAAAAAGCAACTGTCTAGGATTAGGTGGCTCCTCACAGTGCTGGGAACTGGCCAATGCCAGTTTCTAGTTCCCTTTCCCCACCACGTTAATGGGCTTCTCGGTCTCTGCTCCCTTATCTCATCACACAAAGCGCCTTTGCACATTTGTCTGTTCTTATGGCATCTACTAGAGCCTGTCTTGTTTCAAGGTGTCTGTTCACTAAACCCAGCTCAGACCTTTGGGAGCATAGAACCCTTTACAGGAATAACTTCGTTTTCAAATTCAAAGTAATGATTGAAATGCCTCTCACTGTAGAATTTCAGGAGGAAAATTAAGGCTAGGGGATATACCCTATTCTCTTTAAAAACCATGGTATTTGGGCGGCTCCCTAGTTCCCTCTGTCCACAGCTGGTTCTATTCTGGCTGCACTAATTGGATAGATTAAAACATGAAATGTCTCTTGGAGGAATCAAATTTTTTGAGACAAATATGACAGTTATATTCATTGTTTGGGAAGATTTTTAAAAATTTTATTCTTGTTCATATTAAGGGCCATGTGATTCTAATAAGACCCATATAATAGTGAGTATGAAATGGTTAAACAATTAAACTCTGAAGTTCTGCTCCCAGGTAGAGCGCTTAATGATTTGAAAGTGTCATGGTGACTTAGAACAATAGAGGGGTCATACCTTCTCAGATCCATCAGGAAATTACTCTTCCTGCTTGAAATCGCTAAGTTTCAAATGTTTCTATTGCCCAAATAAGGCAGAATACAGAAGTTGTTGCCAGAGGGAGAAACGCGAGGTCACATAATAAAGTGAGGAGACATTCCCATTATATGGCAGGCATTTAACAGGGATCCTTGGAGAAATGCAGCCCCTTTAAATACAGGTGGTGGAGACCGTATCTAAAACCAGCACTTTGAACATCTATAATACAAGAGACTATTTTCTGACTTTAATACATAAGAGTGACAACCTCAGAACAAAACTCCCTGGGTCTAGAATCACACAGAAGATATATAAAAAGATCAGTAGAACCTGGAGGTTCAATATAAGATGAGAATTCTGACCAGACTAGAACAGAAACAATTCTACCAGCCTCATTGAAGGAAGTCAACAAGTCACCACTCGTTGGGAAGAAAGGATAGATACAAAGCGGTATGAGAGTTCTCACCATATATTAAAAATTGCTCAATTAAATTATTAAACTCTAATTAAATGTATATAGTTCATAATGTATAGTGCAAATTAGTCTTTTTCAATTCATTATTTGGTTTTTAAAAATCTTCATTAAAATTCATTTCCTATTCATAAATAGATAAATAGACCTCTTATTCATCATTTCTATTCATAGATAGTATTGACCTGGAACAAGCAGACTGCCAGATATTTCTCCAGCAAAGATGGGTTTATTTGGGGTTTGTAGAGAATTACATCTGCAACCATGTTGAGCCATGGGCAAGTCCCTGCTCAGTGAGGAAAGAATGCTTTTTTAGAGGAGAAAAGGCTACAGTAAACAAAGGGTCCATGGCTCTTCATTGGCTGAGTCCTTGCCTGGAAAGAAGAGGAGTCTTTCCTCTTCCTGTTGGGGCTCTGCTGTCATCACAGGGCATGAGAGCTCCCCCTTCTGGTCTCCAGCTTCTATTTAATTGAAGTTTTTGTTCACTGATTTTTTACAATAGATATTTTGGCTGGACTCTCAATTGATACTTGGATTTGAGATTGTGTGCTCTACCTTGCAATGTGAGGAAAAGGGTGCCCCACCCAAACATATCTTAACGGGACTTGTTTCTGCTTAGCCAGCTAACACAACGAGTCACGTTAGAGGAAATACAAGGTTGTGACACAGCACCCCCAGAGGCTCTGGCCGATCCGCAGGATCTCTGAGACCTTAATCTGCCTCTGTTTCTGATCTCCCCTTGTCTTTGGCACACTCAACTTTCAGCTGCCTAACTCTCCCCACTCTTAAAATAAGAAAACTCAAATTTCTGAGCCACTGAACAGGGCTGTTAGCTTTCCATGCTGGAGTTATGTCCTACCAAAGGCCTGATGAGTATCAGTGGTTTGTTTCCAAAATGTCTCCAGTTATTGTATGTGTTTTTATGAAAGATTAAAGAAGTAGCATTAATCATCCCAAGCCTTTCTGTCTTTCCCCTTCCCTGCCCAGGCTAAGCATACTTGAACAAATACAATAAGAGCTTTCACTGTGTTGGCAAGGATGTTTGTAAATGTGTGTGTGCGTGTGTGTGTTTACCCATGTGATTTATAAATAACCTAAGTGAACTAAGTAAAGTAAGTTTAGGCCATGCTTACCAGGAATATTAGGAAGCAAAGGCCCTTCAACATCTGAATTAGCTCTGGCACTGTTTCAGGGAAAACTGGCTCACATCTCTTGCATAAGACTTATGTAAGAGATTAGATGTGGTGCCTAAACTATTCCAGTTATCTACAGCATGGAAAAAAGAAAAGTATGCTACATTGTTGTTACTTGCTAGCTCTCTCAATTTCAAGGGATTCTTTGCTTATAGAAGTAAAGCATCTCAATTCTTAAAAAAAAAAAATAAAGGTTAGTTTTTCTAGTCTTTGTCACACAAACATATGTAGAAGTAAACCAAAAAGGAGGGGAAAAAAGCTATGGTACAGGCAATAAGTAGTTTAGAACTTGGGTAGATATTTAAATTAGTTCATCTATAAACAGTAACAAAAATAACAGTTTTACGATTAAACTTGAAACTCCAAAGCCACATTCCATACATAGCTATTACATATCACTGAAGAAATAGATTTTCCCACACCTCATAAAATAGCTCCTCAAATTTTAGAGCTCACTGTTTATTACCATCATCATTATATTCTGGAAAGGATTTAGATCAAATCTGATTTCCAGATATTTTGACCAAAAGAGAAATGAAGGACAGACATGACTTGAATCCAAGTCCATGTGCCCCATGCACAGGGAGGCCAAATGAACAGAGACGTCGGAGTCTGGAGTAGAGAAAGGTCTATCACAGGGCCAAGCAGGGAGAATGGGCAGCTTGTGCTCAAAAGACCCAAACAAACTCCCCGATGATTTTCAGGGAAGCATTTTTAAAGGCAACATTTGGCCCGCAGGGGTTATGACCTTCTTCTGCTGGTGAGGTAACAGGGTGGTTCTTCAGGACTCTCCTGCTCAGCCTGAAGTTACCATCCTCCACCTGGGTGTGGGCCTTAGTTCCAGTAGAACAACTCAAAGATATGCCTCAGATTTTTTTTTTTTAATATTTTTTTTTTATGCACTGGATTGTTGTGTATATCCCTTGAGGAGGAACTAGGACTCTGTCTTAATGCTGCACTATTGTTTCCTGACTGCTTTTCCTTTGTTCCCACATTCCCTCACTTCCCTAATTAGTAACTGCCCTTTGGAACTCAGGGAAAGTCTAGAAGGCTAAAGTCTTTTTCCTGCAAACCAGAAACAGGGGACACGGAAAGGCTTTTGTTCCCTGGGAGGGCCCCACAGGGCCATGCTCAGTTTCATAAGGTTCTCCTTGGTTCTCATTTCTGACATATATATTTTTCTCTTTGGAGCTGTGTGGTAGAGAGAAAAAAACTTAAAATGTAGAGTCAGGCCAGCTAGCTCAGGTACAGATACAGACATCATCGCCTACTTGCTGCATGACCCAAGAAAATTGCTTAATTACTCTGAGCTTATTTTCTCAATTGTAAAAGGAGAATAATAATATCTATCTCGTAGGGTTGTTATGAGGATTTAGATTAAAATAACCAACATGCGTTGAGTGCTTATGTGACACTGTGATTAATAAGAAGAAATAAATATTTGGTCTTCCAACTCTGTCCTTGGCACAGTTCCTAAAACCGTTGGAATTTCCTAAGTGATAAGAGTGATAAAGTTATCTTCTGTTATTTATAACAAGCCCCTTTCACCACCCAGAGTTTATGTTAATGAAATGACTTTTGGAAAGCCCCTAGGAACGGATGCTGGTCACCAGGGGTACCAACCAAGTACTGAAAAGGTGGGAACTTTTAGCCCCACCCCCTGACATCCAGGGAGGGGAGAGGGGCTGGGGGTTGAATCCATCGCAGATGGGCAAAGATTTCATTGGTCGTCTTACTTCAGGAAGCCTCCATAAGAACCCCCAAAAGGTCAGGGTTCAGACAGCTTCCAGACTGGTGAACAAGCAGTGGTGCTAGGAGGGTGACACACCCAGAGAGGGCGTGGAAGCTCCAGCCCCTTCCCACATACCTGGCCCTGTGCAGCTCTTCCATCTGGCTGTTCCTGAGTTATATCTTTTTATAATACACTAGAAATTTAGTAAGTAAACTGTTTCCCTAAGTTCTGTGAACCACTCTGGTAAATTAATGAAAAGCAAGGAAGGGGTCATGGGAACTTCTGATTTATGGACGGTTGGTCAGAAGCACCGATGTTTTATTTGGGCAGATTATGCTCAGAAACTGAGATTGTCTTCCCCAATAATTTATTTAACACAGGTTCACTGCAGGAATTATAATTTATAACAATAATATTTCACAAGACAACAGCATTTAAGATACTATTTCTTAATAAGCTAATAAAAAATAATATATTTCAAACCAGTAATAGGTTAATTACACTATTGTTCCAGGCGGAGGGGAAGTAGAAGGAATAAAGTTCAAATTTAGTCGAGGTGTACCTTTCTACGAGTTGGTTCTCAGCCGAGTCAGTCCTTCCAACAAAAAGTACAGAAGTAGAGTGTGTTGTAGTAGACAACACAGGAGCAGTTCTCCTAGACAGCTTACTATGTAACTGGCGTGTTCTCAGCACTTTATCTAGAAAAAACCATTCATTTACTCCTCATAGCAATCCTACGAAGTAGGTATTATTATTATCCTTCCTTTCCTGATGAAGAAACCAAGGCCCAAGTAACTCAGCTCTTAAATGGGATAATGGGGTTTGAATGGGGTTGTGTGACTCTAGAACCCGCCAGTCTGTGAAGTAACAAATATGTTAGCACTTAGCCAACCACAGGGCCTGTATTAAGTTCTCCTGAAGGGTCGTTACACTTATCTTTCCTCTTTCCAGAGAAGAAAATTTGCAATGGGGTAATATATGTTCCACCAGTCTGTAGCGTCCCCGCTGAGCCAGGATGTAGCCTTAGATGGCATTTACCACTTGTTTCGAGCTGCATTTCTGAGCAATCCCAGCAGGGCCCAGGGGGCACTGAGAGTTACTACAGGCCTCACACAGTCCCTGGGCTGGGCTTCAGCCAGAAGGACAGAAGTACTAGGGTGTGGGTCTTTCATACACGGCATTTTGCAAAACTTCATGTAGAAGGAATTGAAAGCAGATAGAGTGACCTAGTGGAATAATTAGGCTGGAATAATTAAAACAAGCCTGCAGTATCTGCATAAAGAAAACTTGTGCTTTATAATGGTTATTAGGAAAAAGACAGTCTGCACATTTATTTGGCTCATGTGAATTAAGACATTAAGTCATGGTGGTTTTAAGATGAGGTGTGGTCAGTCATAAAATTTCTTGAGAAACATTGAGTAATGAGGTAGATAGTGCACGTAAACTGACCACAGTGCCAGCCGCAGAGCAAATGTCAGGCAATTTGTCATCGTCTTACTATTACACTCTGTCTTATAGTACATAAACTCTTGAGAACCTCTGGTTGGAATGAGAAAAGTTTCTTTCCCCGAGTGTTCCTAGATGAGAGGATGGTTTGAGGTAAACTGCACCGATTTCAGTGTCTCCCGCAAAATCAAATACAGATAGCTGCTCAGGGCACCTGAAATGTGATGGAGGGTTACCAAGGCAGTTCGCCCAGACTCGTGTTGTTCTTCTGGTGAGAACCGCAATTTCAGGGCTCCCCTGTTTCACCAATCAGCTAGTTTGGTGGAACTGACTCACTTGGTCCTTATAATTAGTTGTCGTGTCTCTGTATACTTCCATATGGAAATTTGCTCAATTATTGTGAACTGTTAAAACCTATTATACAATTATATTATTATTATACAATTATATACAATTAAAACCTATTATAACCAAAACTATTATAGCTCTGTTTGCCGATTAGTGAAATAGTAAATGTTACTCGCCCATTGAGAAGTAGTTCTCCTTCTAAAGAAGTTTAGGTTCTTTAGATCTGCATGGCTTGAAAGTGACATCTAATCTTGGGTTCACTGCTCAGTTGGGTCTGCGTATATGAAGTATTTTTACATTTGTTTTAATTTAAAAAAATTTTAATTTTTAAATTTTTTTTAATTTGAAGCATAGTTGATTTACAATGTTATGTTAATTTCTGCCAAAGTGACTCGATTATACATATATATATTCTTTTCCATGCTATTTTCCATTATGGTTTATCACAGGCTATTGAATATAGTTCCCTGTGCTACACAGTAGGACCTTGTTGTTTATACTTGTTTTAGTATTCACTCTTTTTCAAAGTGCCCAAACCCATCCATTGGTAATACATGACCCAACTTCACTCGGTCATGTGAAGCATTCCATCCAAATACACTGAACACTGAAGGCACATGTCAGTACGTGGGTGGTGGAGCCCCCGCTCTCCCCTTGGGTTCTTGGTGTGCCGTAGGTCACAAGACAACAGCAGCTTACACGTAGGGACGCCTCCAGGGTCAACCTGTATATTAAATATTAATAAAGCTTACTTCCCATCTTGTGTTTAGATGAAAAATAAACAGAAATAGAAGTTCTCCAGTGAATCTTCTCGTGCACACCCAGAGGAGTGTACATCCCACTTGGAACACCACCACTCCCTTAAGGCGTAATTAAAGAGTTACTAAATGCTAAAATGAGAGCTCATCCAAACCCATTATTTTAAGGATTGGTGTGTACAAAGCCAGTGTCCTTGAAAGTTTTTCACAGTTGCTGCCTCCCCAACAAACTTTCCCTGGAAGTTACAATTCAATGCAATTCTGTTTTTCCGCTGTGTTCTCCTCCTACACCATTTGGGAGTTTTGCTGCACACAATTGCAGGGCTGGCTTATTCCATCTGAGAGTTTGTGGCAGGTCCATGATGGATGGCCCAATTCTAGCATAAATAGCAATACATTTCAGTTTGCTAAATACTATCACTGAAGGGGACCTCTGGTCCCCAGGGAGCAGTAGGATGTGGCAACATCAGCCGTGCAATTGTAGATCAGATCTGTTTTTATACACAAAGATGGTCATCAATATCATATTTAGATGTGGTATGAGTCAGAGATTTATATATGATTAAAATAGTTTTCAATATATTTTGCAGCAAGAATAGAAACATTAAAAATCACTCTGTTATGTTTATGCAAAAACAATTTTATTTACTGTAAGAGCTTTTTATTGAATGGCTTTAGAAACAGTGGACATTTTCTTTGGAGATGACCTGTGAGTGGATTTGTTGGTTTGAGGACGGCGCTAAAGTTTTGCGAGAATTGATGAGCTTCCTCTGCCCTGTGCCACCATGGAGATCGTTTTTAGGTGAAGAAAATACCAGAACGATTGTCCATGAATACAAGGCACAACCTAATGTTAACTATTTCCGCAGACTTTTCTTGAGATAGGTGTGTATTAATAAGAGGAGAGAATAAGGAGGAATTCGATTATCCTAGTATGTGAATAATAGCAACTCTCAGACGGTAAGTCCTAAGTGCCACTGGATGTTTAATTTCTGGTTTCAGAAGATCAATCAGCCTGATTCTCTGCTTTGTGCCAAGGAGTACTCATCACCTGGGGGCTTGAGAACAGATCTTCCTATGCCAGTTTTTCTTATTTCATGAACACTTCTGCCTACCTGCCAAACAAATCATCTCGCAGCTCTCAGGAGTTAAGCTCTTTGGTTAAATTCAGTAGCCAGCAGAAAATCCCCTCCATTACGTATATTTTGTGGTTGGGGGGTAGGCAAAGCAACAAATATTCCACAGTCTTTTAACAACTGATGGGATGGATTATCTCGTGATTTCTGTACTCGAGTCAAACACGGAGTGGCACTGATATTGGAGAAGATTTTGTATGTTTGTACCTTTTCAAACATTCAAAGAAGGTGAAGGAATAAGACAGAGAATGTCTGTACACCCATGCCATAGATTCAATAACAATGTCATTATTTTACTGTCTTTGTCTTTCTACCTATGTATTCACACACACACACACACACACACATACACACACACACACACACACACTTTTATTTCCCAGCATGCATTGATGATCCTTGCATAACTAATTATTTCTTTGCTGGTTGTTAAATGGTGATTTTTTAGTCTATCATTCCTTCCACGTGTATGAATGGGCATTCTTCTGAAAAGAAAGTCTTCCTTTCACTCAGCAACTCGTGATGTTGATAATTCTTCTCAAAAAGACCATGATGACCTATTTAAGATCATTTAAAAATCAAAATGGAGTAACTGTGGTTCAGGCGTCCAAAATGGAGTCAGATGGCCATTGTGGGTAGAGTTTCAAACATGTTACTGCATCACGAGAACTTGAGTTTTGTGAACTGTAGCAAACTCAAGAACACCACCACCAGCCATTTTCAAAATAATATCCGCTGGCAGCTGCCAGCTACAACATTATGGTCTCAAGGTCTCCCCTTATAAGTGTGCAACCATTTTGAACCCCAACAATCCTTGCTTAACAAGAACCCTTACTTCTTGCCAGCTCCAATCCTAATTCTTGACAAACAATTTATGGAACTTGCTGGGTTTTGCCTATATAAGCCTCCCCCGTTTTGTAGTCTGGCAGAACACAATTCAAGGGCTTCTTGAATCTGTGTCTCCCAGGTTATAGTCCTCAGCTTGGCTCAAATAAAATTCTCTTCTATTTCTTATTATACATTGTTTATTGATTATTTGTGTTGACGGCAGAGTAAATGCTTATTTTTTTCTCTATAAAAAATTCAGATTGGGGCTTCCCTGGTGGCACAGTGGTTGAGAGTCCGCCTGCCGATGCAGGGGACACGGGTTCCTGCCCCGGTCTGGGAAGATCCCACATGCTGCGGAGCGGCTGAGCCCGTGAGCCATGGCCGCTGAGCCTGCGCGTCCGGAGCCTGTGCTCCACAACGGGAGAGGCCGCAGCAGTGAGAGGCCCGCGTACAGCAAAAAAAAAAAAAAAAAAAAATTCAGATTGAGCTCTTGGCATGGTAGTAGCCTCCAATGGTGGTACTTCTTTTTCTCCTTCCTGTTCTCCCTTCCTTGCTTCCTTCCTCTTTCTTGTTTTCTTTCACCCTTTGTTAAGTATCATTGTGGACTCATAAATTCTTATTTATTCATTCACTGGGTTAAAATTACAGTCATTTTTTTGAGCTTCAAACAGTACAAAAGGTGGCCAGTTGGAGGCTCTTCAAACTGTGCCCTTTAAAAATTTGTTTGACTTTTTATTTTGAAATAATTTCAAACTTACAGAAAAGTTGCAACAATAATACAAAAAACCTTGGCATTTCCTCACCCAGTCATTAACATTATGCAACGTTTGATTTACCATTCTCCCCGCCTCTCTCTCTCTCTCTCTCTCTCTCTCTCTCTCTCTCTCTCTCTCTCAGCTGTTTTTTTCCCAGAGCCATTTGATTAAGTCCTAGTCGTGATGCCCCATTAACTGTAACCATTCAAGTGTGCATTTCCTCAAAACGAGGCACTCTCATGTAACCAAAGGACAGCCACCAAATCTGGAAATAACGGAGACAATATTACCATGATCACCAAACTCCCGTCACCTTCTCACTCAGAAAGAAATTTAGTGCCCAGCTCTTGGTGGAAAGAAGGCAGTTTAGAATGCTAAAACATGCAACCTAAAAATGAAATGTTTGCTGTGTAGTGTGTGCAATTCTGGTAACTGTCTCTAGACCTGGAACATTATTTCTCTGAATATCCTTGGAGTAAGGTCTTGTGGAAGAAGACAGTTGAGAGGAATTAGCCGTAAATCTGGTTCATTATTTTTGTTTTTCTCTGGCAAAATACATTCTTTTTCCATGTAAGGACCTAAACAACTACAAAAAGTTACTCTTTTTTTTTTTTTTTTTGCTGTACGCAGGCCCCTCACTGCTGTGGCCTCTCCCATTGCAGAGCAAGGCTCCGGATGCGCAGGCTCAGCGGCCATGGCTTAAGGGCTCAGCCGCTCCACGGCATGTGGGATCTTCCCGGACTGGGTCACGAACCCGCGTCCCCTGCATCGGCAGGCGGACTCTCAACCACTGCGCCACCAGGGAAGCCCCAAAAAGTTACTCTTAAGAGCAAGAGTTAAAGGGAAGACCCCTAAGCATTTGTAGGCCCTTGCTGACTTTCAAACTGCTTTTCCTGTACTTGTTCATCTCTAGAGCTGCAAACTTAGTTCGAATTTCCATTAAAGTTTTCAAATATTGTAAATGGGCTCCCAGTCTTGGCCTGTGCAGAGCAGAACTGACTTCCTAAAGCACCAGAAGTGTGGGCATTAGAGAACTTCAAAAAAGTCTTGCACTTGCAGGGGTTTCTGAAATTAGGAATATTAGGGTTTGCTTTTTCCCCCCTTCACCTTAATGGCATTTTTATTATTTTATTTTCTACTTCCCACATGCTGTTTTAAAAAAGTTTATTTTCTATTTAGTTTTTGAAAGTAATATTTTCTTTTTTATTTTTTGAAAATAGTATTTTTTAAAGATAAGAACCAGTTCGAACTATGAGGTGGTTTAATTGCTCATTAACATATTCTTGTGAAAATCTTAAATTATAACGGATATACATATATATCTAAACTATATATATGTACATCAGTTATATATTTATACTGTATGGGGAATAGTATAGTGATTGTTTTCAAATTAAAACACTTTATTCATGGATAATATGGATAGATTCTAAGGCTATTCTTAAAAATTTGTAATTTGCATAGTTGGTGTGGGATAGACACTCACAGGGCACTTGGGGTTTAGGGATTTGTGTTTTTTGTGGCCATAGCAGGATTATACCAGAACCTTGAACCACCCCCTCATCCTTCAGACCTTCCTTTTCTTCCTGTGCTTCCCCAAAGGTCATAAACGTAATGACACCTCCCTCAGTGCTTGACATGCAAGGGGCAATTGCTTTGCTGGCTTTGTTTCGTGGGCTTGTCTCTGGCAGTATGCATACAAGTGAGTTAAACCTTCCACTGGCAAACAGGACGGGAGAGACCTCACTCTCTTGCTGGCTGCACCACTTTTTTTAATTTTATTTTATTTATTTATTTTGGGCTGTGTTGGGTCTTCATTTCTGTGCGAGGGCTTTCTCCAGTTGCAGCGAGCAGGGGCCCCTCTTCATCGCGGTGCGCGGGCCTCTCACTGTCACGGCCTCTCTTGTTGCGGAGCACAAGCTCCAGACGTGCTGGCTCAGTAGTTGTGGCTCACGGGCCTAGTTGCTCCGCAGCATGTGGGATCCTCCCAGACCAGGCCTCGAACCCATGTCCCCTGCATTGGCAGGCAGATTCTCAACTACTGCGCCACCAGGGAAGCCCATGGCTGTACCACTTTTTTTTGGTTTTGTTTTTTGTTTTTTGTTTGTTTGTTTTTGTTTGTTTTGCGGTACGCGGGCCTCTCACTGTTGTGGCCTCTCCCGTTGCGGAGCACAGGCTCCGGACGCGCAGGCTCCGCAGCCATGGCTCACGGGCCCAGCCGCTCCGCGGCATGTGGGATCTTCCCAGACCGGGGCACGAACCCGTGTCCCCTGCATCGGCAGGCGGACTCTCAACCACTGCACCGCCAGGGAAGCCCGGCTGTACCACTTTTAACGTGAGTTTGATCTTAGCCCAATGTTGATCTTCTGGTCCACAGGTCATTAAATATTTTATGACCTTTCTCAATCGTAGGTCTGCCAGCTCTTTTTTCTCTTTATATAAGGTGTAAGATAAGCCAAATTATTGTTCCTTTTACTAATACTTAAAAATATATTTTGAATGGAACACACACAGAGCAAACAAAACCTGTAATATAGAGTACAAATATTATATTTTCTCAACATAGGTTTATATACATATGACTTAGCAATATAATTTACTTGCACTCCAGGAATGAAGAAACCTTTTTGTCTCTATTTTAAAAGTTTTGTTAATTTTTTTTTCCTGTAAATACTATTCTTTGTAAGAGATAACAGGCTCATTCTGAAAACATGCTTTGTAACCCCTAACCAAAGATCTCAAAAGTCATTGCTTGAAGTGACAGCTCACATCTCATGAAATGGACTTGTTTTGATAGTAGACCCTTGGATTATATGCTCCTTACAGCCCTTTGTATTCACCTGAGGAGAGGGTAATATACCAGTGGTATGACCCACATAACCACAGAGAAGAATCAATCTTTCCTGTATGTAGAATATGTCCCAGTCCTGCTGCCTTGCACGTATACTAGCTTATACTTCCCCACCTCCGGACTAACCAATGATTATTTTTACTTATTTATGACGGCCTTTCACCAAAAAGAATTTGAGGCAGCTTGCAAAATTGATTAATAGCTATTGGAAAACAGACTTCAGAGCCAAACGCGGGTTTTATCTGGAAGAAAGTTTCACCACAATAAGCATAACAGTTGATCAATGCCAGAAGTAACTTTAAAAATTGCCTAAGAAGACTCATTAATGCTCATTATGTACTTTCTGAGCTCTGGAAATACAAATGCACTTCAAAAGCTACATGATACAGCAAGTTACACCAATTTAAACCACTTGCAATTAAGGAGATATTGACAGCTTCCAAAATAAAAGACATCTGTGTAACAAAATATACAAACCTTGTCTTTTAACAGGAGCCACTTTTTGTCCAAATAGTAATTCGATCCAGCTACAAACAAAATTTTCCTATGAAAGAAAATGTGAGATTTGCTGATTTATTTTTTGCCAACCTGAAGAATTACCAAAGATTCCCCCCAAATAAGACCTAGGACTTTGGGATAATCCTGTAGTTCCCAATTTGGAAACTTTTATTATGGGGACATTGAGCTGTTCTGGATTTTTCAGAAGAGCATATTGTAAAAATATATCCCAAATCTGATTATCCTAGGCTAGTCTCCACCGTTTCTTGCTTGGACTACTGCAGTAGCCTTCCAATTGATTTCCTTTCTTTCATGCTCACCAAACTAAGGTCTGTTCTCTACAAGGTAGCCAACCTCTGAAGATGGAAATCATATCCTGAGCTCCTCTCTTCACACCCTTCACAGGCTTCCTATTTTACTCAGTGATAGGATTTTGTTACCCCACCTCCCCTCTTACGTGCTACTCTGGTCCCATCTCCCACTCCTTCCCTTTGTTCATTCTATTCCTACTCCTTTAGCCTCTTCATTATACTTCCAACAAGGGGAGCCCACTCCTACCTCAGGTCCTTTGAACCTCTGTTCTTTCTACCTGGAACATTCTTCCCCCTGTTATCCCAACAGTTTCTGCCACGAAGCCTTCAGGACTCAACTCAAATGTCATTGTACCAAAGAGAAACTTCTCTAACCGTTCACCTTATATGAAATCGCACACCCTTTCTCTCCGTCAAGCTCTATTTTTCTTGTAATACCGTATCATTGTTTGATATATTATACATATTTTTATCCGTTTGTGTACTATCTCTCCTGACCAGAACGTAAGCTCCATGAAGACAGGGCTCTTTTATCCTTTTGTATTCCTAGCATCTAGAACACTGCCTGGCAAAGTGCTCACTATTGAATGAACGATGACATTTACCCACAAGCTGAGATATGACATTTATTTACTTTTGACTGAAATTCCAACTGAGTGTGATAATACTGGTAAGCTCTCACAGATCAAATCTTCTGATTGGAAGTCATTTATATGAGTGCATCGTTACCTTTTGTTTTCGTTATCCCTCAACAAATTTTTTTAGACATATTTTTGTTCCTAACCACCCTCCTATGACATTTTAATACCGTAGATATATTACGTATGTTTTTATGTACTGTGTATATCTCTCTATGTATCTATATATCTGTGCTTTATATATAAAAAGAGTAAGATATTTTCAGCCACTCCATAAAAACCAATTTCTGCCCTCACTGAGAATGCATGATCTATATCTACATTGGCAAAAATTTGGAGAAATAATTTATTACCTAGTAAGTTAGTCTAGTGGATAAAATCTTCCTAAACATGAGGTCCATTGGAGAAAAATAATGGTCCTATTTGATTAAAAAAAAAAAAGGAAAACCATGTGAATAGCTGCTAACTCTCATTGCCACCTTGCTGGGCTATGTCTTCTGTGTGCCAGTTGTATTCCTTCTTCCATTTAGTTGACACGGAAGAATACAAGAACTATGAAAAATACAAGAAATACACTGCACACAGAACCCATGCCTTTGGTTTCCTGGCTATAGTGTTGCTGGCTATATTGGTTTTGATTATATGTCTGCTCTGTGTGCCCTCTTTATGTTATTTTGTGCTTCATGATATTTTTTCCTGCCTCATTCTTTTTTTTTTTTTCTGCCTCATTCTTGAAAGGACTCAGACTGCTTAAAACTTAAACAAAAAGCAATGATAAAATAACAAAATGAAAGTATAAGAAGTGTATTACAGTAAGAACTATATATTTGGTCTTTGTCAATGGTTCCTGACGCAGATCTTCTGAAACCCTTGGAATCTCCTGAGTGATAGAGATGATGCGTGTCTTCTGTTATTCATAACAAACCCCTTTCAACCATACTTGAGTTTATGCTACTACGGTGACGGTGACGCTTGGTGGATCTCTAGGTAGCTTCAGGATGGGGGCTGGTTGCTAGAGGAACCAACTATGTGATTAGAGTGTTGGAACTCTGAGCCCCAGAGAGGAAAGAGGTTCTGGACATCCAGAGATTGAGTTCATCGATCTAATCCTACAGAATGGAACCTCCATAAAAACCCCTAAATCACAGGGTTCAGAGAACTTCCCCATGGGTGATGCCTCTTGGTTCAGCGAGGGTGGCCCCTCAGAGAGGGCATGAGGGCCCCATGTACCTCCCCCACACCCCTCATACTTTGTCCTTTGAATCTCTTCCATCTGGCTGTTCCTGGGTTGTAGCCTTTGAAATAAACTGATAAATGTAATAAAGTGTTTCCCTGAGTTCTGCAAGAACGATTCTAGGAAATTATCAAACCTAAGAAGTTGATACAAGGCCAAGGCAATATGTAATTAAGGGCCAGATGACTAGTCTAAGAGCAAATGATTTTCAAAGTATATCCTGCAGAAACTCCAGAGAGGTGCCTTGGGGGCTGCTATAGGGATGGAGAAGGGGCAGGATTTAGGGCTTGGGAAGGTCAACAAGTAAGGTTCAAGGTCCACCGCTATTACCCTTTAATCTCACTTCTGTACATTTCTCTTTTTTTCATTCTTAATTTTCTTTTAATTTTTATTTTATATTGGAGTATAGTTGGGTTACAACTTTTGTACATTTCTTATGTTGGCATTTTGCATGCTTTGTTTAAAGAAGAATGTGATGATTTAATCTGTTCTGTGAAGTTCTTTTGACATTTGAACTGATTGAATTTGGAAGAATAGTTTCCAAAGGTATGATCACAGTTAATATAAACCCATTCAATCAGAAGATACTTCATAGTCAGAATCAGCAGCTGTTGTGACAATCAAAAGTGGAATACCAGCGTTCCAAGGATCTGCACTCAGCCTGTCTCTAAGGCAGTGGTTCTCTGACGTTAGCATCTATCAGAATCACCTGGAGGGCTTGTTGGAACAAGAATTCTGCTTCAGTAGGTCTGGGTGGAGCTTCCTGCTCTAGGCAGGGGAACTTGAAAGCAGCATAAATAAAAGTGGTTTAAAATCATTTAAAAAAAAAAAAAGCCAAAAGAATCAGAGGTGGGGTTTTTTGTTTTTTTTTAAGCACTGGAGTTTCATCTGCTCCACCTGTGGATTCCCCCTTGCTTTCCCTCATTTTAGTCATGGTATTAAAATTAAAATACAGGTGTCTGATAAGCATCAGTAACTAGAAGTCTGTTTTGAGTTTGTAGATCTTAGATTATCACCAGTTCCTGTTGGGAGACAAAAGACATTAAGAATAACAGAGTTGCAAATGTTCTGTTTCAGACACTCTTCTCTGAAAGAAGAGCAAAAGCAAAACAAGTCAGACAGGGAAAGACAAATGTTATATCACTTAGATGTGGAATCTAAAAATAATATAAATGAATCTATATACAAAACAGAAACAGACTCACAGACATAGAAAACAAACTTATGGTTACCAGAGGGGAAAGGGAGGGGGGAGGAATAAATTAGGAGTATGGGATTAACAGATACACACTACTATACATGAAATAGATAAGCAACAGGGATTGACTGTATAGCACAGGGAACTACATTCACTATATCGTAATAACCTATAATGGAAAACAATCTGAAAAAAAAAATATATATATATATATAAAACTGAACCACTTTGCTGTATCTGAAAAAAGAATATATATATATATAACTGAATCACTTTGCTGTATACGTGAAACTAACACAATATTGTAAATCAACTATATTTCTATTTAAAAAAAGCAAAACAACTCCATCCTATAAACAGCCTTCTCTATCATTCCTTATCCTTATGCTGCTATGTTTCCTTTATGACACTATTACCAGAAGATATCATATATACTTATACTGGCATATTATCTCTCTCTCCCTTTCTCTAAAGTGCAAACTCCAAAAGGGCAGGGATTTTACGTTGCTTTGATACTCCTGTATCTCCAGTGTCTGGCATGTAGCACACACCTTATAAATATTTCTTAAATACTTGCCTGGCATGTAGGACACACCTTATAAATATTTCTTAAATACATGAATGATTAATTGTGACATTGCTATACCTGGCTTCTTTGTCCTATGAAATATTGGTGAAGGCATTTTTAAAAATGTAACATTTATGGTTTATTTTCATGAATATAAAAGTAATAAGTTCATGTTAGAACTGAAAAAATTCAGGGAAGCACAAAGAAAGAAGATCGCTAGTAACCCCACTATACATTTTCATCTACAATTTCTGGTGTTTCCCCTCCTCGCCCCCCCCTTTCTGTATTTAAATAAATGAGATTACAGTCCAATTTCTGAGTTGCTTTTTTGGAATCTGAATATATTGAGAACACTTCCCCAAGTTATTTGATATTATTCTATGGTACTAGTTTTTTTTTTTTTTTTGCGGTACGCGGGCCTCTCACTGTTGTGGCCTCTCCCGTTGCAGAGCACAGGCTCCGGACGCGCAGGCTCAGCAGCCATGGCTCACGGGCCCAGCAGCTCGGCGGCATGTGGGATCTTCCCGGACCGGGGCACGAACCCGTGTCCCCTGCATCGGTAGGCGGACTCTCAACCACTGCGCCACCAGGGAAGCCCAGTACTAGTTTATTGATTGCATAGTATTACATTATAAGAATGGAATAATTTATTAAACTATGACTCTCCTTTTTGGAATTTAGGTTGTTAACAAATTTTCGCAACAGAAAACAATGTCGTCATAGGAAGATCTTTTGATGTATCTGCAATAGTGCATTTCTGAATCTTAAGCATCAGTCTGGGCTTGCATAGGAGGTGACGGTAAGCCATTTCAACAAGAAATGGAAGCTATAATGCATTATTGTTAGCAAATCTTCACATCTTGCAAGTGAAGTTAACCTTGGTTGATATGGATTTAGATATTTCTTTTTTAAAATTATTTTTTGATTTTTGGCTGCATTGGGTCTTCGTTGCTGTGTGTGGGCTTTCTGTAGTTGTGGCGAGCGGGGGCTACTCTTTGTTGCGGTGTGCAGGCTTCTCATTGCGGTGGCTTCTCTTGTTGCGGAGCACGGGCTCTAGGTGTACGGGCTTCAGTAGCTGTGGCACGTGGGCTCGGTAGTTGTGGCCAACGGGCTCTAGAGCACAGGCTTAGTAGTTGTGGCGCACGGGCTTAGTTGCTCCGCGGCATGTGGGATCTTCTTGGACCAGGAATAGAACCCGTGTCCCCTGCATTGGCAGGCAGAGCCTTAACCACTGTGCCACCAGGGAAGTCCCATATACATATTTCTTAGTTCCCGAGATCTTGTATCTAAAGACTTCTTGTGTTACCACTTACAAGGTTTATGAAAGATGTTTAAGATGTGATGTATTTCTGTTATCTCATTAATTAACTTCTGCTTTTATCTTTATGAATTCCATACTTTTGTGCTCCTCAGTTTTATTCTGCATCACCTCTTTTAAATTCCTTTGAGTATTTTCTTCGTCTGTTTTCATTTATTGTTTAATAATGAATGTATTTAAGTATAAGAAGTTAGAGTTCTCTAAGTTCAGTTCACCATATGAACAACATAACATTTGATAAAGAGTATCTGCATTGTCACTATTTTAATATAAAAATGTAACTGAAATTTAAAATTTTTTACCTAAGAGTTTTTCAGGCAATTAAAAATTACATATGTACTTACATACACAAACATCATATATGTGTGTGTGTGTATATGTATATATATATATATATATTATATATATATATATATGTATGTATAGTCTTTTCTTTCTAATTTCTATTTCTATTGTTTGGGATTAGAAACTGTCATAAGAACACAACATGAGTTCTACCTCCTTAATATATTTCAAAGTGCACAATAGCATATTGTTAACAAGGGGCACTACGTTACACCACAGATCTCTAGAACTCATTCCTCTTGTATGACTAACTTCTTACCTGTTGAACAACAACCCACCATTTCCCCCTCCCTCCCTCCCGAAGAAGCCACATGTGTAAGAGGGCAGGGCCTCTAGGAAGTTGGATCCCTGAATGACTGTGTGGAGCAGACCCAGCCCCACCTACTCATCACTATCTTCTGACTCAAGTTAGACTATTGTGTGAGGAAAGAAAAAACTTCCATTACGTTAACTGAAATGTTAGGGTTTATTTGCTTCAGCAGTTAATATCCTTGAACCAATATACACTTTCCTCCTTCTACACCCTTGCTTCTCAATTATTTCTGGATATATTTTCTGGATATAGTTGCTGGATCCAGATAGTCATAGAGTGACACGGAGCAGAGGATGAGGACGGCAAGCCGTGGAAAAGTGTGTGGGAATTCTGCAGGTAGGATGATGGTGCTTAGATGACCTCTCAAATCACCACCCTGAGGGTAGGGACACAAAGTCCCGTTTTCTAGTTTGAACAGCCCATGAAGGTTTTGAGTAATGCAGTAGGCACAGTTATAAAGTGTCTTCTTTAAGTATCAAAAAAATACATAAATATATATACACACACATATATATAAAACTTTTGGAGTAATAAGAAAATAATGGCCTCCATTTACTGAGCACTTACTATGTGCCAGGTATTTTAGAGGGCTGCTGCTTCATGAAGTGAAGACTAAGGATGCAATGTGGCCAGGAATGCCTTGGTACATTTTATCAATGTGACTTCATCATCACTGTTGGTAATGGGAACTCTGCCCTCATTCAGTGTGTGTTTTCTGCCAATCCTTGGTTTTTGGTGATTCAAGAGTTTTAATTTTTTAGTGTTGAAACAAGACATCTCTTGAAGTATGTGGCCCACTCCAGAGATGTGCTCCTTCCCCAGGACCCTCCTCTTTGGACTCCAGAGTCCATCAGCTGGGGAAGAACTAGATGGATCAAAGAGGATGCCCCTCGAAAGACAATATCAACCTCTGAGGGTAAGACAACAATCAATAATTTAGGAATATCTTTTCAGCAAGTGAAATCTTGTTTAGATTATCTTTATCATCTGATATTTAAATAACAGCAATGGTAATACATGATTTATGAGTAATGTTGGACAGATTACAAATAGCTTTATTGTAAACTATCTTATTCGTCAAAAATCATTCACTATATATTCAGGAAAAATACAAGGAAAAGCAAATTAAAGTGTACTGGCCGAGAAAAAAGTCAAAGAAAAAATTTAGATTCCTATAACAAAAGAAACCAGCACTAACAGATGTATTTTGCATTTAGTCCACCTAAAAGGTACCCCTTAAAAAATATAATTTCTGTTGTATTTTTAGGTTTAATTACAGTTTTAGATGCAGTAGTGGGAGGTGCTCAAAGTATTCTCTCTGCTTCTACTCTTTCCCCTTCAACCCAGCCTCTATACTGCAGTCCGAGTGGTCTGTTTAAAATGTAAATAAGACCAGGTCAACCCCCTGCTTAAAACCTCTCAGTGGCTTTTTCCTTTTACCTGAAGTAAAATCCAAATCTTTTTTATCTGAATGATCAGGATGCTGGCTTCTCTCCAACTTCTTGTCATTCCACACTTTTCTCTGCTCCCAAGAATTTTGTTCAGCCACACCAGGCCTTCCTTTAGTTGCTCAAACACACTGAATTATTTCTGACCTCATAACCCTTTGCCCAGGCTGATCCCTCAACACTGAAGCCCTTCTCTGCCGACTTGAAATGGCCAAAGCCATCTCATGTTAACATCACCTCTCGATATTAAGCATTCTGTGAGCTCCTGTAGGTAAATTAGGTGCCCACTGCCAGATTTTCCGTTACAGTGACATATCTTACACAGCACGGTGCCACATGGGAAGCATTACCTGGTCAGTAGACTATACTGTCCCACTAGACCAGGATGCGTGGGCAGTGACAGTATCTGTCTCACTCAGTGCCATGGCCACAGCATTGAGCACAGTGCAGGCCCACAGTAGATGCTCAATAATATACGTTTTTCAATTGTGGTGAAATACACCTCACGTAACCTTTACCATCTTCACCACTTTTCCGTGTACAGTCGCGTGGCATTAAGTACATTCACGTTATTGTATTATCATCACCACCATCCATCCACGGCACTCTTTTCGTCTTGCAGGTGTGCTCAATAATGTTTATACAAAGAAGAGATGCGAGGTCCTTGGTCCCGTTTGTAAAGTGAAGAATCCTTTGCCATGGAAAATAATCTGTCTCCAATTTAACCATTAGAGAAGTTCAGACTTTAACATATTTGATTTTTATAAATAAGGTAAGTGATGGACACAAAAGAGCTCTAGAAATACTTGAAGACATGGGCTTGGGAGAATGAAGTATTGAATAATACTGATAGATCTAAGTGAAAAGGCTGAAAAAAAGTGAATAAGAAAGGAGGTAAATAACACAGAAACAGGACGTACATTTAAACTAGCTTTAGCCTCTGGGTACAGTAAGATCTTTTACAGATGAATGCTCGTGTAGATGGTGCATTTCCTTCTAACATGGGCTCTCAGAGGAGTGTGTGGCCATTTGATTACATAAAAAAGGAATTGGAAGACAAGAAACCACCCAAGAGGTGGCTTGTATCTGGGAGGAATCATTTAGGTTTGATTCCTATGAGGTACTTCCAAAGCTACAAGACTTAAAACTCAGTAACTGACTTGGAACTCTTGTTGTCAGACAAAATCCTGGGGTGTGTGTGTGTGTGTGTGTGTGTGCGCGCGTGTGTTCAGAGTATTCTGCTAGGATTTTTGGGGCTTGTGGAGGAGGAAGACATATCTATCCTAAAAAGAAGATTTTCAATGTAATAAAACAAAAAAGAGTCAAATCAAATTAGAGACTGTAGAGCAGATATGTACAGATAATTATATACTTATGGGGTGTACATAATCACTAATTAAAATAAGAGCTGAGGGAGACTGAAGTAATGTGGTCTAAGCACAGGCAGGTCTAATGGAAGACAGTGTCTCCCAAAACACAGTGATTTAATGTCTATATAAACACTTTTCTGAACTAAGACAATTAGCATGAATGTAACTCAAATCTGCATAAGTTACAAGTGAATCCTTCAGAACTAACATTAAGCTCTGTAAATGCCATTATAAATCATTACATCTGAAATACTTCCTAACACAGAATTCTTACAAGAGACCTTTAGGAAGGTGACCAGGTATTCAGCCAGGTCAGTTTTTTAGCCTTTGAAGGATTTACCATTCCTTAAATCAAAACCTAACCATAAACGGAAATTAAAGACAAGCTCCTCCCCACCCAAAAGAAGCACTAAAAGTAAATGAACCGACTATACATCTCTAGGAGGTATGTTCTCAAGGTGAGCATTTCTCATGACAAGATACTTTCAGAAGGCAGCGCTGTGCTGAAGTGCTGAGCTCGGCAGAACTTGTCTGTTCCCATCAGTTAGCACAGCCTCGTCTGGCCACTGCTCTGCGTATTGATGGTGTGTAAACGCGCTTATGTAAGGAAAGGAGAAACAAATATACAACCAATGCAGCGCTGGCTACTAGTGCCCTTCGGAGTATGCGTGTTTTGGATTGTGCTTTATATACAACCCAAAATCCTACCTCAATAAATTTGTACAATAAGTTGCAAGCTCTTTGGAGAGCAGCATCACAATACACAATATGGATATGCATTTATTTCATCTTCTTTAACTGGATCGTCACTTCCTATTACAGGGATCCATCTGTGTTCCAACTAGACACTAATGGTGTATGCTAATGGGACACCTGGTTGATTTTTTTTTTTTTTTGCCTCTAAAACAAAATCATCTGTGTTTGTATGAAAGCCGTGACTTCTCTTTATTAGCATCACAGTTGGAGTTGATTGTCCGAAGGAGCCCCCTTCTGTAGTCTCTTCTCCCCAGAAATGTCCAGACACATCCTGGTTGCTATTACGAACCTCGGCTCTAGGTTTGAATCTAGGCTGTACCTCTTATTAACTGTGCAACTTTGAAGAAGTTACTTAATAAGTTTTCTCATTGGTAAAATATGGATAATAGTGCCTATCTCAAAAAACTGTTCAGCAAATGAAAGGAGATAATGCACAAGTGTGTGGCACGTAGTAGCGAATAAATGGCAGCCACTGTGATAATGGACCACCCAGTTGCATTTGATGATGTGCAGGCAAGGCTGTGTGGTCCACTTAGGGGAGCACTCTGAAGGTACCCAGCACAACACGAGCAGAGGCAGCCACCCAACCACAGTGCTGCCTTCAGGAGGTCAAGGCCTCCTGTCGTGGTCCGAGCACGGGTTGGAAAAGAATTTCCCGACACAAGGCACAAA
Source organism: Delphinus delphis (assembly GCF_949987515.2). NCBI lineage: Eukaryota > Metazoa > Chordata > Mammalia > Artiodactyla > Delphinidae > Delphinus > Delphinus delphis. Next base: position 14,512,880 of record NC_082703.1, on the reverse strand, counting down.
GTAAGGGAGATAGAGTTTATTAAAGAGAAGGGTCACTGAAAGAACAGCGGGCCGACTTCCTGGTAGCCAGGGAGAGTCGACAATGAGCATGGGTTGCTTGTCTATTTTTATAGCCAGGGAACCTGTAAGTCATCTGCTGACTGGGCAGAGTGTGTATACTTTCAGTGTGCTGAGCGGGAGAAAAACACGGCAAATGTCTTTCCTTATATGGGAGGGGAAAGGGACAGGGCATGCTGCTGGGGAGGGCTCTGGGACATTGCAGTGGTCACAGTGTGACAGAGCGATAGGAGCCCTGTAACTCTTTGTTCAGGCAATATCGTCCCTTTGAGTTTATCTTGTTCTTTGTCCTTGGAGCACACCACATTCCCCCCTCTCCTTATTTACAGGGCCAATTCTTTGGCCCTATTGGACACCCTGCTCATGTCTACCTACCTGCCTAGCTCCTTCTCTGGCATTCAGGAACCCTTTTTGTGAGGAGAAGGGGCGACAATCTCTCTGGCTGCTTCCTGCTGGGCAGGGGTGTCGTAGGGGCCCTGGGTCCCAATGCCCATTCTCTGTCAGGGTATATTTACAGAGGGGATGAGAGCCCACAGAATGATAAGGCGGCTTGTTCCAATGTAGTCCATGTGCCAACCGGCTGGTACCCTTGTTATAGCACCATCTGGAATTAAATCTTTTGAACCTGTTGGGAGATGAACTTAGATAATGTGTTAATAATGCAGGGGTCGAACAACGAAACAAAGGCCATCAGGATTAATGGTCCCAACAAGGGCAATTGCCATGTCCATATCTGGATCCCCAGAGAGGAGACGAGGCTGGAAAGCCAGCTGGGGCCCTGTCCTGCTCTCTCTTTTAAATCTTCTATTAATTTGATGTTTTTCTTTAGAATCTGAAGGTCTTCGTCAATGTGGCCGGAGGTATTAATATAGAAGCAGCATGTCTCATTTAGTAGGACAGAGACACCCCCCGCCTCAGCTGTTATAACATTAAGGGCCCTCGGCCAGAGAGCCTAGGGCTGACTGCTGTTCCTCGGTGGCTGCTACCGCTGCCTTCCAAGGTTCCTGGACCATGATGGTGAGATGGAGAACGCTTCTCCCTAAGGGGTGTGGCTGCAAACCAGAAGAGTCCTCCAAAGACGCTATGTATTATTTTGGGGCCGATCAAGAATTGGGTTATCATAAGCACGTCCCCCTTAATCAGTGGTTTGTTTTCGTCTCTCCCGGGCAGGTCTTAAGGCCTCCTCGAGGAAGGACGCAAGGTTGGGAATGCCTCCTGAGGAAGCTAAATCCTTTGTAGTCATAATGGTAGCCTCTGGGACTGCAGCAATAATCATACAGGAGCCCCTCCAAAGTGTGGGAAGATCCAGACAGACCCCGTTACCACATAGAGATGAAAATCCAGTGCCCCTGAAGGATTCCCCTGCTGTGGGTCCCCAGAGCCAAGCCCTGACCTTTTGGGAGTTTTCCTCTGGAAATAGACTGGGGTCCCATGGCCTAGGATTATATTGGGCAGGCCAAACTCCAAGGAAGTAATCATCTATACATAAAGGGGAGAATTCGGGCTCTGACTGATGATGGGTATGACAGGGGGATTGGCATAACGAATTTCAGAATATAGCTGAATTATGTTATATTTTGGAGGAGAATCTTGCTGGGAGGTTAAACTAAGTAAGTGTCCGGTGCTCACACTGACCCCCACGTATTTAGTTCCCAGGGCCGAGCTGTTCATGGCGATATGGTCTTCGTTAATATATTTATTAGTCGCATCTCTCCTTGAATTTCCCCAACACAAAGTGAAATGACCTTCATGTACATTATATTTATTTTCCTCTGGCCAGGGATCCCACTCCAGGCTAGTCTGATTAAAATTGAGGGTGTAGTTACACAGAGAGTCATTAAACCAGCCCCAAATGGGTCCCCAACCATCCGGGTTTTGGAGACAGAGCTGTGCCTCGTCTTGCCCAAGCTTGGGCTAATGCCCATATCCTGTTTTTCTCTTCATGAGTACAGCAGGTGGTCAGGACTACACATGAATGTCTCACCAGGTCGGGTCAAAGGCTATAGTGAGGACCTGAAATTCCTTAATAAAAGCGGTGGGATCCTGACGGAAGGAACCTAACTTGTTTTGAATTTGGGAAATGTCAGACATGGGAAAGGGAACATGGACTCCAATAGTGCCCATGTCTCCATTTACTACTTCCCTTAAGGGAAGCATATTAGAATCTGTTTCCTGGTGTTGGGCAGTCCACGACCTTGTGTGGGGAGGGGAGAGGGGGCTTTCTCCCTGATAAGGGGGTGACTGATGGGGAGCTGTGGGTTGAGGGGGGGGCAGGGGCTGAAGCAATGAGGGTTGATGGCGTGGGGGACAGGAAAGGTCGAGTAGAGGGTCGTCTAGGAGATCTGATGGAGAGGGAGACAAGAGGGGGTCGGGGGGGGGGGATAAGGCGGCAACAGAAAGACACAGGCGGCATGAGTCCCTCAGATCCAGATTCTGACTAAGGGCCATAAAGGTCTGGACATAAGGAACCTCTGAGTCCTTTCCTTGTTCCTGGCAAAAGAGATGAAGTTGGAGGATCGTGTTATAATTTAGTGTGCCTAAGAGGCCATTGTTCTCGGTCCCTCAGTTTATACTGGGGCCAAGCCGTGTTACAAAAGAAAATGAACCTCTTCTTTTTGAGATTTTTAGGGTCAAATTTTCCCAGTTCCTGAGGATACAGCCGAGGGGTGAGTCCGAGGGAGGCTCCCGAGACGAACCAGAACCCATTCTTAGCCTGTACGCCGTAGAATGGGCGCACTGAGAGTCACCGGCTGACAGAGAGGCGTCCCCTTTGTCCTGGTGACCTCTCCGTGCGACTAAGGCACAAAATGGGCCGACTGTCCCAACAATCGCATCCGACCGTGAGAGGTGACCCCTGAGCGTGCGACTAAGGCACAAACCATGCGACTAAGGAACCGTGAGACTCGAGCAGAGAAAGGAAAGAAAAGAGAGATTCCCGGGATCCACCGGGTGACTCACCGTTTGGCGATTCCCTGAAACGTGAAAGGCACTCCTGGGATGGCTCAGAGGCAACGCCTAGGCTCCTGTAAGTCAATCCGGACCGAGAAAAAGGTGAAAGTAACAGAGGAGACAGGCTGAGGAATCGGCCTCGTAGTCCTGCCGGGAAGGCGGCGGCCAAGGGGAGGGGGCTCAGCGTTCTGCATGAACCAATATGTGCCTCACGGTGCACGGAAGTTGCCTTGCTGGGGGCAGACGCTCTAACAGCCTGGTCCGTTCCATGACCCCCTTATCCTTTCACGGGAGTCTTCAAGCGGCAGGCGCCCTGATGGCTTTCAAATGCCTGACCCGTGCCCGCACGATACCAATCGGCCCAGTCTGCAGTCAGAAGGAAGACAGAGGGACCCTCACCCGTTCTGGGCGGCAGTTACTGGGGCGAAGTGAGCCGTGGAGCCTTCGGAACACACCGGGGTGTGGCTCTGGCCAGAGTCCTCTGTTGTTTCCCTGGCAACTTGCCTGTTCACAGAGGGTCCTACGGAATGAGGAGAGGAGGTGGGGGAGGAGATCCCCCCAGGAGATATTCCTGTATGGGCCACCAAAATGTCGTGGTCCAAGCGCGGGTTGGAAAAGAATTTCCAGACACAAGGCAGAATGTAAGGAAGATAGAGTTTATTAAAGAGAAGGGTCGCTGCAAGAACAGCGGGCCGACTTCCTGGTAGCCTGGGAAAGTTGACAGTGAGCATGGGTTGCTTGCCTGTTTTTATAGCCAGGGAACCTGTAAGTCATCTGCTGACTGGGCAGAGTGTGTATACTTTCAGTGTGCTGAGCGGGAGAAAAACACGGCAAATGTCTTTCCTTATATGGGATGGGAAAGGGACAGGGCATGCTGCTGGGGAGGGCTCTGGGACATTGCAGTGGTCACAGTGTGACAGGGATGAGTCCTGTAACTCTTTGTTCTGGCCATATTGGCCCTTTGAGTATACCTGTTCTTTGTCCTTGGAGCTCACCACACCTCTCTGCTACTTGCCAGGACTACATTAGTGTGTAACATCATCTTTTTTATTTATTGAGGTATATTGATTTACAATATTATATTAGTTTCAGGTATACAACTTAGTGATTTGGTATTTTTATAGATTATACTCTGTTCAAAGTTATCATAAAATATTGGCTATATTCCCTGTGCTGTACATTACATCCTTGTATCTTACTTCTTTTATACCTAATAGTTTGTACCTCTTGCCCCTCCCCCATCCCTCTCCCCTCTCAAACAACTGATCTGTTCTCTGTATCTGTGAGTCTGTTTCTGTTTTGTTATATTCATTCATTTTATTTTTTAGATTCCACATGTAAGTGTCTTTCTCTGTCTGACTTATTTTGCTGAGGTCCAGGTCCATCCACATGGTTGCAAATGGCAAAATTTCATTCTTTTTTGTGGCCGAGTAATAGTTCATTGTATACACATACCACATCTTCTTTATCCATTCATCTGTGGATGGACACTTAGGCTGCTTCCATATCTTGGCTATCGTAAATAATGCTGCTATGAACATTGGGGTGCATGTATCTTTTCGAATTAGTGTTTTCATTTTCTTTAGATAAATACCCAGAAATGGAATTACTGGATCATATGGTAGTTCTATTTTTAATTTTTTAATTTTTCTTTATGCAGCCTGCACTGGCCTTCACTGCCTTGGCCCCTGACACTAGGGGAGGAAATCATCCCTGGGTAGAAAGCATGGAGGGTCCCTGTGCCCCTGATTGGCATGTGCACCGTGGGTCAGAACTAACTTGATGATAATACCTCCCCTCTTTCCCCTTCTTTCTCACTCATACCTTTCTCCTAGAGCCCTCTTGTCTGCTGTCCTGCAGGATACCTGGGAGCTTAGCTCTTATATTGGATCAGGTAAACAATGGGTGTTAATCACACTCCTAACCCACACATAAATAAATTGGTGGGAGGCCTTGTTTCTTGTATTTGTCTAGTTTGCTTCCTGGGAAACAATGGCTCTCTCCTTTATCCAGCACTAACTAATTTCCGGAGTCACTGCTGTTATGATAATCTGTGCTGTCCACGACACTGTATGGCTGGCCAACCACTTATACTTTTACTGCCAGTCTCTCACGAGGACAGGCTATGATAAAAAGAAAATATCCAGGGAGATCACTTTTTCTAGCTGTCCTGTTATTGGTGAAAAAATACTTGCTTTCCTATGCTTTCTAAAATCACACACAGCCTTATTTTATTTAAGCATACAGACTTTTTTTTTTTATTTTAACAAAGATCCTATTTCAGTGGATAAAACATAGTTTAGTCGACTCCTGTTCATCCCATTGGAGAGGGAGGGATTCCTGCCCAAGGGTTCCTGGGATAGCCAAACATGACACCAACACTGGACAGGTGAGATCCACAGCAGTGCATCACAGCCCAGGAGAGGACACTGCATGCCATGCAGAGCCACCCAGGAGCAAAGTGAACCTGTAGTGTTAAGAGAGTGAGGTGACATCTGGTTCCTTTGGAGGATGTGATTGGCCTGTTTGAGTCATTCTGCTAGCTGGCAGGGAACTGAAACTCACTACTCCAGGTGAAGTAGGATCTGCCTTCGGTTTCCTTGATTTGGAGGCTTACTTGGCTGGGACCTCGTCCATAGGAGCAGAGTGGGGAGGGGAACTTCCTATTAGGACATGCAGGGCCCTCCCAATCTCACCACATATCAAGGCAACAGAGAATATTTCATTTTAATAATTAATTATTAAATTAATGATTAAATTTAACTTAATTTTAAATCTAACACCAGACATGTGAACCTCGTGAACCTCTCATTCTCTTGGTGTATAAAACCAGAGCAGGTAAAAAGACTTTTTCCCCTACAAGCTACCCAAGGCTAGGACAAGGCAATACTGTGAGAAAGAAGCAATTATTTGGTATCTTCAGGCAATGAGACATTTTATTTCCTTTCCTGAAATGTGGATACCGTTCTACTCCTACCACCTAGCTTCCAGTCATTGATTAAGAGGGGAGGGAGATAAGTTTATCTGTTTCCCAGTTTAGATCCCCTCTCAAAACAACAGAATGATTCATAATTTTCTTATGTACTCCGTAGCCACTACTTCACAACCTCTCTCCCACCCATTGTTGAAAAACGATTTTCTTTTCTTACATATTTCATGGCACCCTTATTTATGTTTATATTATTAATATCTATACTTTGGACAACATTATAAAGCCTTGGAAAGTCAGTGCATGCTCTGTACTTTGCAAAGGTCATTATCAGAAGGATAAGAATAAAGGAGTGGCCTCCACCTGCTCACCTCTGCCACCTTGGATTTGACGTCATTAACACCGCTGCCCCTTTGTCAGGCACTGCGGGTGTTGTGATTGGGAGAGAGAGTGTGCTTCCATGAACACAGGACGTGCAGGAGGCATATTGGATTCCTTTGCCTTCAGCATAACAGAGGAGGTGGCCCCAAACACCGTGGGAAGGCTCCTGATGCTGACCTGGGGGTGATCCCCTTCTCCCTGGAGCTCCGTGGCCTCTGGGCTTGGCCTCAAACAGGTAAGTCCCTTATGTTCCTCAGCTGGGATGGCCTGGTTTCAACTGTAAGCCTCCACTGATGGTCTTGGGGGCTAAACAAGGTTTTTCCAGTGAGCAGAGCCATCTCTTGCAACTGAAGGGGACACAGCTGAAGGTGAAAAGAGTGGGCAGTGTCTAGTTTCAGGTGGCGCTGTTGTGTGTCTTGACTGTGGATGGCTATCTTTACAAACTTCAAGGGAAGCTGCCTGGTTAGCTCCAAGGTCTTGGTAGGCCCGGGCCTCTTTCCCGAGTGTCTCGCCACACCTGGCGCGCCCCTTGCAGCTGGTTGGGCCAGGAGCATAGCATCAGGTAATGAGAGGCTGGGGCCGGTGGATCCCGGTCACCATTTGCACTTGGCGTGTCCGTGGATCACTTCTCTTTTTGCTGGTCTGGTTGAAGTCGCTCTGAAAGATCGCTGCGAACTTGAATTACCACGCGCTCCCTTGTGCAGGTAGTAAGCAAGCTCACTGCACGCTGCTTTACCCTGGGTAAGAAGGCAAGGCAGACGCGCGGATGCGCAGCACGGCCATCATTTATCAAGACAGCTCTGCATGGCTCCGCATCTCGCGGGCCTCCTGTGTTCCGCAGGCCTGGCCGGCAGGGGGCTGACCCACAGTCTGCGCAGGCCCCACTTCTGCTCCACAGCCCCCGGGTAGGGGGCTCTCAGAAGGGAAGGGGGTGCAGATTACCCTCCCTTCGGTCCTTTGCAGCCAGCTGGGGACGAGCCTGGGGTCTGGATGCAGACTGCGCGCATCCGAGGGCACCGAGCCAGATGTGGTGGCGCACTGGGGAGGGGCCTCCCCTAGCCTCGTAGACAGGCCCGTTCACCTTCGCATCCCTTGACCTGAGCCGAGATGCTCAACTGCTCGCCTTCTTCTGATCCTCCACCTAAACCACCCCGTGGGGCCACCTTTAAGCCTCTGCTGCCATTGTGACCTGGCGCCGTCACACCGCCCTCTGCCCCCAAACCCCGCAACCGCGCTGACACCCTGGGTGGAAGCACGGTGCGCTTGTGTCGACTCCACCTCCATGGGGAACGGCCCACCCCTCTGGGGGCAGACCCAAGGGGGGTTTCTTAATTACAAAATGAAAAATTTCACATGTGGGCCCAAACTGCTTGGTTTTACGCTGGAAAAGTAAGAAAAGGCAGGCGTCTGTTTGTTCAAAAATGACAGCCTCCCTGAGCTGGAAGAGACTTCAGAAGTTATATGTCACAACCCCCTCATCATACACAGAATTGGAGAAACTGACCATGGGTGTGCACGATCCAGGTGGCTTACCCTCTGGGTAAAAGGGGTTTTGGCCTTATGACACGCAGCAGTCTTTAAACTCACACCCTGTTGGCCGTTGCAAACTTTTCTTACGTGTTGAGGTGGCTCTATTTTTTTCCCCCAGATAAACACGAAACAACTTTGATTTATCATAGAAACAATTCCAAGACGTCCTTGAAGCAAGTTGTTTATGTAAACAGATACAGATGAAAGCTTCATAAACTCCGTTCTTGCTGTGGCTGCGTTTGAGTTAGTTCCATTTGGAGCCAGATAACTTGGCCACATCAAATTGAAGGGAAACAAAAATGAGCTGTTTTGTTACTCAAAATACCCCTTCTTGTTAGAAAGGTTTGATCCGAATCTAGGGAAGCCTGCCTATGGGACAGGCCTTAATTTTTTTAGGCCAGAGTTGATGTAATAGGGGACAATGATATCTTGATAACTGGATTAATAAATCTTCTAAGGCCAAAGGCACTTGTAGAAAAATTATCCTGGTAATAAACGTGCACGTGGGAAACTTTGGTTCCCTCCATGCTGGATGAGAAGTATCGTCACCTTAGACCTGAGTCAGAGATTTCAGGTCCTGAATTTTCACAGACAAAAACCAGAGTCAGGATCAGGTTAAATTAGTGGCCAGAATTCTGGGGGTTCCTATGAGTTAATCAGCTAGCAGTGGGAAGGGTCATCAAAACTGACACTTGGGGCTTCCCTGGTGGCGCAGTGGTTGAGAGTCCGCCTGCTGATGCAGGCGACACAGGTTCATGCCCCGGTCCGGGAAGATCCCATGTGCCGCGGAGCAGATGGGCCCATGAGCCATGGCTGCTGGGCCTGCGCGTCCGGAGCCTGTGCTCTGCAACGGGAGAGACCACAACAGTGAGAGGCCCGCGTACCGCAAAAACAAAAACAAAAACAAAAACTGACACTTGTATACTGAAACATATTCCCATACGTCACATTTTACTTAGAGCTCTGGTCAAGGCGTTTCTGATTACAAGGCATTTTATTCAAATTGATCACGTGTTTTTGATTTGGTTTCATATGGGAGTTGATGTGATTAACTAAGTAGAGACATAAGAATATGGGAACTAATCCTACTGGGTTAGATCCCTGGACCATTCAGCCCAGTATTCTCTTATCGACAGAAGTACCAAAGGATGGATCATAGGAAAGCATTGTCTTCCTTGACTAAATTAAATTTCGGTAGAGTCTGACTTCCTTTAGTAGTATTTTAATGTACCAGTTCTTAAACTTGTTCAAAACCCTTTAATAATGCATTTTGTTTATTTTTGTGATAACTCGTGTTCCATGCTGGATGAAAGAGTTCTTCATGTTTACTTATTTCACTTGAGTTTGAAAGAATGTCCGTTCTTACTTAAGTTTGAAAGACTGTCCCTTCATCTAGCTTTGTCACAGTTGGAAAGGAAATGGAAAAGAGATGCTTCTCTCTGGTGCAAGGCCGTAAACCAGCCTGGCCTACAGCAGGCACTGGACGCTGAATAAAGATGACCTATAACGCGTATCAGTCTGTGTTGCACATCTTCCTCCTCCGCTTTTTTCTCCTAACTTTCTCAACGACTAACCTGGTTGCTTATTCTACCATTATGTCCTTGTTTTGACTCTCTGATCTGTACGTGTTCACCTCTTGGTTATGAACTCTTCCATCATCTCTCCTTTTTTTGACACTGACCCTGGAGACCGTCTTGGGACACAGATCATCTGACCTAACCTAGTCACTGGTGTTTTTCTACCTAACGTGCATGATTTCCTTCACCAGTTCCAACGCCCTCCCCATACAACCAACATACTTCAGTCTTTCAGATGAAATGCTACAAATATTCACTTTATCCAAGTCACTCATTATTTTATGAATTGCAAACTTGAATTCTTATGATTTATCTAGTAACTCAGATTCAAAAAATGTCACATAGCTGAAAATGAGGCAAGCAAAGGTACACTGCATGCCTTTATCGTCTAAACCAGGTGACAGCCCAGTCAAGCTGTACAATCCTGGGAATGTACAAATGAAACAAAACCACGCGGGTGGGGGGTAGGAGCAGGGGCTCCTCTGTATTTGATGGGCGTGGCGAGTTGACTGGGGATTTACCAGTTTACCAGATTCCCAGCACATACATGAACTTTCAAGGAGTCAATTCACTTGTTGTTTTTCCTTTTCAAGTAAGGTGATATTACAACTTCTCTTTCTCAAATGTAATTATAATTTTGTCCAGTCCTTTCCTAGGAAATCATGTTATAGGTCCATTCCGCATCATTAAATCCATAGACTTCGCTCTCCCCTGTAGCTGTGGCACAAATGGCCAAAGCCATTACAAGCAGAAGCTGAGCATCGAAGCACACATGTGTGTATCCTCTGTGTACCGTCTGTATGGAGCACCAGAGTCCTTTCCTTATTCTTTCATTCAATAGCTTTTTTTATTGAGGACCTATTATGTGTTCTAGACACTGAAAATCCAACAGAGAATAAAGCAGTTTATAAAGTTTTCCCTGTACAATTTATATTCTTGGGGGAGACAATAAATAAGAAAAAGAAGCCATGCAGTATATTAGGGATAAATGCTAAAGATAAAAAACAGGAAAAAGAGATAGGGAGACCAGGCAAGACATCACAGGTGCCATTTGCTCAAAAGTCTAAAGGAAGAGAGAAAGGCAGCCTGGAGGATCTCAAGCAGAAGAGCATCCCTGGCCAGGAGAACAGAAAGGACCAAGGTCCTGCGAGGCCGTTGTGTCCGGAGAAGTATGAGAAAAGAGAGAGCAAAAGAGCTGGAGGGTAGGATAGACCAAGTACTGACTTCTGGGTCATGGTTGGGACTTTGGATTTTCTTCTGAGTTAAAATGAGAAATAGATGCTGTGTTTCGAGGAGCATGCTGTTTATGTTTTGAGAAGATTACGCTGCCTGCTGCGCTGATAACAGAATGCAAGGGTGTCATGACAAAAGCAGAGGCCAGTGGCAGCAACCTAGGTGAGACATGCTGCTAGTGGCTGGGACCAGGGTGGTGGCAGGGGAGGAGTGAGTTGGAGTCAGAGTCTGGATACACTCTGAAGGTAGAACCAAAAGGATTTTCTGGCCCACCATGTGTAAAGTGTGAGAGAAAGAGAGGAGTTGAGGATGACTCCAAGATTTTTTTGACCCACGTAGGCATCCTACCAGGTCTTCTCAAATGTTCAAAGACTTTCTGATTTTCCCAGGAGTTTAGTAAGCATTTCTAAATAATAATAGTAATAATAACGTTAGATCTTATCCAAACGAATAGTGCTTTATAATTTTCAAATTATCAAAGCTTTATTTGCTATGTTAGGCTGTTTGTTTCTTTGTTTTCTTGATTTATTTATACATGTGCACATATATATATTTGCTGATTATAATTTTTCTCTATATCTGTTTCCACTTGCAAAATTTTTTCTCTTACCTAAAGAATACCAAGACCCATTGCGTTATTTTAGGAGAGATGCTGATAGCTTGAGCCAGGGTGATGGTGGGGCTGGCAGGGGTTTGGGGAGCAGCGGGAACAGTGAGAAGGGGTCAGAGTCTGTATATATTCTGAAAGCAGAACTAAAAGGATTCTCTGGCAGGCCCGATGGGACATATGAGAGAAAGGAGAAGTGAAGAATATAAATTGTCCTAGTGTGTTAATGGTAAATATCTTTTTATCACTGATGAGAATGAAGAATATTAGGTGATATCATTACTTTGTGTGTGACTCATTCAGCAATGATTATCTAGTGCCCTCAGTGCTAGAGACACCTCAATGAACAAGATGGGCAGAAATCCCAGTTCTCAAGGAGCTTACATTTTAGAGGAGAGAAACACTTTGTGTATATATATATATATATATATATATATATATATATATATATATATATGATGTCAGGTTGTCAGGTGACAGTAAGTGAGGGGTCAGTGGACAAGAAAGGAGGATAGACAATCCAGGAGACTTTATATGTAGTTAATTCTTAGAACTTCTTAACTAATGTATGGGATTTTTTTCCTATGTCTATTTCTAGTTAACAGCTTGATACTGGGAAATGCATTCATTTTATCAATTTGACTACCAATAAAATAGAATATGGGTTACATAGTATTTCTAGGTTCTTCAGAGTATTAGAAGAATTAAGAATGGTGCCCTCGAGCACTTCAACAGTGTTCCCCAAGGGGATAACAGAATACTTTAATACTGGGCAGTATACTTGCTCAGACAGTAGTCATTGCAGGCAACTGGGTTTAGACATCTACTTACCGTCACCTCTATTTAACCTACTCAGTTTGTCCTCATTAGGGCTCTTCACTTAGAACACCATTATAGCAATCATATACTGTATTTTTAGCATCTTATATAAATTTCCCCACAAATGCCCGTTATATAACCAGCTCCCCTCCCCCCCAGGCTCTCCTCCAGCCTCTCACAGATTTATATAAGGGGCGAGGAGGGGCGTATGGGGGGATCCCTATCCAGTGACTGCAAATGTTCATGTCCCAGAGATGGTTCTCCCTCCTCTGGACAGGGCTGGGCGTGCACCACCCAAGTGTGCTTCTGATCCCTCTTCTCAGCAGCCTTCACCTTCTGCTGTTATATTTTCATCAGGTGTCACATTGCTGTGTTCCTGTGTCTGGGAGACTCTCTGCCTCCTCTCACTGTGTTCAAACCAACCCCTAGGACTCAGCTCCAGAGGCAGAAGGCACCTGAAAGAGAGTTCCACTTCTAGCATTTTTCAGATGGCAAACGAGGCTCAGCAAGGCCAGGGGATTTCCTCCCGGATATAGAGGCATAGACGCGGTCAAGACCAGGTCTCTGGATTCCCTTTCTAGTATGACTTCTATTAAAGCAGCATCTTCTCAGGTCTAAGAGTCCTCGTGTATGTAAAACGAGGGGTATGCAAGGTGGCTCTAAAGTCCCTTCCATCTGTGCCTTATGTACTGATACGCTATTATTGGGTATGTACTGATTGTTTCATTTTAGAATTCACTGTTCTCAATGCATTGACTAGAATGTTACCAACTGAAATGAATCAGGAAGAGGACATAATTTTGCTTGGCTCTTTTAAGCTTAAATTCAATTTCTGTTTTTTTAATGGTAAGAATGTGAGGAAACAAATGGTAAATTCACCCACAGTAAAAAAAAAAGAAAAAGAAAAAGGGGTTCAAATACACACCTTCAGGTGATTTGTGCACAGGAAAAGCACTATGTTACGTGATTCTTAAATAGTTTATCTAACTATACCAGGAAAAGTCTCCTTCTGGTGCAGTGGGGCGGGGGAAGGCAGGGATACGCAGGGAATGATGGTGATAAGCATTTTCCAAATTAGGAAATAGATATGCTTTTCTTCTTACTCTCTTACATAACTGATCTATTTTAGAAGACAACACAAAAAAACTGAAATGAAATACAAATCTCATGATTTTACTACTTTGTTAGCAAAGACAGAAGTAACGCTGGAAGGGAAAGAGAGGAGAGTTTCACCCCATCCTATTCCTCTTGGCCCGGAGGATTTTTTTTTTTTTTTTTTTCCACAGGATTCCCTCTCCTCCATGGCAGCCTGCTGGGTGAGTCAGAGACCAAAGTCCAAATTTTAGAAAATGAATGAAGAAAGATACTAATTTTCTCTCCTCTGAATTTAAAAAGCAGTCGCATCAAAGTACATCTCCTCTTTTGGTGGCATAGCATGACAGACAAGTGACCGGTCTTAGAGTCAGTGATCGTTTTGCCCCAGACTTCCTGATTCAGAGGGAAATTGTGCTGCACACAAAGGCCACAGAGGCAGTACAACCTCTTACATAAATAAGTTACATAAATGAGAACCAGTTACGTAAATGTATAAACGAGCAAACAGGAATTATAACCATTCACAAATGCCAAGGAGAACACGGCAAGATTCCTCCTACAGTCCCATTTTTCCCCCTTCACATTATCATAATTGTACTATTTTATTTCACACCAGAATCAGATATGGCTATTTGTCACATTTATTGGGGAAAGAAATTCCAAAGGATAAATGATGCTTCATATTATTTTCTGAACCATATATTTTACTTTTGGGGGAAATTCCCTAATAAAACCTGATTTGAACTATACTTGATAAGAAACATAAGCATGTTTATCAACTTATACTTTTTTTGTGTAATCGTGAACACATGTATTCATTACTATTGTACATTTTGCAAGCGGCTCTTAGGATAGGAATACATCACAAAAGTAAATGTCCATGGGCATATGGATATTTGTTTTACTACTTATGGTTTCAAGTTTCAGATGAGTATGTGGGCATCTGACTAATGTCATTCTTCTGTTTATGGAGGGAAGGCAGTGATTCAGGGGTCTAGAATTAGATTCAAGGTTGTGCTTGTGAATCAATCCCAATACACCACACTTCAGATGATTAGGAGTTGCTCCTTGGGTCTCAGCTGGCAATCTGTTTCAGGTTCAATGTGGATGTTGTCTTGGGGGCAGTGTATCTACGTCTCTGAAGTCGTGAGATTTGCTAATTATGTAGTAGAAACACATGTAACTCAAAGCAGTTTTGAGCCTAACTGCCTGTTCTCTGTAAAGAGGGATGTTGATTAAACGTTAGCCAGTTTCATACATAGTATGCTCAGGTTGAGTCCCTTTAGCTCCGTTTTGAAAATCTCATGTGAAATATTTTTATCTAAGATCTAATAATAGTGGAATGCGAGTAAAGTGATCTTAAAACGTTTGTATATTATTAGCTGTGTGATTTTGGGCAAATAACTTTCCCTCTCTGGGCCATTGTTTCTAACCATTTGAAAAAGGACAGCATTAACAATCTAGTACCATATAATCAAATCTATAAATATTTTCAACGGAGAGCTTTAAACCCGCTACCACCAAGTTTAAAGGAAATATAACCCATTATACAAAAACCAGATCATTTTCCTTCTCTTCTGTGGGCAAAACTGCAGACCTTGCTTGGGTTGCAGTGATATGACTTTCCTGTGAAAAAGCATTCACCTGGTGTTTTCTCTTTAAAAATGCCAAATATAGGCCTTAGCCAGCTGTTGGGCAGTAAATGAGATGTGGAGAGGAACCTGTGGGCCTCCTCCCTCGAGATGGTGGGGGGGGCGGGGTTAAACCAGAAAAGCAGCAGTAATTTGGCACCAGGGAAAACTGTCTTACACTCTGGAGGGAGTCGCGTCAGGTAGGTGAGTAGAGTTATTTTGTTCCTAAAGTTGACCTACTCTAGACTTGGGGAGTCACAAAGTCATCAGACTGACTTTGCGCGTTCCTAAGCCCTCTGCCTCTACGTGTCCATCTGTAACTTGGGCATAAACTAGAGAAAACGCAGATGAGCACCTACACTACACCGGGAGGCTCCCAGGGGCCAGGAAGAGAGGGCGGGTCCCCACTCAGGTGGGCGTTTATGTCCGGGAAGGGTGGGCAGTTTGGGCCTCAGTCCCGCGAAGCCTGCTGCCCGGCAGGAGAGCACCCACGAAGCAGGGATTAGGGGAGAGTCCGCGGCAGGTGCGGGGTCGTCCGACGGAGGTACCAGTGGGGCGAGGGAGGTCTGGGCTCCTTCGGGCTTTGTTCGGTTACAAGCCAGGCCCTTCTTCCGGAGAAGCCAATTAGATCCCCGCTGGGAGATCATCTGACCTCGCGTCTCCCGCCAGGAGGGGCTTCGGGAGGGGCTGGACAGGCGGTAGGATCCTCGGGGACCCGGTCGCGGGGCGGGGGTTGGGGGGGGAGAGTGCGGGGGAGTCCCGGGCGCCTCCGCGCAGCCCGGTCCCGCCCCGCCCCGCCCGCGCCCGCCAGGCCCCGCCCCCGGGGCTTCCCGGGCGCGCGCCGCCCCGCTGTGTCCGCGCGCCACGCCCCCCTGCTCGCGGGCCGCGTGCGGAGCCGCGCGCCCCGGAGGCTCCGGGACCGTGGCGGCGGGCGGCGGCGGCGGAGCAACCCTTTGCGGGCCATGTCTTCTCCGGTCGTAGCGAGGAGCTCCCAGGGAGAGAGCCAGGAGGCGGATCCCCGGCCGCGGAGCCGGGGCCGGTTCTGGGAAGTGGGCGGCGGCGGCGACCGGCTGGAGCGCGCGGCCGCGGAGTCGGAGCGCTGGGAGCTGCTGCTCCGCCGGGGCGAGCTGCTGGCGCTGGGCGGCCACCTGAAGGGAGCGCTGGAGGCGTACGCGGCGGCGCTGCGCCGCGGGGCCCCGGTCAGGCCCGAGTGCCTCGGTACCCTGGTGGACTGCCTGGTGTTCAACTACCGGCTCCGCCACGGGCTGGGCTGGAGCGCGACCCCGGCGGAGGGCGCCCACCCCGGCGCCGGCGGGCTGCTCAGCTGCCTGGGCTGCCGGGGCTTCCTGAGCGAGCCGGTGACCGTGGCCTGTGGCCACAGCTACTGCCGCCGCTGCCTGCGGAGAGAGCTCCGCGCCCGCTGTCGCCTCTGCCGGGACCGGCTGCCGCCCGCCGCGGCCGCTGATGCTGAGGGGACCTCCCCGCGGCCGCCGCCTCTGGCCGCCGCCATCGCTGCCTCGGGCTTCAGGACCAGCGTCGTTCTCAACCACCTGGCCGAAAAGTGGTTCCCGGGCGAGCGGGAGAGAGCCCGGGCGGCCGGGCGTCTCGGGGAGCTGCTGCACCAGGGGCGCTACCGGGAGGCCCTGGCCGCCGCCTGCGAGGAGCTGCGAACAGGTGACCGCGCGGGCCCCGCGACCCCACCCTCCTTTCCCCGACGGGCGGGCGGCCACGAACTCGTCTACGCCCCCGGGAGGCTTCCCGAGGCCGGCTGCCTCTCGTGGGTCGGGTCTCGGGGTCCTGGAGGGTGTGGGAGGGGGCGGCGCCCCAGGGTGCTTCGGTCACAGTGGGGATCGCCCTCGAGCCGACTGTGACGCGGCGCGGGGTTCCCTCCGCTGCGGCCTGGCGCTGTGGCGGGCGCGCCCGGAGTGGAGCGGAGCGGCGCGGCGCGGGTGGCCGGGCGAGGCCGCCCGAGCGCGGGATGGGGAGGGAGTTGGGCGAGCCTGAGCGGCTGTTCTCTTCCTGCCGCGCTCTTTCCGGTAATTGGCCGCTCGGGCCGGGCCGGGTCCGCCACGGGGAGACGCCAGCCGGGGCGGGGAGAGGATCCCCAGACGAGGCTGGGTGTGCAACGTATACCTTGGTCTCCCACAAAAGTCACCGGGGCAATTGGAAACCGCTGGAGGCAGAATTGCATAAGCGGGGGGCGGGGGGCGTTGTGTAACGGGTGACGTCCGGTGGGCGTGGCAGGAGCTCGGCGCCCGCACCCCGCACCCGGAGGCCCCGTGGGCCGCCGGGCTGCGGAGGTGCTCCGGGTTGTTCCAGTCTTAGCTGAAAATGCCTGCCGACCTGGTTCCTCTTGATGATTTCCCCCTGTGTGTGTCAGGGCGTGCTTATTTCAGAAGCACACGTGTGCTTACTTTCGAAAACACCTAGTTCACGGTAAAGATAAAGAGTCAGCCTCTGATCGAGTTCGTTGCCACGCTTGTTTCCCTTTCCACTCTTGATCAAGCTGTGGGGAAAAGGCCTTGAAGATCTTTTGTCTGTTTCTTCGCCTCCAAGAAGCAGTTTCGGCCTCCTAACTTAGGCTAGCACTTTTCTTTTTGGGCTGTGGAAAGGGACGTTGCCGGAGTTAGTTCGCTGTGTAAAATTAAGAGTTGTTCTTTAATTCGGTGGTTTTCTACCAGGCGGATTTTACTGCCCGCCCCCCAGCCCCAGGGGACATTATCTGGGGCAATATCTAGGGAGATTTCTGGTTGCCACCCCATGTGGGAGTGGTGCTGGTGTATCTAGTGGGTAGAGGCCGGCGATGCTGCTCAACATCCGGCGATGCACGGGACAATCTCCCACACAAAGATCAGGCCCCAAATGTCAATTTTGTCACTGTTAAGCCTTGTGTTAAGTAAGGATGTTTCAAGACTAAGGTCTGTACAGGCATGGAATAACACTTGGGGAAATAATCCCCAGGAAAACAGACTTCCAGAATATAAACTGATGCGAAGTATGAGGTGCATTTATAAACTGTAGCAAAGTATCTTGTTGTAGGTCTTTTACACTAAGTGCCCAGTCACTTTGAGCTAGTTAACTGTGTTGAGCTGTTTAATACCTTTAGAGTTCAAAGCACAAACTTGGCATATTTTCAGTATCTTTATGGGAGTAGCAGTTATAAAATAGAATGATAGATCCAAAACAAAAGAGAACTATTTGGAATGCAAAATTCCAATACAACTCAGCCTCTCTGGGTGAATAGAGTATGAATGGTGAAGTACAGACCATCTAGGACATGGTCCTCCTTTTTTTTTTTTTTCATTTATTTATTTATTTTTGGCTGTACTGGGTCTTTGTTGCTGCGCGCGGGCTTTCTCTAGTTGCGGCGAGCGGGGGCCACTCCTCGCTGCGGTGCGCGGGCTTCTCACTGCGGTGGCTTCTCTTGTTGCGGAGCATGGGCTCTAGGCATGCAGGCTTCAGTAGCTGTGACACGTGGGCTCAGTAGTTGTGGCTCGCGGGCTCTAGAGCGCAGGCTCAGTAGTTGTGGTACACGGGTTTGGTTGCTCCGCGGCATGTGGGATCTTCCCGGACCAGGGCTCGAACCCGTGTCCCCTGCATTGGCAGGTGGATTCTTAACCACTGCACCACCAAGGAAGCCTGGTCCTCATTTTTTAAATGAAGCAGAAGCTGCAGCAGTGAAATGACTTGTCCACAGTCACACACAGCCAGCTGATTGTGGAGGCAACACCATGTCCTCCATTCCTCCTAAATGTTGAACCAGGGTTCATCCTACCGGTATAACTCATCCAATGAAAATGTTTAACATAAATTTCCAAGGAATTTTTTTGTCACTAGTGTAAAATAAAGGATGAAACTTACTGACAGCCCTGTTCAGTATTAACTCCCACTGATTTAGTGGTTTGACCTCTTAAATTAGGCATTTGGTAAGAATTCAGGTCCTAATCCATGGAAGAACACGGAGTACATTTACTAATTAAGATTTAGCTTAATGTTCTATGACCAATAATCTTTTAATTAAAGAAGATTTGGGGCCTGGAGTTGAGGATATTATTTTTAACAGAAAAAGACTGAAAGATCTATTCTTTCTCCTTTTTTCAGTTTGCATAGCCTGCATGTGGGAATTCTGTCCACTCAGCTGCTTAATTCTACTTTAGCAGGACTAGAACCCAAGTCTCCTGACTTTCACCTCATCAGTCTGTTTTCCCCTCATTTTTAGGTCTTTCAAAAATCATTAATTCCATAATCAAAAATGTGTCTGAATGGTACTAATGAGGATAACTTTTTTCATCCTTTGAATTTTTAGTGCAAAGTAGGAGGGAAAAAATCTTAGAGCTAACAAATTATAGTTGGTAAAGTACAGATATTATGTATTTAACAGTTTATGGGCATAAATAAAAAAGGTTTAGTAGAGTTATAAATGTACTTGTAGAGTTAAGCTTTAAATTTTTGAGAGCCAGGCATTTGAAATGTATTTATATAATTATACAGCTGTAGTTACTTAAGATACTTTCATTATTGTTAACAATGGAAAAAGACCTTCACTATAATTTCTTCGTATAATTCTTACAATGAAACAAATACTATTAACTAGAAAAAATAATCTAGTCTACAGTTAGCCCACACACATCCAAATTTAATCCCTGTCAACAAGAAAGGAAAGTTAGAAAACCTTTGCCAAAATCAGAACGTTCCCATTGAGATTACATAAGTTTCTGTTGAACTGAAATATATTTAGATAACATTTAATCCATTGATCTTTTGGTATTAACTCTCAGATGTTTCATAACTTTGTCTTTTTAGTATTCAAGGATATTATGTAAGTCTTTTCTGCATTGAACCTTTATACTTAAGAGTCTTTTGAAATAATGCAACTTTGCTGTGCTCTCTTTTATTTTTTTTCAATAAAGATTTTTTCCCTTTTTGTTTTTATTATCTTATTTTTGGCTGTGTTGGGTCTTCCTTGCTGCGCGCAGGCTTTCTCTAGTTGCGGCAAACAGAGGCTAACTCTTCACTGTGGTGCGCCGGCTTCTCATTGCAGTGGCTTCTCTTGCGAAGCATTGGCTCTAGGCGTGCGGGCTTCAGTAGTTGTGGGCTTCAGTGGTTGTAGCACATGGGCTTAGTTGCTCCACGGCATGTGGGATCTTCCCGGACCAGGGATCAAACCCGTGTCCCCTGCATTGGCAGGTGGATTCTTAACCACTGTGCCACCAGGGAAGTCCCTCTTCCTTTTATTTTTAATGAATTTTTACCCTGACTTGCCATTCTCCCCCCCAAAAGAACACCAACAGAACAGTATAATTTACAGTTTGAACTGGTTAAAAAAAAATAAAAGTCGTAAGGAGGAGAATATTTTATTTGAAATACTTGGAGAAGGAAGGTTTTGTTTTGAATATTAATTATGTAGTCCTTGACTATTACCAAGTATTTTTAAATTCTTTGTCATTTCATTGTCATAAAGAATCCTGTGGAGTACCATTATCCTCAGAGGGAAATTGAGACACATAGGGTTAGAGAATGCAGTACAGCCTAGTAGTTAGAGCTGTGCATGCTGGTGTCTGATGACCTGGGTTTGAATCACAGCGCGGCATCCACCTGCTCTCTGGCCTTGGGCCTGTGTTTGACCTCCCTGTTTTGCTTTCCTTATCTGAAAAGTGAAAATAGTGTCTACCTCATAGAAAGATAGCAACCATAACAACAGCCTAGGGCTGTTGTGAGAATTAAGAGTCAAAACAGGTGAAGTGCTTTGAATGGTGCCTGATGGATAAATACTCAGTAAAAATTAAAATATTTTTAAAATGTAAAATTTGTGCTCCAGCAAGAAGGTGATTTAGCTAAAATTGAAATCTAAATCTTATAATATCAAGTCCTGCTCTTTTCTCTCTACCACATTAATATTACCAGAGTGAGGGTTAAATCCTGATTCTCGCCTGCATATGTTAATTAGTAGTAACATTTTAGCATACATCAATAAAATATAGACATTGCAAGGCTTTCGTTATAAAAAGGTAAGTCAAATTATAGGTAGATACTGAATACATTTAAAGAAAATGTAAAGGGTCTTTAATATCTTAGTCAACTAGGTTAACATGAAGAGATTTGAATTTAATTCATCAGTAAACTTATATATGCCCTAACTTATTCTGCAAAGTACCTGAAACAGTAAACATTGACATTTATATGGTGCTTTATACTTCACTGAGTATTTTCACTTCCATTATCTTAACTGATTCTTACAAAAGATCATGCAAGATAGGAGAGCATGTATTAGTACCCCTAATTCACAGATTAAAGGGCTCCAAGAATTTTAAGTGACTTTTTTTAAGGCAAATAAGTAACCAAATTAGAACTGAAGAAAAGAGCTCCAAGAATTTTAAGAGACTTTTTAAAGGCAAGCAAGCAACTGAGTTGCAACTGAAAGCAGAAATTGGGCATGTGAATATTGCTTCTAAGACTGAAGTTGATTTTAAAAATTAGCATATAAAACATAAATCTTAGGTGTTCTTGCTATTAATTTAACAAGTATTTGTTCAGTGCTTACTGCATACTAGGCATTGTTTTAGATGCTGGAATACAGAGGTGAGCAAAATCAAGTCCCTGTCCTTATAAAGTTTGTATTTCTTGTTTCTTTTAAAATTGCAGCAAATTGGTATTTACAGTATTGAAAATCACCAGAAAAGGGGCTTATTGCTTAACTGATTTCTAACAAACTGAGCCTATATCCAGTATATCTGTGATTCATCTTTCCTTTAATTCAGAAGTCACTTGAAGGATTTTTGCAGTGCCTCAGGGTTACTATAAAGATCAGTTATAACAGCTTATTCTTATTGTTACAGATGAAAAGGGGGGTATATAAATAACCCTTAAGTGCTGTGTTTTAAATAATTTCCATGTTTTTACTTTTTTTAATTCATCAAATGATGAAAGATTTATCAAAACTCAGTTATCATAGATTTCTCATTATTTTTATATTAACCTTTGGTTTATTCGGAATTGTTTTTCTATTTAGTGGAATATTTCTAAGAGGCTTAGGTATATTCAAGTATAATTTTTAACAAATTTGTATAGTATTCTGCCTCTTACATTGTAAAGATACTTTTCAAAATTGTTATGTTTTACTATAGAAGGTGAATGACTTAAGAGAACTATAAAATGCAAGGCAGAAGTTTCTGTTCAGTTTTTTTCTTTGGTAGGATAAGATCATCATTTTCTTTTTTCTTTTTTGCTTCCCCTCCTTTTGTCCAACCTGCGTTACTGATCCCTAAAGATATTTCTCATCCAGCTAAGGTTTATTTGGGTAAAAGAGGTAGAAAATACTTTTCTAATACCTTGTATCAAGAGCTAATCTCATTTATCAATCAGCTTGTTTTGAAATATTTTGTAATATTAACAGTAACTTATTTATTGAACACTCTTGTGCCAGGCACTATGTTAACCGTTAATATGCACTATCTTATTTAGTCCACAAAACAGTCTTAAGATGTAGGTATCGCCAGCATTTTATAGGTGAGGAGACTGAGGTTCAAAGAGTTAGGTAAACTGTCCAAAGTGGATCTGGAGCCAGATCTTCTGAATCCAATGGTTATGATTTTAATTAGTATGCCAGACTACTATTCCTGGACTTTATTAATCAGTCACTAACAACTTGTCAATTGGCAGCTCTTAGTTTAACTGTGATAACCAAGTTCTACCGTACTGAACGTGACAAAGAAATAGAAGCAAATAAATTCGGTATTTCAGTTAGCCATTGGAATTCCTGAAACAGCTCAACATATAAATATCCAAGAAAAAAGACACTCAAGAGGAATACTTACACATGAATAATCCAAATAGCCAATAAATAGTTTTAAAGGTCAAACTCACTGAAAAAATGCACATTAAAATAATGATGCTGAGTGGCATGGACATATATACACTACCAAACGTAAAATAGATAGCTAGTGGGAAGCAGCCCCATAGCACAGGGAGATCAGCTCGGTGCTTTGTGATCACCTGGAGGGGTGGGATGGGGGGAGGGAGGGAGATGCAAGAGGGAAGAGATATGGAGACATATGTATATGTATAACTGATTCACTTTGTTATAAAGCAGAAACTAACACACCATTGTAAAGCAATTATACTCCAAATAAAGATGCTAAAAAAAAATAATGATGCTATTTTCATTTGTGTTTTCCTAGGAAACAAATACACAGCTTCTGGGCGTGTAAAATAAAGTTTTATAAAAGAAGGGTGAGCAGAATGTATTGAGGACTGTATATCTATATGACTTCCTACACAGTCACTCAACTTTATAGAAAATAAGGAAATAAACTCATATGTAAAAGCTTATAGATATATGTTCATTGCAGTATAGCAAAGAACTATATAGTAATGAATTTTTATATTAGCAAAAATTAGAAGTAATAGGGAATTTTTAAATAGATGGTATACATAGTGGAATAGTTTGCAACCATTAAAAATCTTGTGGATATAATTACATTGACAGAAAAAGCAGATTATACACAGTATATATGGTATATTTTATAAAACTGTACATTAAAAATGTAATCTACACAAACATAAAAAGTACAGGTTATATGCCAATACTGGTTATTTCTCAATTCATGAGAGCATGAAGTGAGGAACTTTAGGGGACAGATTTTAATGAATTTCTTTGTGGTGGGAAAAGGATTTTTAATTCTTAATTTTCTGTATTTTTCAAAGTTTAAATATTTTATAACTTCTGTTATTCAAAACAAGTTTCTTGAAGATGAAATAAATGATGTGTACACTCCTATTACTACCCATCACGTACTGGAAAACAGATGGGGAGTCAGCACTCTGGAGAACTCTCCCTCCACAGCCCATGTGGGGCCTTGGACAACTTAAAACTAGTTTCCTCATTGTAGCAGAATTTTATTTCAGTCTTTTTATTTGCCTAATGACTCACAATATTACTGGGTTGAAGAGAAGAGAAAATGAGGGCATGAATTGAGGAGCTCAAGGGGACAGATTTTAATGAATTTCCCCTGGTTCAGCAAACATTTATCAAAGCCAGGATTTGAGGATACAGAGACAGTAAATACTGGAGGGAGCTCAAAAACAGATTTTTAAAATTAAGTAAATGCTGCTCACAAACAGTAAAGGAACACAATCATAATAGCAAACACTTAAAATAGTGCTTAAAATATACCAAGCCCTGTTCTAAGTACTTTGCACACATTAACTCTCTCTCTCCCCCTCCCCCTCCTCCTCTCCTCCCTCTCTCCCCCTCTCCCTCCATCCCTCCTTCCCTCTCTCTCCCTCCCTACCTCCCTCCCTCTCCCCCTCTCTCCCTCTCTCCCTCTCTCTCTCTCTCTCCCCCTCCCTCCCTCCCCCCCTCCCCTCCCTCCCTCCCCCCTCCCCTCCCTCCCTCCCCCCCTCCCCTCTCTCCCTCTCCCCCTCCCCTCTCTCCCTCTCCCCTGTTATTAGCATAAAGGCGAACAGCAAGAACTCTGGAGCCAGGCAGCTTGGAGGTAGCATCTAGAATCCACCACTTACGGGCTGTTTGATCTTGGGCAAATTACTTAAACTCTCTGTACTCAGTTTCTTTATCTATAAAAATATGGACAGTGTTATACCCACATAGGATTGTTCTGAAGGTTGTAAATTATTTAGAACAGTACATAGTTTGTTGTTGTTATCAAGTAACTGTATTAGCTGAAAAAAAAATCATCTCACGTAACTTAAATTCTTGCCCTTTGCTTCTTTGTGTATATTTTTGCATTAAAGAAGTGTGCTTAGTGCATCGCACGGGGAGATCAGCTTGGCGCCTTGTGTCCACCTAGAGGGGTGGGATGGGGAGGATGGGAGGGAGACGCAAGAGGGAGGGGATACGGGGATATACGTATACTATACGTATAGCTGATTCACTTTGTTATACAGCAGAAACTAATACAACATTGTAAAGCAATCATACTCCAATAAAGATGTTTTAAAAAAAAAAAAGTCTGCCTAAAATTAGTTCAGTTCTTCCCTTTGGGGTAGATTATTTTGTGTGTGTGGTACGCGGGCCTCTCACTGTTGTGGCCTCTCCCATTGCGGAGCACAGGCTCCGGACGCGCAGGCTCAGCGGCCATGGCTCACGGGCCTAGCTGCTCCGCGGCATGTGGGATCTTCCCGGACCGGGGCACGAACCCGTGTCCCCTGCATCGGAAGGCGGACTCTCAACCACTGCGCCACCAGGGAAGCCTTAAATTTTTTATTTTATATTGGAGTACAGTTGATTAACAATGTGTTAGTTTCAGGTGTATAGCAAATTGATTCATTTATACATATATCTATGCTTTTTCAAATTCTTTTCCCATTTAGGGTATTATAGAATATTGAGTAGAGTTCCCTGTGCTATATAGTAGGTCCTTGTTGGTAATCTATTTTAAATATAGTAGTGTGTATATGTCAATCCCAAACTCCCAATTTATCCCTCCCCCCACCTTTCCCCTTTTGTAACCATAAGTTTGCTTTCTAAGTCTGATTTCTAAGTTTCTGTTTTGTAAATTAGTTCATTTGTATCATTTTTTTTAGATTCCACATATAAGTGATATCATATGGTATTTGTCTTTCTCTGACTTCTTTCACTTAGTATGATCATCTCTAGGTCAATCCATGTTGCTGCAAATGGCACTATTTCATTCTTTTTTATAGCTGAGTAGTATTCCATTGTATGTATGTACCACATCTTCTTTTCTCATTCATCTGTCAGTGGACATTTAGGTTGCTTCCCTGTCCCGGCTGTTGTAAATAGTGCTGCAGTGAACATTGGGGTGTATGTATCGTTTTCTCTGAATATATGCCCAGGAGTGGGATTGCTGGATGGTATGGTAATTCTATTTTTAGTTTTCTGAGGAACGTCCATACTGTTCTCCATAATGGTTGTACCAATTTACATTCCCACCAACAGTGTAGGAGGGTTCCCTTTTCTCCACATCCTCTCCAGCATTTATTGTCTATAGACTTTTTGATGATGGCCATTCTGACTGGTGTGAGGTGATATCTCATTGTAGTTTTCATCTGCATTTCTCTAATAATTAGCCTTTTCATGTGCCTCTGGGCACCTGTATGTCTTCTCTGGAGAACCATCTATTGAGATCTTCTGCCCATTTTTTGATAGGGTTGCTTGTTTTTTTGATATTGAGCTGTATGAGCTGTTCCTAGATTTTGGAGATTAATTCCTTGTCAGTTGTTCATTTGCAAATATTTTCTTCCATTCTGTGGGTTGTCTTTTCATTTTGTTTATGGTTTCCTTTGCTGTGCAAAAGTTTATGAGTTTAATTAGGTCCCATTTGCTTATTTTTGTTTTTATTTCCATTACTCTAGGAGGTGGATCTAAAAAGATACTGCTGCAATTTTCTAAGAGTTTTATAGTATCAGGTCTTACATTTAGGTCTTTCATCCATTTTGAGTTCATTTTTGTGTATGGTGTTAGAGAGTGTTCTAATTTCATTTTTCTACATTTAGCTGTCCAGTTTTCCCAGCACCATTTATTGAAGAGACTGTCTTTTCTCCATTGTATAGTCTTGCCTCCTTTTTCATAGATTAATTGACCATAGGTAGACAAAAACTCAAGTTTATAGCTGAGGAAACTGAGGTACAGAGGGGTTTGCCAATTTGCCCCAGTTCACAGCGAGTGAGTGGAGGAGCCAGAAGTTGAACCCAGGCAGTCTGGCTTCCAGGCTCACGCTCTGAATCCTTATGGGATGCTGAGTGGCAGCAGACGCAAAGGAAAGCGTCTTGGAGAAGAGACTGGTGAGCTGAGTCTTACTGGATTAGAAAAAGTTATCCAGACTGAGGGGAGTTGGTTTGAGGTGGTCTCACAAAGAATGATGAGGAAGCTCTGTGAAGAAAGGAGGAGATGTGAGTAGAAAGGCATGCATGGAGCTGAGTGAGCAGCTAGGTCTTGTTGGAGTCAAGTGGGAGGCTCATAATGATGGGAAAGAAGGCTGGAGAGGTGGGCAGGACCCAAGCAGGGAGAAACTGGGATGTTGTGCTAAATGCCTATTCATCTGTGGATGGTGGGGATACAGGTGAAACTGGAGGCAGGGGGTGCAGTGAGCAAGCTGCTACAATAGTCTTAATGATATTCTGGAAGCCAAAACTAAGGTGATTAGCAGTAGGATTGGAAGAGACCAGGGATGGATTTGGGAAATATTAGAGGAGATAAAATGGACCACGGTTAAGAGTTTGACTTGGGACGTCAGTGTTACAGAATATAGTGACCAGACACCTTGTTTGGGGGGCGGGGTGTGAGAAGTGTACTGAACTTGAGGAAAAACACAGCAGGCTGTTGGAAATTTGATGCACCTGGAGGTAGAATGAGAAAATTAGATGTGGGATTTAAATCATGCTCAGTACACTTAGCCCAGACCCCATCTTTATACTTCTTCATTTTTCCAACAAATTGAGTCTGTAATGTGCCAGGCACTGCATACCCGCAGCTGTGGACTGAGAGGCAGGCCCGCCTGGTGGCCTATGCAGTGAGGTGACTAGTTCATTCCAGCGTCGGCAGGGCCAGGTAGGAAGCAGACAGTAAATGTTTGTCGCCTGTTTCACACCTGAGTTAATCACACACACGCCAGGCTGATGGCGTTCTTTTTCAGTTGCCTTTTTTGCAAAAGTGGATACGGAGGGCAGACATTCTGTATCCTTAGGATATTCGAAGGGCCCCAATTAGTGCATTTGGCTCGTTTTTTGAATTAAGAAGGATCTGCAGGAAATAAGTGGGGTAGCCCTAATCTCTTTTAAAACATATTGGAGAGTGTGAACTCAATTGATGAGGTGGGGTTTTTCCCACCCAAACAGAGTCATTCAAATGTAGTCCTTTGGGCTTCCCTGGTGGCGCAGTGGTTGAGTCCACCTGCCGATGCAGGGGACACGGCTTCGTGCCCCGGTCCGGGAAGATCCCACATGCCGCGGAGGTGCTGGGCCCGTGAGCCATGGCCGCTGAGCCTACGCGTCCAGAGCCTTGCTCTGCCAAGGCAGAGGCCACAACAGTGAGAGGCCCGCGTACCGCAAAAAAAAAAAAAATGTAGTCCATTGACATTTGAAGTTCTCAATAAAAACATGACCTATGAGGATTTGGGGAGCAAGAGTTTTAAAATATGATCCTCTTCTCGTCTCTTCATGGGGTCCACCTCTTTTCTAATCCCAGTAGACACTAGCTTTCCAGGGAGTCTGGATAGCCTGAGTGCTTCTGTGTTGAGATGAGAGGGGCACAGTTCTTTCTTGCTTCCCTCAGAGGGGAGAAGCGTTGTAGATTGACTGGGTGCTTTAAAGGCGGAGATCTCCTCCCCTTCCCCAGTGCTGCCCTAGAGAAGCTGCGTAAAGGGCACCACTGAGCAGCGAGGCCTTGATCAGAGAGTGCGTTACTCACGAGGTCCGAAAAGTGTCATGCCATGGGGACTTGCTGTAAAAAACAACATGTGAGAAGATAAAAAGCCCAGTGAGGGATCCGTGTGTGGAGTGGGCTGCTTGTTGTGACCGTGAACCCCCTGTCTCTGGAGGTGCTGGAGCACAGGCGGGGTCCCAAGAATACTGTTGGAAGCACCCAGCTGTGCACGTCCTGGTCGCCGTCCTCTCCAGCTCAAGGGTTTGGATGCTGCTGTAGTGACTGCTTACTCCTTGGACGGGTCTGGCACACATTGCTCTGTTTCCCGAACTCCAGTTGTGCTTGTGAAATCAGGATCACATGGTGCCATTTCACAAGAAAATAGAATTTTCTAATGAGACTGTAAGCTCCTCGAAGACATGGATAAAGTAAAATCTTTTAAACCCCCTCAGGGTCTAGCTTGGACTCTTCATTCTTGATTGAGTAATCACATGGAGCTTTCAGTTTCTATGCATTTTTGTTCAAAGTTAATATTATATTGCTTTAAGAAACAAAAGATGTAATATGCCACATGTGTCTTTTTCTACTGAGGAAGTAAGAAATATTTTCATGAAATATTAATTTTATTCTTGAAAAATTTTCATTGGTATAAATCTGAGGGAACAATAAAATTTGGGTTCTCAAGTACCAGCAACTGAAAAAGGCCTAATTTAATTGTTTAATCTAGATTTATCTGTAGAAAAGCAATGATTTAAAAACTAGAGTAGGGACTTCCCTAGTGGTGCAGTGGTTAAGAATCTGCCTGCCAGTGCAGGGGACACAGGTTCGAGCCCTGGTCCGGGAAGATCCCACATGCTGCAGAGCAACTAAGCCTGTGCGCCACAACTACTGAGCCTGCACTCTAGAGCCCACGATCCACAGCTACTGAAGCCCGTGTGCCTAGAGCCCGTGCTCTGCAACAAGAGAAGCCACCACAATGAGACGCCCACACATCGCAAGGAAGAGTAGCCCCCGCTCGCTGCAACTAGAGAAAGCCTGCATGCAGCAACAAAGACCCAGTGCAGCCAAAAATAAATAATTTAAAAAAAAATCTAGAGTAAATCAGGGAGCTATTAATGAGTTTTCTTTTATTATAGATTTTGTTTTTCAAACGAGGCATTATGGGTCTTTACACCCTTCCCACAATGAATGCTTTGTTTTATAAGCATACATTTTGGAAGCCTCCAAAGATGAATAGCTTTCAAAGAAGACTCAAGTTATGTCATCTGTAGATGTACTGAAAATTAGTTTCTGGCCTAGACTTCAGTTTTACAATCTATGTACCTGTAGTGATTGATTGTAGTATCATAAATGAACTGTCTGAAATTTTGAGTGCAGTTGGATACTAGTTTAGTTTCTCAAGTAGTGATGGAGAACATAGTGAAATTATCAACAAAGTTCTTTTCCCTCAAATATTTGAAATTAAATCTGTCTGGGGACTGTCCAATACTATTTTTGCTAATGGCAGGAATTAAAAATGTTTTTCCTCTTAAAAAAACTGAGTCTTATCAACCCATTTCCTCCAGAAGCAGGATCACTGTGTACTTTCCTAAGACTGTGCCTTGGTCAGTCTTTGTAACTATGGGATCCCATGTGCATTGGTTACACATATGGTCATTTATAAATAGGATTTCAAAACTGGTATAAAAAAGTAAGATTTACCACAAAAAGGCAAATCTTCTAAACATCTAAGACATGAGTCTTTTAAATTTTAACAGAATGACCTATTTTAAGCAAACATTTTCTTAGGGATGATTATTCATATTATAAAAATATTTTCAGTTTTTTTAAAAAGCATAATTTCCTCCACTAAAATAATCTACTCGTAAGGATTTGATATAAATTATAAATCGTAACATACTATTGGGTTGCACCTGTACAGTGCTCGGTTCACTGCCTTTGCTTTGGTGGTTACTGACTAGAATCACTGAGTCAGTTCGTAATCTAGTATGATGTATTTTGTGGGTCATACAATAATCTTTTAAAAATAATCAAACCTTCATAGTATATTTATTTCAGAGCCCAGCGACTTGACTCTGAAAATTTACAGAGCTGAATCATATGCTGGTCTGCGAGAGTTTAAAGCAGCCATAGAAGATTTAAATGCAGTTCTCTTTCAACTGCCAAATTGGCCTGAGGTAAAATTACTGTCTTACATTTGCATACATTTACAAATTTCAACTGCAGGGAATATGCATTCAGTTATGGTTATAAGTTATAATGGAATGGATTGGGTGATTCTTTAAATAAAATATAGAGTTCTAGAAATCTAAGGTCAATATTTTGAGTGGATGAATATCATGACAGTTTTTTAAACTGTAAGAAACCTTTGTCTCCTAACCAAAGAACAACCTGAATTCAAGGCACAGAAAAAAACAGACTTTAATATACAGCATTTCCTCAAAGAGACACAACTGGCCCTATTGCAGAGCTGGATCCAAACTGGTTATCAATGGAGGAGGTTTTATCAACGGAAAGAGAAGGGGTCCTTGTGGCTGAACAGTTGACTGAGGCATTCTGATGGGAACTGGATGATTAGGCTGTGGTTAACTGTGGTAGATGGGGTCAAAGGAGGTTGCCTTGCCCATGCTGTTTTAAAAAAGGACTTGTGGCATGTATATAATATATAATCAGTTTACTAATTCTCCTTTTTATCAAACTGCCAAGGCAAATTAGTCCATCTCCCATATACTTTAAGCTAGAAGTCATTTTTTTATGTGACTTTTTCCTCCATTCAAAGCTGTGCCTTTGAGGACAGTATAGTAAGGATGCTCTAAAAGTTATAAATTAATAAGGAAAATGATTCAAAATTCCATGATGGCATGACTGGTTAGTATAGGTCCAATGAATGTTAAGAGGGAAAATGATTGTACGGACAGCTTTACAACTATTAAAAAGAAAGAACCCTCTGGACTTATCACTGAAGGGATAAAATGAGAAATGTGGTTTTGAAGTCACTTTCTGGGCCTCAGCTCCCCTGTAGGTGCCTCTCCAGGGCAGGGTGTAAATATGCCTTTAGAATGCCTGGGCCTCCTCAGTCAGTCAGAGTTTGAAAATGAGTATTTCCAAGCAGACTTTCTTTTGTTTTCCCCTTGATACTGATTTTTTAAAAAAAACAATTCCATCCATAAAAGTCATGTATATGTGCTTTTATTGAAGGTCTACTTCAGGAAAGGAAAAGTCCTCCACGATGCTGGTTTTTTAGGTGATGCCTTACAACTGTTTCTTCAGTGCTTAGCGCTTGATGAAGATTTCGCACCTGCAAAGCTAGAAGTAGAAAAGGTAATCAGTTTACCAACTATAATACTTCAAGGTAGGGCTACGACACAGGTCTTTTTACAAATGCCAGTTAGAATCTTGGGTAAGAACATAAGGGGTGTCCATAAGTCAAATTCAGTAGCAATTTGACAAGTAGTTTTCAGGCTTATATACTTATTAGCATACTGAATTCTTACCGAAATCAAAACATTTCATTCAGAGATAGTTAAATGCATTATTTTTGCCTAGTTAAATTTAGATGTTCTCTAATAGTTTGTTCCATGGGAGCCAGACTAATCATCCTTAATTAAACATTGTTGTCGTGATGTTCCTGCTCAGGAATTTTTATTGGCTTCCTTTGCCTTTCATTTCAGGTCTCAACTTTGCTTGCTTTCCGTGGTTGCCAGTGGTATTGCCCCACTCAGTTTGTTTTGCCTTAATATTCTCAGTACTGCATATATCCCTTTCCAAAGTTTGTTCAGCGATGTGTCAGTAGGTGTTAATTAAAAGGAAAAAGGGAAGGGGGTTCTCCGATCAAATAAATGACTTTGGAAAACATTGGGTCGAACCAGACAGATTTCTTCGGATTTTGTCAAGAGTTTTTGCTTTGCTAGCATGACAACAGCATTCAGCTTTTGCCAGATTTACCCACAGAGCATCTGGGATGACTAGAGTCTTTGAAAAATGTTTTGGGAAAATCTACCCTAATATAATTTCAGTGCCCTGTCATGAGATGCTCCCCTCGATGTCCCCCCAAAGATGCCACATTATTTATTACCTTCATAGTGTTTCTCAGAGTGTGGCTTTTTTTCAGAATCATCTCGGGTGCCTGGTAAACACAGAGATTCCTGGGCCCTACCACAGACCTTTGGAATTAGAATCTCCGGAATTGGGGCATAGTTTAACAAGCACCTTGGGAGATTCTTATGTACCTTGAAGTATGAGAATTTTGAAATTTTTCTCAGATTCCAAATGCCTTATGAATACAGCTAACATTGCTCTATCCTCTATAAGGTTTGTTTGCACGCATGTTCTAGCCCACTGATTTAACAAAAAATGGTTTACTGTTGTGTGTTGTGTGTTTTCTGACTGTTCTCTTTGCTAGAGTGATTGCCCTGGTGAGATCGCAGGCTTTTTAAGGGTGTATGATTTTGCATTTTCCATGCTGCTGGATATCCTTATGCTTCTGTAAATATTTGTTTGTTCGTTAGTAAGGTCAGGTGAATGCAAAATACCTACTGCCTTGAAATATTTATTTTTCCTCAGTATTTTTTTTGGTAAATTGTGGTATAATGTACATACAATAAAATGCATGGATTTTACAGTTCAGTGAGTTTTGAGAAATTATACAGTCACGTAACAGCACCCCAATCAAGATATAGAATACTTCCATCATCCTAGAAAGTTCCCTCATCTCCTTTCCAGCAAATTCCCAATCTCTCTGCTTGCAGAGGCAGCTACCGTTCAGATTTCTATCACCATAGAATAGTTTTGCTATTCTAGAACTTCGTATACATGGAATCATACAGCATATACTCTTTTGTGTCTGGCTTTTTTTGCTCAACATAATGTTTTTGAGATACATCCAGTAATTTTTTTCTTTTTGATTGTTTACCAAGTATCCCATTGTATGAACACACCACAGTTTGTGATATTCACAGTTAGTGGCAATTTTCATTTGGATTGTTTCCAGTTGATGCTATGGACATTCTTATACAAGTCATTTTGTGGACATATGTTTTTATATCTCTTCAGTAAATACCTAGGAGTGGAGTTGCTGTGTTCTAGGGTGGGTGTGTGTTTAATACCTTTTTTTAAAATCAGGAAATGTAAAACCATACCCAAATTTTAAAATGTTTGTTCATTAGATGGGGTGTTGCTTGAGCACATACAGATACACACACTTTTGTTTACATTATATATATATTTCCTTTTTAATTACATTGTAAAGACTCATGAAAAATTATGATTTTTGTGTATTGAGAGACAGTACAGCTGAAAAGCCAAACCTCCAAACTGAGGCTTTAAGAAATCGTCTGCTGTACATATACACACAAAATTTGTTTTGACAAGCAAACATGTGAATCCCTCTCATTTCCTTGTAGCCAGGTTCTTCCTCCGTCTTAACCACCCCCGTTTCTTTGAGAGTTGTAGACATATTCCTGAGAGAAGCACCCAAGATTTTGATACTGCAGCTGCCTCTCATATCAGACAGCTGCCATTTGGTGCCACAAATAATGCTGGGCAGTGGTGACTGACTGTGCAGGTCACTTGTTCAGGGAGAAACTAAATTCAGTGTAAACACATGGAATTTTAGAGTTTAGTAGTTAAAGGTCCAAGTTCACATAAACACTCTTAAGTCCACCTTAAAATATACATTGGGATGAACCATGAACTATTTTGACAGGATAGGACTCACTGATGTTCAAAGGTAATATTTTCCACTTCTCTTAAGATCTCTTCTTTCTACAAACCTCATATTAAAATGTCAACCTTGGACTTCCCTGCCCGTCCAGTGGTTAAGACTCCGTGCTGCCAATTCAGGGGGCACGGGTTTGATCCCTGGTCAGAGAACTAATAAGATCCCACATGCCTCGGGGTGTGGCTAAAGTAAAAAAATCAATAAAACGTCAACCTTTACCTTGGGTACCTTCTCAGGCTACCAAACTCACCACCCCGTGCCTTCCTTTTGAATCATTTATTTGAGGTGATTTGACCCCACTGAGGCACACCTTGGTTTTGCAAGACTTTTTAATCAATATGGAAGTTCTGCTTTTTACCTAACCTGTTCCTTCCCTGCTCATTAAAAATAAAGTTGGCTACAACTTTTCTTTCTTTTAAACTGATGGATAGCCGACTCAGAATATTATATTAGTTCTAGGTGTATGATATAGTAATTTGATATTTTTGTAGATTATACTCCATATGAAGTTATTTGCTACAAATTTCCCCCAAATTCTTAAATATTAGGTAACTTTATATTAAATTATCCTCAACCAAATATTTTATAGTTTTCATTACTTTTTATAATATTTCTCTTACAGATTTTATGTGATTTATTGTCACCTGAAAACTTAAAAGAAGGCCTGAAGGACTCTTCCTGGAGTTCATTACCGTGTATTAAAAACAAACCTTTTGGTTTTCCTTCAGTAATAGAAGAGTCTCATTGTGCCAGTGAACTTAGCCCAGAGCAGGTAAGGGGGTGAGTAAAGATAATCATGGGCAATCCGTTTAGGTACTTTCAACCTAGTAGGCATTGTCTAAATAGAATTTCATCTATGGCCTTTTATTTTATACTGAAAACTTTTATGTAAAGTATATGCTCATTAATCACAAATTTAGGTCATTCAGTGTCAGAAAACTTTCAGTCTCTTGGAAAATACAGAACATTGTATTTATTTCAGTTTCCTTGGAGTAGGAACTATATTAGCATAACTGCTTTAACCTTATTATGATGTAAGCCAGCTTGATGTCCAGGGCTATCTAAGTACTGGCAAAAATCACTCACTTGCCAGGGTTTTAGAATTTAAAGTTGGTGCTGTTTAAATGAACAATAAAATGAACATTTTAAGACATCAAAATTTCAGTTTGGTTCTGGCGAGAATAAGGATAGTAAAGAAATACAGTTAGTTACCCTTATTTGTTGTATTTTTTTGTAGAATGAAGAAATAGCAGAGGTCACTTCAGAGCCTGTCAAAGGAAGCCTAAACCATGCTCGGTCAGCACAGGCTATAAATTCGACAGACATGCCTGCCAGAGAGGATTGTTTAAAAAGAGTGTCCTCAGAATTTTCACTCTCTGTTCAAGAGCAAGGTGTTCTGCTGAAAAGAAAGCTGTCTCTCTTAGACCAGGATGTGATTGTAAATGAAGATGGAAGAAATAAGCTGAAAAGACAGGGAGGTAAAAATTTCACTACACTCCTATAAAACACATTGATTTATTTAGAATGGCCTTCAGACTTCTTCCTAAAGAAGATAACCCCATCTCTTTGTTTTAATAGAAACTCCCAATGAAGTCTGTACGTTTTCATTAACTTACGGTGACATCCCAGAAGAATTAATAGATGTCTCAGATTTTGAGTGTTCTCTCTGCATGAGGTAAGTATGTACAATTTTATAAAAGATGAATATTTTACATTAATGTAAAGTACAGAGTAGATAAAGGTAATCTACTCTGTAATAATAGGCAATGTGAAGTAACAGAACAGTGGGTTAAAAATCAAAAGATATGAATTTTAGTCCCAGGTTTCCCTTTCACATCTTAGGCAAATAATGTAATCTCTGAACCTTATTTAGCTTTTCCTTACTTAGAAAGTGGGGTCAGGGTTTGCATAGCCTATACTGAAGTCTTGTAAGAATCAGATGACTAAAATATAAAAAGTATCTGGGGAATTGTAAAGTACTATAAAAGCTCTACATGTTATTGTTGAGACTCCATGGTTTTAGATTTGGGTAAGAATACAATGATGTATTGTGTGTATAACATTGGATAAGGATTTCCATTATGCAGAATGCTTGTAATTGTAAGACTAATAGTTTAAAAAGAACATTTTCCAGGTACAGAAACTGTGCTGGAGGCAAGGGAACGGTGTAAAGCACCCGGCACTGTCCACACCAGGCCAGGGGTGATGAGAGGTATTTCTGAGCAAGTCCCTTAATTCTGAGTCTTGGCTTCTTCATCTGTGAGGCGAGGGGATTAGACCCAGATGATTTCTGAAGTACCTATACATCTAACAGTACTTCTAGGAACTTCCAAAGTATCATGTTTCAGGAAATAATGTAAGAAAAATTAGTTTTTCCATATTGTTTGAATATTAAGCCTCCTATTTCTTTAGAATTCAGTGGTGGTAATTTAGTGGATTATTTTTGTAAGGCTTTTATAATCTTGTTAAGAAAACCAATTTTAAAGTGATGATAAAATAAGAATCTGTACAAAAATGAATGAGTAATTATTAATGATATAGTTTACATCATTAATTTTGCACTAAGTCTTTGAAATCTGGTGTGTATTTTAGATGCACTGCACATCTCAGTTTGGACCAGCCCCACTTCAAGGGCGCCATAGCCACATGTGAGTGGTGGTTATGTTAGTACAGCTCCAGGCCCCCAGCGCAGGGTACCTCTGGATGGTGAACTTTTAAACGCTTCAGGAGGATATACTCGTATTTACCACTGCCCCTTCTCTCCCCTCCTGCCCACCAGACCCTCCTTCTTCCTCCTCTACTCTAAAGAGAGATTAGTGTTATGGTTCCATTATTAGTTTGTTCACTTTTTCCAATGGAGTTTATTGTGAAAACTAACATGTATTTTGGTTGATTTCAGGTTGTTTTTTGAGCCAGTAACAACCCCTTGTGGACATTCATTCTGTAAGAATTGTCTTGAGCGTTGTTTAGATCACACACCATACTGTCCCCTTTGTAAGGAAAGCTTAAAAGAGGTAAACATTTTTATGCTTATCTGTTTATTGGTCTTAAGTGTAGCAACATGGTTTGATTTTATTCAGCCATAGCAATGATTAATAGGTTCAGAATAAATTACATTGTATATGCTGAGTGGCCAAAAGGGACTCTGTTTTGTTACCCATATGCTAGTGTTAGAGAAAAGTGAGTTTGGAGAGGGGAGGAGAAAGCAGAGAGGGTCTGAAGGCCAAGACCTCTTACTTAATTTTTTAAACAAAGGAGGTGTGGTCAAGTACCTGGTCGGGAATCTACTGAATTTTAATGATGACAGTATTGGGGAAGCCCAACTGCCCTGCCTCCCACCACCATTTTTAGGCTAGATTTCAGGTCTAATCCAATCCCCTTAACATCTGGAGCAACTGTGTCCAGTAGAACTTTCTGCATTGATGGAAATGCTCTGTATCTGTGCTGTCCAACATGGTAGCTACCAGCCACATGTGTAGAAGGAATTGTATTTAAAATTTTGTTTAATCTTATAATTAATTTACATTTTAGTAGGCACATGTGAGTAGTGGCTACCGCATTGGACAGCACAGCCCTAGAAAGAGGTGGCCTGGCGAGAAGAGAGGGAGGCACAGCTTCCCACGTCCCTCCTTGTCTAGGAAGTGAAAAGCACTATTCACCTGCATTAGGAAAATAGCTGCATCTCAGGTGGGTACCTTCCATAACCAGTGGGAGAGCAACACCCTCTCAGTCGTGCTTGAGTGACTTGAAGTCCCCAAAGGTGAGGCCAAAGCCTTCGAATTCTGAGTTCCAGGTGCAGTGGTAGCATTGATCAGGGAGAGTGATTCTGTCCCTGGATTGTTTGAAGAAAAGAAGTGTCTTCCAAATATGAATTAAAAAATTGATAAAACCATTTTGCTATGGAAAATAGTTATTTCCTATACAGAAAACATAGCTCTGTACAGCAAGCCTATATGTAGTAAAACAGAAAACCACATAAACAATGTTCAAGTCAGGAAACATAAGATAAAAAAACTTCCTTCTTAAAGAGTCTGTTAGTTATTTCAACTAGTATACTCAGTGTTTTCAGCTGAAGTACTCTAAACATGCTGTCTTTCCTGGTTTTCCAGAGTTTTTAGATACACTCATATATTTATTATGCCTTTTTTCAGATTAACATTTAGATACATTGCTTTAAATTTAGAGTTCTCTCAGTTTTAAGGAAAATAAAATAAGGATATTATTTAAAAACATAACATACTGTTTAAAAATAACTTTATCCTTTGTCCTGACCTGAAGACACCCTGTATAATATAATTGGTAAAGTCTAAATATATATATTTACAAGGATAAAATTGACATGCTCTCCAGTTTTCTACTTCTCCTACTTGTCATTTCATTTTGCTCATTTTTTCATCTGAATACATTTTAAAGACACGGTTTTTGTAGCAGTATACTAGTCCGGTGTGTAACATTTTCCTGTTGTTGGTATGTAAGTTGTTTGGTTTTGTTGTAGCATACTGTGGTTTGTGTCTTTTGACACTGTGGTTTGTGTCTTTGACTCTTTCCTTAGGGTAAATTCTTGGGAGGAGAATTACTGGATCAAAGGCCGTATATTTATAAGACTCTTATTAAAACCAATTGCCAAATTGCCTAGGTCCCGAGTAATGTACAAAAATAGATTCTTACCAGTACTGTAAGAGAGGCTGTATTTCCCAAATTTAATACATGAGTCTTAAATTTTGAAACATCTTAATTTAATAGAAAACGGTAATGAAACTGCTTTTATAGTATCTGTCATTTGATTAATTTTATAATAAACTATCCCCTGGGAACTTGTTAGAAATACAGATTCTCAGACCCTACCCCAGAGCCACTAAATCAGAAACCCTGGGGTGGGGCTCAGCAGTCTGCATTTTAACAAGCCCTGGTTCATGCTAAACCGTAAAAACCACTACTATAACCCATTTCCCCACCATTCATATTTCCTGCTCTGTACTTCATCGGATAATGACAAAACTTTTTGCTGGATCTACAGAGAAAAAGGTGCTGGCTTCTCTTTATCTTGTGATTGTCTCCCAGGAATAAATTGGTATTGGGCTTTTCTTGTTTTTTTTTTTTTTTGGTCCAAAATCCTGCACACACACTGACCTGGTCCCTGGCCCTATGCAGTTCTTAGTTTAGTTACAGAGATATAATGTATCCCTGTCCATGTAATATAGTGCAGGGTATGGTAACTGCCTTTTATATGGTAAAGGGTTAAGTAACGGACTCTTGGGAGACAAAAAAATAACTAAGGAACACTTTATGCAAAAGGTAGAATTGGAGCCAGACCCTGAAGGATAGTCAGATGGCTTTTGGCAGTTGGAAGAGAGAATAACACAAAAATACATGAGGGTGGCAGTGTTCAGAGTATTAAGGGAGTGGCACAAATGGACCATTTTATACAGAGGGTGGCTCACGTAGGAAAAGCAGCCTCTTGATAAGGGGATCATTAGTCATAGTGGGATGACAATGGAAGGAAAATCTGAAAGAAAAATTACCTGGAAGCTCTGCCACTGAAATGGGGGACAAAAAAGGAGTAGTTTTGCTTTTCTTAAGTAAGGCAAATAAATGCATCATTTTCTTCATTCCTTATCTTATTTTTGTTTCTCAATTCAAATGGTAGTTTCAGATACTCATGCACTGTGAGATGGAACTTGGCCTTTGGTGTGGGAGATGGCAGGGCAGCGCTGACTGCTGCTAATAAAGATGTACGATCATAGCAAGACAAGGGTCTTATATACAGAACTTGGTTCACGTTGCAAGTATGTGTCTTCAATGCTCTTGAGTTAAGCCTCAGGCAGGTTTACCTGTTTAGCACCATCCATTGTAATGGTCCCCCTCACTAATTAAATTAATTCAGAACTGACTGTATAAATATGTAATAAAGGCTTTACTATATCAAGTTAAACTGTTTTGCC
Organism: Delphinus delphis; assembly: GCF_949987515.2. NCBI lineage: Eukaryota > Metazoa > Chordata > Mammalia > Artiodactyla > Delphinidae > Delphinus > Delphinus delphis. The sequence goes on along the minus strand of NC_082703.1, from coordinate 14,473,069 downwards.
TGTTTTATACTGTAGGAAGAAAAGCACTGGAATGTAAAATAATATTGTTTTTCAGTATCTAGCAGATAGGAGGTACTGTGTCACACAGCTGTTGGAAGATTTAATAGTGAAGTATCTGCCTGATGAACTGTCTGAGAGAAAAAAAATATATGATGAAGAAACTGCTGAACTCTCACAGTAAGTTTCTTCTCAGAAAAATTAACAATCAAATTACGAACTACTACCCTTTGAAATAGTAAGGAGAAGCCTCACAGCAAGCTGGGTTCTGTCTTTAGTTCAACCCAGTGTAGTCAAAGGCATATTTTAAACAAATAGTGGCCAGCTTCCCCTGTCCTCGACAAAAGTTTTTAAAAGTTCATTTGGTAACTTCTAGATGTTCTGTTGGGAGTGACTGACTCAGCTCTCTGCACTGAAGCAGTGTTTTAGGTGGAGGAGGGGTTTCCTCCAGTGACATCAGGCCCTGGAATCAATCGGGAATGGAGAGGGGTGAGGTGGTTGCTGGGAACTGCATCCCTCAGGCGTCAATCATGGTGGTGCAGGGGGAAGGTGGAGGATAGATGGCCTGGATTGGCAGGAGGGTTAGCCAATCAGAGGTTTGAAGGGGGTGGGACCTTGAGGCCTGAGACTGAAATTGGAAGGGGTGACTTAGGGGCTAAATTCTCAGTTAAGGAAGCTATTGACTGTTAGCAGAAATGACTTAGTATCAGCAAGGTGAAAAACCTGGTGGTAACTTTGGGATTCAGTGGTACCACTAGTAAGAGCACATAAAAGCCAATTGGGGCTGGGTAGGTTGGACATGGTTTTGTTGCTCTGTATAGCTTGCTTTCTTCTACATTTCTTTTTCCTTTCTCTTCCCCTCATGTCTTTTCACCAGTCTCTTCTTGAGTGTCCAAGTTTCTTTCATGGGTTTCTAATTTCTTAACTCTCTTTTTTTCCCACTTACTTTTAACTGGACACTAAAGAGCAAAATTGTAATTTTTATATGCTGTTTCTAAAAAATACAGATTAAACATTTTATATTTCTAAGAAAAAAATAATTGTGCTTGCAGATTTTCTTTTTCAATATCTGTCTACCAGATGTCTTCATTGGGCTAGTGGCCTTCAACAGAAGAAAGGTTTCTAATCTTTTGTTTGTAGAAGTTGATATTGATTTGTCTCCTCATGGAACTGATATTTTATTGTGTGATTTTATGATAGAAAATATTCTGATGTGAGGATTATAAGCCTTTTTGACCAACACTGCAGAAAGCTGGGATATAAGAATGCTTCAGATGTATTTTTGAAATACTAAAACATGGTGAGAGGACCAGACCCCTCACAGAAGAGTGAAATCCATGGATGACAGAAAGAGTAGTGATGTGAGGGAAGCTGAGTGTGATGGAGAAGCCTCAGGGAATCTTGCTGTGTACTAACAGGGCTATTCTTTTAAGGGGTAGCTCATCCCCTGGTACTTACAAGTTTTGCTAATTAAGAGGTATACTGGCTCCCCCCCCGCCCCGTTTTTATGTTCATAAGAGTGCTCAATGGTGGTAGAATATACAGTTTTAAAAGTAGAGGAACTAGGACTGGTATGTTAAACGTGTGTATTAAATATTGCCTTTACTTAAGTAATTAGTGATCTTTTTGAAGAAAGACTAGAAAATATTAGTGGGGGGGGGGCCATAATCTGTAACCCGAACGTAATCATCATTGGCATTTCGGCATATATCCTTCCCGATCTTAATGTATATAAATACATTTTAAACAAAGATGGGATCATTTTAATCCTATCATTTCTGTAACTTCCTTTTCTCGTTAATCTGAACATTTAACCATAGTATCATTTTATGGTTACGTCATAATTTATTTTACTGGCCTTCTCTTTTTGCTTCTAGGTTTTGGCTACTATACACAGTGCTATGTTGAACATTCTTATAGTACTTGCAGGAAAAAAGTGAGCCTTTTGGTTCAAAGGATACGAATCTTTCTGAAAGCATTTGATGCATATGGCCAGATTCTTCTTCAGCATGGCTGTGCTGTTCACGCTGCCAGTTTTCCCACACCCTTGCCAAAGCTGTGCCCTGCCTTTATCCTTCACATTTCTTGCCAGTCTGGCAATAACAGTGTTGTCATTTTAATTATCTGGAAGAAATGTTATCTCATTGAATTACCTGGTTTTGTTAGTATGAAAATATTTTAATGCCTAAAAATTTTGAACGATTTGCTTTTTTTGTGGGACCTCATGTTTTCTTATTATCTAAGAGTGAGAGTATACTCTGTCATGTTAGAAATATTTTAAACAGATTTTAATATAAAATAGTAATTATAATCAATTGCTTTGTGATTCATAAAGATACTTAGCTCTGTATGATAACTTCGTATATCAAATTCAAATTTACTTGTAAGAGGATCACCAACATATTTTTAGGATTAATATTGTATCAATATGAGCTTAAATGAAAAGGATGCTGATTCCTTTTCTTACCAAGAATAAAAATCACCTGATTTTAGAGTGAATTTGCCTATTATTTATTACTGTTGCAGGCTTCACTCATTTTTGTTGTATGTCCTGATATATAATAATGAAACTTTTTTCTTCTTCAGCTTGACCAAGAATGTTCCGATATTTGTTTGCACTATGGCCTACCCCACTGTGCCTTGCCCTCTTCATGTATTTGAGCCAAGATACAGACTGATGATTCGAAGAAGTATACAGACTGGAACTAAACAGTTTGGGATGTGTGTCAGCGATACACAAAATGGGTATGCTTTTTATGTAAATATTTTTATTGATTCTGGAATTTTCTTTGAATATTGCTGAGAACTTGCATGTTTGTTGCTTGACCTTTGATGTTAATTGGAGTTTTCCCTTTAGTTTTGCAGATTATGGTTGTATGTTACAAATCAGAAATGTCCATTTCTTGCCTGATGGGAGGTCTGTGGTTGACACAGTTGGAGGAAAGCGGTTTAGGGTTTTAAAAAGAGGGATGAAAGATGGATACTGCACTGCAGACATTGAATATCTGGAAGATGTGAAGGTATGAAAAACTATTCTTTTTCAGCATGCTCTGGTATACTGTGTCCTAGGCATTGTACACGCGTAAAGGCTGATAGGAACATTAACCAGTTCTTCCTGTCAGAGACCCTCAACAATGCTTATACAGATTAGCTCCAAGTTACCTTTTCATCTTGCTCTTAACCATCCTGAGTTCCAAGAGAACTTGGGAGACGAGCACCTAGATATACTGTTCATTTCTACTGGCTTGACAGCCAGCACAGTGCCTAGAATGTATGTATTTGCATGGTAATTGCTTAACAATAGCAGTGGATTCAATTGAACTTCCAATCCATGTAAGTTATGAAACCTGCTAATTCCTACCCTTTTAAACTGAATTTATTAGTAGTCAAAGCTGATGTAATCATCAGTAGATTGAACTTTGACGTAAAGGTAAACACATAAAATCCCTGAAGAATTGTTCTATATTAAGATATGCCTAAAATACCCTAAAACTGAACACAGCACCCAACTGTGTCTAACTTTAGGGCAACACAGATAAAGCACCGTCCGTATAATTGGTGGTGGTATCTTACCTGTGGAGGGTTACTGTGAAAATTTTCTTGGATAGGGTTAGTGCTGCCCTTTTGGTATTTCCAGTACCTACTCTACCATCTGCAGTTCGTTTAGGTACCAGAAAAATGATTTGTGGTACTGTAAATATCAAATGAAAGGCAACTTTCTTTGGAAGGGCATTAGAAAAACATAGATCTTACACTCTCACTTGTTCATTGATCTGTTTGAGCCCTTCATCTCAGTCAGCACTTATTCAGTGTTGGCATTAGGCATTTCTACAAACAGTGGCTCATTAAATTTTCAAAACGCTATGAGATAGCTAGCAGATGAAAGAATTCAGGAGTATGAATTTGCCAAAGATCCTGTAGGTAGTGTAAAAAAATAATTTAACACCAGCTCTCTGGCTCCAAGTGCTATGTTTTATCATTATATCATATTGCTTCTCTGCTGATAAACTTGATTCATCTGATATTACCTGTCCTATCTTATTATAAAGATGTTATGGGGAAACTCTGCTTTGTGCAGTGAGCCAAGAGTATGAGTTGGAATTTTGAGTTGACTGATAGTCTGTGCCTTAGGAATATTTGGCTAATGGAATCATTTGCTAAAAGGTGATGTTCTTTGTAAAACTAATAACCTTATTTTAGTTTTATGTAAATTTACACCTTCATATATTGGATTTGCTGATAAAATTCCTTGAGTATGTGGCTAAACTTATGACTGTATATAAATATATGACAGTAAATTAGCATATTGAGAGTATTATGGATTTGATGTTTAGAAAATTGAATTCTCTATGTCATTGTGGTCTTGTCTAATAATTTTTCTTCATCTATGTAATGATTTCTTGTTCATTCTGGAAAAGCTTCTCAAATTTTGTTTTTTATATCAAAGTTGTTTTTTCCCTTGGTGTAGTAATTCTAATTTCTGTGACCTCTGATGACATTTTAAATTCTGTTATTGCAATGAAATTCCTTAACTTTAAAAGCTTGCCTTTAAAACTTCTGCCTACTTCTTAGCTCCTTTTTCTAACTCAGACTTTTATTTTTATCATTCCCTGTTTACTAGAGTTCACGGTTTGGTCCCTTGAATTTTGTAAAGGTAGAAAGCAGATACTTATTTTTGGTAATAGTTCTTAACAAGTCACAAGTTTATTTGCTGGGGGTTTTTGTTTTTGGATCAAATTTTTTTTATTGAAGTATAGTTGATTTACAGTGTTGTTAATTTCCGTTGTACAGCAAAGTGATTCAGTTATACATATGTAGACATTGTTTTTTTAATATTCTTTTCCATTACGGTTTATCATAGGATATTGAGTACAGTTCTCTGTGCTATACAGTAGGGCCTTGTTGTTTATCCATGCTATATATAAAAGCTTACATCTGCTAACCCCAACTTCCCACTCCATCCCTCTCCCAGCCCCTTCCCCCTTGGCAACCCAACCACCAGTCTGTTATGTCTGTGATTGTGTTTGTTTTGTAGATAGGTTCATTTGTGTCATGTTTTAGATTCCACATTAGTATGATAATCTCTAGTTGCATCTAAGTTGCGGTTATTTCATTCTTTTTTATGGCAGAGTATTATTCCATTGTGTATATGTACCACATCTTCTTTATCCATATTCCTCTGTCCACGGACATTTGTTTCCATGTCTTGGCTACTGTGAATAGTGTTGCTAAGAACATAGGGGTTGCATGTATCTTTTCAAATTATGGTGTTCTCTGGATATATACCCAGGAGTGGGATTGCTGGATCATATGGTAATTCTATTTTTAGTTTTCTGAGGAACCTCCGTACTGTTTTCCATATGGCTGCACCAACTTACACTCCCTCCAGCAGTACTGGAGGGTTCCCTTTCTCCACATCCTGCCCAGCATTTGTTAGTTGTAGACTTTTTAATGGTCTACACGGGCCGTTCTGACCTGTGTGAGGTGGTACCTCATTGTAGTTTTGATTTGCATTTCTCTGATAGTTAGTGATGCTGAGCAACTTTTCACGTGTCTCTTGGCCGTCTGTATTTCTTCTTTGGAGAAATGTCTAATTAGGTCTTCTCCCATTTTTCAGTGGGGTTACTTGTTTTCTTGTTGTTGAGTTGTATGAGCTGCTTATATATTTTGGAAATTAAGCCTGTGTTGGTCACATTGTTTGCAAATATTTTCTCCCATTCTGTAGGTTGTCTTTTTGTTTTGTTTATGTTGTTTATCGTTTCCTTTGCTGTGCAAAACCTTACAAGTTTAATTAGGTCCCATCTGTTTATTTTTGCTTTTATTTCTATTGCCTTGGTAAGAAAACATTGGTACAACTTGTGTCAGAGAATGTTTTGCCTATGTTCTCTTCTAGGAGTTTTACGGTGTCATGTCTTACGTTTAAGTCTTTAAGCCATTTTGAGTTTATTTCTGTGCATGGTGTGAGGGTGTGTTCTAACTTCACTGATTTACATGCAGCTGTCCAACTTTCCCAACACCCCTTGCTGAAGAGACCGTTTTTCCCATTGTATGTTCTTGCTTCCTTTATTGAAGATTAATTGACTGTAGGTGTGTGGGTTTATTTCTGGGCTCTACTCTGTTCCAGTGCCAGTACCACACTGTCTTTATATTATCCCACAGCTCTCTTATATTGCTTTCTTTTTTTTTTCATTTGGCTTCCTGTCTGCTTTTCTGATTGGATAATTTCCATTATTCTGTCTTGCAAATCACTTACTCTTTCTTCATTATTCATTCTGCTCTTCATTGCCTTTTAGCTCAGCTTTTGTCTCTGCAAATGAGTTTTCTAATTTTTCTTTGTTTCTCTCTTACAGTTTCTAGCTCCTTTTTACAGTAATCTGTCAATAGCCTTTCTTAATTCCTTCCATATTTTCATTACCTCCTTTCTGAACTTGGTGTCTGTTAGAATGAAGAGGTCAACTTCATTGTACTTTCAGGGGAATTGTCTTGGTCTTTTAACTGGGAGTGTGGTTCCTCTGCTTCTTAATTTACTTATATTTCTCTTACTTTGTGAGTTTAGGAGAAACAGTTATCTACTGTGGTCTGGGAGGGCTATTTATATGTGGGGTGTCCCTGTGTAGCGTGTGTGGGTTTAGTATATTTGGTGCGAGGGTTGTCATATGCCTGTCACCTCTTTCCTCAGTGTGTGCCAGCTGCTATCCCCTTGATAGGGGTTGTGCAGATGCAGGCACTGGTGCCTGGCCCTGGGAGGGGAGGCAGGAGGTGGCTTGCACCCACTCCTGGCGTCTGGGAGGGAGGCAGTGGCAACTTGTGACAGTCTCAAGCACATGCGGGTAGTATCCTGCCCTCTGCGAGCGCACACACAGGAAAAAGGCTACAATGGCAGGTCCCACCCCTCCCCTTGAGCACCCCCCAAACAAAGCACCCCCTCTAAGGCGGCCCAGGTTTCCTCCTCATACACTCTCAGTTGCGGTTGCACCAGATTCTAGCTACCACCCCCAGGCTGTTTCCACACAGCCAACCCCAGTCCTCTTGCTGGGTCTGATCTCTGAAGCCCGAGTACCAGCACCCAGCCCTGGCTGATACACATCTCAGGCTGGGGAGCCCACAGTGGCAGCACTGACCATCTGTCCCCTCTCCACTCTGGCTGCCACAAACCAGCTGCTGTGTTCTCCAAGGTTCTGAAGCTCCCTACTGTCCTGGTCAATCTCCCTGCCGGTGAAGGGGCTTCCCAGGGTCTAGGAACCTTTCTTCTTTCCCAGCTCCCTCCCAGGGACACGGGTCCTGTCCTGATTCCTTTCTCATTTTCTTCTTTTTCTGTCTTCTTTTTTTCCTACCTTGTTACATGGTGATCTTCTTGCCCTTTCAGCAGTCTGAGGTCTTCTGCCAGTGTTCAGTAGATATTCTGGGAGAATCATTCCACGTGTACTCATTCCATATGTAGATTTTTGATGTATTTGAGGGAGAAGGTGAGCTTCACATCCTACTACTTCACCATCATCTTGATCCCAGCCCCACAAGTTTATTTATTGCTCATATCAAGACCAATGTGTGTTAGCAGAGGACTGAATCTTGTATAGCCAATTCCAAGACCAGAATGCTTGAATCATATGGCTCTTCTTTCTTTTAAAATTTTTCGTGTGGTAAAATATACATGACATAAAATTTACCATTTTAACCATTTTTACATATGCAGTTCAGTGGCATTAAGCACGTTCACATTGTTGTGAACAACTTTGGTTTTCTTTTTCATTTCAAATCCTTCAAAAATAAGAAGTATGTTCTTTTGTCTCTTGTGTGCTATAGTCTTTTTATTTATTTTATTTTTGGCTGCGTTAGGTCTTTGTTGCTGCGCACGGGCTTTGTCTAGTTGCGGCGAGCAGGGGCGTGGTGCACAGGCGTCTCACTGCGGTGGCTCCTCTTGCTGCAGAGCACAGGCACACAGGCTTCATTAGTTGTAGCACGCGGACTCAGTAGTTGTGGTGCACGGGCCTAGTTGCTCTGCAGCATGTGGGATCCTCCCGGAGCAGGGCTCAAACCCATGTCCCCCACACTGGCAGGCAGACTCTCAACCACTGCACCACCGGGGAAGCCTCTGTGCTATATATAAGTCTTACCTTTTATGCATCAGGATATTTTCAGAGTCCCATTGTTGTTTTTTATTGAGTCACTCTTGAAGTAGGAAAGGCTGACTCAGGCCTGGTATTGGTTCAGTGCGTTAATGTATGTGGAATATAGTGCTCTCTGGCATGGAGTGAGTGGGATATGAGCGTTAATCAATATGAGGTGGATGAGTTAATGTTCCATCTTCCCACCTGTGTTTTATGAGACTACTCTTCTGGATCTTAGGCTGGAAGGCTGATGCATTTAATTTTATATTTGCAGTTTGATGAGCCAGTAGTCCAAAGGGCATACACAGGGGATGGAGGTAGCCACGGCCTTGGGCCTTTACAGCAGCAGCAGTTCATCATTGTATAATGAGCATATAATGTATTGTCTCTCTTTTGAAATGCTGGCTTTATATGCTAAGTTATTTGTTGCAGTTTTTGTTTTGACCCAGTTCCCTGGTTAAAGGTGTAATTATGCTTTCCCTCTGTCCTATTACTGCTTTTGCCGTGGCACCTTAAATCTCCCCCAATCTTCCCTTTCATTGTAGCAACTGTATTCCTGGTTTTTTTGTTCTACTGCTTTCAAAGGCTGTTGATCCATAAAGATGAATTCCCAGTCCCTGTAGACCTTTATCTGAGAACTAACTCTCCATCTTACCCCTCCCAGTTAGGGGCTGTTAGTTGGGTTCTGCAGTGTCGCACTGCTAACTCAGCAAGACTGCTAACTCAGCAAGGCTAGGTCAGCTACGCTGGGAGGTCAAGGCTTGCTGTCTTTCTTAGTCTGGCCCATTGGCACTCTGTGAGGCAGAAAGGTATGGTGTTTACTGCATAAGAATAATACTCTGATCCAGCACTGAAATAGGTATTCCCTATTTTTTTATGGGTTTTTTTTTCCATTTCTGTAGGGATGGATGGGAAGATTAGACACAGACACCTTACTGACTGTTGTATTTCTAGGTTGAGAATGAAGAGGAGATAGAGAACCTCCGACAGCTTCACGATTTGGTCTACTCCCAAGCCTGCAGCTGGTTTCAGAATTTAAGAGACAGATTTCGAAGCCAGATTCTTCAGCACTTTGGATCAATGCCCGGGAGGGAGGAAAACCTCCAGGTATGATGGCTTTGATATTGTTTCCAAAAGTCTCACTTTTTGTGTAAACCCAAGTTGGTAGATTTTTTTTTTTGTTATAAATTTATTTATTTATTTATTTTTGGCTGAGTTGGGTCTCTGTTGCTGTAGGCGGGCTTTCTCTAGTTGCCGGGAGCAGGGGCTACTCTTGGTTGTGGTGCACGGGCTTAGTTGCTCTGCAGCCTGTGGGATCTTCCTGGACCAGGGCTTGAACCTGTGTCCCCTGCATTGGCAGGCAGATTCTTAACCACTGCACCACCAGGGAAGTCCCGAAATTGGTAGATTTTTTAAGTTTCTTCATCTTTAGTTTTGCACATTTCCTTTGTCCTGTCTTTAGATTTGTGACCATATTCTCTAGCACAGGGGTATCCACTGCATCTTATATAGGAAGAGGATGGAAACAGTGTCAGCTGAGATGCATATAGGAGCAAGTGCAGGAGGAGAAAGCCCCCAGCTGAGGATTTTCCAGAAGGAGGGATAAGGAATTAAAAATGGGACATGGGAGATAGGATCAAGATGGCAGAGGAGTAGGACGTGGAGCTCACCTTCTCCCACAAATACATCACAGTTACATCTACATGTGGAACGATTATCACAGAACATCTACTGGATGCTGGCAGAAGACCTCAGACTTCCAAAAGGGCAAGAAAATCTACACAAAAAATCTACACAAAACTGGGTAGGACAAAAGAAAAAAAGAGAAAGGAATTGGGATGGGACCTGCGCCCCTGGGAGGGAACTTTGAAAGAGGAAAGGTTTCCAGACACTGGGAAGTCCCCTCACTGGTGGGGAGATCAGCTGGGACAGAGGGAGAGCTTCAGAGACACGGAGAAGAGCACAACAACCAGTTTGCAGAGGGCAAAGCAGAGAGAGACCTGCACAGATGGTCGGTGCCACCAAGCACTCACCAACCTGAGACACTTGTCCGCTGGGGCAGGAGCGGGCGAGGCTCAGGCTTCAGAGGTCAGACGCTGGGGAGAGGGCTGTGGTTGGCTGTGTGGAGACAGCCTGAGGGGGCTAGGGTGTAGGGCCCCACGACCGAGGGAATACAGGAAGAAACCTGGGACTGCCAGAGAGGCAAGGTGCCATTGTTCGGGGTGTGCAAGGAGAGGGTCAGGACTGCCGTAGGAGCTTCCGTCTCCGAGCCCGCACTCTCAGGCAACGGGGCACTGCCTGCCTGAGCTCCAGGGGCGGGTGCAAGCTGCAGCTGCCATCTCGGACTCCAGAGGCAGGTGCAGACCACTGCTGAGGGTCCCACAACCACGTGCCAAATGCTGCCCCCTCCTCCCTGGCAGCGTACATAAGCCACGCACCGCACACCCCAATCCAGGGGACAGCGGCCAGCACACGCCGAGGAAAGGGGCAACAGGCATCCAAACCAAGAACAGCCCTCACGCCAAAAAATTGTTAAACCCACGCAAGCTACGTAGGGACGCTCCCGCGTGTAACAGCCCGCCAAGACCACAGTACGTAATTGCTTCTCCTAAACTGACGCAAGCTACGTAGGGACGCTCCCGCATGTAACAGCCCGCCAAGACCACAGTACATAATTGCTTCTCTTAAACTGACAGAGTAAGAGACAAGTAAAGTGAAGACACAGAGACCACTCCCAGTTAAAAGACCAAGAGCAATGAAACAGACCTCTTCAGTCTAATAATAGATACCGAGTTCAAAAAGGGAGGTAATGAAAATACTGAAGGAATTAAGAAAGGCTATCAACAGAAATGCAGATTACTGTTAGAAGAAACTAGAAGGAAGAGCCAAGAAAAATTAGAAAATTCATTTGCAGAGATGAAAGCTGAGCTAAAGGCAATGATAGCAGAATGAATAATGAGGAAAGAATAAGTGATCTGCAATATAGAATAATGGAAATTACCCAATCAAAACAGCAGACAGGAAGCCAAATGAAAAAAACAAGAAAGCAATGTAAGAGACCTGTGGGATAATATAAAGCTGGCCAATCTATGCATAGTAGGGATTCCAGAGGGGGAAGAAAGAGAAAAAGGGATGGAAAATGTATTTGAAGAAATTATGTCTGAAAACTTCCCAAACCTAAAGAAGGAAACATGTCTAGCTACAGGAAGCACAGAGGGGGTCCCAAACAAGAGGAACCCAAACAGACCCACACCAAGACATATTATAATTAAAATGGCATAAGTTAAAGAGAGGCTTCTGAAGGCAGCAAGAAAAAAACAGGGTTAATTACAAGGCAACTCCCATAATGCTATCAGCTGATTGCTCTACAGAAACACTGCAGGCCAGAGGCGAGCGGCAGGATATATTCAGAGTCCTGAAAGGGGAAAACCTGCAACCTAGGGTACTCTACCCAGCAAGATTATCAGTTAGGATAGAAGGAGAGAGAAAGAATTTCTCAGACAAGCAAAAACTAAAAGAATACAGCAATACTAAACTTATCTTAAAAAAATATTGAAATGTCTTCTCTAAATAAAAAAGCAGCAAGAAGATATAGGAAGGAGGAAATCACAATTGGAAAGTAAATAAACTAGCCAGTATACACATCAAAAAGAAAATTAAAAAACCCTATTAGTGAAAGCAACAATAGACACAAGGAATAGCAAAAGGATAAACGTTAAGATGTAAAAAAGGACATCAAAACCATAAAATGGGGCTTCCCTGGTGGCGCAGTGGTTGAGAGTCCACCTGTCGATGCAGGGGACACAGGTTCATGCCCCGGTCCGGGAAGATCCCACATGCCGCGGAGCAGCTGGGCCCATGAGCCATGGCTGCTGAGCCTGTGCGTCCGGAGCCTGTGCTCCACAACGGGAGAGGCCACAACAGTGAGAGGCCCGCATACCGCGGAAAAAAAAAAAACCCATAAAATGTAGAGAAGGAAAGTAAGAAAATGTAGATTCTTTAAGAATGTGTTTGAGCCTACATGACTATCAGTCTAAAGCAAGCACATATAGGAAGGGGTTAACATACTTGAAAAACAGGGCAACCACATATCAAAAGCATACAATAGATTCACAAAACCCAAAAAGAGAACACAAGCATAAAATGAAATCATCGAACCACAAAAAGAAAAAAAAGGATCAAAGAATCAACTGGAAAGCAAGGTTTAAAATGGCAATAAATACACATGTATCAGTAATTACCTTAAATGTCAATAGACTGAATGTTCCGATCAAAAGACAGAGTTTCAGATTAGATTAAAAAACAAGAGTCTATAATATGCTGCCTACAAGAGAGCCACCTTAGGGCAAAGGACACACATAGACTGAAAGTGAGGGGATGGAAAAAAAGGTATTTCATACAAATGGAAATGACAAGAAAGCAGCAGTTGCAATACTCGTATCAGACAAAATAGACTTTGAAACGAAGGCCATAAAAAAAGGCAAAGAAGGACACTATATAATGATAAAAGGATCAATATAAGAAAAGGATTATGCGCTCGTCAGCATATGTGCACCTAAATACATAAAGCAAATACTAACAGATAAAGGGAGAAATTGATAGGAATACAATAATAGTAGGAGACTTTTAACACCCCACTCACAATACATGGACACATCTTCTAGACAGAAAATCAATAAGGCACAGAGATCCTAAATGATACAACAGTGAGACTTAATTGATATTTTCAGGACGTTATATCCAAAAAAACCCGGAATACACATTCTTTTCAAGTGCACATACTAGAGCACAAAACTAACCTTAAAAAATTTAAGAGTATAGAAATTATTTCAAGCATTTTCTCTGACCACAACAGCATGAAACTAGAAATCAACCACAGGAAAAGAAATGAGAAACAATTACATGGAGACTACTAAACAACATGCTACTAAAAAAACCAATGGGTCAACAAGGAAATCAAAAATTAAATTAAAAACTACCTTGAGACAATGAAAACACAGCCATACAAAATCTATGGGATGCAGCAAAAGCAGTTCTTAGAACAAAGTTCACAGCAATACAGGCCTTCCTCAAAAAACAAGAAAAATCTCAAATAAACAACCTATCACCTAAAAGAATTAGGAGAACAAAACCTAAAGCCAGCAGAAGGAAGGAAATAATAAAGATCAGGGAGGAAATAAAATAGAGGTTAAAAAATATAGAAAAAAAATAAAACCAATAGCTGGTTCTTTGAAAGGATAAACAAGATTTTCAAACCTCTGGCCAGGCTCACCAAGAAAAGAGAACCCAAATAAGATGATAAATGAAAAAGAAATCTCAACCAATATGCCAACAACTTTGACAAATTTGACAACCTAGATGAAATGGACAAGTTTCTACATACAACTCACCAAAACTGAATCAAGAAGAAATAGATAATTTGAACAGACTGATCACCAGAAGTGAAATAGAATCTGTAATTTAAAAAAACCAAACAAACAGACAAAGAAACTCCCTACAAAGAAAAGTCCAGGGCCAGATGGCTTCACAGGTGAATTCTACCAAACATCCAAAGAAGAACTTATACCAATTCTCAAACTCTTCCAAAGACTGAGGAGGGGGGAATACTCCCAAGGACATTCTGTGAAGCCACTGTCACCCTGATACCAAACCAGATAAAGACACAACCAAAAAAAAAAAAAAAAAAAATTACAGGCCTATATCTTTGATGAATATAGATGCAAAAATTCTCAACAAAATATTAGCAAACTGGGCTTCCCTGGTGGCACAGTGGTTGAGAGTCTGCCTGCCGATGCAGGGGACACGGGTTCGTTCCCCGGTCTGGGAAGATCCCACATGCCGCGGAGCGGCTGGGCCCGTGAGCCATGGCCGCTGAGCCTGCGTGTCTGGAGCCTGTGCTCCACAACGGGAGAGGCCACAACAGTGAGAGGCCCGCATACCGCAAAAAAAAAAAAAAAAAAAAGCAAACTGAATCCAGCAACACATAAAAAAGATCATACACCACAACCAAGGGGGAGTCATCCCAAGTTCACAAGGATGGTTCAACATATGCAAATCAATGTGATACACCACATCAAGAAAAGACAAAAACCACATGATCATCTCAATAGATGCAGAAAAGCATTTGACAATATTCACCATCCATTCATGATAAAAACTCTTACCAAAGTGGGTATAGAGGGAACATATCTCCATATAATAAAAGCTATTTATGACAAACCCACAGCCAGTATAATACTAAATGGTGAAAAGCTGAAAGCCTTCCTGCTAAAATCTGGAACAAGACAAGGATGCCTGCTCTCACCTCTTCTATTCAACATAGTATTGGAAGTCCTAGCCACAGCAATCAGACAAGAAATAAAAGGTATCCAAATTGGAAAGGAAGAGGTAAAATAGTCACTCTATGCAGATGACATGATACTATATATAAAAAACCCTAAAGACTCCACACAAAAGTTACTAGATCAAATAAATGAATTCAGCAAAGTAGCAGGATACACGATTAACATGCAGAACTCGGTTACATTTCTTTACACTAACAATGAAATATCAGAAAGGGAATGTAAAAATCAATACCTTTTAAAATTGCACCAAAAAATAAAGGACTAAAGAGAATTCAAAGAAATGGAAAGATATCCCATACTCTTGGATTGGAAGGATTAATATTGTTAAAATGGCAATATTACCTAAAGCAATCTACAGATTTAATGTGATCCCTATCAAATCACCCATGAAATTTTTCACAGAACTAGAATAATCCAAAAATTTATATAGAACCATAAAAGACTCAGAATTGCCAGAGCAATCCTGAGGAAAAAAAACAAAGCAGGAGGCATAACTCTCCCAGACTTTAGACAATACTACAAAGCTACAGTCATCAAAACAGTGTGGTATTGGTACAGAAACAGACATACAGATCAATGGAACAGAATAAAGAACTAAACCCATACACCTACAGTCATTTCATCTTCAATAAAGGAGGCAAGAATATAAAATGGGAAAAAGATAGTGTCTTCAGCAAGGGGTGCTGGGAAAGTTGTACAGCTGTGTGTAAATCAGTGAAGTTAGAACACACCCTCACAGTGTGCACAAAAATAAACTGAAAATGGCTTAAAGACTTAAGACAACACCATAAAACTCCTAAAAGAGCATAGGCAAAACATTCCCTAACACAATTTGTACCAGTGTTTTCTTACGTCAGCCTCCCAAGGCAATAGAAGCAAAAGCAAAAATAAACAGGACCTAATCAAACTTACAAGCTTTTGCACAGCAAAGGAAACCATAAACAAAACGAAAAGACAAACTACAGAATTAGAGAAAATATTTGCAAATGATGTGACTGACACAGGCTAACTTCCAAAATATGTAAGCAGCTCATACAACTCAATAACAAAAAAACAAACAACCCAATCAAAAAATGGGCAGAAGACCTAAATAAACATTTCTCCAAAGAAGAAATACAGATGACTAATAGGCACATGAAAAGATGTTCAACATAGCTAACAGGAAAATGCAAATCAAAACTACAACGGGGTACTACCTCACACAGGTCAGAATGGCCACTATTATAAAGGCCACAGGGCTCTGCTCTGCCAGTGGTTAAGAATCTGCTTTCCATTGCAGGGGACACACAGGTTCGATCCCTTGTAGGGGAACTAAAATCCCACATGCCACGGGGCAACTAAGCCCATGTGCTCTAGAGCCCACGCCCCACAACTAGAGAGCCTGTGTGCTGCAACTGCTGAGCCCGTGCACCACAAGTCCTGAACCCGCACGCCATAACTAGAGAGAAGCCCACGCACCACAATGAAAGATCCCACATGCCGCAACTAAGACCCCATGCAGCCAAATAAATAATGTTTTTTTTTTTTAAAAAAAAAAAGGGAGGGAGACGCAAGAGGGAAGAGATATGGGAACATATGTATATGTATAACTGATTCACTTTGTTATAAAGCAGAAACTAACACACCATTGTAAAGCAATTGTACCCCAATAAAGATGTTAAAAAAAAATAAAAATAAAAGCCCCCAGATAACAAATGCTAGAGAGGGTGTGGAGAAAAGGGAACTCTCCTACACTGAAGGTGGGAATGTAAGTTGGTGCGGCCACTATGGAAAACAGTATGGAGGTTCCTCAAAAAGCTAAAAGTAGAGTTGCCATATGATCCAGCAATCCCACTCCTGGGCACATATCCAGACAAAACTATAATTCAAAAAGATACATGCACCCCTGTGTTCATAGCAGCACTATTCACAATAGCACACGTCACAAGACATGGAAACAACCTAAATGTCCATCAATAGAAGAATGGATAAAAAAGGTGTGTACATATATATATACAATGAAATACTACTCAGCCAGGACAAAATAATGCTATTTGCAGCAACATGAATGCAACTAGAGATTATCATACTAAATGAAGTAAATCAGAAAGAGAAAGATAAATACTGTATGATATCACTTATATGTGGAATCTAAAATATGGCACAAATGAACCTATCATGAACCTGAACCTATCTACAAAACAGAAATGGACTAGCAGAGAACAGACTCATTGTTTCCAAGGGGGAGGTGGGGAGGGAGAGGGATGGACTGGGAGTTTGGGGTTGGCAGATGCAAACTATTACATTTAGAATTGATAAACAACAAGGTCCTACTGTATAGCACAGGGAACTATATCCAATCTCTTGGGATAAACCATAATGGAGAAGAATATAAAAAAAGAATGTATATATGTGTATAATTGAGTCACTTTGCTTTACAGCAGAAATTAACACAACACAACACTGTAAATCAACTATACTTCAATTAAAAAAAGGGGACATGGTACCATCTAGTAAATTGTGCCTATAAGACAGCTACGTCTTCGAGCCTCTTTGGCTTTGCTGTTATTCTTTGAGAGTTGAGAGATGTATCATTTTCTATACTTTTAAAAAATCTTGTCACCTTTTCTGTTATCCCCAGCTTTTTACCCTGCCACTTTAATTCATCTTTATCTCTTCATGTTTTATATTTCACTCCTCCTGAAACTATCGTTCTTATGGTCTTGATCTGGAATTTAGGGTTTACATTTAAGTTTAATCTAATTAGCATACAGCAGGTGCTTTCTGGTCAAGCAGAGCACTGCAAGAGGCATAAAGAAGAGTTCCTATCCTGGAAAATCTGGAAAAAGACCCACCAAAGCATTAGGCATAAGCATTGTTGAATTGAGTTGGATACAATGTTTGTGGTTAGATGGGAATAGATTACATAAAGGAATGGCTGTAAATGAATATCAGATGGACAGAGGGCCCCTGTGATGGACACTGTCTCTCATTCCAGTTTTCAAAGGTCGGCCTACATCTGTCTGAATCTCAGTTGAATCCTTCACATGAACTTGAAATTTCAACATCACATCATCTCCAAACTGAGTTCTCAGTCTGTGTCCAGCATATATTAGTTGCCACGTGTTTGTTTTATCCTGGCTACCTGAATCTGATTGAACTTGATAGAAACAGCTTTTGATGAGCACAGAATTGAATAAGTACATTTTAAATGTTAACAAACCAACTTGTAGAAAATTTCAACATTACTTTCCAATCACCTCCACCACCCTCACTTTTATTATGCAGTCCTCTTCCACTGCTTTCAGTTAGTCATACTGTATGAGTCAGGATTCAGTCAGGAAAACAAAAGCAGCCACTCTATATATCCCAGGAGTGAAGGGTTTATTGTCGGAATTAAAGTTGACACCCCCATTGGGAGAGCTGGAGGAGGGAGGATCAGATCAGGCCATCATCAGCGGAGCTCAGGGACTCTCTTCCTGACACAGTGGAGCACGGGCTCAGGACTTGAGGGGAAGCTGCTGTCATCCTTAGGAATCCCAGGGCAGTCCCCACCAGTATCTCAGTTTGCAGTAGTGGAGCAGGTGGTTTTCACAAATGCTCTGGAAAGCTTCTGCAAATCTCACATCTGCCCACACTTGGCAACAGCCTCCAGAGAAGAATGGCTTCCTCTCCCAACTTCCAAATCTTGAAAGAGTGCCTCTCATTGGTCATGTTTAACCTGGAACCACCCCCTCACATGGGGGGAGGGGATCCTGGGAAATGTAGTTTCTGATGTCTCTACGGAAGGTGGCAGTGATGCTGAGTTGACAACAGGCAGGACACAGATAAGTCCAGTTTGATTCTAGGAGGAGCTTATTGATATCAACTCATGTCACAGCTCCTTTTGTCATTCTGAAACTTCATGTTTTAGGTTCAGTAAAAAGCAATTCAGTGTGTAGTAAAGGTGGCTTAAACATTCTTGTATATAAATTCCTAATTCGTTCCATAGCCAGTAGTCAGCCCTTGCAACATCAGATGAAGTTCTTTGCTAGAGATATGTTTATTTCTCAAATGAAACTGGAAGCTGAGACTTTTCTTATATCCTTCCTAGGATTCCACAATTCTTTGAAGACATTTAAAAATATCACTTAACTTGTCTTAATATTTTATTTATTTATTTATTTTGGCCATGCCGTGTGGCATGCGGGATCTTAGTTACCCGACCAGGGATCGAACCCATGCCCCCTGCATTGGAAGCGCAGAGCCTTAACCACTGGACCACCAGGGAGGTCCCTTAGTGTTTTAAATATATATTTTAAGAAAGCAGTTCTCAACTGGGGACAGTTTTGCCCCTGTGGGACATTTGGCAATATCTGGAGACGATTTTGACCATCAGAACTGGGGGAGGTGCTCCTGGCAGCTAGTAGACAGAGGTCAGAGATGTGCTAAACATGCTACAATGCCAGGACAGTCCCCATAACACAAAAACTGTCCAGCCCCAGAAGCCAGTAGCCTGAAATTGAGATTCCTGTTTAGGTCAGTGAAGAGGAAAGAGTGCTGGCTATGAGGCAGGTCTGGATTATTTGAACCTTGGCTCTGCCACATAGGAGCTGAGATATCTTGGACAATTTGCATTATATTTAATTAAGCTTCAGTTGCCCCATTTTATATGGGCATAATAGTGCCCTCCTTACATGATTGATAAAGGATTTGAGATAGCCATTCTGACAGGTGTGAGATGATAGCTCACTGTGGTTTTGATTTGCATTTCCCTGATGATTAGTGATGTTGTGATATCACCTCATACCTGTCAGAATGGATACCGTCAGGAAGACAAGTATTAGTGAGGATGTGGAGAGAAAAGGAAACACTCATGCACTGTTGGTGGGAATGTAAATTGGTGCAGCCACTGTGGAAAACAGTATGGAGGTTCCTCAAAAAAAATTAAAAATTGTACTACCATGAGATCCAACAATGCTACTCCTGAGTATATATCCAAGGAAAATGAAAACACTAATTTGAAAAGATACATGCACCCAGTGTTCATAGCAGCATTATTTGCAATTGCCAAGATATGGAAACAACCTAAGCCCATCAACAGAAGAATGAATAAAGATGTGGTGTGTGTATGTGTATCTACAATGGAATGTTACTCAGCCATAAAAAAGAATGAAATTTTGCCATTTTTGACAACATGGATGGACCTGGAGATTATCATACTAAGTGAAATAAGTCAGAAAGACAAATACTGTATGTTTTCACTTCTATGTGGAGTATAAAAAAATAAAACAAATGAACAAACATAACAAAACCGAAACAGACTCACAGATATAGAAAACAAATGGTAGTTACCAGAGGGAAGTGAAGGAGGAGGAGGGGTAAAGGGGATTAAGAGGTACAAACTACTAGGTATAAAATAGGTAAGTTACAAGGATGTAAAGTGCAGCACAGGGAATATAGTCAACATTTTATAATAACTTTATATGGAGGATAATCTATAAAAATACTAAATCACTGTTGCACGCCTGAAACCAACAGTATTGTAAGTCAACTATACTTCAATTAAAATTTTTTTAAGTTAGAAAAAGAATCTGACACCATAAAGTGCTCAATACAGATTAGCTTGGTGGTGGTTTTTTACTGCTGTAATTACATAAATATTTGTTTTATTAACACTATACAATGTGGATTCTTTTTAGGCAATCCCTAATGGACCCGCCTGGTGTTGGTGGCTTCTTGCCGTCCTTCCCGTCGACCCCCGCTATCAGCTGTCGGTTTTGTCAATGAAGTCTTTGAAAGAACGGTTGACAAAGATACAGCATATACTGACTTATTTTTCTAGAGACCAATCTAAGTAACCAACTGCTTGGATCTTCCTCTAAAATTACCCTAATCTGGCTGTGGTGATGGCCAGATTGTCCGCTGCCTTTGCACATCCAGTGCTGGTTTGAGAAATGTAATGAAACTGTTTCTTTTTTTCTTTTTCCTTCAACCTCCTGAATCATGTGGTTCTGCAAACAGATACCTTCAACTAGGATTTAGACCACTAAGAACTTGCACAGAAAAACACACACTAAATGTGTGTTAAACCTCTACATTGTGATGAAGTTGCACTATGTACCATACTCTAAATGAAATGAGAACTCTGTGTGTGGGTGCGTGTGTGGGTGTGGGGGTGTGTGTGTGTGTGTGTGTGTGTGTGCGCGCGCGCGCGCGCATGCGCGCCCGTGTGGGTAGTATGGGTGCATTTTCTCTGGCTTTAAAATTTTAAAAGAAAAAAAAAAAGCCATAGAGAGCAGAACTTGCCGAGGGTCATTTATTGCCCAAGTTTACAACAGTAGCGATACAAGTTTTTGCAAATTGAATTTGCCTCAGATTTCTCTGTCCTGATGCTTAATTTGCACAAGTACGTAAGCTATGGTATTGAGTATCACTTTTTGTCGGAAATACCGCTCTTGCTGAACTGTCTTGACCATTGACTAGGACACAGTTTCTTATTTATGTAAATACTTGCATCCCAATAGCCAACAGGCATCGGATGCAGAACCTAGAGCCAGTTTTCAGGAACAATTGCAAA
Organism: Delphinus delphis; assembly: GCF_949987515.2. NCBI lineage: Eukaryota > Metazoa > Chordata > Mammalia > Artiodactyla > Delphinidae > Delphinus > Delphinus delphis. The sequence goes on along the minus strand of NC_082703.1, from coordinate 14,452,082 downwards.
CCTGACTTGGTACTGTGCATCTATTCATAAAACACTTAAAACTGTGAAAATATGGTTTACACTTAACTGTACATAAAGGTAAATGGAGAACTCAGTTCAGTACCAGTTAGTTTGTACATTTTAGGGGGGCTTTTCACATTAACTGCCCATCTATGTAATTTATAGTTTGACATATGTTTGTTTAAAAAAATTACATAGTATAAACCCATTAAGGATCTAAGGGAAGAGAAGAAGCTTAATGTAGAACTAAGCTTTTAAAGTATGTTGGTTTTTTTTTTTTTTAATTCTCGTCTTGGTGCAAATGTTAGTTATGCCTTATTCATATCACAGTTAGATCACCATGCTGTGACATGGTCTGTATTCATGCTGCCCTAGATACTTTTGTAATTATTTGTTGCAGACTTGTGACTGTCCCTCTTAACTTTCTTTTATGTAAGTAATTTGTAAAAGTTTCTTAAAAATTTTGCTTTTGCTTATTTAATTTTGAATAAAAGCTAAATTCATAATACTTTTTTTTCTTAATGATTAGGTTAATGTCAAAAAAAGATCAGCGGAGGAATCAAGCTACACAGAGTAGAGAACAGATGAGTTTTGCCTACTGTTTTGTGCTGTGAGATGTAAGCTATAGCTTTCAAAATACTTTTTTTTTTTTTTTTTGGTCATCTTTTGACCAAACAATGAAGTGTCTTAAGGAAAGTTTAGGCCTAGAACCATCCTCTAAAGCAGGGGTCCCCCAACCCCCGGACTGGTACCAGTCCGTGGCCTGTTAGGGACCGGGCCGCACAGCAGGAGGTGAGCTGCAGGCGAGCGAAGCTGCATCTGCCGCTCCCCATCACTCGCGTTACCGCCTGAACTACCCCCCACCCCACCCCGGTCCGTGGAAAAAGTGTCATCCACGAAACTGGTCCCTGGGGCCCAAAAGTTTGGGACCCCTGCTCTAAGGCACATTTTTCAACCTCTGAAAAATCCATGTCCCTTTTAGGATAAAGATAAGGCTCTTAGTTACCCCCATTGGGGACACCTCTTGGCTAAACAGCCTCGATTCTTTCAGTCCCTGATTTCCCAGCTAGGATTTAATATTGAATGTTTTAATTAAAAAGGCAGAAATCACTGCCTAGATAGAGAGCCACCATTTGCCCTCACAATTATGCTAGTCATGAATCGTGAATAGTTCTACAAAGAATGGGCCATTCCCCAAAAGTACCTTATCAATAGTTTCTGCAGTGTTAGATTGAACTTTCTTGTAATAAAAAACTATCAAGTGCCTGTTAAATAGCTTAAATAGTGTCTGGGTGGTATAAATGAAGAGTTTACCTATACAGTTCTGTATAGTTCTCAAAATATGTATCAGACGGCAGCAGGAGTTACCTGGTGCTGAATCGACATCCGTGGTATGTACTTGCGTGTGTCCACACATACACACGCACAAAGCAGCATTAAATGGTCTCTCTATATATACACACACACACTAATGGAAATTCATGGGTTTTATCATTTGACCCTAGTTTTGTGGTAAATGATCTCTGATAGTTATTCTGTCTATAGATTTTTTTTCTTTTTAATCTCTGGAAATCTTTTTCCTACTGCACTTTCCATCCAGATTATCAGAAAAAGAAGGAGGGGGAAGAATCTGACTTTTTTTTTCCCTTAACACTTGAAGTGACTAAGTTCTGTCGTGAATTCCATATTTCAAGCCAAGGTGGCTGGTGGTTGATCTTCTTTTCTTATACACCTGTCTCTACAGGTCCAGTTCTTCCTGTTTCTCGAGATCAACTTGAATGCCTTCACTCAGCTAAAACCCTGAATCCGTAGCACTTTCCTTGTGCTTTGCTTATAGCATGTATGGGGGATATTTGAATTAAATACATAAACCCTCTCCTGAGTATCAAGATCAGTGTCCAGCAGTTTAGACAGATTCAATCTCCAAGACACAGGGTGACCACTGAACAGGGTTGATGAAATAAATGCCAGTTAAGAAGGGAAGTTGAATAAAGATGGTTAGACTGAGCAAATACCTCGTCTTACCTTCCTCCCCAAGTTCAAAACAATGACAGTAAAGAAAATGAAATCTAATGGCGTTGCAAAACTAAAGTCAATGCTTTTTGAGGAATTTTTGAGATATGGAAACGGGATCTAATATAGAAGACCAGAGGAGAGCATAGCTTTATAGAAACGGAGGACTGCAGGGGAGCCCCAGACTGGTAAAGGGTCTTGGAAAACTTGGGCAGGTTCCCTGGGGAGGCTGTATGTGACACGGCTGGATCATTTGGCCTCTCCCCACTTGGCCAGGGCAGCAGGCAGCAACAGCAGCTGTTCTCGGGCCAAAGCACCAAATGAGGGCGTTGGGCCAGAGAAGACCATGAAACCTTCATTAGCCACGTGGGATGGAGGGCCCTCACGCACAGACAGTAGGCTGCTGACTTCGCTCACACGGCAGGTGTTCCAGCGTTCACCAGTCAGCAGAGGCAGGCCACCCAGAACCACACCAGCACCCACAGGAAGGAACAGAGCTCCCACGTGACAAAGATGAGGAGACAGTCAACTCCTACACATTTGAGGAAAAACATTCTAAACAATACAACAAATCCAGTGCCCTTCGATTTGAGGACGTGCAATTCCAAAAATTATCTGGAGATCTAAAATATGTTCCTCAGACAGTCCCTGGCACCACAGAAGCATTCAATAAAAGTTTTTGGAGTCAGTGAATGAATCGTAAAAATAAACTAAGCAAAAATAAATAAATAAATAAAATAAACTAAGCAGACGAGTTAAACAGAAGAATGAATTCAGACAAAGGATGAAGGAATGAGGCAGAGCGTTGAGTTGGGGTCCTTTCCAGAACACAACGCAGAAATCAGTAGAGGCAGAGTAGGAGGGAAATATCGAGATGTGGGGGAGAGATTCAAAGTTTTAACGTTCATCTGAGAGACGATTCTTAAGAGTAGGGAAGAAACAAATAATGCACGTAATTAGCTCAAGAGTAATAAAATAATTTAGGTGCTTTCTTAGGTACCAAGTTGATCCATTTAAATAGGACAATAAGGCAAACTTAGATGACCAAGGACAGACAAAACAGCAATATCTCAACTGTCTGGCTCATCGATCCACAGGGAAATGACTGGCTCAATGAGATGAATTTTCTTCCTAAGCCAACACTTAAATGCCAACATTTTTTATAGATAGGACATTATGACGTGGCTTAATAAATGAGCTCTCTTACAGACCTGCCTCCAAATAGCCTTTGGCTGTTCACCAAAATTTAGAAGTATCCTTAAGGACTTTTTTTTTTCTTTGGGCGGGGGCAGGTCACAGTAGGATATTGAAAAGCCTACAGACTTCGTTCAAAATGTGGTAAACACGCACATTTAATCCTCAGAAAAGTCCTGTGAAGTAGGTAGTGTCCTTGTAAGGATGAGGAAATGGGAACACTAAGTAGTTAAGTAATTTGTCAAAGGATTACACAGCTAATGTGTGGTGGAACTGACCGAAGCCAGGCAGTCTGGCTCAACCTTACCACCACCCAAGTTCTAAGGCATCTAAGAAGGTCGATATGTGAAGGGTCTGGAAGTGACTGGCGTGACTCCCTGACTTAGTAGGCTTTACACTTGGGGGAGGGATGCATTTTACAGCGATAACATTAGGACTTATTTTTAAGCACCTCACCAAGATGGTGAGATGGCCAAACTGGGCTCAGCCCTATATTTTTGGGAGCAGTGTAAATTGCTAACAACCTTTAATATTGCAGTTATGTATCAAGGATCATTAAAATGTTCATAATCTTCAACCCAAGCTCATACTGTGGCATCTTCTTATCCCCCATGTTTCAAGTCACAGAGACCCAAATTAAAACAAAAAAACCCACAACAGAACAATGGTATCTAACATTGAAATTGGGAAAATCTCATATGCTTATATACCCCATGCTTATAATACCTTCTGTATTCTTTGAAATGCCTTTGTTGCTGTGTACTCAGTGACTTTCAAATCTTAATCCACTTGATTTAATTGTAAACCAGTATTACTGGAATTAGTCAAGAGAGTCAACAAACTCTTCCAAAAAAGGAAAGGAGGGAAGGAGGAGTGTATATGAGATTCCTGAAAAGAATTTTCTTATCATCAACAAATTGAATATGAAGCTAGAGAAATGACGACGTAGCAACATACAGAACAGATCACTGCTGAACAGCCGAACATGCTAGAACACATTTAAGCAAGGACAGCAAAGAAAACAAAATGGCAAGGTGAAAGGCTGTAAGAACTCCTTGTGCAAGCCAAGGAGTGAAAGAAAAACATACCTTTAGTTCCAAGAACATTTCCACATCGGTGGAGTTAGAACAGACTTAGGAATTACCAGACTTAGGAATTACCTCTTGTACTCAAATGTCCAAGCCCAAGACAGGATGTTAAGTGGCAAGTAAAAACAGATGTGCAATAACCAGGTCTCTTGGTGTGGAGCAGTGGCGTTCGACTGAGCTCCTCTTAAGTACCAGACCCCATACTAGGCACGTACACACATGTATGTTGCTGCTGAAAGTCTAATGCAAACCTGACTTTTGTTCCTTTGGTAAGTGATCTAGGTTCTTCCCTGGCACCCCAATTTTTAAATAACTTCCCTGTTCTCTCTCGGCATGAAATAATAGTTGAATTTATTCAGTGTTTTGGACTTGGTATTTCACTGTAAATGTATTAAACTATGCCACAGATGCACATACACATATACACACATACGCATCTCCAAATACACATTTTTCTTTTTCTCTTCTTCTTTACCATTACATGTATGTTAGCCCATCTGATATTCTTTCATAGCTCTCTGATGCTCTATTTTCCCTTTCTTTGCTCTTCGTGTTTCAGTTTAGGTAATTTTTCTTTGCTCTATCTTGGAGGGTGGGCATTGGTTTGTGTTGAGGGGTTCACTAAATTACTCCATAATACTGCTGCCTGGGCATCAATTTGTGCAGCCAAGTGCCCAGTGGGGGCCTTGAACTGACACTAGCCCTCCCACAGGTGCGTGCCCTCCATGGCAGCCTCAGAGTCAGGTTCCTGATGTGACTTCTCCAACACCCCGCTGATAAACAGTCTCTCCTGCCTCCTAGCTTTCTCCACTTGTGCACGAGAGCCCCCTGGAGCTTACTTAAACCCTGCTCTTTATGGTTTGAATTAACTGATCCAGCCTTAACCCGGGACCCGCAAAGCACTGCACCTGTGGACCCTAATAAAGCCAGGCGCCCCAGGTCCTGCTGCTCCCACCCTGCCTGCATCCTGCCTTTACCTCTCCATGTGGCCGCTTGAGGCTGCCACGGGCCTCCGCCAGGACCTCTGAGGAATAATCATCTTCTCTATTTCCCTTTCAGTCTTCGTTAAACTGTGGCTCATCATTTGACTCAATACCAAGGTTCTACCTAACAAATGTTAATTTAACAAAATCACAACAGTTTGCCTGAGGTTTTTTCTTTATGTTGGTGTTTTATGCTTTTCCTGCTGCCTGTGCCTCACGGCAGTTTATAATTTTTCAGTGCTTACTTGCCCGGTAAATAAGGGGGTTTCTCTCTTATCATGGGCCCCCCTCCGTTGGAGACACTCCACTCCAGCATGAACTTTGAAGATGGCTCTGCTGGTTTTGTATGTAAAGAATAGGTTCCTACTGTTTAAAGCCACTCGGTGTGTGGTACACCGCAACCTCAGGACCTAATACAGCATTCAATTCAGGCTGACGACAAGGATTATGATGCAAAGGCCACGTGGAAGTGGGTCTGAAACTGGTGGAAAACTTCCTTTTTCAGATATAATTGATTCTAGTAACTGGAGTTGGGAAATTTGTACGTAAAGTTGACAATAATGAAGAAAGGTAGGGAATGAAAGACAAATCAACAGATGAGACTCAAAATAATTATGCCTTGACTCCAGAAACATCTATTCACAAACCCATTCAGACTGTCAAATATGAGACACTGTAGACAAGAAAATCATCCTCCCGATGTGGAGAAAAGGGCACACGACACTGTTGGTGGGGATGTAAGCTGGTGCAGCCACTATGGAGAACACCAAAAATAGAACGACCATATGACCCAGCAATCCCACTCCTGGGTGTATATCCAGAGAAAACTCTAATCCCAAAAGATACATGCACCCCTATGTTCGTAGCAGCACTATTCACAATAGCCAAGACATGGAAACAACCTAAATGTCCATCGACAGATGAATGGATAAAGAAGATGTGGTACATATATACAATGGAATACTACTCAGCCACAAAAAAGAATGAAATAATGCTATTTGCAGCAACATGAATGAAACTAGAAATTATCGTACTAAGTGAAGTCAGTCAGAAAAAAAAAGACCATATGATATCACTTATGTGGAATCTAAAATATGACACAAACGAACCTATCTACAAAACAGAATCATGGACACAGAGAACAGACTGGTGGTTGGGCTGTGAAAGGGGAGGGGGTTGGGGGAGGGATGGAGTGGGAAGTTGGGGTTAGCAGATGTAAGGTTTTATATATAGCATGGATAAACAACAAGGTCCTACAGTGTAGCACAGAGAACTATACTCAATATCCTATGATAAACCATAACAGAAAAGAATATAAAAAAAAATGTCTATATATGTATAACTGAATCACTTTGCTGTACAGCAGAAATTAACACAACACTGTAAATCAACTATACTTCAATAAAAAAATTTTTTAAATCCTCCTCCCATCCCAAGCCAACACATCTGAATGATTCTAGCACGTCATATGTGTACTAGTTACTCAATAAATACCTCTAGAATGACTGCCTATCTGGATATAAATATGAACAAGTGATTTCATGTTACTATTAAGTTGGTTTGATTTTTAAAACTGAGAGATCAATGGGGTCTCTGGGGAAACAGAAATTTCATGAAGCCAAGTTACTCTCATTCTTAATTTTACAGAGTCTTATGCTACTTCTGTACCATATTGTTGACAATATATGAAGGTTAAGAATGTCAGATGGTTAGAAAATCTAGATCTAAGTGAGACAGCACTTTTTACTGTTGTTGGGCAAGGAATACCAACTTTATCTGGAAAGTCCGAAGGCTGAGAAGACAGCAGACTAGCATCCCAAAGAACCATCTTCCCGGAGGTAGAACTCAGGCTTCTTTTATACTAAAAGAGGGGAGGGGGGCTTCCCTGGTGGCGCAGTGGTTGAGAGTCCGCCTGCCGATGCAGGGGACACGGGTTCGTGCCCCGGTCCGGGAAGATCCCACATGCCACGGAGCGGCTGGGTCCGTGAGCCATGGCCGCTGAGCCTGCGCGTCCGGAGCCTGTGCTCCGCAACGGGAGAGGCCACAACAGTGAGAGGCCCGCGTACCGCAAAAAAAAAAAAAAAAAAAAAAAAAAGAGGAGGGGGTGAAGTCCTGGGTCCCGTCACACTTCAAAGGACATGTGTCAATTTCTTCCTTCCTGCACCCGTTCACAGGATGTGTCAGGATGTTTCCTGTGAGCAAGAGCCTACTTTGTGCCAGGTGCTCTCACAGCGACAAGGGACTTTGTGGAATAATATAAGTAAGGTCTGTGCCCTCAATAAGCTTCAAACACTACACTGCGGGGGAGAGACTAGATTAAATAGTCCAGAGTGGCCACAGGGCAGGTCAAAGGGGACTGATCCGGCACACAGTCCATCACAACCAGCTCTCAGGCAAGGCTCACATCCCAGGGTCTGAGGATACTGAACGGTCTTCTCTGAAGACCTGGGCTTCCTTTGAGGGAAGGAGGGAGATCTGCAGGCTTCCTGGATCCTACTCTAGTCCTTGAAGCCTCTGGCCTGGACAGACACGCCCATGGCTCCCTGAAGGTGGCGCACACGCGGCCCCATGGGACCGCGGCAGAGGGCGTGCCGCCCCGGGTCCAGGTCCGTGCGGCTCTTGGGTGCCCAGCAGAGACCAACGGGGTTAGGGGACAGCCGCCTCCACCTGCTGGCCCAGTACAGAACTACTGGGGCCGTCGCACCTTCCACCAAGGCCACGGGGAAGCTGGATGGGGCTAGGACAAGGAGGCTCACCAGCCCTCCCCACGCCAGGCGTGGTCCCCGGTGGGGTCTGCGGCTGAACTCCACTCGTGGCAGTGGTCCAGCGTCCACTGCTAGACGCGCCGGAAGTCCTCCCAGATGGGGAAGAGGCCAGTTCTCCGCACCACCGGCCGGCTGAAGCTGGGGGGGCCTCTGAAGCCAGCAGTCCTTAGCTTCTGTTTCTGAAAGCTGCCTTTGGGTCCATAGTCCTGCCTGCTCCGTCCAGGCTGCGAGAGCTACCGGGGCTCGTGGTCCAGCAGCTGCGCCATCTCGGCCTCCTTCCCCCTGGTCACGAGGTCCTCTAGCAACGTTGCACTGGGAAGCGGCTGGCTCAGTCTTAAGAGTCAGACTCCTTGGCCCCCACGGCCCAGCCAGCGTCTGAGCAGTAGACGAGAGGTCGTGCTTCGTGTGGGTAGCGGTGCCAGGACGGGGCCGCCTCCCTGCTGCTGCTGGACCAGACAGGTCCGGATGCCCATGCACAGCATTCCTGAAGGCCCTTCAGGGCCGCCACCGCAGCAGCCAGGATGACACTGTGAGGGCGCCACTGCAGACAGAGGAAGGAGTAAGTACAAAACCCTAAGGGGAGATGAGATTGGTGTGTGCAGGTATGAAAAAGGAGGCCAATGAGGCCAGAGTTTAGGGATTAAAGAGAATAGCAGAAGCAAAGGACAGAGTATTAGGCAGGGACCAGATTACATAATATTTTATAGGCCACAGTAAGGACCCTGGATTTTCTGTGAGTTGGTTTGGGAAGCTGTTGGAGAGTTTAAAGCAAGGGAGGCATATGCTCCCAGTGGCTCCCTGCTGTGTGGAGAATGAGAGAGAGTACTATTTTCACAGTTAGATCTTTGGTTCCAACAATACTTATTAGCATCTACCATGTGCCCAGAACCGTTACAGGTATTTGGAATACTTGTATCGACTCCTTTTACACTTACAGTTTGGTAGGAAAGACAGATACGTCTGCAAATGTGTTATGTGTATGATCAGTGTTCCAGGGTGGGCTGTGCTGACTGGGGAGTATATGGCCACTGTGAAGTAAACGAAGAATGAAAACTAAATGGAGAATTGATAGAGACTAGGACTGGACCGGCGAAAAAAATGGGTGTGGGCAGTGGTCCAGGTAGACTGATCAACGTGGGATCAGAGAACCACAGGGAATTTTGTATTGCTTATGGTGTGGCCAGAAGGAAGGTGGGTAAGGGGAGAAGTAGGTCTAGATGAGGCTGAGGTGGTAGGTGGGTGTCAAATCACAAAGGCACGAGAAAGAGCTAGGACTTTATCCAATGGAAAGCATCCCTTATCAAACACTCATTTCAACCAGATTTTTTCATACATGACAGATCACAAAAGGCTGCCTCACTTTAGACCTAACCAATGTTATTCCTGCACTCAAAAGTTTATAACAAAATATCCATGGCCAGAAAAAAAATTCAGTCTGGTATCAAAATAGCTTTAATTAGATGAAATCAATCAATATGCTATTTGTTGAACTTTTACTATGTATACAACATATAAATACTAAAATCTTATGCCTGTTGATTTTAAATCTCTGGGTGGTTGATAGGTATTAGGAAAAAATTATTTACGTATTTTAGACTTTTAAATTCAAAGTATAACGCACATATAGGAAAGTGTACAGGATTCTGGACAAGATGGTGGAGCAGAAGGACTTGAGCTCACCTCCTCTCACGAAAACACCAAAATCACAACTAACTGCTGAACAAACATTGATAAAAAAGACTGGAACCTACCAAAAAAGATATTCACATCCAAAGACAAAGAAGAAGCCACAACAAAATGGTAGGAGCAGCACTTTCACAATATAAACAAATCCCATACCCACCAGGTGGGCGACCCACAGACTGGAAAATAATTATATGGCAGAAGTTCTCCCACAGGAGTGAGAGTTCTGAGCCGAACATCAGGCTCCCCAGACTGAGGGTCTGGCATTGGGAGAAGGAGCCCCCAGAGCACTTGACTTTGAAGGCCGGCAAGGCTTGAATGCAGGGGCGCCACGGGACTGGGGAACAGATTCCACCCTTGCAGAGCACACACAGGGTTTCACATGCACTGGGACCCAGCACAAAACAGTGACTCCACAGAAGCCTGGGCTAGATCTACATGTGGGTCTTGGAGACTCTCCTGGGGAGGTAAGGGTTCGCTATGACTCACTGTGGAGGCAAGGACACTGGTGGTATAGGCCCTAGGGAACACTTATCAGTGTGAGGTCTCCCAGAGGTCACCATTTTGGCACCGAGACCTGGCCTCACCCAACAGCCGGCAGACTCCAGTGCTGGGACACCTCAGGCCAAACAACCAGCAGGGGCAGGGAGAGAAAACAGCCCCACCCATCAGCAGACAGGCTGCCTAAAGTCTTCCTGAGCTCACAGCCACCTCTAAATACAGGCCTTGACATGGTCCTGCCCACCAGAGGGACAGGCCCAGCTCCACCCACCAGTGGGCAGGCACCAGTCCCTTTCACTAGGAATCCTGCACAAGGCCCTGGACCAACCTCACCCACAAGGGGGCAGACACCAGAAGCAAGAGGAAGTATGATCCTGCACCCTGTGAAAAGGAGACCACAAACACGGAAAGTCAGACAAAATGAGACAGCAGAAAAGTATCTGCTGTCTTGTTCCAGGTGAAGGAACAAGATAAAAACCCAGAAGAACAACTAAATGAAGTGGAGATAGGCAATCTGCCTGAAAAAGAATTCAGAGTAATGACAGTAAAGAGAATCCAAGATCTCAGGAAAAGAATGGAGGCACAGACAGAGAAGATACAAGAAATGTTTAACAGGGGGAAGAGTCAAGATGGTGGAAAAGGAGGACATGGAGTTCACCTCTCCCCACAAGTACATCAAGAATACATCCACAGGGCTTCCCTGGTGGCGCAGTGGTTGAGAGTCTGCCTGCCGATGCAGGAGACGTGGGTTCGTGCCCCGGTCTGGGAGGATCCCACATGCTGCAGACCGGCTGGGCCCGTGAGCCATGGCCGCTGAGCCTGCACGTCCGGAGCCTGTGCTCCGCAACGGGAGAGACCACAACAGTGAGAGGCCCGCGTACCGCAAAAAAAAAAAAAAGACTACATCTACAAATGGAACAAGTCTCACAGACCACCTGCTGAACACTAGCAAAAGACCTTAGAAACCTAAAAGGACAAGAAAAATCCCCACACAGCCGGGCAGCATGGGAACGGACCTGCACCCCTGGTGGGGAGCTGAAGAACAGATGAGACTCCCATACCCGGGGAAAGCCTCCCTCACCAGCAGAGAGATCAGCTGGGACAGACAGCTGGGACACAATACAAGCAAACCGAATCCAACAATACATTAAAAGGATCATACACCATGATCAAGTGAGATTTGTCCCAGGGATGCAAGGATTCTTCAATATCCACAAATCAATCAGTGTGATACACCACATCAACGAAAGACAAAAACCACATGATCATCTCGAAAGATGCAGAAAAAGCTTCTCAAAAAATTCAACAACACTTACGATAAAAACTCTCCAGAAAGTGGGCACAGAGGGAACCTACCTCAACAAATAAGGGCCACATACGACAAACCCACTGCAAACATCATTCTCAATTGTGAAAAACTGAAAGCATTTCCTCTAAGATCAGGAATGAGACAAGGATGTCCACTCTCACCACTTTTATTCAACATAGTTTTGGAACTCCTAGCCATGGCAATCAGAGAAGAAAAAGAAAAAAAAGGAATCCAAATTGGAAAAGAAGAAGTAAAACTGTCTCTGTTTGCAGGTCACATGATACTATACATAGAAAATCCTGAAGATGCTACCAGAAAACTACCAAATTCATTGATGAGCTATAGTAAAACTGGAGGATACAAAATTAATACACAGAAATCTCTTGCATTCCTATACACTAAGAACAAAAGATCAGAAAGAGAAATTAAGGAAACAATCACATTTATCATCCCATCAAAAAGAATAAAATACCTGGGAATAAACGTACCTAAGGAGGCAAAATACCTGTACTCAGAAGACTATAAGACACTGATGAAAGAAATAAACGATGACAAACAGATGGAGAAATATACCATGTTACTGGACTGGAAGAATCAATATTATCAAAATGACTATACTACCCAAAGCTATCTACAGAGTCAATGCAATTCCTATCAAATTGCCAATGGCATTTTTCACAGAGTTAAAACAAAACATTTTTACAATCTGTATGGAAACACAAAAGGCCCCAAATAGCCAAAGCAATCCTGAGAAAGAAAAACAGAGCTGGAGGAATCAATTCCCTGGCTTCAGATTATACTACAAAGCTACAGTAATCAAAACAGTACGGTACTGGAGCTAAAACAGAAATATAGATGAATGGAACAGGATAGAAAGCCCAGAAATAAAACCACACACCTATGGTCAATTAATCTATGACAAAGGAGACAAGACTACACAATGGAGAAAAGACAGTCTCTTCAATAAGTGGTGCTGGGAAAACTGGACAGCTACATGTAAAAGAATGAAATTAGAACATACTCTAATACCATACACAAAAATAAACTCAAAATGGATTAAAGACGTAAATGTAAGTCCAGATACTATAAAACTCTTGGAAGAAAACACAGGAAAAACAATCTTTTACATAAATCTCAGCAGTATCTTTTTGGATCCACCTCCTCAAGTAATGAAGATAAAAATAAACAAATGGGACCTAATTAAACTTAAAAGCTTTTGCTCAGCAAAGAAAACCATAAACAAAATGAAAAGACAACCCTTAGAGTGGGAGAAAATATTTGCAAATGAAGTAACTGACAAGGGATTAATCTCCAAAATATACAAACAGCTCATGCAGCTCAATATCAAAAAAACAAACGACCCAGTCAAAAACTGGGCAGATCTCAATAGACGTTTCTCCAAAGAAGACATGCAAATGACGAAAAAGCACATGAGAAGATGCTCAACATCAATAATTATTAGAGAAATGCAAATTAAAACTACAATGAGGTATCACCTCACACCAGTCAGAACGGCCTCATCAAAAAATCTACAAACAATAAATGCTGGAGAGGGTGTGGAGAAAAGGGAACCCTCCTACACTGTTGGTGGGAATGTAAATTGATACAGCCACTACGGAGAACAGTATGCAGGTTCATAAAATAACTAAAAACAGAGCTACCATATGATCCAGCAATCCCACTCCTGGGCATATATTCGGAGAAGACCAGAATTCAAAAAGATACATGCACCCCAATGTTCATTGCAGCACTATTTACAATAGCCAGGACATGGAAGCAACGTAAACATCCATCAACAGAGGAATGGATAAAGAAAATGTGGTCCATATATACAATGGAATATTACTCAGCCATAAAAAAGAACAAAATAATGCCATTTGTAGCAACATGGATGGACCTAGAGATCGTTATACTGAGTGAAGTCAGAGAAAGACAAATATCACAATATCACTTATATGTGGAATCTAAAAAAAAGGGGGTACAAATGAACTTATCTACAAAACAGAAATAAAGTTACAGATGTAGAAAATAAACTTATTGTTACCGGGGGAAAAGGGGAGAAGGATAAATTGGGAGACTAAGACTGACAATATAAACACTACTATATATAAAACAGGTAAATAATAAGGACATACTGTATAGCACAGGGAACTCTACTCAATACTCTGTAATGGCCTATATGGGAAAAGAATCTAAAAAATAGTGGATATACGTATATGTGTAACTGATTCACTTTGCTGTACACCTGAAACTAACACAACAGTGTAAATCAACTATATTCCAATAAAAATTTTTTTAAAAAGATACAGGCACCCAAGTGTCCACTGCAGCACTATTTACAATAGCCAAGACATGGAAGCAACCTAAATTTCCATCAACAGAGAAATGGATAAAGAAGATGTGGTACATATATACAATGGGATATTTCTCAGCCATAAAGAAGAATGAAATAATGCCACTTGTAGCAACATGGATGGAGAAAGACAAATATCATGACATCACTTATATGTGGAATCTAAAAAAAAAGATACAAATGAACTTACAAAACAGAAACAGACTCATAGACTTCAAAAACAAATTTATGGTTACCAAAGGGGAAAGGTTGGAGGTGGGTAGGAATAAATTAGGAATTTGCGATTAACATATATACACACTACTATGTATAAAATAAGACAATCAACAAGGACCTACTGTACAGCACAGGGAACTCTATTTGATACTCTGCAATAACCTATATGGAAAAAGAATCTGAAAAAGAATGGATATATGTATATGTATAAATGAATCACTTAGCTGTACGCCTGAAACTAATACAACATTGTAAATCAACTATACTCCAATATAAAATAAAAACAGAAAGAGAAGTGTACAAAGGATAAATGTACAGCTTTAATGAACTATCACAAAATGAAGATATCTGGGTAAAGCAGTAGAACACAACTAGTACCCAGAAATCCCTCCATTCTCCTTCCAAATTACTACCCTCACCTCCTCCCCAAATGTAACTACTACCTTGACTTCTAAAACCACTGATTAATTCTGCCTGTTTTTTAATTTATATAAATGGAATCACATGATATATATTTTGTGCTTGTCTTATTTCAATCAATATTATATCTTATTCATTTTCCTTGTTGTATAGTATTCCATTTTATGAGCTTACCACAATTTTTAAATTTGTTCTAGTGTTGATAGACGTGAATTATTTCCAGTTATTTTGCTATTATGATTCATACATTTGTGTATGTGTCTTAAGACACAGACACACATTAGGGAGGTTAAAAAAGGGTGTGAGGCTAAGTGTGCTGGAATCACTCTCAAGTGCTGTGAAAAGCCAAGAATTGGTTGGCCCTGAATTTTGTGTCATTATGATGTATTAAATTGATAGAATATTGTTTTGCAATGTAACCCAGAGTTAGGAAGGAATCAAATGTTTTTCAGTTATCCTGCAGGGGAGGTAAAGTCTGAGATATGTCTGACTTTTTACCTGCATGGGGTCAACCTACAATTTGGAGTGAAGTGAATATGCATACACCATGCACATTTTTTATTTATTTATTTTTGGCTGCAGTGGGTCTTCATTGCTGTGCACGGGCTTTCTCTAGTTGTGGTGAGCAAGGGCTACTTTTCATTGCAGTGTGCGGGCTTCTCATTGCGGTGGCTTCTCTTGTTATGGAGCATGGGCTCTAGGCAGGCAGGCTTCAGTAGTTGTGGCCAACGGGCTCTAGAGCACAGGCTCAATAGTTGTACATGGGCTTAGTTTCTCCACGGCATTTGGGATCTTCCCGGACCAGGGCTCTAACCCATGTCCCTTGCATTGGCAGGTGGATTCTTAACAACTGCACTACCAGGGAAGTCCCACTCTGCACTTTTTGATTGTTAACCTAATGCCTACAATCTTAACTATAACTTTAGAATTTAGATATGAGGATCTTCAGAATGAAATCAGAATGTCATCTTAATTGAGGAGAAAACAGAATTTCTTACCAAGGTAAAATTTTCTGATCTGTTTATAAAAACGTGTCAAGAAACACCTATACTCCATTTCTGCATGAGATAATCTGGTGATTTGTTAAATATCCTGAATTTCTAAAAATTACTGTCTAGATTGTTACTCAAATCTCTTTCCCTGCAGAGACACACAAGCGTCACCTGGTGGCCAGGAAGATCAACTCCAGTCTGAGATGTCATGCTTTTCGAAGTCTCATTCTAGCCTATTTTCCTGCACAGTCCTATGGGGGGATGGAGGAAACAGGGGCACTTGCTAGTAAATATCAAGGCTCACACCTTTCCTGCCTCACACTGGTTACCAGAAAGACTTGCAAATGTAGTAAAGAGTATTGCCCAAACCTAGAAAACGAGGGTTAGACTGACTGCTCACCACATGGTGATTTAGATAATTGTTTTGACGGCTTGTTTTAATGTAATTACACATATATAACACATTTCTATAAAAAAATTAAGTAATACAGACATATAATAAGCAACAAAATTTCCTCCCCATTCCTTCCTAGCATTCCCGTTTTCCAACCCCATATGGGCTCTGGTCACTGTCTGGACATGTTTTTAGATAGAAAAGGCTTGCTGGAGGTCTCTTCATACTAAATTAGTAGAAAGTTGGGGGGAAAAACCAATGTAGCAGGAAGCTCCATCTGCCACATCTCCTCAGTTGTAGAAATAAGTCTCAGTTAAGAGATCTAGGGGGAGGAGTCAAGATGGCGGTGTGGGAAGATGCGGGTCTTCCCACAACTAGGGCACCTGCTGGCTGCTGGTGGGGGACCCTGATGCCCAAGGAGACGGGAGGGAACCCCCAAGTGAACCAGCAGGACGTGCGGGGAAGAGGAGGGAGAAGTGGAGGCCGGACAGGATTGGCACCCCTGAGGCCAAGGAGATCAGGAGAAGTAGGCAGGAGGAGCAGAGGGTGACTGCCCCGCCCACTCGGGTACAGGGAGCCTGCTGAGCTCCCAGGCCGGTCCCCTGCTCTCCAAAGCCCCCTCCAGGCCGTGTGGGTCCTTGGGGACATAGGAGGGAGGCTGAGGGGAGAACAGGAGAGGCAGGTGCGAGGGGCCCTCCGGGACCGGAGGAGCAGCAGAGGAGCGGAGAGCATTTGCTCTGCCCACTCGAGCCCAGGAAGCCTGCAGGGCTCCCAAGTGAGGTCCCCTGCCCTCTGAGACCAGGGGTGGGGCCACGCCTGGGCCCCTTCTGTTCCTTGAGCCTAAGCCCCACCCCCCACAGCCCCCAGGGCCTTTTCCAGCCCTGTGGGTCCTGAGCATAGGCCCCGCCCACTGCCCAAACCACACCCTTGCTTAGGCCCTGCCCTCCACAGCCAAGGCCTTCCCCCCCCGACCCCCACCCCGCTTTTCTTTTCTCTTTTCCCTCCTCCTCTTTTTTTTTTTTTTTTACTATTGTGGTACTGTTGTACCTTCCAGTTGTTGATTCATCTATATTTTTATTTTTATATTCTTTCTAACATATCTGTTATTTTCCTAGTCTAACTTTATTTTTTACTTTGTTATTGTTCTCTGTTTTTGTTTTTTTTTTGCCACCCCATGCAGCTTGTGGGATCTTGGTTCATGAGCCAGGGGTCGGGCCGAAGCTCCTGTGGTAGGAGCTCTGTGCCGTGACCACTGGACTAACAGAGGACCTCAGACCCCAGGGAATATTCATCGGAATGAGGTCTCACAGAGGTCCTCATCTCAGCATGAAGACCCAGCTCTACCCAACAGCCAACACGCTCCAGTGTTGGAAACCTCAGGCCAAACAACCAGTAAGACAGGGACACAATTAAATAAATAAATAAGACAGCAAATATGTCACAGATGAAGGAGCAAGGTAAAAACTTACAAGACCAAATAAATGAAGAGGAAATAGGCAAACTACCTGAAAAAGAATTCAGAGTAAAGATAGTAAAGATGATCCAGAATATTGGAAATAGAATGGAGGCACGGATTGACAAAATACAAGAAATGTTTAACAAAGATCTAGAAGAACTAAAGAACAAACAAACAGAGATGAACAACACAATAGCTGCAATGAAAAATACACTAGAAGAAATCAATAACAGAATAACTGAAGCAGAAGACCGAATAAGTGAGCTGGAAGACGAAATGGTGGAAATAACTGCCAAGGAGCAGAGTAAAGAAAAAAGAATGAAAAGAATTGAAGACAATCTCAGAGACCTCGGGGACAACACTAAATGCACCAGCACTCGAATTATAGGGGTCCCAGAAGAAGAAGAGGAAAAGAAAGGGTCTGAGAAAATATTTGAAGAGATTAGAGTCGAAAACTTCCCTAACATGGGAAAGGAAATAGTCACCCAAGTCCAGGGAGCATAGAGAGTCCCATACAGGATAAACCCTAGGAGAAACACACCAAGACACAGTTTAATCAAACTAACAAAATTTAAATTTAAAGAAAAAATATTAAAAGCAACAAGGGAAAAACAAAAAATAACATACAAAGGAGTCCCCATAAGGTTATCAGCTGATTTTTCGGAGGAAACTCTGCGAGCCAGAAAGGAGTGGCAGGATATACTTAAAGTGATGAAAGAGAAAAACCTACAACCAAGATAACTCTACCCAGCAAGGATCTCATTCAGATTCGACAGAGAAATTAAAACCTTTACAGACAAGCAAAAGCTAAGAGAATTCAGCACCACCAAACCAGCTTTACAACAAATGCTAAAGAAACTTCTCTAGTTGGGAAACACAAGAGAAGAAAAAGACCCACAAAAACAAACCCAAAACAATTAAAAAAATGGTAACAGGAACATACATATCGATAATAACCTTGAATGTAAATGGATTAAATGCCCCAACCAAAAGACACAGACTGGCTGAATGGATATAAAAACAAGACCCATGTATATGCTGTCTACAAGAGACCCACTTCAGACCTAGGGACACATACAGAATGAAGGTGAAGGGATGGAAAAAGTTATTCCATGAAAATGGACAGCAAAAGAAAGCTGGAGTAGCAATACTCATATCTAATCAAATAGACTTTAAAATAAAGACTGTTACAGGAGATAAGGAGGGACACCACATAAAGATCACAAGATCAATCCAAGAAGAAGATATAACAATTATAAATGTTTACGCACCCAACCCAGGAGCACCTCAACACGTAAGGCAAATGCTAACAACCATGAAAGGAGAAATCGACAGTAACACAACAGTAGGGGACTTTAACATGCCACTTACACCAATGGACAGATCATCCAAACAGAAAATAAATAAGGAAACATAAGCTTTAAATGACACAACAGAACAGATAGATTTAATTGATATTTATAGAACATTCCACTCAAAAGTGGCAGAATACACTTTCAAGTGCACACAGAACATTCTCCAGGATAGATCACATCTTGGGTCACAAATCAAGCCTCAGAAAATTTAAAAAAATTGAAATCATACCAAGCATCTTTTCTGACCACAACGCTATGAGACTGGATATCAACTACAGGAAAAAGAACTGTAAAAAACACAAAAACATGGAGGCTAAACAGTGTGCTACTAAATAACCGAGAGATCAATGAAGAAATCAAAGAGGATATTAAAAAATACACAGAAACAAATGACAATGAAAACACGACGACCCAAAACCTATGGGATGCAGCAAAAGCAGTTCTAAGAGTGAAGTTGAGAGCAATCCAATCTCACCTCAAGAAACAAGAAAAATCTCAAACAATCTAACCTTACACTTAAAACAGCTAGAGAAAAAAGAACAAAGAAAACCCAAAGTCAGTAGAAGGAAAGAAATCATAAAGATCAGAGCAGAAATAAATGAAATAGAAACAAAGAAAACAGAGAAATAGCAAAACAAAGAAAATAGCAAAGATCAAAAAAACTAAAAGCTGGTTCTTTGAGAAGATAAACAAAACTGATAAACCCTTAGCCAGACTCATCAAGAAAAAAGGGAGAGGATGCAAATCAATAAAGTTAGAAATGAAAAAGGAGAAATCAGAACCAACATGGTAGAAATACAAAGGGTTATAAGAGACTACTACAAACAACTATATGCCAATAAAATGGACAACCACAAAGAAATGGACAAATTCTTGGAAAGGTACAATTTTACAAGACTGAACCAGGAAGAATTAGAAAATATAAACAGACCTATCACAAGTAATGAAATTGAAACCGTAATTAAAAATCTTCCAACAGGGGCTTCCCTGGTGGCGCAGTGGTTGAGAGTCCACCTGCCGATACAGGGGACACGGGTTTGTGTCCGGGAAGATGCCACATGCTGCGGAGCAGCTGGGCCCGTGAGCCTGTGCTCCACAACAGGAGAGGCCACAACAGTGAGAGACCCGTGTACCACCAAAAAAAAAAAAATCTTCCAACAAACAAAAGTCCAGGACCAGATGGCTTCACAGGTGAATTCTATCAAACATTTAGAGAAGAGCTAACACCGATTCTTCTCAAACTCTTCCAAAAAACTGCAGAGGGTGAAACACTCCCAAATTCATTCTACAAAGCCACCATCACCCTGATACCAAAACCAGAAAAAGATATCACAATAAAAGAAAATTATGGACCAATATCACTGATGAACATAGATGCAAAACTCCTCAACAAAATACTAGCAAACAGAATCCAACAACCCATTAAAGGGATCATACACCATGGTCAAGTGTGATTTATCCCAGGGATGCAAGGATTCTTGAATATACGCAAATCAATCAATGTGATACACCACATTAACAAATTAAGGAATAAAAACCATATGATCATCTCAATAGATGCAGAAAAAGCTTCTCACACAATTCAACAACAATTTATGATAGAAACTCTCCAGAAAATGGGCACAGAGCAAATCTACCTCAACATAATAAAGGCTATTTATGACAAACCCACAGCAAGTATCATACTCAATGGTGAAAAACTGAAAGCATTTCCACGAAGATCAGGAACAAGACAAGGATGTCCACTCTCGCCACTCTTATTCAACACAGTTTTGAAAGTCCTAGCCATGGCAATCAGAGAAGAGAAAGAAATAAAAGGAATACAAATTGGAGAAGAAGAAGTAAAATTGTCACTGTCTGTGGATGACATGATACTATACATAGAAAACGCTAAAGATGCCACCAGAAAACTAGTAGAACTAATCAATGAATTTGGTAAGGTTGCAGGATACAAAATTAATGCACAGAAATCTCTGGCATTCTTATACACCAACAACGAAAAATCAGAAAGAAAAATTAAGGAAACAATCCCATTTACCATCGCAACAAAAGAATAAAATACCTAGGAATAATCCTGCCTAAGGAGACGAAAGACTTGTACTCAGAAAACTATAAAACGCTGATGAAAGAAATCAAAGATGACATAAACAGATGGAGAAATACACCATGTTCTAGGATTGGAAAAATCAATATTGTGAAAATGACTATACTACCCAAAGCAATCTACAGATTAATGCAATCCCTATCAAACGACAAGTGGCATTTTTCACAGAACTAGAACACAAAAGTTCACAATTTGTATGGAAACACAAAAGACCCCAAAGAGCCAAAGCAATCTTGAGAAAGAAAAATGGAGCTGGAGGAATCAGTCTCCCCGAATTCAAACTATACCACAAAGCTACAGTAATCAAGACAGTATGGTACTGACACAAAAACAAATATAGATTGGTGGTACAGGATAGAACGCCCAGAGATAAATCCATGCACATATGCGCACCTAATTTACAACAAAGGAGTCAAGAACATACAGTGGAGAAAAGACAGCCTCTTCAAGAAGTGGTGCTGGGAAAACTGGACAGCTACATGGAAAAGAATGAAATTAGAACACTTCCTAACACCATACACAAAAATAAACTCCAAATGGATTAAAGACTTAAATGTAAGACCAGACACTATAAAACTCTTAGAGGAAAACACAGGAAGAACACTCTTTAACAAAAACCACAGCAAGATCTTTTTTGACCCATCTCCTAGAGTAACGGAAATAAGAACAAAAATATACAAATGGGACTTAATTAAACTTAAAAACTTTTGCACAGCAAATTAAACCATGAACGAGACAAAAAGACAACCTCAGAATGGGAGAAAATATTTGCAAATGAAACAACAAAGGATTAATCTCCAAAATATACAAACAGCTCATGGAGCTCAGTATCAAAAAAAACAAACAATCCAATTTAAAAAATGGGTGGAAGACCTAAATAGACATTTCACTAAGGAAGACATACAGATGCCCAAGAGGCACATGAAAAGATGCTCAACATCACTAATTATTAGAGAAATGTAAATCAAAACTACAATGAGATATCACCTCACGCCGGTCAGAATGGTCATTATCAAAAAATCTAGAAACAATAAATGCTGCAAAGGGTGTGGTGAAAAGGGAACCCTCCTGCACTGTTGGTGGGAATGTAAATTGATACAACCACTATGGAGAACAGTATGGAGGTTCTTTAAAAAACTAAAAATAGAACTACCATATGACCCAGCAATCCCACTACTAGGCATATACCCTGAGAAAACCGTAATTCAAAAAGAGACATGTACCACAATGTTCACTGCAGCACTATTTACAATAGCCAGGACATGGAACCAACCTAACTGTCCACAGACAGATGAATGGATAAAGATGTGGTACATATATACAATGGAATAGTACTCAGCCATAAAAGGAAACGAAATTGAGTTATCTGTAGTGAGGTGGATGGACCTAGAGTCTGTCATACAGAGTGAAGTAAGTCGGAAAGAGAAAAACAAATACCGTATTCTAACGCACATATATGGAATCTAAAAAAAAAAAAAAAGGCATTGATGAACCTAGTTGCAGGGCAGGAGTAAAGATGCAGACATAGAGAATCGACCTAAGGACACAGGGTGGGAGGGGGAAGCTGGGGCGAAGTGAGAGTAGCATCGACATATATGCACTACCGAACGTAAAACAGATAGCTAATGGGAAGCAGCAGCATAGCACAGGGAGATCAGCTCGGTGCTTTGCGATGACCCAGAGGGGTGGGATAGGGAAGATGGGAGGGAGGCTCAAGAGGGACGGGATATGGGGACATATGTATGCATACAGCTGATTCACTTTGTTGTACAACAGAAACTGACACAGTTTTGTGAAGCAATTATACTCCAATAAAGATCTATTTTAAAAAAAGAAATCTAAAAATTCCACCCATGAGTTTTCAAAGATCCAAAAATTGTAACAATTGACACTAACATATGAATAAATACCAAATCTCAAACTTCATGCAGTCTATTAAAACAATACCACTTAAAGACTATATGTAGTGAATTTCCACCCTCACCACAATCTTTTACTAGTTTATCTCCCATTTGGTTGAGACTTTCTTGCCACTGGTGTTAAAATATGAAAAGTCACAGTCCATTGTCAAATCAAACTTTCTAACAGTTCTCTGGTCCTAAAGACATATGCATCTCTGTAAGCTAGTCCAACCACACACATCTCTCCTTTTACTACATTAATCTATTGACTAGATCCTGGTTTTAGGCTCAGGAAGATAACCAGAGGATACTCCCTCAACGATCTATACACTATTATGGTTCTTCATGACTCTTAACGATTGGGAGTGTATGTCACTGGCATTTCCTGTGACCCACTCAACATCTTAAATCCAAGCCAGTCCTTCCCCCACCCCCACCCCGCGCCCGCCCCGCCCCACAATCTGAGAAGTCACCGAGACCCAGGAGAGCTCCGGCTACAAGCACCTATAAATGTTCTTTCAGAGCGGTCATGAAGCCAAGGTCATGTCTCTGTTTTCATTCACAAAATGAGTGCCTAGTATGTCCTGCCAGATGCTTGGCAACAAAAATGAGTAACACCAATTCCTTGCCTTCAGGGATCTCTCATTATAACAGGGACTTTTTTTTTTTTTTTTTTTTTTTTTTTTTGCGGTACGCGGGCCTCTCACTGTTGTGGCCTCTCCCGTTGCGGAGCACAGGCTCCGGACGCGCAGGCTCCGCAGCCATGGCTCACGGGCCCAGCCGCTCCGCGGCATGTGGGATCTTCCCAGACCGGGGCACGAACCCGTGTCCCCTGCATCGGCAGGCGGACTCTCAACCACTGCGCCACCAGGGAAGCCCTATAACAGGGACTTTTAACAAAGTTAAAACACAAAACTGATTAGAATAAAACATTGATAACTTCTAAGATAGAAGCCTCTGTCCAGAATATATTAATAGTTCCTATAAATCAGTAAGAAAAAGACAAATAATCCAATATAAATGTTCAAAGGATGCAAATGGCCAGTTCACAGAAGAAGAAATACAAATGATTAGTAAATAAAACTGTTCAACCTTGATAATAGTCAGGAAAATGCAAATTAAGATAATGAGATGTCATTTTTTAATCTAATAGGCTGGAAAACAGTTTAGTAGGTTATTAGCATCCAGTCTTGGGTATGGGGAGACGGCACCCCAAGCTCAGCTGGTAACAGCATAAATCGGTGTCATGAGGAAGGGGCAACCTTTGGGTTTTAACTTAAAAATATTCATATTCTGTGATCTAGAAATCTTTTCTTGAGGTATACTTCTAAGGGAAACACTCAAACATCTGCAGAGAACGAGGATTACAGGGTGTTTATAGCAGCACTGTTTGTAATGCCAAGACACAGAAAAACACCTAAACGCTCACCAATGGAAAACTGGGTAGTTAAATATGCTAGTTAGTTCTAGATAACAGAGTATTATGAAGCATTTAAAAAGAATAAGCTCTGTTTCTGCTGACATGGAAAGCTCCGCCAGAATATTTGCTAGAATGATAACCCATAACTTTACTGACAGACCTACTAAGTACCCACTGTAATAAATGGGAAGGGCCCTGCCTAGGTATGTCACTGAAGGATCACACAACACCTCTTTCCTCTTTTCTCTCTTTCTGAAAATTCCGTTAGACAGATTTTCCCCACTTAAGATTTGTTCTCAATTTCTAGTTTTCTTTTGTCTCCAATCTCTACCTTTTTTCTTAATGTTCAACATTCCTGGAATTTCCTCAGCGTCAGCCTTCAAAACTTATCGTGAATTGTTATTTCAGTTACCATTTCTATAAACTGCAAAGAATTATTTTTTCTGTTTTCTTTTTTTTTTTTTAACATTCTCTTCTGATACTATTAAGTGTAGCTTTTGTCCCCTTCCTGCATCTTCTGTTTCCACTCAGCCTCTTTTCCCCATTTGCTGGTTTTGGTCTTCATTTTTCATGTCAGAGCTTTTCCTTGCAAGCGTGATGACTTCTGGCCATCCATTCACATTTTAGAGAGACTCATACAGGTAGGGCTGGGTTTGTTAAAGGCTGGTATAAAAAATTAATGAACAGAAACCTCAGTTAAATAGAATCTGGAGACCAGAAGGGGGAGCACTCAGGCCCTAATGACCACAGCAGAGCCCAATAGGAAGAAGAAAGATTCCTCTTCTTTCCTGGCAAGGAGTCAGCTAAGGAAAAGCCATGGACTCTGTTTGCTATAACCCTCCCAACTTCCTTTCCCCCCCCATAAAAGCGCTCTTCTTCCCTTGCCATGTGGGAAACTCACATGCTGCTCATCACGGTTGCAGCCCCCGAACAGCAATTCTCTGTTGATCCTGAATAAACCCATCTTTGCTGGAGCAATAGCTGTGCATTTGTTTCAGGTCAACACTGCCATCACAAAGGACAGCAGGGAGAGCCTTCGCCCTGAGGGACTTCTGTGGCTGTATTTTTCTCCAGCGTTCTTCAGTTTCTCCAGGACGGATGCGGGTGTCGCATGTGGGAAGGAGGCTGACGAGCCACCGTTCAGGGCGCCGATTTTTCTTCAGTTCCTGCCTCTTAATCCTCCTGGTCTATGCGGGCCTGATGTCCCTGAGATCAGCACCTTCGGATCAAATCCTCTTGAGTGTAAACCTCCTGAGCATGGGCAGCAGGTGAACAGATCAATTCGCACCCCCTTCCCACTTTTCCAGCCCTCTTCACAGATCAGACTGCCTCTAAGTTCCGGTCCTCTCGGGCCATCTTCGGTTATCAGTTATCCCCTCACGCAGGCCGTTGCCCTGAACTTCCTTTGTTCTGTTCAGGCATCACCTTCTGTCCTCTTTCTGTCTTTAGTATTTGTTGAGAAATTTTTCCAGGTAAAGGAGGTAAAACATATTTGGTCATTTTATTTTGAATTGGAAGCCCCGGATTAATCTGTCACTCTCAAAAACAGGGTTAGTTGTCCAAAGAAGAAAACCATCCACTAGGGCTATGTCTTTCTTTGCCACTAGGTGGTGCTGCCACATCTGAAGATGAAATGGGGCCAGTCACCTCAGCTTCAGAGGGAACTGGATCCGTTCTTAAGGATTTGTCTCTCATTTGGACGAAGCATATGCTCTTACATAAGGCCATAGTGCTTTTAAAGTTTTTTTTCTGTTTTAGAAAAATATTCTCTGTATTAGCAGGGGCACACTTTTTTATCCATAATCTTTGAAGCCTGAATGATAAACGAACATTTTTACTAATATTCGCTAGATGTGAAATCTTTGATGAGTTCACTTACCTTTTCCAAGCCTCACTTCTCTCATCTATAAAATGATGAAAATAATAACTATATCTCATATTGCGTAGGAGTTAAATATTCATTACATATCTCACAGGGGCATAGGGTGGGTGCACAAAAAAATGCTAAGAATGGCAACACTGTTAGAATAAACGTTAGGCTTTTGAGAGCACTTCAAAAGTCAATTTACAAACCAGGAAGAAACAGAAAATATGAACAGACCAATCACAAGCACTGAAATTGAAACTGTGATTTAAAAACTCCCAACAGACAAAAAGTCCAGGACCAGATGGCTTCACAGGCGAATTCTATCAAACATTCAGAGAAGAGCTAACACCTATCCTTCTGAAACTCCTCCAAAAAATTGCAGAGGAAGAAACACTCCCAAACTCGTTCAATGAGGTCACCATCACCCTGACACCAAACCAAAGATATGACAAAAAAAATTACAGGCCTATATCACTGATGAACATAGACGCAAAAATCCTCAACAAAATACTAGCAAACCGAATCCAATAATACATTAAAAGGATCATACACCACGATCAAGTGGGATTTATCCCAGGGATGCAAGGATTCTTCAATATCTGCAAATCAATCAGTGTGATACACCACATTAAAAAACTAAAGAATAAAAACCATATGATCAACTCGATAAATGCAGAACAAGGTTTTGACAAAATTCAACATGCATTTATGATAAAAACTCTCTAGAGGGCTTCCCTGGTGGCACAGTGGTTAAGAATCCGCCTGCCAATGCAGGGGACATGGGTTCGAGCGCTGGCCCGGGAAGATCACACATGCCGCAGAGCAACTAAGCCCGTGCACCGCAACTACTGAGGCTGCACTCTAGAGCCCGCGAGCCACAACTACTGAGCCCGTGAGCCACAACTACTGAGCCGGCATGCCTAGAGCCCATGCTCTGCAATAAGAGAAGTCACAACAATGAGAAGCCCGCACACAACGAAGAGTAGCCCCCGCTCACTGCAACTAGAGAAAGCTCGCTCACAGCAACGAAGACCCAACACAGCCAAAAACAAAAATAAATAAATTTATATTTTTTAAAAAATCCCCAGGGACTTCCCTGGTGGTCCAGTGGTAGAGAATCTGCCTTACAATGCAGAGGACGTGGGTTCGATCCCTGGTCAGGGAACTAAAATCCCACATGCCATCTGGCAACTAAGCCTGCATGCCACAACTACTGAGCTCGCGTGCCTCAATTAGAGAGGCTGTGTGCCGCAAACTACAGAGCCCATGTGCCCTGGTGCCTGCGAGCTGCAAGGAAGAGCCCACATGCCGAAACGAAAGATCCCACATGCATGCCTCAACGAAGATCCCGTGTGCCACAAATGAGACCTGATATAGCCAAAGATAAATTTAAAAAATTTTTTTTAAAAATCCCCTATAAAGTGGGCATAGAGGGAAGCTATCTCAGCATAATAAGGCCATATATAACAAACCCACAGCTAACATCATTCTCAATGGTGAAAAGCTGAAAGCATTTCCCCTAAGATCAAGAACAAGACAAGGATGCCCACTCTTGCCGAGGCAGGAGATAGATGGGCCCCAGGCTGAGCAGCTGGAATCTTCCCCTGTGGACAGATACTCCAGGATAAAGATAACGGCAGGAGCAAGGGGAGCTGAGTCCTACTCGGAGAGAAGATAGAGAGACCACATACTTCTATACTTGAGGTCAAGGACACCTTCCCGACTGCACATGCAACAGAAAGGTTCCTCAGAGGTCAGAGAAGGGAAGGGGTGTCAGACCATAATATGTTCTTCTTCCCAGAAACCCCTGCACTGGAATCCGTCTTGGCTAAAAGATGCACGTGCACGCAGGGGAGGGCCCTGAGTTAGACCAAATATGGACTCAGAGCCAGGCAAAGCAGGATGACTGGCCAGAGGGAACCGGGATGAACTGCCCCATATAAGTGATCTGAACTACCCCAAGGGTGCGACTCTTTCTCTGGGCCCTCCCATGTGTGTCTATCCACATGTACTTTCTTTTCCTCCTCAAAAACACTACTTGTTTCACTACCTTCCTTCTCTTTGTTGAAATTCCTTTCTCCAAAGCAGACAACCCAGGGCCTTGTAACTAGCCGCTGGCCCTGGAGATCTAGTGGCTGGGATTTGGTGTTCTCACTGCCGCGGCCTGACTTCTGGTCGGGGAACCGAGATCCTGCTTCAAGCCACTGCAGGCCGAGGCCACCCGCGATCATTTGTGGTGCCCAAACCTGGGAATTCAACGTAAACCGCGGGCTTGGCCCAGCTGCTGCTTGCGGCCCCTGACTTTCGCTCTCGCCCTGTTTCTCGCGCTCCCTGCTTCGCTTTCTTTTCAAGACCCACGGGGCCTAATCTCGGTCCACTCACTGTGTTATGCCTCCCCCAGGTGACGGTGGCAGCGGACATCCCCCAGGCCATGCAGATCCAACTAACACTGGGGTGACTGCTGCCGCTGTCCTCTGGGACCTGGTGGAAATGTGATTTCTCACCATGAAGGAGTCCAAGGGGTGCCTGCCTCTCTCTCCCCATCTCCCTCCATCCCTCCTTCCCTCCCTCCCTCCCTCTCCCTCTCCCTCTCCCCCCTCTCTCTCCCTCCATCCCTCCCTCCCACTCTCTCCCTCCCTCCCTCTCCCTCCATCCCTCCCTCCTCCCTCTCCCTCTCCCTCCCTCTCTCTCCCTCCCTCCCTCTCTCCCTCCCTCCCTCTCTCTCCCTGTCTCCCTCCCTCCCTCCCTCTCCCTCTCTCCCTCCTTCCCTCCCTCCCTCCCTCTCCCTCTCTCCCTCCTTCCCTCCCTCCCTCCCTCTCCCTCTCTCCCTCCTTCCCTCCCTCCCTCCCTCTCTCCCTCCCTCTTTCTCTCCCTCCCTCTTTCCCTCTCCCTCCCTCTCTCTCCCTCCCTCTCTCTCTCTCTTTCTCCCTCCCTCCCTCTCTCTCTCCCTCTCTCCCTCCCTCCCTTTCTCTCCCTCCCTCCCTCTCTCTCCCTCCCTCCCTCTCTCTCCCTCTCTCCCTCCCTCCCTCTCTCTCTCTCCCTGCCTCCCCCTCCCCCTCTCTCCCCCCCATCTCTCTCCCTGTCCTGTATGGAACCCCCCTCTATGCTTTTCTTTCCCACCTCACTCGTACAGCAAGATCTCTTTCTCACTTTGTATCTCTGCACCGTTTCAGGGAAGGATTTTCTGGACCTCATTCCTAAAGTGCGTCCCCTCCCCGCCGCTGCCAAACTCACTGTTGCCTCTGTCAGATAAAATTGGGAAGTGCCTGATGATTTTATCTTAGCCTCAAGATAGATAGGGTAATGGATTGGGGGCTCTTCTGTTGTCTAGTCTTTCACGTCTCACTCAATGTCCAAAAATCTACTCTGAGAATTTCTCTGCCTCCCGGCCCCTTGGGTCTTGAACGTGTACCATCTTCCAGAGCGCCCACCTCTGATTTCTCCAAGGGCTCCTCTCTGCACCTATCGGACCCCCTACTCCAGGCCTCGGCAGCCTACACACTGCTACACAGAAGCCTGCATTATAAGCTTTGTAGATGCTTAATCACGAGGACTACACCCCAGCATAGGAAGACCTGTCACAGGGCATAAGCTCTATAGACCACAGATCCCTCCCTAAGGGGAATCCTGGCAACCGGTCTGCACTGGTTCAAATGTCCTCCCCTGGCCACATGGGGGACACCTTGCACAAGGTACCAAGGATGACTGGAAATGTCTGGTTAGGAATCGATGGGGAAGTAGACGATGCTGCAAACCCCATCAGCAATAAACTGAAGGGAATTCAGAGGATGCTCTGAACCTCCTTCAAGCGCCTCCTCGTGATGTTTCTGGGACACCAAATTCCATTTCTAGGAGAGCTCTTCTGTTCTCGGTTGCAGGCTACCCAACATGAGAGGATCCCCTCCCAAGCCAGAAGAAACACCTCTGGAGTGTAACCTTTAAGAACTAGAAACTTTTTAAAATAGACGGGTTAAGAAAGGAAAAACAAATTCTACTGTAACACTGCCTGGCCTTTGTTTCAGTTTCGGGATAGAAAAATGGCCTGAAAATGGGTCTGTAAATTATAATACCATTCTGCAATTGGATCTTTATTGCCGCAAGATAGGAAAGTGGACTGAGGTTCCCTATGTTCAAGCCTTCATGGTCCTTTACCAAAGTCCCGCCCTATGCAGCTCCTGCAATCAAAAGCCTGGGGAACCAGAGAACCCTCCCGACGTTTTAGATGATCCCCTCCTAACTTCCCCCAACTGTCAGGGGGGAAACCGAGCTCCCCTACTCCTGACAGTACCCGACTTCTTCAGAGCCACCCACTTCTCTGGTGTCACCTACCTCTCCAGAGCCCTCTGACCGATCCCAAACTCCACCTCCCCATGTCCCTCTATACCCTCCGATACCCCAAGAAAGACAGACTAGTCCGTCCAGGGTAACTCGCAGTGGAGCTTCCTGTCACCCAGGATCGGGGAAATTATCCCCTCTTAGGGAAGTGGCAAATAGCAAAGGGACAGTCAGAATACATGTGCCCTTCTCTTTAGTTGATTCAGCCCAATGCAAACAAAGACTGGGCTGATTTGCTGAAGACCCTAGTTTGCTGAAGGGTTTCAGGCCCTAACTCTGGCCTTTGATTTAATTTGGAAGGATGTCCAAGTTGTCCTATCTACTTGCCGTACCCCTGAGGAGAAACAGAGAATTGGGGAGCAGCCCAGGGGCACGCTGACCAGCTTGCCAGGGACCAACCCAAACATTTTGTTATGGGTGGAGTCGCAGTCCCAAATCAGGAGCTCTGTTGGAATTATGATTCCTGGGAGGGAACAGAAGCCAGCAAGCACATGATCCAATGTGTATTAGAAGGGATAAGAAAGTGTATCAGAAAGTCAGTTAACTATGGAAGGGTTAAAGGAGTGACACAAGAAGAAAAAGAAAATCCAGCCCTCTTTTACGGATGGCTTGTGGAGGCTTTTAGAAAATATACTAACATTGACCCCTCCACTCCCGAAGGTCAATCCCTGCTGGGACAACCCTTTATCAGCCAGTCTGCCCCTGATATTAGGTAGAAACTCCAAAAGTTACAATTAGGACCACAAGCCCCCATGCCCCAACTCCTAGAGGTGGCCTTTGGAGTATTTAATAATCGAGATCAAGCTGAGGAGGAAGAAAGAACCAAACATGAGAAAAGACAGGACAAGGCTCGTGCAAAACTGACAGCCGTTGCTGTCAGCCACGCCTTGCAACCTCAAGACAACCCAAGGGGGCCAAGAAAGTTCAACTATCTGTCTGGAAGTAAGACCAACGAGGGGGAATGCTCCAAGTGCAAGTCAACAGGCCGCTGGGCCCAAGAATGGCCCTAGGCCGTGCCCAGCCCGCAAACAGGTCATTGGAAGTGGGACTGCCCTCGGTCCCAAAGGGGAAGGGGGGTCCCCACTCCTGATATTGCCATGCTGGACGACATCCCATGAGATGTCTTGTCTCCATCACGGAGCCCCAGGTGGTCCATGATATGCCAGGTGAGAAGATCGATTTTTTGACTGACACGGGAGCCACTTACTCTGTCCTGATTTCTCATGCTCGGCCTCTTTCCTCCAAAAGCTGTACTGTGACTGGTGTCCAAGGAAAGCCTCGCGCCCATTACTTTACTGGGCCTTTCACTTGCCAATTTGAGCAGCGTTTGAGTTCACATACCTTTTTAGCTGTCCCTGAGTGTCTTACCCCACTACTGGGGAGAGACCTTCTGGGCTCCATCGGGGCCATATTACAGTTAGGAGGAGAGTAGCCCCTTATCTTGACCCTGACTAAGGTAGATCAAGGGCCTGTTCCCAGCTGTATTCTCCAACCAGTGAACCCTGCAGTTTGGGACAAAGGAGTCCCTGGGAGGGCCATAAACACCCAACCTGTAAAATTAACTTTAAGCCAGAAGCTGCCTACCCTAACAAGAGACAACACCCCATAAAGTTGGAAGCAAAAAAGGACTTAAAACCCCCTGTAGATAAATTCTTAAAACATGGCCTCTTGGTGTCCTGCCAGTCTCCACGCAATACTATTTTTCCCGACGTTAAGGCATATGGGGAATACAGAATGGTACAAGATCTTAAAGCAGGAAATGATGCTGTGGTCCCTATTCACCCCCCTCGTGGCCAATCCTTATAACACATTAGCCCAAATCCCTGAGGATGCTAAATGGTTTACTGTGCTCAACTTCAAGGATGCCTTTTGTGCATCCCAGTTCATCCCTCCTCACAGTATCTGTTTGCCTTCCAGTGGCCTAATGCCCTCTCAGGCCAAATGCAACAATACACCTGGACAGTATTGCCTCAGGGACCGCCCACACTTGTTCGTCCAGGCCCTAGGAAAGGAACTAAGGGAGATAACACCTAAAAGAAGGGGCTTTTCTACAGTATGTAGATGTTGATATATTAGTATGCAGCCCCTCCACGGAGGCCTCAAATCAGAACACAACTGAAGTCCTTAATTCCCTTGGGGCCCGAGGTTAGAGTCTCTCGGACACAGGCACAAATCTCAAAGCAACAAGGTAAACACCTGCACTATATTATAAACCTCGGAAGTAGACCGTTATCTCCAGATAGAAAACGGGCTAGATTAGGCCTAAGCTCTCTAAAGACAAACACCTTTTTTGGGCATGGCAGGATTTTGCAGAATTTGGATTCCAGGATTTGGGATAATGGCTTAAGCCCCTGTATGAAGCCACTAAAGGCCCAGATACAAAACCATTACTTTGGACTGGGGAACAGGAAAAGGCTTTTAATACTATCAAGCAGGCCCTCACCAGAGCCCCTGCTCTGGGTCTCCCCAGTTTGAAAAAGCCATTCATCTTATACGTGACTGAAAAGCAAGGGACAGCTTGGGGGGGTCCTAGTACAGAAGCTAGGGCCAGTTCCTCAGCCTATAGGCTATTTTTCCAAACAACTAGACTCGTGGCCCAAGGTTGGCCTGGCTGCCTTCGGGTAGTAGCTGCCTCTGCTCTATAGGAAGAAGCTAACAAGCTTACCTTTGGACAGCCACTGGAAGTCCAGACCTCCCATCAAGTACAAGGGATCCTGGAGATCAAAGGCCACTACTGGCTAACTGGAGGCTGCTTTACTGAGTACCAGGCTTTGTTCCTCGACTCCCCAGAGGTAACCCTCAAAACTTGCTGCACCCTCAACCCAGCTACACGGATGCCTGCTGACAGCCCAGAGCTAATATATTCCTGCCTCGAAACCCTTGACCAGGTCTATGCCTCTAGGCCTAATCTAACAGATCAAGCCATAGAAAACCCGAGGAAGAATGGTTTACTGACAGCAGTAGCTTTATTAAGGACGGGGTCAGGAGGGCAGGGGATGCTATCATGAGCGCTCACAGTGTCACAGAAGTGAAACCTTTGCCACCCAACACTTCAGCCCAGAAGGCTGAACTGATAGCTCTAACCCGAGCCTTAACCCTAGGGGAAGGAAAAATTGTAAAATATACACAGACTCAAAATATGCCTTCCCTGTTCTGCATGCCCACATAGCTATCTGGAAGGAAAGAGAGAATTTTTAAATACAAGAAATTCCCCTAAAAAATGAGGCTGAGATTTTACATCTCATAGAAGTGGTTCAAAACCCAAAACAGGTAGCACTCATTCACTGCTGCGGGCACCAAAAGGGAACTTCTCAAATTACCCAAGGGAACAACAGGGCAGATCGGGAAGCCAAGAAAGCAGCCCTGATACCCACAACAGAAATGGCATTGATCCCATCCCTTGCCCCTTCTAACATCGTACCAAGATACTCAACTTCCGAAGAGACCTGGCCACGAGACCAAGGGGGAACTAAGGGAATAGATGGCTGGTGGCACATAGATCAAAACTTGCTCGTACCTCTTTCTGACCAATGGAAAATTATTAAAGGGCCACATGATTTCTCCATCTGGGGAGGGATGCCATGTCTGCTGCGGTTTTCCAGATTTTTACAGGAAAGGGCTCCCAGGGACAATCAGAAGGGCTACTGGAGCCTGCGCCCTCTGTACCACCCATAATCCGGAGGCAGCCTCAAGCCGCGCCCCTCCCCCTCTTGTTAGCCCAGCCCAGTGACGTGGAACTTACCCAGGAGAGGACTGGCAAATGGGTTTCAGTCAGGTGCCCTCTTTCCAAGGCTTCAAATACTTATTAGTATTTAAAGACACTTTCACTGGATGGGCAGAGGCCTTCCCCAGTAGGACGGAAAAGGCAACCAAAGTGGCTAGAGCACTTCTATCAATACAAGAAATCACTCCTAGGTTCAGGTACCCCGCCACCTCCAGAGTGACAGTGGACCCTCATTCAAAGCCAGGGTTACCCAACAGCTCTCGCAGGCCTTCGGGACCAGATACCACCTGCATTCGTCCAGGAGACCTCTGTCCTCATGAAAAGTAGAACAGGCTAATCACACCCTAAAGAAAACCGTGGGCATACTGTCAGGAAACCAGAACCGTGGTACCGCCTGCTGCCAATAGCTCCCTTAAGGGTCAGGGCAGCCCCTAAAACAACCACTAAGTTAAGCCCCTTTGAAATGACACACAGAAGGCCATTCCTTACCTTGGACATGCTAACTGGCCCAGAAACCCAAGCCCATCTTAAATACATTATAAACCTACGCCAGGTCCAGAGGGCGACACAAGCATACGGCAACAGAACCCAGCCCTCCCCAGGTAAGAGCCCCAGTCACTCCACTGTAAATCCTGGGGACTGGGTGCTCTTAGAGACCTGGAAAGATGAGTCCCCCGGCGCCCAGCTACTCCCGAAGTGGAAGGGTCCTTAACAAGTCCTGCTGAGCACCCCTACAGCAGTTAAGCTCCAGGGAGTCACGAGTTGGGTCCATCTGTCCAGGATTCAACCTGCCTCCACTGATGGTACAGGAACCCGAAGACCCACATTCCAGCCATTCCCATGAATCCACCCCTTTCCCCCAAGTCTCCACAGGACACGGAGGACCCTGAACAGCCTGAAAAACCCAGGTGGACGAGGAAGCCCCTCCAAGACCTAAAGCTCTATTCAGGAAGGACAGAGACTTCTTGGACCCAGGACCAAGTACCCACAGCCACTAGCTTCCTCCCTGCCTTCCAGTGCTCTAGTCCGCTTACAGAATAACTGGCACGCTCTGGGAGAGTTAGATGATAACTGTCCCCCTCGCTCTCGCGTTTGCTTTCGCAATTTATCACGAGTGCCGCTGCAGTCCTGCGCCTATACCCGAGAGAGAACTCCTCTACCCATGCTGGGCGGTTTAGTGCGACTCACCTGAAACCTCAGGACCCATACTTAACCACTGGCTTTCAACTCCCTACAACACTTCTTTTAATGCTCCTGCTTTCCAGTCATTTTTCAAGATCAAAACTCTAATTGGTGCAACTATGAAGGTATTAATTACTTTAGATTTCCTCTACCTTTTTCCCTTGTCCACAGGACAGACGGACAACTCTCAGGTTCACACCGTGCAAACGCCTGCTTCCTCCCCTCAGTTGACGGGACGCTGGAGTTGCTTACCCCGCGAGCTAAGTCCGTCATCGACCATAGCGACCTCTTTGTCTATCCCGTAAAGAATTTTCGCCAAGTTCCTGAGGGAAAATGGACTTTCAAAGACCCATGACTCAGTGCTGTGATGTACAGAGTCAAATTGTTCATCTTTCCACAGAAAACAATTCTCATGTCTCTTGCCTACCTCTTCCTTAGCAGCAGAAAGAGAACATGAGGTCGAAACTGGGGAATGAAAAACTGGCATTAAGACACCCCAGCGTTTCATGATGCCCCTCGCCCAAGCCAGAGGTCCAGCTGCCCGTCTGTGCTCAAACCCTAACCCACTACCTGATGGAAGAAGGATCCATACCGGTGGAGCAATTGACAGAACGGAATGGATGGAGCGCATTGGGTGTATGGTTGGAAAATATTTCCACAACGACAGGATTGGATGGCTAAGCTTTGAAACCTTAGGCCAGTTAGTCTATTGTGCTCCAACAGGATATGTCTTTGGATGCCACGTAGATAAACAACTGTGGGCTACTAACTGCCTACACCATCATTCCACACCCACGCAGTGTAGGCTGGGAACATTGATTTCCCCTTTCTCAATCCACTCCTCAAATGAATCCAAGCACTGGGTCAGTTCATTAAAACCGTTCACTGGATTGACTCGAAACTTACCCGGGAATATCCCAGATGGAGATGCCCATTTCGTTGGGTATGCACTGTTACCATGGCTGGGGGACAGCTGCCCACCAATACGTCCTTCAAAACTTGCGTCGCACTCTTACCACCACAGCCAGTGAGACTACTAAACCTCTTATTAATTTACAGAGTCTCTAGATTCCCTGGCCAAGGTGGTACTTGACAACCGATTGGCCCCAGATTATCCATTGGCAGAACAAGGAGGAGTGTGTGCAACCGCCAATACTTCCTGTCGCAGGTACGTTAACCCCTCTTCCCAGGTAGAAACCAACACTGAAGCAATTCAACAATAAGCCACCTGGCTTCAGGAGACAATTAACCATCAATCCTCGTTATTCAATATGGGCGGGAAAACTGAAGACTGGTTCTCTAGTTTGTTCTCTTGGATCCCACAAGGTATTAAAAACTTTCTGACAGGCTTCCATTTCCTTATACCCCTCCTCTTTTCAGTCACACTGATTTATGTTATACTTCGCCTAGTGCTTTGTTGTCTTCCGTACTGTTATAAACCTATAACTAAGACTTTTCAGCCCAAGTAGGAGGGCTGGGACCAACAGGTTCAGAACTTCCATTTTAGAAACGGAGAAACATGCGAAATTTTAACCCTGAGATTAACAAAAATGTGCTGACCACGTATAACCGGATTCTTACCCCTGCTTGAGTCTCGGAGTATAACTGTCGTCACTAGTCTTTAGCCCCCGCTC
The DNA here is from genome assembly GCF_949987515.2 of Delphinus delphis. Classification (NCBI taxonomy): domain Eukaryota; kingdom Metazoa; phylum Chordata; class Mammalia; order Artiodactyla; family Delphinidae; genus Delphinus; species Delphinus delphis. Next base: position 14,415,193 of record NC_082703.1, on the reverse strand, counting down.
CTCTCATCTCCCTATTCAGTTTGCTTCCTCGAGGGCACAACAGGGTAATGGTGATGCATAGATTCCAGCTGCTCCCCGAAAAGACCCTGCAAGAATAACAGAAGTCACCCCGGGATCCCTCAGCAAGATATGGCAAGAGTTGCATGGCTCCAGTTAGGTAGGGTCTGTAAGCCCCATGCCAGCCTGAAGAAGCTACAGAAGACAGACCTTCGGTCTTTATCTTCCCAGTAAAGATTTCTTGGGGTCCACGTCTCTCAGGGGGAATTTGAGGCAGGAGATGGATGGGCCCCAGGCTGAGCAGCTGGAATCTGTCCCCTGTGGACAGATACTCTAGGATAAACATAATGGCAGAAGCAAGGGGAGCTGAGTCCTGCTTGGAGAGAAGATAGAGAGACCACGTATCTCTCATTCTTGAGGTCAAGGACACCTTCGCGACTGCACATGCAACAGAAAGGTTCCTCAGAGGTCAGAAAAGGGAGAGGGCGCCAGATCATAATATGTTCTTCTTCCCAGAAACCCCTGCGCTGGAATCCACCTTGTCTAAAAGATACACACACACACACACACACACACACACACACACACACAGGGGAGGGCCGTGAGTTAGACCAAATATGGACTCAGAGCCAGGCAAAGCAGGATGACTGGCCAGAGGGAACCAGGAAGAACTGCCCCATGTAAGTGATGTGAACTACCCCAAGGGTGCGACTCTCTCTGAGCCTGCCTGTGTGTGTCTATCCACACATACTTTTTTCCTCCTAATAAACACTTTACTTGTTTCACTACCTCTGTCTCTTTGTTGAAATTCTTGTCCACAAAGCAGATGACCCAGGGCCTTGGAACTAGCCACTGGCCCTCGAGGTCGAGTGGCTAGGATTCGGCATTCTCACTGCCACGGACTGGCTTCAATCTCTGGTCTGGGACCTGAGATCCTGCTTCAAGCCACTGCAGGCTGAGGTCACCCGAGATCATCGCCACTTCTGTTCAACATAGGTTTGGAAGTCCTAGCCCCAGCAATCAGATTAAAAAAAGAAATAAAAGGAATCCAAATTGGAAAAGAAGAAGTAAAACTGTCACTGTTTGCAGAGCACATGATGCTACACACAAAAAATCCTAAAGATGCTACCAGAAAACGACTAGAGCTCAATGAATTCAGTAAAGTTGCAGGATACAAAATTAATACACAGAAAGCTTTTGCATTCCTACACACTAAAAATGAAAGATCAGAAAGAGAAATTAAGGAAACAATCCCATTTACCATCACATCAAAAAGAATAAAATACCTAGAAATAAACCTACCTAAGGAGGCAAGAGACCTGTACTCAGAAAACTATAAGATACTGATGAAAGGAAACAAAGATGACACAAACAGATGAAAAGATATAGCATGTTCTTGGATTGGAAGAAGCAATAATGTCAAAATGACTATGCTACCCAAGACAATCTACAGATTCAATGCAATCCCTATCAAATCACCAATGGCATTTTTCACAGAACTAGAACAAAAAAATTTTTAATTTGTATGGAAACACAAAAGACCCCAAACTGCCAAAGCAATCTTGAGAAAGAAACACGGAGCTGGTGGAATCAGACTCCCTGACTTCACACTATACTACAAAGCTACAGTCATCAAAACAGTATGATGCTGGCATAAAACCAGAAATATAGCTCAAGGAAACAGGATAGAAAGCCCAGAAAAAAACCCCACACCTACTGTCAATTAATCTACAACACAGGAGGCAAGAATATACAATGGAGAAAAAATAGGCTCTTCAATAAATGGTGCTGAGAAAACTGGACACCTACATGTAAAAGAATGAAATTAGAACATTCTCTAACACCATGTACAAAAATAAACTCCAAACAGATTAAAGATCTAAATGCAAGGCCAGATACTATAAAACCCTTAGAGGAAAACATAGGAAGAACACTCTTTGACATAAATCACAGCAAAATCTTTTTGGATCCACCTCCTAGAGTAATGAAAAAAAAACAAAAATAAACAAATGAAACCTAATTCAACTTAAAAGCTTTTGCACAGCAAAGGAAACAATAAACAAAACGAAAAGACAACCCTTAGAGTGGGAGAAAATATTTGCAAATGAAGCAACCAACAAGGGATTAATCTCCAAAATATACAAACAGCTCATGCAGCTGAATATCAAAAAAACAAACAACCCAATCAAAAAATGGGCAGATCTCAACAGATGTTTCTCCAAAGAAGACATACAGATGGCCAAAAAGCCATGAAAAGATGCTCAATATCACTAATTATTAGAGAAATGCAAATCAAAACTACAATGAGGTACCACCTCACACAGGTCAGAATGGCCATCATCAAAAAATCTACAAACAATAAATGCTGGAGAGGGTGTGGAGAAAAGGGAACCCTCTTACACTGTTGGTAGGAATGTAAATTGGTACAGCCACTATGGAAAACAGTATGAAGGTTCCTTAAAAAACTAAAAACAGAATTACCATATGATCCAGCAATCCCACTCCTGGGCATATATCTGGAGAAAACCATAATTTGAAAAGATACATGCACCCCAATATTCACTGCAGCACTATTTACAACAGCCAGGACATGGAAGCAACATAAATGTCCATCAACAGAGGAATGGATAAAGAAGATGTGGCTTCCCTGGTGGCGTGGTGGTTAAGAATCCTCCTGCCAATGCAGGAGACACTGGTTCGAGCCCTGGTCTGGGAAGATCCCATATGCCGCAGAGCAGCTAAGCCCGCACGCCACAACTACTGAAGCCTGCGCACCTAGAGACCGTGCTCTGCAACAAGACAAGCCACCACAATGAGAAGCCCGTGCACCACAATGAAGAGGAGCCCCCGCTCAGCAACAAGAACCAATGCAGCCAAAATTAAATAAATAAATAAAAGAAGATGTGGTACATATATACAATGGAATATGACTCAACCATAAAAAAGAACGAAATAATGCCATTTGCAGCAACATGGATGAACCTACAGATTGTCATACTGAGTGAAGTAAGTCAGACAGAGAAAGACAAATATCATATGATATCGCTTATACATGGAATCTAAAAAAAAGGGTACAAATGAACTTACCTACCAAACAGAATTACAGATGTAGAAAATAAACTTATGGTTACCAGGGTTACGGTAACGGAGCGGGGAGGGATAAATTAGAAGATTGGGATTGACATATACACACTACTATACACAAAATAGGTAACTAATAAGGATCTACTGTATAGCACAGGGACTCAATACTCTGTAATGGCCTACTTGGGAAAAGAACCTAAAAAAGAGTGGATACACGTATATGTATAACTGATTCACTTTGCTGTACACTTGAAACTAACACGACACTGTAAATCAACTATACTCCAATAAAAATTTTTAAAAAACGAACAAACATAACAAAACAGAAACAAGCTCATAAATACAGAGAACAAACTGGTGGTCGCCAGAGGGAGGTGGGTGGGGGGGGATTAGGAAAATAGGTGAGGGAGGTTAAGAGGTACAAACTTCCAGTTAAAAAATAAATGAGTCACAGGTATAAAATGTACAGTGTGGGAAATATAGTCAATAACTACGTAATATCTTTGTATTGTGGCATATCATAACTAGACTTATTATGGTGATCATTTTATGATGTATAAAAACATCGAATCACTACGTTATACACTTGAAATTAATAAAATATTGTACTTCAATAAATTATACTTCAATAATAAATAATACTTTATTACAAATAAATATTACAAATAAATATTTATTTGTAATAAATATTACAAATAATACAAAAATAAATAAATTATACTTCAATAAAAAAAATGATACAAATGAACTTACTTACAAAACAGAAACAGAATCACAGACTTAGAAAACAAACCTATGATTACCAAAGGGGAAAGGTGGCAGGGGAAGGGATAAATTGGGAGTTTGGGATTGACATATACACACTACTATATTTAAATTAGATAACCAACAAGGACCTACTGTATAGCACAGGGAACTCTATTCAATATTCTATAATATCCTAAATCAGAAAAGAATTTAAAAAATAAATATATGTATATGTATAACTGAATCACTTTGCTGTACACCTGAAACTAATACAACATTGTAAACCAACTGAACTCCAAAGTAAAATAAAAATGTAAAAAATAAAATTTTAAAAAAGAAGTTTTTTGTTTGTTTTTGTAAAGCAATGACTTTTTCTAAAAAATTATTTATTTATTTTTGGCTGTGTTTGGTCTTCGTTTCTGCACGAGGGCCCTCTCCAGTTGCGGCGAACTGGGGCCACTCTTCATCGCGGTGCGCGGGCCTCTCACTGTCGCGGCCTCTCTTATTGCAGAGACAGGCTCCAGACACGCAGGCTCAGTAGTCGTGGCTCATGGTCCAAGCTGCTCCGCGGCATGTGGGATCCTCCCAGACCAGGGCTCAAACCCGCGTCCCCTGCACCGGCAGGCAGACTCTCAACCACTGCGCCACCAGGGAAGCCCCGCAATGATGTTTTTAAAAATTTGAAAATGATTATACATAAAAGTGGTCTGTGTATGTGATATATCTTATAGTCAATGACCCACTGGAACCCTTATCTCTTTGAGGAAATGGACTCAGATCCTGTGGGGCTCAATAGGTCATCTTACAGACATTTCTGAGGGTGCCTGGCTAACACGTGTGGATTTCCCCTCCTGGGGCAATTGTCTTTGATCCTCGGAGATACGTGTTTTTACTATGAGACACAGGTAGTCTTCTCTGAGTTCCATTAGAAAGCACAGTATCCTTACGATAGATTCCTAAGCCAGCTTACCTCAGCTTCATGTGGATTCTACGACTCATAATCAAATGAGCCTTAACTAGTGCAGCAAGGTGAAATAATAAATGATTTTAACAGTGCCAGAATTTCCCTTAGGGATGGAACTTTTTTTTTTTAACCTGAGAAAAATACCTTGAGATATAGCTTAGAACTTATGGTGAAATTCCTAAGGCAGAACTTGGCAGGAGAGAGCTGAACTGCTCCAAAAGGAACGAGCAGGAATTTGAAGGTGGAGAGCAGTGCAGTGTGTGTTTGCTGCAGCTGAGGACAAAGAACACTCCGAGCTCCCACTGAACGTGGAGTAGAGTTAAACCAGTTTTACTTTGATTTCAAAGGTTAGGCTACTTCTGACAATCGAATTACACTACCAAGACACCCAGAACTACCAACATTTCCGAACACCCCTTAAGAGGGTGAAAACCATGAGAACTGACTGTCAACCAGGCACATAGCAATAAGGGCCAGGTGTGGGTGAGTGCATGATACACAACAGGACACGGCGGTGAGACCACTTACCACACTGCTCGTCCGCCCCATCCGGGCACTCCTGCTCTCCGCTGCAGAGCCAGGCCACAGGAATGCATCTCCCACCACATGCAGCTTGCCTTGTCATCTGACACTGTATTTCATCTGCAATGAAGGACCAAGAAGCAAAGCCATCAGAGTTCCTGGATTCCTTGGGTCCAGGAGACCTTTTCATGTAAGCTGCTTTCACTGTTCTGTTTGGAAGACCTTCCTTCAACTATCATCTAGGAGAACGCTAGGGGGTTCAGTACCCTGAAAACCCATGCAGGTTCTCCAGTGACGATCCTTGGGGACCATCCTTTCTGATGCTGTGGAGTTGTTGCTGGAGAGCTGTCATTCGCCTCCCCGTTGTCTTGTTAGAATGGCTCAGACTTACACTTGTGCTTAAAAAGATACTACTATCTTCTAGGCCTGATTCGGTCTTACAGACTCAGAGTATGAAGCGTTGCAAGTTTAGAGGTCTAGGCTCAAAGCACTTGACTTTAGTTTCCTTTTAAACATGGGTCGATACAGCTTCAAATGAAGTTACGGTTTGGGGTCCTATATACAATCTTTATAAGAATACCTCTAATAGCCTGGTTATAAATACTTAAGTTTTCTGTTATTTGCAGGATACTGATTTATATTATCAGCTTTATTCAAATCATGAACTTGTGTTTCTCAACCCTGAACGATTAATGGTCAAAAATAAGCCTGTTATGGATGTGGTGCTCAGAGAAGGTCTGGTTATACTTAGTTTACTATTTTGCCTAACTTTCAAAGAGAAAAAGCCAATCCTTGGTTCCGAGAAAACATAAGCCACATGTCCCATTTGGCAGAAGTCTCCGTAAGACGCAGTGAAGACCCAGCAATCCTACCCCAGGGACAGTGTGTGCATACGGGATGGAAAGTCGTGTGCAAAGCTATGTGATGGGAGTTGACAATGGAAGCCCACTGCGTAGACTACACCTTCTTTGGTAAGGAACCAGACCTCAGTCTTACTTGCATCCCTCTAAGATAGTGCTTTTAGCATAGTTACTCAGTGTTTGATTTTAAAGGCTGGCTTATAAATTGCATTATAAGTGAAAGACTCAGGAGGCACTGGTTATTAATGAATAGCTAACAACTTTGCCAGCTACTCACATACCATCCGGGCAATCCCACTTGACTTGACCAAAACCATTCAATTGCGAGCAAGTGAGGTCAGCAACCCCTAAGATGGGACCCCAGGCTCAGTCGTCAGGCTAATTATTAGGTTGGAGTTCTGGTTAGACCACGTACTAACAACATCACCTCGGGAGAGTTACTGCCTCCCTCTGGACCTCAGTTTTTCTTGTCTGTAAAGTGAGGCTAGTAAATAAGTGGTTCTAAGAGGAAAATGCAAGGATTAAAAGAGTACAAAGTCACTGGGCACAATACCCACCAAACAAGTGCTCCCAAAGTGTTAGCTCTTCTGCGACCTCTTCTAGCAGATCCTTCCAGAAGGGTCCCAGTTAGGGCTGCAGTCAACCCTCAAAGACTCACACTGCTAGGCGAGTCCCACCTGGAACACTATTTGCCCTGGTGATTCTCAGTCTGGAGACCCAGTGTGCACATGGATTCTGAACACCATCTGTAGATGGGTCTCAAACATTACTTTTCAAATTTAGGTACATACTTGCTGTGAATAAATTTAAAATATATTTATTAATCTATTTACATATTAAGTTCATGGTAGCTTTCTCCGAGTCTGTCAATATACAAAGTACAATGATCATGGGCTGTTCTACAACAGACATCACAAAGATGTCTTCATACCAGAAGGCCTGGGCGAACACTGCTTAGTGAAAAAGGCAAGTAACTTTAAACCCTGTTTCTGGGGTGGAGCAAACAGACCACCCAGGGCAAGGGCTTCCTGCCACAGAGACGCCCCACCAGGTTAGGCAAAAACCCTGAGGGTCAGAATCCCTCCTGGAGGGCAAACAGCTCAGAGACTAAGTAACATCTCCTGCAAACCAGTTAACAGTACCTTGACCAACAACGTGTCTGCATGAGTTAAAAAATGAGTTAAAATCTGCCTCCATCCATGAGGGCCAATTGGGAGCACCTGTCAGGAGAGATGGGCAATCCCGCAGGCCAGGTCGTTTGACAAACACTGGGCACCTCCTGCACCTGCCCAGGTCACCAGCCACCAGCCCTACGGGAACTCTGGGTGTCTCAGTCACCCTGGGACCCCGACTCAGCTCTCCTCTGCCTTGGGGTCCGCCTACACCTGAGTGGTATTAACAAGCGCCGCTGGAAGTTGCTTGCTAATCGCACCTGGGCCCAAGCTCCGTTTCCCCCGGGCTGTTTCTGGAGGGAAGCACCTCTTCTCAAGGTCCCGGGCCTCCAAGAGGCTAAATTTGCTGTCTCGTTAATCCTGGGCTGCGGGCCCATCAGAGACCAGGGCTAGAAAGCCAATTCCACTCCCTTGGATGTTGGGGAAAGGAAGAACCTAGAAGGGAGTGTGCGCCCTGCACTCAGGTGCGGAACGAGCTTCCTTTCTCACCGGCCTGAGGGCCAGAGAGGAAAATACATCCAATCCATCCGCTGAGCCCACCCACCAGGCAGGCTTGTTAAGGAGTTAAGGGCTGAGAAGCAGGGGGCCCCTCAAGACAGTGTACCCTCGCCCTCCCAGACAAAAGGTCACCGCAGGACGGAGGACAAGCCGCGCACACCCAGCGAGGGCACCCCAAGCTCTCCTCCGCCCCCGCCCGGCAGCCGGGCAGCCCCGCGACCCGCAGCCTGCAGAGCGGGATACGGTCCCTCCCGGGGCGCCCCACCCGCGGGCCCCACTCACCGGTCGCGGAGCCCCCGAGGCCGCCCACTGCTGCCAGCACGGGCGGCAGGAGCCGAAGGAGCGACCAGAGTCCCATGGCCGCGAGGAGACAGCGCGGGGACCCGGGCGCGAGGCGCGCTGCGCGAAGACGCCACGGCCAGGCGGAGCGCACGGGCCGCCCGGGCGGCTTTAACTCGCGCTCGCGCCGCGAACTGGGGAAGCCTGCGCCGGTGGGCGGGGTGGGCGGGGTGGGCAGGGCGCACTGGGAGTTGGCGCCGCCCAATCACTGGGAAGAGCCGCGGGGAGCGAGAGGGGCTGCAGACCCGGCCGTAGTGCCTAGCATCCCTCTCCCTCCGGGTTCTCACTGGGTACTAGCGCCTGGGACCCCGCGCCCCTCCTGCAGTGGGACAGCAGACGCTCAGCCGATTCAGGGCCCCTGTCACACTCATGGTCAAATTAGGGTTGGTCAGCCATACTTAAGGCTTCTTAAACTTTAATTTTAATTGAAGTATAGTTGATTTACAATGTTGTGCCGGTCTCTGCTGTACAGCACAGTGACTCAGTTATACACAGAGACATTCTTTTTTAATATTCTTTTCCATTATGGTTTATCCCAGGGGACTGGATATAGTTTCCCATGCTATACAGTAGGACCCTGTTGTTTATCTGTTCTAAATGTAATAGTTTGCATCTACCAACACGGAACTCCCAGTGCATCCCTTTCCCTGCCCGCCCCCTTTGGCAACCACAAGTCTGTTCTCTATGTGAGTCTGTTTCGGTTTTGTAGATAAGTTCATTTGCGCCATATTTTAAGTGATATCATATGGTACAGTACTGTATGGTATCTTATGGTATTTGTCTATTTCTGACTTACTTCACTTAGTGTGATAATTTCCGGTTCCATCCCTGTTGCTGCAGATGTTACCAAACTTGAGTCTGCTTGCCCATGGGCAGTAAAGCCAAGTGGTGGAAAGCGTTTGTTGCAGGGCGAAGCAAGGAGTCCAGGGCAGCCAGTGCTTAAAAGACTCAAACTCCCTGAAGGCTTTCAGGGAATGGGTTTTAAAGACAGGATGAGGGGCTTCCCTGGTGGTTGAGAGTCCGCCTGCCGATGCAGGGGACATGGTTTCGCGCCCCGGTCCGGGAAGATCCCACATGCCGCGGAGCGGCTAGGCCCGTGAGCCATGGCCGCTGAGCCTGCGCGTCCGGAGCCGGTGCTCCGCAACGGGAAAGACCACAACAGTAAGAGGCCCGCGTACCGCAAACAAATAATAATAATAAAAATAAAAATAAAGACAGAATGAGGGAGGGGCGTTGTGAGGTGTGTGATCAGCTCCTGGACATTCTTCTGATTGGTTGGTGGTGAGGTAATCAAGATCAACATCATCAACCTGGTTCCAACTGGTCTGGGGTCTAAGTGCTTGTGGGCAGCATACAGTTAACTTCTCCCACCTGGCGGGGGTTTCAGTAGCTGCAAAACAACTTAAATGGTGTGGCTCAGAATAAGATCTATAGCCCTTCGGATTTGGATGCCTTTTATTATGTTTTAAGTTTTAGAATGTATACAACGTTCATGCCTGTGCAGCCATCTCACTTCCCCACCTCCACCCCCAGCAAACACAGAGGCACTAAGCAAGCACTAAGTTGGTCTCAGTCCACCTCAGGCCTCCTGCACAAAGGCTGCGCTAATTATGGGCATGTTTCTGTGGCCGAATCTCAAACGCAGCAGGCAACAATTTAATTAGCCCCAAGTCAATAGAGCTCCATGAACCCCATCAAGTGAACCAAGCCTCACTAGTAATTATCAGCAGAAGATTTTTCATGTGGAACTATGATGCGTAACATTTGACAGTACCCAACGCAGAATATTTGTAATTTTCTGACAATGACTAACAATGGAGAATGGCATTAAAATGCATCAGAATTAATTCTGCTACAATCCTGGATTTAGAAGGCACTCCCACAAAAGGCTATAACACACAGGAAAACCCCAACTGATATACGGTCAAAGGGTAGACAATTCACAAAATAATTTCACAGACGCTTTATAAACTTTTTCTCAAATAAAGTGACTGCATGAATATTTTATGTAGAAAAAGGCTAATGTTGGTGGGATGGGTCACAGTGCGTTACTCTTATCTGTATTATATATAACTAGCCATCATATAATTCCCTCACTTGAATAGTTCCTTATATTAAGCAGCCCTTGGAATCTGCCACCAAACCTCATTTATGAAGCTAATCACTGTTTTGGGTTAAGAGGTGATTTTGGGCTTCGATTGGAGACTTTGTGAGAGTTTCAGTCAAAGAGATCTAATGAGATAAGCCAGATAAGCATGTGGAACGGGCACCCAGGCACCTCCCTCAAGGTACAAAAACTACCCCACCGCCACCGCCCGTGACACAGGACAATGCGAATCCAGCAGTGCACCCAGTTCTTCAGGGCCAGCCCCTTGTCTACCTATAAAAAGTAGAATGTAGGAATTTTCTCTACAAAGTCATAAAAATAACTTCAAATTTTCAAGGGTGGTAGGCTAATGGAGCGTTATTTTTCCTGCATTCTCATAGGCTCGGTTATTCTCACTGTCCGATCTTTTTAGAGTTTTCACAGCCTAGTCCTGCGGACCTTGCTAGTCGGTATGGATTCGGTTTGGCTGTGAGTGATGGAAAACTCAAAATAACATTTTCTTAAACAAGACACAAGACTCCAAGTAGGTGGTAAAGGGCTGTGTCGTTGTCCGCAATGGCTCCGTCGCTCTGCAGTACCTGACAGGCTTCCTCTGGAGAGGAAGAAGGGGGTCCTGGATGCTTGGGAGGGTCTACTCTAGAGCATGGACGGATTCAGTGAGAATCACATGTAAAGTGTTTATTCCTGGGCTTGACTTCTACCAATAATTAATCAATATTAACTTGGTGAAGGGGCAGTGGGGGAAGCTTCTGTAGTTCTAGAGAAACAGAAAGAACCAGTGCATTCAACTCAACTCAGTGGCATTTGGTATAAAAATCCACTGTACTCGTTCCCCAGGAGTACCCCACTCCATAAGAATAAGCCTGGCCGAGGGCAGGCGCTCGGGGCGGGGCAGCAGGAGGAGCTGTGACACCCGGAAAGACCTCTGGAAAACCCTTTAGTATGCTGAGGGTCAAAATAAGTCATAGGGGCTTCCCCGGTGGCGCAGTGGTTGAGAGTCCGCCTGCCGATGCAGGGGATGCGGGTTCGTGCCCTGGTCCAGGAAGATCCCACATGCCGCGGAGCGGCTGGGCCCGTGAGCCACAACTACTGAGCCTGCGCGTCCGGAGCCCGTGCTCCGCAACGGGAGAGGCCACGGCAGTGTACCGCAAAAAAAAAAAAAAAAAAAAGTCATCAACGGATAGCTGTCCAGCCCTGAAAGAGGACATCTCAGCGGAAGATGCCTGGGTCTCCTTCAGAATCTTCCAGACCGAACGCATCAGAAACCAGAGGTCCACTCGGGCCCTTGAAGCTTCACCCCACGGCCTCCTGTCCTCAGCTTCCACCCGACCATGCTCCACAGATCTCTGCTGCCCCCAGCCTGCCACAAACAGCCGACCTTGAACACTCGATCCCCATAAGGGCTCCGGTAGCTAATGCACTGTGACCATGGGAACCTCCTACCACCTTAGAAATGCAAGCTCCAGACTTCTCCAGAGCCTTCCACCAGGCAAATCTAGGGAGGCTCTGCAGGAGAAAGCCTGGGGGTCGGGGGTGGGGGGTTCATTCTGAATCACTTGAGTGCTTCGCAGTGCAGTCAGCCTGACCTCAAATCGCTGCCTCCTTGGGCACTGCCTGATACTCCCGTTCAGCTGTTCTCTCTTGTTTTGCTAACCCATTTGGCGCCTTACCTTAGCTCCCACTTGTTACTTGGCCCCCAGGCTTGCTGACCCGGCTTAGAATGTTGGTTTGGGCTCTGACTTGCATTTCTTCGGGGACTTGACTTTCAGCGTTTACCTGTCTGTGATTGCATCAGAACTTCCAGCGACAGAAAACCCTCATTCCTCTGCCCCATCCCAGCCCCTGCACCAAGTGGGGCCCTTTGCCAGCCCCACCTGACCCAGGAAGGCGATTACCGAAGAGGATTCTGGTGGAGAATCTACCTTATCTCCTTGGACCCTGTGCACACCACTGGTCCTGCAGGGCTCTGGAGAGGGTGGGGAAAGGGATCTGATTGAATTGATTCCACCTGCTGTGTGAATTATTAATACGCATTTAACCCTCAAACATATCTTAGATGTATTTCTGGTTTTTAGAAGTAAATAAATGTAATGAAACAAAGTGAAGTACCCAATTTTTGGGGTACGAAGAGCCTCAGGCTGGTGTCAGCCCCTTCCTCCTGGAGGTGGAATCGCCCCGAGGCTGCCCTCAGCTGCATCTTATTTTTATCTCTTTCCCTATTCCAAGTCTGAAATCACAGATCCCATAAATACTTCCATTTTTCAAATGACTGCTATGGCTGTCACAGCGGGTACACAGATACGGGAGAGTATACATACTTTGTTTTTTGTGCGTGATTTGGTAGCAAATCATATATTTGTTTTATATTTGATTCTTTCCTTTTTCCTTTGTGTGCTGGCATATGGAACTGTCTGCTTCCAATTCCACCTTGAACAGTGGCTCCAATGATTACCTTTGGGTTTTCTGTCCCCACTCGATGGAAGAGCTCCACAGACTGAAAGACAAGAAGGGGATATATTTGACTTACCTTTATAAAAGCAATAAATTAGGTTTTAAAAAGTAAGATAACTGGGACTTCCCTGGTTGCGCAGTGGTTAAGAATCTGCCTGCCAATGCAGGGGACCCTGGTCCGGGAAGATCCCACATGCTGCAGAGCAACTAAGCCCATGCGCCACAACTACTGAGCCTGGGCTCTAGAGCCCGCGAGCCACAGCTACTGAAGCCCACGTGCCTAGGGCCTGTGCTCCGCAACAAGAGAAGCCACCGCAATGAGAAGCCCACACACTGCGATGAAGAGTAGCCCCCGCTCGTCGCAACTAGAGAAAAAGCCCGCGTGCAGCAACGAAGACCCAATGCAGCCAAAAATAAATAAATAAATAAATTGGGGAAAAAAACAAAGATAACTGGTGTCTTGAATTTTAGTAGATATCAAGTAAGGTTCTATTCCTTTCTTATACCTTGTTACAAAGAAGTGTTATGAACTGCAGGTGAACAAAATCTGCTGCTGGCTGGGCTAACATTAGGGCAGATGTTTCTAATGTAGTCTAACTGATGAGGTTAGTGCAACACTGTGATATGATAATAAACATATATTTTGGTCTTTGTCCTGGGCTCCTGGCCAGAGCTCCCCAAATCTTTGTAATGTCCTAAGTGATAAATGTGCTAGGAGCATCTCTTTTTTTTAAATTAATTAGGCTGCGTCAGGTCTCAGTTGCTGGCACATGGGAATCTTTGTTGCGGTGCACGGGCTTCTCTCTAGTTGTGATGTACGGGCTCCAGAGCACGCGGGCTCAGTAGTTGCAGTGCTCTGGCTCAGTTGCCCTGCGGCATGTGGGATCTTAGTTCCCTGACCAGGGATCGAACCTGCGTCCCCTGCATTGGAAGGCAGATTCTTAACCACTGGACCACCAGGGAAGTCCCTAGGAGCATCTTTTATCCTCATATTTGGCCTCTGACCCCAGTTCCTGACCCAGAGCTCCTAAATCCCTTGGAATTTCCTGGGTGATAGGAGTGTCTTTTGTCCTAATAAGGTGACTCTTAGTGGCTTCCTCCAGAGGCTGGGGCTGGTCACCAGGAAGACCAAGCGATGGTTAGAAGCTTCGACTTTTCATCTGCACTCCTCATCCACCAGGGAAGGGAGAGGGGCTGGAAACTGAGTTAATAACCAATCCCGTTTTCATGATGAAGCGTCTATAAAAATCCCTAAACTACAGTGTAAAAGGGCTTCTACACATCCACGTGCCAGGAGGGTGATGCACCCTAAACCCACAGGGACAGGAGCTCCTGAGCTTGGGGCCCTTCTGATCTCGCCCTATGTATCTCTTCATCTGGCTGTTCATTTCTATCCTTTATCATATCCTTTATTAGATAATAAACTAGTAAATGTGAGTGTTTCCCTGAGTTCTGTGAGATGTTATAACAAATTATTGAACCAGAGGAGGGAGTCTTGGAACCCCCAATTTGTAGCCAAGTTGGACAGAAGTGTAACTGACCTAGGGACCCACTACTTAGGACTGGCATCTGAAGTGGGGTCTGTTTTGGGAGATGGATCCCTTAACCTATGGCTCTGATGCTGACTCCAGGTAGACGGTGCCACACCTGAAATTGAATTGTAGGTCACCTACCTGGCGTCAGAGAGTTGGTCGATGTGAGAAAAAATCCTACACGTCTGGTGTCAAAAGTGTTGTGAGTAGAGAGTAGAGGAATAGTTTTTTCTCTCATTTAGTGAATTAAAGTCATCAGAGACTTTACCAGGTAATGTCTGGTTACATATACAAACCACATGTGGATCCCTGAGTCAGAGATGCATATGAAATTTTGTGTAGTTTTGGAAACGCTAAGGATATGGAAATATTTGTAATTAACCATTACCTGCACTTCCCATCAAAACTTTACTGAGAAAGCCTGCCCAACCTCTAAACCCCAGAACAGGACTCTTTGAAATGATCTGCACAGAGAGTTCTCTCGATAACTGTCAAGTCCAGGTCATTAGTTGTAATAATTCTAGATGGTTTTATAAAGCTGATTAACAAAAGGTTTAAATAATCATATATAACTTCCTACAATATATAAAATCTGTATAACTCTTATAACATAAATGGATGTGATGATGCTGTGGAAGCCAGCAAAGGAAAAGACCTGCTTTGGGGTTTCATTTGGTATCCAAATGCAAGGTCACTGGAGCAAGACTAAACTCGGAAAATTTCCATGAGCCAATGGACAATTTTCCAGTAATAGCTCAGGACTAGTGATACTGAGTTGTATATGAGGCCAGAGGTTTATAACAATATCAAGTTGGTATTAATATCAATTTGCAAGTTTGTTTCACTTTGATGAGCTTCAACTGTGAGAATAAGCACATGGTGGTGTAGGATGTTTATCTTCCTTCCTAGAGTGATATTACTTGTGTTATCTGAAAAAAAAGGATAATTTCTGGAACATTTATCTATTTACCATGGCAAAGCCAGGAAATGTGTCTATTGACATTCAAAATACAAAATATACTTGTAGTTCAAAAAAAAAATAGAAAAAATGGTTTCCAAAATTGGATACCTTTCAAACATTTGTAGATTTTTAATTTGAGCCACTGACAATAGTTAGTCAAACAACATTGTACTTTTTATTTTCTGTTTGAGAAGCATAGACAGAAAGGAGCCAAAAGACTGAGAAATTGAAAACTACTATAAAACTGTCCTCATTTTTCCTGATTAAAGAGTAGGCTAGGGGTTTCCCTGGTGGCGCAGTGGTTGAGAGTCCGCCTGCCGATGCAGGGGACACGGGTTCGTGCCCCGGTCTGGGAAGATCCCACATGCCACGGAGCGGCTAGGCCCATGAGCCATGGCTGCTGAGCCTGCGCGTCCAGAGCCAGTGCTCCGCAATGGGAGAGGTCACAGCAGTGAGAGGCCCGCTTACCACAAAAAAAAAAAAACCTGCCCTCATTTTTCCTAATTAAAGAGTAGGTTAGGCACTTCCCTGGTAGCGCAATGGTTAAGAATCTGCCTGCCAATGCAGGGGACACGGGTTCAAGCCCTGGTCCGGGAAGATCCTACATGCTGCGGAGCAACTAAGCCCATGTGCCATAACTACTGAGCCTGTGCTCTAGAGCCCATGAGCCACAACTACTGAGCCTGTGTGACACAACTACTGAAGCCCACATGCCTAGAGCCTGAGCTCCGCAACAAGAGAAGCCACCGCAATGAGAAGCCCGTGCACCACAACGAAGAGTAGCCCCAGCTCGCCGCAACAAGAGAAAGCCCACGTGCAGCAACGAAGACCCAATGCAGCCATAAATAAATAAATAAATAAATAAATTTCTAAAGAAAGAAAAAAGTAGTGGGCTAGTCTGATTCAGAAAAGAGCCTGAATCAGTGAGGACTTCCTAAAAATGTAACTTATGGCAGCCCTTGACAAGGATAGGAGAATCAAAGTTAAAGCCTTAGAAAATTTTAAAAATTGTTTTAATAAAATAAAGACTAATCATTTGTAACTCCTTGGTTTCTTCTTCTTCTGTTTTAATGCATTTGCTTTAGCACTTAATGGACTAAACACACACACTCCTTCTTTGATTATTGCTGGCAATGTGCCCTCTCTGGAATGACACAAAATTCCAGATTAATAGAGTTCAAATTAATAAACTATCTTGGCTTTGCCTTTATAATGTCAGTTAGAGATAGATCAGTTGCTGGCTTTTGGGGGGGTATTTTTTTAACATTCCCAGAAAAAGAAGTTACAGCTGTATGACAAGATGATTGTACATTTCTACTAATGGCCGCCAGAGGTCTGCTCACCACTGCAAATCCTCCAGGCCTTGCTGCTGAAATGTGAACCACGGACAAGCAGGGTGGGCATCCCTGCTGGTAAGAAATACAGAATCTCCAGCCCTCCCCCAGACCTACTGAATCAGAACCTACACCATAGGTGATTCGTACGTAAAGTTAGAGAAGCACTATCCTAGGTTACGGGAAGAAAACATTTTATATTCAATATATGATCAGAATTAAGAGATCTGAAAGCTCGGAGGATCTCGCCATCCAGTTCCATGCTCAATCTCCTATCTTCTGATTTGTTGGTTTTTCATAAAAGCATTACAGCTCAAAAACTTTTTTTTCTCAAAAACAGTCGACCTAAAGTGTTCCTTTCATGACACATTCTAATCCCATAAATTATCATAGTCGTGAATATGTTTTATCTAATCTCTGATTTATAGATTTGGGGAGTTGAAAGAGCCCTTAAATATGATCTAACACTAGTCTAAATTTTCTCATTTTACAGAAAGAAACCCTTGGGCAGGGGATTTTCAGAATGTGATCCAAGTGAGATTGCCTTTCCCTCTGCTCCCAAATCCAAGAGACTTGCCTCTTAAGAGCCAGGACCTACAGTGGGAGTATATGAGGGCTTGGGCTCTCTGTATGGGTCACTCCCCACGCCCGCTTCTTCTTTGCAAAAGCAGTGGTGCTGAGCTGGGTGAGCTTGGAGAATGGAACAGAGCTTGTCAATCAAGATGTGCAGAACCCTAGCATGTATTCTTTCCTACTTGACTGTGCCAGGATTCCCTAAAGGGACGTAAAGGTTTGGACAAGCCCTCCCTGCCATGGGCGCCGGGAGAGCCCAAGACGATGAGAGATCAAGGATGCTTCCTCTGGATGTCTTAGAGGGGGGTTGTCAGTTTCTATACCAGGACCACAGGGAGGGGATCTAGAAGAATCTTGGATCTAAAGGTGTCTAGAAGCCAAAGAGAACACATAGAAACAACATTCAGATCTTACACCCAATGGAACAGACCTACTGGAGCAGACAAATGGGTTCCTAAAAACTAAAATTAAAAAGAGCACTTAAGAACAAAACTATAGGACAACAAATAAAATTTAAAAAGTCTTCCTAGAGCTCAAAAAACCTTACCAATTCAGCATATGAATCAAGCGGGTAGATGGTAGCTGACGAGGATTGTATTCGTGGCCTAGAAAGTCAAGGACCATCAACATCACAAATCCCAGAGCAAAACATGCAAAGAGATGGAAATCATGAGGGAAAAGGAGAAAGATTTGGAAAATGGATGCAGGATTCCTATCATTTGAATAATATACATTCTAAAAGAAGAAGGACAGAAGAAGTAGAAGAAATAATTTTAAATAACAGGAGAAAATTTTCCCAAGCCAAAGAAAGACCTGAGTTTTCAGAGTAAGAAGGCTCAGAATCCTTGGCTGGATTGAGGCGACAAGCGCACACTTAGGCATAACCTGGTAAAACAAGTTCCAGGATTTCCCTTTTTTGACTGCTCTTGGATCTCTTACCTGCAACACCAGAAGCTAGAGGTCTGTGGATTCGTACATTTAGGCTAGTGCAAGAAACTCCCAAGAATCCTATATCAGGCATTTCAGTCGTTTACCTGTTAGGGTGAAAGAAAGATATTGAGGACATGCACTAATTCAGAGAATAAATCACTGAGTTTCCCATCTTAGGTAAGTAATTGAGGAAAGGACCTTTCCAAAGACCAAATGTTATATACGTCTAGCAATCATCTATCTATATACACATCTATGCTTATATAAATATACATCTAGCATTTTTAGGTAAGTTATACTTAAAAAGGTGTATCTGAATATCCCGTCTGCCATATTACCAGAAATGGAACTGGTCTGTGTGTGCGTGTGTGTGTGTGTGTGTGTGTGCGCGCGAGCGTGTGTATGTGTCGGCTCTTTTGCTCCAGGAAATCTAACCCTTCACAGGGCCTTACCTTACTGCATGAATGACTTCACTGTCTCAGCTGGGCCGCCTCAGCCTCAGAGACTCTCTTCTACCTTATCCGGCTACCCTGAAAGCATTCTAAGACAGATTTTTGCTCTGACTGGACTTTTGTCATATCTGGTAGCAAGACTTCAAAGGTTGTTATCCAGTGGAAATGTAAGATAAGAATCACATGCTTCAGTGGATTTCTGGGCTACTGAATAATTTCATAATTATGCCAACTAATAAATGCCTGCCAACTACAGAAATAAAGGCAGGAAAAGAAGAGGTAGGTACATGTCAGTAAATGAGGAAAAAAAAAAGAAATCCCTAGGTCTTGTGGGACACTGGGATACTGATCATGGATGACTGATCATGATTGGTATTAGATAACTTTAAAATTACACTCAGCTAAGGTCATCTGATGTAAACTTGAACTAGTGGAAAGCAGCTCCCGTCTGGATTAAGAAACATCTTTCAACCCCTACAGACTCACACTCAATAGCAATTCCAGCATAATATCTATAGCTTGTTCGATAAAGTCATTGTTTGAGTTACACTGAAGGCTTCACTCTTAATTCCTTATTTCATTTCCTTACTGTTTGTTCTCAGCGCTCTCACGTTCACAGTCACTTTCTGTCTGAAGCCACCTCAGAGTCTTCTTTTTATCCGAATTGCGCCATCTACTTAAAAGAATGATAATTCTATGTGTACAGCTCTGTCTTAATTTCGAGGCAACATTTATTACATTTTCCCCACTTTCTTGAATCCCGTGTTGTAACGTGCTTGTCTTCAGATGACTTTTTTCCCCCGAAGACACTGAACTTTCAGTATCATTCTGCTGATTCATTTGTGTTGCGTCATTCATTGCATGCCTTCTATGATTAACAGTCAAATCTAGGAAATTAAGGAAAGAATTTCCAGGAATTAAATCGCCTCAGATCAAATGAAGACATTATCATGGGTAGGTTTTGGTTTCCTAGCGGATGTATTGGATGCGTGGCAGGGTCATTCACTGAAGCATTTAAAATGGGTTTCTGCTAAGTGTCCAGTGACAGATGAGTGGATAAAGAAGATGTGGCACATATATACAATGGAATATTACTCAGCCATAAAAATAAATGAAAGTGAGTTATTTGGAGTGAGGTGGATAGACCTAGAGTCTGTCATACAGAGTAAAGTAAATCAGAAAGAGAAAAACAAATACCATATGCTAACACATATATATGCAATCTAAAAAAAAAAGGATCTGAAGAACCGAGGGGCAGGACAGGAATAAAGACACAGATGTAGAGAATGGACTTGAGGACACGGGGAGGAGGAAAGGTAAGCTGGGACGAAGTAAGAGAGTGGCGTGGACATATATACACTACCAAATGTAAAATAGCTAGCTAGTGGGAAGCAGCCACATAGCACAGGGAGATCAGCTCGGTGCTTTGTGACCACCTAGAGGGGTGGGATAGGGAGGGTGGGAGGGAAACACAAGAGGGAGAGGATATGGGGATATATGTATAGGTATAGCTGATTCACTTTGTTATAAAGCAGAAACTAACACAAATAGTAAAGCAATTATAACACAAATATAAAGCAATTATTATACCTTTAATAAAAATGTTAAAAAAATAAAAAATAAAAAAAAATACAATGGGTTTCTTCTTTCGGTTTCCCGCTGGTGTTCCTAGCTGCTGGGTGCTGACCTTGCCTCAGGCACTTTGGACAGAGCAGAAAGCAGAAGCTGATGGAGGACAAGGTTGCTACCTTCCCTTCACAGGGGTTGGCGATCACTAAAGGCAATGTGTTCTGTGTCCCAGGGAGGGAAGAAAGAGACACTTTCTGTTGTCTTATTGTTTTCTCCTCCGTCCCTCCCTCCCCCCCTTCCTTCCTTCCTTCCTTCCTTCCCTGTGTTTCTGTAGTGAGATCATTCAAAGTGTCCCGGAGACCCACACCCCAGCACCTCTGGAGGAATCCACGTGATGTAACTAGACACACCAGGCTTCACGGCAAACGAGGAAGGTGGTCTTCTTGGGTTGAGAGCGGGGAGCAGCTCACCTCTAGGGACCACGGGCTCAGAGAATTATGTCACGAGGCAGCCAGCATGCACTGAGAAGCACGTATGAATCCTTCTCCCTTCTGAGTACCATTCTCAGTACTATTTGTGTGTCAGAGAGGGGAGGGGGACATTTGTAATGATAGAAATGGAACTTTCTGCTGGTCCCCTCCAAATGGAAATCCCAAATCAGAATTAAGCTAAAGTAAGAAAACAGTTACATTTCTTGGATACATACGTGGATTAAGGTTTGCAAACGCACGTCCTCCACAAATATCTATCACAGGAGAGCATCACTGTACTGGCCCCACTGCTGTGACAGAGTTTTGATTCTTGAGACTAAGATACCTGCAGACCATGTTGATTCTACCCACCTTTGAGAAAATATATGTGGAAATCTGTGCAAAGTAGAAAGTGCTGGAAGCGATTATAATTACTAAGTAAAATAGGTGTCAGGTATGGCTTGAAGGACTTGGCGTGAGAATCCCTGTGAAGCAGTATTGAAAATTTGAGGAAAAAAAAATTGAAAAGTTCCTTTAGAGATTTATAAAACTGAATTTTAATACAAAACATCACCCAAAAAATCTTTAAAATAATTTCAGAGTCGCCTATAACAACACGCTCTGAATCTCAAGTCTGGCAATCTCGCTGCACTTCATTTGTCTGAGTTTGGTTGAAACTATGAAATTGCCATTTTGTGGGACAAAAAATTGTCGACTGTCAGTGATTTCATGTAGTTTATTTACCCAAATCAGTGAGGGGGCTTCTGGTTTCTGGTCAGACGTGTGAAGAGTGTGAAAGTCCTCATTCCTGTCTTCACAGCAAGAAAAAGGTTGAACAAAGTGAAGGCTGACAACTCTTCTTAGATCCATCAGAGAACTGAGGTCACAGGCCAGCTATCGCCCCTAAACCTGGAAAGACAGACAGGTGGAGACAGTGGGTCACATCTTCCTGGGAACCGAAGCCCAGGAGCAGAAGGCTGCAGTCAATATGGATACGAACACTTGAAGGGGTAATTGGCAAGTTGCTGGAGGCTCAGTGTGGGTGCCTTGAGGGTTAGAAACTCCTGGCATCCCCGCCTCAGGGAGATCCCCCCACTTTCAGGAGTTTTACCTCCAGGAGCTCTGCCAGGTTCTTCTGTGAAGATTGGAGAAAAATCCCCTTGTGTTTCTGGCAGGTGGAGGGGAAACAAACATTCTGAAATATACCCAGAGCATTCTGTTCTCCTTAGCAAGGACCACACTCAAGGGAAAGCCTCAACGACCAGGCTGAAGAGAAGTCCCAACTCCAGCCCCTTCTAGTCCTCAACGTGGGGAATGGGAAATGCCCGAGACAGGCTCAGTAAAAGACTGAGACCTAATCGTAGGACTGTAGATGCCTCCCTTCCCCACACCTCACCACCACGGGACAGAGCTCCTGGGCCATGACAGGGGAATATGGATTAAGAGCTGCAAGCCTCAAGACCCTTTTTTTTTTTTTTTTTTTTTGCGGTACGCGGGCCTCTCACTCTTGTGGCCTCTCCCACCGCGGAGCACAGGCTCCGGACGCGCAGGCCCAACGGCCATGGCTCACGGGCCCAGCTGCTCCGCGGCATGTGGGATCTTCCCGGACCGGGGCACGAACCCATGTCCCCTGCATCGGCAGGCGGACCCCCAACCACTGCGCCACCAGGGAAGCCCTCAAGACCCTATTTAAAGAGTCTTTGGGGAAACGCAAAGACAATAGGGGAGACAAAAGCAACGGCACTGGAGGACACTTTAGCCTTGGACACCACAGCTATAGGAAACAGTAAACAGACTAACTCCTAGCCAGATAAATGTGAAACCTCAGGCATAGCCTCTCTACCTCAGCTCCTTCTAAGGGCAAAAGAGAGGCACGGATAGTCAGGAAGCACCCAGGGAATCTCTTAGAGGTGAGGGTGGGGATACACTGAATCATTCCCACAGCGTTTATATACAAGTTACCCCAAGGCTATAGCAGTTATCCTGTGCAACATTGCCAAAGATTCACAAAGAAACATGACCCTTCTTGAAAGATTTACAGATTACCAGCACTGAAAGGATTCATCTAGGGCTGGTCCAACCCTTATTTCGCAGATAAGAACACTGAGCTCCAAAAACGATGAGCATTGCCCTGTACAATATAAATAATGGGAGAGTCACATCTGGAAGCCGGCTTTCCTCACTGAAGAAAACAAGCAAATATATTGAACAGGAAGGACTCTTGGGATGTTATGTTAGAGCTGAGTTTATTTTTTGTCTCCCACTGTTCTGGTATATTTGCTCTGTAGTGGAAGTTCTTCCCTTACCTCTGAAGGAAAAATACATCTACTGTTAATCAGCAGGTTCTTGATGTAGTAATTTACAGTGTTCAGACCTACATAATGAGCAAAATTGCAATCAGACTTAGAGGAAACGTCTCACACCGTCCTTCCTTCCGCTCATATACTCAAGCTGGGCCTGCTGAGGACAAACCCCTTCAAATAGGAAAGGAGGGAGGGGTCATTCCCTTTCTTTTCTCCTCCTCCAGCAACAGTGTCTGTCCCTGTGATGTTGTGGTTTATAATAAAAAATATATATTTGGTCTTCATCCCTGGTTCCAACACAGAGCTCCTAGAACCCTTGAAATCATCTCCTAAATGATGAGAGTGACAAATGTGTCTTTTATTTATTCATTTAATCTTATTTTTGGCTGCATTGGGTCTTCATTGCTGCACACGGGCTTTCTCTAATTGCAGTGAGAGGGGGCTACTCTTCGTTGCGGTGCACAGGCTTCTCATTGCGGTGGCTTCTCTTTGTGGTGGAGCACAGACTCTAGGTGCGCAGGCTTCTGTAGTTGTGGCATGTGGGCTCAGTAGTTGTGGCTCACGGGCTTAGTTGCTCTGCGGCATGTGAGATCTCCCCGGACCAGGGATTGAATCCATGTCCCCTGCATTGGCACGTGGACTCTTAACCACTGCACCACCAGGGAAGTCCCGACAAATGTGTCTTTTGTAACATTGATCACATAACTTTTGGGTGCATCTAAGGATGGGGACTGGTTGCCAGGGAACCAACCATGTGGTTTGAGGATTGGCACTTTTGGCCCCCCCCATTTTCCCTACCCCAAAAAGGGGAGAGGGGCTAGAGATTGAGTCAATTGTCAAAGGCCAGTGACTTAATCAACCATGCCTACGTCATGAAGCTTCCATAAAACCCCAAAAGGATGGGGTTCAGACAGCTTCAGCGTTGCTGAACACGTGGAAATTTGGGGAGAATGATGCAACTGGAGAGGGCGTGGACGCTCCGAGCCCTTTCTTCCTACCTGGCCCCGTGCATCTCTTCCATCTGGCTGTTCCTGAGTTAAATCCTTTTATAAGAAACAGGTAATCTAGTAAGTAAAATATTCCTCTGAGTTTTGCGAGCCGTTCTAGCAAATTAATTGAACCCAAGGAAGGGATTGTTGCAACCTCAGATCTACAGCCGGTGGACCAGAAGCACAGGGAACAAACCGGACTTGCTGCTGGCATTTGGGGGAGGTGGGGCGGCAGTCTGGTAGGACTAAGCCCTCAGCCTGTGGGATCTGACACTGTCTCCGGGTGGATAGTGTCGGAGCTAAGTTGAATGGTAGGACACGCAGCTGGCAATGGAGAATTGCCTGTTGGTGTGGAACTCACCCCATCCCCTGTTGGAACTGATGATCAGAATTGTTTAGACCTGATTAGGTGGATGCAGGGAGAGCAAGAAGTAAAATGTGATGGAGAGTTTTTACTTGAATGGTAATGTTTTTATAAATTTATTTATTTATTTTTGGCTGTGTTGGGTCCCCGCCGTGCGTGCGTGGGCTCCCTCCAGCCGCGGCAAGCAGGGCCCACCCTCCGTCGAGGAGCGCGGGCCCCCCACTGCGGTGGCCCCTCCCGTAGAGCACGAGCTCTAGGCGTGCGGGCCTCAGCAGCTGTGGCTCGTGGGTTCAGTAGGCGTGGCTCACGGGCTCCAGAGCACAGGCCCAGCGGCCGTGGCGCACGGACCCAGTCGCTCTGCGGCATGTGGGAATCTCCCCGAGCCAAGGCCCGAACCCGTGTCCCCCGCACCGGCAGGCGGACTCTCAAGCACTGCGCCACCAGGGAAGCCCTGAACGCTAATGTTTTAAGGTGGTTTCATGCTCTCTGGGTCCACTCTTTCCCTCCTGAGGCACTTCTGAGAGTTTCTGAGACTCTTTCCCAGCGGTCAGCAAACATGTTCTGTAAAAGGCCGGGTAGCAAATGTATGAGGCTTTGCAGGCCCTACGGTCTCTGTTGCAACTCAACTCTGCCATTACAACGCCATAGACAACATGTCAAAGAATGGGTGTGCTGTGTTCCATAAACCTATACAAAACAGGCAGCGGCCTGCGGGCCTCAGTTTGCCAGTCCCTGATCTCTGCAACCCTGGGAAGCTCCCACTGAAGTGCCTTTGACCTGGGCAAATGGACTTTATTTTGTGGCTGTTCACGCCCCTCTCAGGCCTTTGGGAAGAGCAGAGCCCGTCACCTTCTCCTCTCCTGAAGCCTGGTGCTTTCCTGAAGGTCACCCAAACAGGTCCTAAGGCAAATCTTCATTCCTTCTCTTGGTCGTAGGCTCACCAGATCAGGCCCACGGGAAACACAAACCATCCCCCAATCTCCCCAAAACTGAGCAGCCAACCCTCAACCTGGCAATCTACTTCACTCTGCCATCAAAACAGCTGGCCAGGCAGTTCTGGACCTTAGATTCCTCGGGCACAAGTCAAATCCAAGCCCACTCTGTCTATCTAGATGTAGGGCACAAGTGTTCTGAGTGATCTTTTAAAGACCCCCTGCCCATCCTCTCTGCTTGAGGTAAGAGGCATAGGTAGAACTTGTAACATGCTGGTAGCCATCTCCAAATAAATATAATCTCCACAAACCCCTTCCATCTCCAACAAAGCGACCTCCTTGACCCTTAGTGTGGATGAATCATCTGACAAGCTTTCCCATTTCCATGGGAGAGTCAGTCTCACAAAGCACCTGGAACACATCATCTATTGTCTTCATGCCTCAGATAAACTGAGACAGGAGATGCCAGTTTCACATTGTGTGAATAAAGCACCGTCCCCTGACTGTGCCCAATGATTCAGTCCCCGTGTTTCTCTTCCTTCCGTCTGAGTTCCGGTTCTCCAGCGTGTCTCAAACTGGGGTCATCTAGCTCTCTCACATAAATTTTAATTTTTTTGTGATGAAACTCCACAGCAAGTTAACACATGCATGTTCACAATCTCCCTTTTTCTTTCACTGCACTCGTGAAACAGTGGGGAGGAGCTGCCAAGAGGGAAGAGGACAGATTTGAGGGGAGAATGAGGAGGAAGAGAGAGTGAGGAATCGCATGGAGCTGGGGACAGGGAGGCTGCTGCGGCGGAGACCCTGGGGCGATGGACACGGGGAGGAAGGATTTTAGGATGCTTGGCTGTGTGTGTGATGCACCCATGTAAAGCACTGAACCCTCCTTCAAAGAAAAGCCGTAAGAAATATCTATATTACTCTTTGAGGTTTCTGGAAGAGTCTGCTTCCCCCCCCAACCCTTTTCTTTGTTATTGTTGGTGGGGAAGATTGGCATCAGCAGGCAGAATTATGCTTCAACATGGCCCAGCTATATTCAGGCTGCATTTCAGATTGGTGGATAAATACAAGTATTGCCACCTGATTTCAGTGCCCATGTCTGTCTTACCAATTACAGACCACCCTTAGGTAGGGTAACCCTATGGCCGGATTACCCAGAGCAGTCCCTATTATTGTTTGTTGTCCCAGCATAATAAGAGGGTGTTATTACACCCCCTTTCACTTTCAAAAGTGTCCTGATTTGCATGATACATTATCTGGTCACTTTGAGTGACAACTTTTAACTTTACTGCAGTGTTTCTCGCTGCTCGTATTGCTGAAGATTAAAGTATGTTTTATACTATGAAAAAATAGAAGTCAGGGCTTCCCTGGTGGCGCAGTGGTTGAGAGTCCGCCTGCCGATGCAGGGGACGTGGGTTCGTGCCCCAGTCCGGGAGGATCCCACATGCCACAGAGCGGCTGGGCCCGTGAGCCAAGGCCGCTGAGCCTGCGCGTCCGGAGCTTGTGCTCCACAACGGGAGAGGCCGCAACAGTGAGAGGCCCGCGTACCGCAAAAAAAAAAAAAAAAAAAAGAAGTCAATTATTTCCATTGACAAAATCAATCCGGGACTTAAAAAAAACAACTGTTCAGAGAGTTAGTCACACATTGGATCCTCATGGTTCCAGAAATGAGGAGTAATTTAATTAGCCTCTGTTGCACAGGAAGCAATGGCACCAATGTTGTTATGGTTCACCAGCTTGGCTATCCGTTAACATCGGTACCCAGAGACTTTATTCTGCTCACCTTCTACACATGGGCAGTTCTGGGCATGAACACCTCCTGTCTCCCTTCCTCCTAACCAATATATTTCTGAGACTTCCCAAATAACCAGCCTGTTCACGTCAGAGCCCCCAAGACATCTGCCATATTCCTCATCTCCTCCTCTTGTTTTTTCCTTTTCCACATCTGCTGCTTACAAACGTACTTGAAGGAGCCAGCTTCTTGCTACAGCTGATGGAATCACAAATAAGGCCCAAGGTCGGTGCAAAGGTGATCTGTCCTCAAGGGGTCGCTGCAGAGCCAGCTCCGTGGAGAACTCAGGAAAGGATCCCTGCTGGCTGCAGTTGGTCCCTGGGTCCAAAACCCAGCCCATCCTATCGCATAAGGACTTTCTAATAAGTAGAACTGTTTGAAAGTAGAAAGACGTGCCTGGTTAGGTCATGATTTGCACATAATACAGGCAATATTCAAGGAGTAACTGGATCTGGGTCATTCCCAGGCTGTTACAGAAGGAGTCTCTTCATTGGGTGAGAACTTAGACGTCAAGCCCACCAGGATACCTGCAATTCTGGGTCTGCTATTCTGAAATTAAGTTACTTACTGTCCATCGACACACTTAGAGATATGAAAAGAGTTTTTTCAACCATGGTACATTGTTTAGATCATGCGATTTATAAACTAGAAAAAAAGCATGGACAAAAGATGTGTTCTCTAAGCAAAGCTACCTTTTTGGTTTACGTGATTATTCTTCTCCCCTCTTAACTAATATTTTGGTTTGGGACAAGACATTCATTTTGGACTCTATATACTCTTGGCTTACCTACTTAGATCCGAATGTCAAACACTTTGATACCTACACTTTATAACAGAGCCGAGGCTGTCTACAGCTGTTAGTGATGACTGGGCCCAGACCCGTGCTGTGGTGTGTGTGGCAAGGCACCTGGTGAGCAATCACTCAACGCCCCACCTTCCCCTTCAAGGAGATGGTGTTGGTAGGTCTTTTATCGCTTCCCGGCTTCCTGTCACGCACTATGCGTCAGGGCAGGATAATTGACAGGATGTATACCAAGTTATGAGTAACAGTCTTTCCCCAGCAGTACCTAATCTTTTATTTGGTTGCTGTTGCCCTATCATTAGCATTTCTTACAAGGACAAGAGGTCTGCCTAGCGGAAGAGCTGACACATCTGTGGGGAAATAAAGTTGCAACCAAGGTAACTACTTTCATTCCATTTGCCGAAAAGTTAGGACTTAGGAGAAGCAAACAAACAAACAAACAAACAAACAAACAAAATCCAGGGAAACCAAGAAAAACAAACCCCAAGACAGTCTAAATCGTTTTTAAAGGCTAGTTATGCTCTCATATTTAAAAATACAATGTTATATAAGCCATGTATATGCAAACTATATGTGATATCTGAATCCATTCCCTCCCCTGTAAATAAAGGGGTGTATACAACCTCTGTGCTCTCTCTCCACCCAACAATTTGATATGAACCCAAGCATCATGAACATGGAAATAATTAATTTTAGAAAATGTAACTAAACACATTTAAATGTGTTTATGTAGACACATACTTGCATTTACCCTGCGAAAGCAATACAGTCAAATATTAAAGAATACATTTCCTCTCATAGGGAAATAAACTGGGAGAGTGACTTTGCCTCTGCTGGTGCACAGTGACATGAAAACCTTTCCAGCGTGGCCAGATCTGGCCAACTAGCCTACTGTTGCTTGATGCAACTCTTCCTTCCTGAACCTTCCCTATTACACTCTTCCGTTCCCCACCCTATTTCTAAACCTTCTTCAGTTTGTAACTTCATAGGGATACATTTTAGAATCTTGCAGCTCTTTTTATGGTTTTGTGACCTCTTGGGAGAAAAGCTCCTCTAAAGAGAGAGAAAGATGAAACCATACCCTGTAACTTACAAGGCCCATTATTAGGTAGAAACAAAATGATTAACTGACACCCCCCACAGACTTGCCTCCAAGAGTACCAGGGAAAGTGCAGGAGTGGAAACAACTTGCTAACCGTGCATTCAACTGGGCACGGCAAGGGAGCATTGAGGGACTAGAATAAGGACAGGGAACTTTGGATGTCACAGGCTGAAAAGCCACCGCATGGAACACATGGAACACCCTTGCCCCCCAAGTTGCGCACACGACCCAAGAAGAGGCATGAAGGCAGTCGCACCTGCGCATTGAACTCTTGAAACTTACACTTCCCACCAGCCATTTCTTTTTTTTTTTTTTGGTCCGCGGGCCTCTCACTGTTGTGGCCTCTCCCGTTGCAGAGCACAGGCTCCGGACGCGCAGGCTCAGCGGCCATGGCTCACGGGCCCAGCCGCTCCGCGGCATGTGGGATCCTCCCAGGCCGGGGCATGAACCCGTGTCCTCTGCATCGGCAGACAGACTCTCAACCACTGCGCCACTAGGGAAGCCCCCCACCAGTCATTTCTTAGACCCCTCCCCATCTCGCTCCCTATGTCCACGGTAAATAGCCCACTCAAAACCTGATCACGGTAAATACCCCACTCAAAAGCTGATTGGGGAGACAGATCTGAGCATTGCCCGCATCTCTTTGCTCGACTATCCTGCAATAAAGCCTTTTCTGTCTCTGAAAAAGGCCATTGCTTCGGTACCTGGTCTTTCCGTTGTGCAATGGGCAGTGACCCCGCTTGCTCCATTACAGAGAAAGAGTGACACAGTTATTCCCCTTCATTCCTTTTATCTTTATTACCATGGATTTCTTTCTCCTTCCCTGTTTCCCTAACCTTGCTGTCTCTTTAAAACTGTTAAAACGATTTTATTAAGTCTAAATACATGAGAAAAATGTATCTTATGGTTCACGACTTATGCAAAAATACTTAATCGTTAGCCAACTAGTGGGACTGAGACAGAGAAATATTACCCTGTATATTTTTTCTCCTCTGCCCACAAGTTTCTATCACCATTTGGGTACAACACAGGGTACTGCAAAGAGCATTAGAATGGGTCTTAGAGGACCAAATTTGGGATCCCTGTTGAGCTCCGACTAGGTCTGACTTCCTCATTTCATTTGTGCTCTATGCAAATTTAAGATATATGCAAATATACATATGTATGCACACACATACGTAGATATACACACATATTTTTATTTGATCATGTAATCACTACAAACTTCATTCTCTTTTTTTGCTTTTTTCAGTATAAATTGATAAAGACTTGTCTTGCTGAAATTTGTACACAACGGAAGTTGATTTTTTGAGGGTATCGTCATATTGTTTTTCATTTGGCTTTCAAATAATCAATATTAGGAATCAGAGGTGTATGATATGTATAAAGATGTGCTGTCTACAGGGGATGTCAGATGTATGCTAACTCTCCACTGTGTAAAGAGATCATCTCTAAATCCCTTGAGTGACTGTTTAGCTAACGTTTAGAGTCTCTTAAGCTTATATTTGATGCTAAACCAAATAGGCCCTTAGGGAAGAATTAAGAACAAGCCAGACAGTATAAAACTCTTATTTTGTTAAAGTTGAATAGTATTTGTTGCATTAGGTATAGCCAGGGTGATTACTCTGAGGGTTAGTTGAGTACTGTCTGCCCTCATAGCCTCTAAAATAAAGAGACCCAGGTACACATGTGGACTAAACGGATTAAATGCTTTTATCTTATTATTTGCCATTCAGAGGATGCCCTTTCAGAAACCAGAATGTCATTCAGATTAATAGACAAGGTCATGCCTCCACTACCACAATGAATCAAAATTGTGGGGGCAGGGGTGGGGCTGGGGTGGGGGAAGAGGTAAGGAACAAATCTTGACCTAAATGCCATGAACTTTCTTTTTGTATGCTTGAGTCTTGGATTTTATCCATAGAAACAGCAATGTTATTCAAACAATAGGAAGTAGAAAAGATTCATCACTATTTAGCAAAACTTTAAGGAAACGAAAGTCAAAAACATTCCTAAATAAACAGATTTTTTAAACACTAACTCTCCTTTGGGTTAATATTGTGATAACCTAATATATGTTCTTTCATTTCAGGAAAATTATTCATGAACATTTTTTTTGTTAAAACACAGATTTTGCCTAAATTCTAAGTTAAAGCAATGCAAATACTTCTCTGTAAGTCTAGTTGAATTTTTTTTTTTTTTTTTTGCGGTACACGGGCCTCTCACTGTTGTGGCCTTTCCCGTTGTGCAGCACAGGCTCCGGACGCGCAGGCTCAGTGGCCATGGCTCATGGGCCCAGCCGCTCCGCGGCATGTGGGATTCTCCCGGACTGGGGCACGAACCCGCGTCCCCTGCATCGGCAGGCAGACTCTCAACCACTGCGCCACCAGGGAAGCCCTTTTTTTTTTTTTAATTAGAGGTTACATGTTCAGTAATCACTTGTATTTATTGCTCTTGCCACAGTTTTTTTTCAGGGATTCTTTGGAGTTTTTTCGTATATTTATTCATGAATAAGATTATTTCTCTTTTTCCCATTTCTTCTGTTTGGACATAGCTCTGCTGGATGCTTCAGTAACTGCCAGGTCCCACCATCGCTTCCAGATACCACAGCAGGTTTGGTACCAGGGTTCTGCTCGGGACCTGCTGCCTCTCCTAGGCAGCTTGCTTTGTGCACTGGGTGCCCAGCCACACTCCCGCTGAGCTGCCAGGTGCTACGGTCTCTGCCATCCTCCTGGCACCATTGTTTCCCACTGTTCGCTTTTACCCCCCAGACACCCAAAGCTGGATATATAGGCCCTCTGTATCCGCAAGCTCTGCATCCACGGGTCGAAAATATTACCCCCAAAATGCCAGAAATTTCCCAAAAGCAAAACTTGAATTTGCCTCCTATCTCATGGCAACTATTTACGTATCATTTACATTGTATTAGGTATTATAAGGAATGGAGAGATGGTTTAAAGTATATGGGAGGATGTGTGTAGGTTATATGCACATACTACATCATTTTATATAAGGGACTTGAGCACCCATGGATGTTGGTATCCGAGGGGCATTCTGGAACCGATCCCCCCGTGGGTACGAAGGATACTGAGAGAGGACTGTACCTCAGGCTTAAGCTGGCGTACACTCTGTATAACGTAACTTCCCCGGTAAGAACAGGAAGAGAATGAGGGGAGAATTTTCCCAAACCCCTTAAGTAAACTTACTGATCGTGAACTTCTGGTATAATATATGTAGACTGTTAATTCTCATCCATTGCATGTAGCCGTTCTTTACTTCTTCAGTTCCTTTACTTCTCTGTGCTTCAGTCTCCCCATCTGTAAAGTGGGG
Source organism: Delphinus delphis (assembly GCF_949987515.2). Lineage (NCBI taxonomy): Eukaryota > Metazoa > Chordata > Mammalia > Artiodactyla > Delphinidae > Delphinus > Delphinus delphis. The sequence continues at coordinate 14,383,017 of NC_082703.1, read as the reverse complement.
ATAATAATAGTATTCATCTCACAGGGTTTCCATGAGGCTTAAATGAGTTAATAAATGTTTCATGCTTAAGAAAGGGCTTATAGAGCGACTGCTATTTAAGTGTTGGCTGTGATTATTTTCCTAGCTTACTGTAATTCATTTTGTCATATCCTGTATTTCATTAGCTAACTGAATGGTTTTCACAGGTGACCTAAGTTTGCTTTTCCCTTTCTCTTTTTTAGTTTTGTCTCCCTACTTCCAGTGTGAGGATTTTCCTTTGAAATATCCTTCCTGCTTTTGTTTAGCGCTTTTGCTAGGATTCCTGATGTGGTTGATTTCTCATTCATTTACTGGCTAATCTCATTCAGATTTTCCATCCCTTCCTAGGCAAAAATGGAGGGGTAGGTGGTGCTTAAGAGTCAAATCAAGGAGAAGCCAGATTTGTGACAAGTGAGTCAGGATCCAGAAGAGGGGGATGTATGAATAAATTATCCCAGAGGCGGAGAGGGTGACGGGAGATGAGAGGAAGGTGCCCCTCGCTCCCCACAGCCTCCTTCCAATTCAAGGACTGTATGAGCCTCTCAAGGCTTGATGGAGAATCAAGAAATGGAAGTCCCTCCTGCCCCCACTCACCCGGTCCCCCGTCACTTCAGCCAGCTCACGGTGCCCTCAGCTGCTATCACTCACCAAACGTGACGTGCTTCTCAAGTCCCAGGCCTTTGTGCACCCATTCCTTCTCCCCAGAATGAGCACCATTTCCTTCTTGGGGAAAACCATCCTCCACCTCTCAAGACCCAGCTCACGGCGTGGTCCTAACTAGCCTCTGAGAAGCCTTCCCCTCCCCCCATCGTCCTGACAGGGGCCCTGACTGTTTGTCCCAACTCTTCCTCCTGTTGCCACCAGCACAGAACTTACTGGGGTCTTCATGATGAACCGGGCTTATTTCTCCAATTTGAAAGTGAGCCCTTGGAAGGCTGGGACTTTTTATCTACAGGCCTGCTAAAGGGCCTGGCACCCGGTAACCAAACCAAACCAATGGTGATTACATGACAGACTGAATGACAGCAGAGCGAGGAGAGAAGAGGAAAGTTGCTAAGAGGTGAGATTGTCCGAAAACTCCCTGTAAGTACAGGATAGTAAACTATGGCCAGATGGTAATAAGTAAGGGAGAACAGTGGGAACAAGAAATTGTTAGGAAGTATTCAATATCCTTCCTTCTGTGAATGAGTCACTCGACCCAGCTGTACCCTGCGAACCTTTGTCTACCTGGCTAGTTCCACTGGAGCTGCTACACCTCACCCCCAGGGCTGGGCATGATTGAGGTCAAGTTCATGGCTCCCCATTCACCCCTTCCTGACTATGCAATTGGTCACTCCCAGGAGGGTGAGGGATCCTGAGAATGGAGCATGTAAAGTGCTGTGAGCATGGAGAGCTAGGGAACCAGCTGAACTCGCCAGCCATGTGCTGCTTCTTTCCCTGTCTCTGGGCGCTGTCCTTCACGTCCTTCACAGCAGTGACTTTAGAGCCCTTCAGAACTGGGGGCCCCCAGCTCAGTGCTGTAAGCAGCCTACTTGCTTCAGCTCCAAGCTTCGGGGCCCCCCAGCCTCACCCTGGTCCGAGGTCTCAAGTTCAAGGCGGGGTCCTGTCTCAGTCAGGCCTGTGGCACCTCTGTGAAAACTACTTCTTTTAAAGTCACAGGCCGGGTGCCACAATTAGGCCTCTGCCGTCCTCTCTAAGCTGCTAGATCCCGTCTTTGGAAGTGCTGAGCACATGGGTACTATTTCTGAATCTGTGAGTTAATTGTCTTGAGTTCCAGTCCATTCTGTTGAGAAAATGGGCCCCTGCAAGTGATTGATGGGAGACACTTCTGAAAAGTGGTGCAAGAGCACACCTCCCACTTCTCAGTCCAGGGAGTGAACGTCATTGATGGCCTGCTATGTGCGGGGGACAAGGCACAGCCTCGCCTAGTCCTCAGCAGAACGGCATCTTCCCTCCCCGTGGAGGTGGCTGGTAGAAGCAAGCGGCTTCCTCCCACTCCTTCCCAAGGAGCCCAGAAGAGCAAACCCATCCAAGGAGCGACCAAACGTTTAGTTTGTTCCAAGAGGAGGATGTGTGGGACTCGGTGGAAGAAACCTGTGTTGAGTCCCCTGCCTGCACCCCGGGGCCCAGAGCAGAGCGAGGGACCTGGCGGGGGAGGAGGGCCGCCCAGCTTCCTCCCTTCCTTGGCGCTCGGTGTGCAGTCTTGCTCGCCTCTAAGTCTCGGCATCTGGATCCCTCTGACTCACCTCTTGCTCTGACTCGGAGGGTGTTTCCAGAGCATTCCATCGGCCTGAACTCAGCGGCAGCCCCGGCCTCGCCCACTGCCGGGGCGCCCAGGGCGCTGCTTCCTGAGCGGCCTGTCACCCCTTCGCCCCCTCTTTCTGCGAGGAGCCCACTTTCCTGGGAGCCGGGCAGGTCACGCCTTCCCAGAGGCCTCGACCCGTCCACACAGAGGGAGATTTTGTGCAGAGCCGCGAGACCGAGCTTTCTCTGAGCGTCCCCGGAACAGGAAGGGGAGAAATTCCGAGCTGGGCCTCAGGGCTTCTGCTCCACAGGGATCATTTGTGGAACAAGAGGACATCTTCTCGGTCGCAGGCACCCGTGTGGTGCCGAGAGGCTGCCAAGGGACCCTTCCCTTCAGCCAGGCTGGGAAGGACACCGGGAGGCAAAGCTGGCCATGCGGAAACGGGGGTGGGGGCCGCCTGGGGCTGTTTCTTCTCCATTTTCAGGAGTCGGTGTGGAAAATTCCCATTCAGACATGAAAACGGAGCCCTCGGAGGGGCCATGGAAAAATGTAGATTGGACCAAAGGACATAATGAGATCTGATTCAGATGCAACTTCCAAAGAAAGCTAAAGGTTTAGGCCTTCACTGAGTCCTGTGTAACCAGATGATGTGGTGACTTTGATGCCCTCCAGCTCCCTTCTTTTTTGAAATGGAGTTAATTGTATGTCTTGCCATCCCCCAAAAGACACAGCAGGAGCATAAGCACTTAGACGGTGGTGACATTATAGTAAAAAAAAAATCACTAGTGTTCAGTCATCGCAAAGCAGGATTTGGAGCGCCTGGGAGAGACCAGGTGCGGAGACCAGGTGGAGAAATTCCTCTCTGAGTTTTAACTACTGGGTTAGGGTTTCGGGTCTGAGCTCTGCCTGGGAAGGTGGGCAGACTCAGAAGGGAAATGAATGGTGTCCCCTGAGGGCTGACCACCTAGACAGGGTGGGTGGGTCAGCTGAGAAAGTCTTATGGATGGGGGAACTCTCGGGACAGTATTTTAACAAGTGGCAATGTTACCCCACTAATGGAAGGTGGAAATCAAGAAAAAGCCAAACAGGGTGGGAGAGAAAGATCATGTGAGACAAGGAAAGAAGAAAGAACCAATGGGTAGTGTAGAGGGACTCAGTGTCAGGAGAAAATGAATGTTAACTTTCCAAAGAGTCTCTGCTACAGTAAGCCTTTCAGCCACCTTGAGAAAGCCTTAACCTCTTGGAGAAGTGCTTCAGCTAAACGCGAAGACTGAGGATAAATACTCCAAAGGAATGATGGTAAGAAAGAGAGCAGGATAGAGGCCCTGCTTTAGTGACCGTAATTGCTAATAGTGGCAGTAGAAGATCTTAACCATTCATATATTTTAATAGCTTTAATCATAAGTTAAAAGAATAGTTGTATCTATTAACAGCTTATCACGTACCTCCTCATTTTGACCCAAAACAAGGCCCTCAGAGCACTTACAAAGCACAGAAAAGAACGACTCAGGTGCCACCCCAGGACCACGGACCACAGAGAGGGCTCCAGTCGAAACAGCCAGATTCTAATTCTAATTCTCATCAGTGTCCCTCGGATTAGAGTCGCCCAGTGAGCCAGGATGGCTTGTCCTTTGTACACGGTCCTCAGCTGCGTCTGGCTGGTGTTTAAAGACAACAGTCATGTTCAGTCCCCTTTTCGGTTGGAGTGAGCCAATTGTCCAAGGAGACAAACCCCAACCTACTGCCAGACTGTCTAAATGAAGAATCACAGTTAAAACTTGACAGGAAAAATAAATCCCTGAATTCCTAGGCTAAATGTCCAGGTACCATGCTGGGCCTGCATTAATAATAAAGTTCCTGACATCTGTGAAAGGGCGGAAACCTTCACTGCTTACAAAACAGACGCAGTCATTGTTTGTTTGTTTAAGGGGAAATAGCCTCTGGAGAACCACAAAACTGGAAAAGACATCACAGATTATCTTCTAAGGTAACCCCTGGGCTAAATTTTTCCCCAAAAGATTTTAAATGGACTGATTATAAAAAATAAACATATTTATAAGTGATTACTAATAGTGAGGTCGTGTTTGAGAGACGGAAAAAGGAAAGCTGTAGTTTTAACCAGGCTTTAAGAAACTGCAAGTATAAAGACAGAAAGTAGCTCCGGAGTTGTCCGGGCCTGGGAGGAATGGGCGCTTGAGAAGGGATGGCTAAGGTGGCAGTGTCTTTATGGAATAATAAAAATGTTCTAAAATTGATTGTGGTGATGGATGCAAAATTCTGAATTTACTAAAAGCTATTGAACCGTACACTATAGATGGGTGAATTGTATAGTATGTGAATTATATCTCAATAAAGTTTTTAAAAAGTAAAGCATTTGTATGATAATTGAGTATTTTGCTTATAGCCTGGGGATCTAGAGAACTAAAAGGTGTACAGCAGCACTTCCCGAACTTTAATGTGCGAACAAATGACATTGGGATCTTGTTAAAATGCAGCTTCAGATTCAGTAGGTCCTGGGTAGACCCTGAGATTCTACATTTCTAGCAAATTCCCAGGGATACAGACGCTGCTGGCTCATGGGTCACGTTTTGAAGGATGTCAAAGATGTAAAGGATTGTCATTTTCCCTGAAGAATTTGAACAAGAATTGGTGAGACAAGGTGCCCAGAAACTACTGATTAAAAGAGATGTGTTTGAAAGAGGGGTGTGTGTGTGCAAACTTTAAGTGCTCTACAATTTTGTGAAAATTATCCAAATTCCAGCCCTTAGAATGCTCTAAGAAAATGAACATAACTTTTTTCAAGCCCTGACTATCCCCATCCTAAGCCCATAATCCTTTCTTCGTGTCTATGAGTCTCATGGATAAAAGTCACAGGACATGGTCGTGTCATTGATCTCTGTTTTTTTCCCATATGGCTACCCTGTTCCTTACAAGGATGCTGGACAAGTGAGTGGGGGGTTCTCACCTGGGTGTAAAAGCGACTTAGCGAAACTTTCTGAGATTAGCATAGCTCTTAGTTGCTGAACAGTGCCACACATTTCTATCAATCAAAAGAGCAATGACTTGAGGACATTACTTAGGGCTCGGGGCATCCAACAGGGATTGCATTACAGCTCAGTGATTGACAGAGAGAAAACATGACTTCTGACCCTAGGATTGTGGCCTGTCACATGTTTCGTTGACTTTTTTTTTTTTTTTTTGGCCGAGCCAAAAATCCCTGCAGGATCTTAGTTCTCCAGCCAGGGGATCTTAGTTCCCCAACCAGGGATCGAACCCATGCCCCCTGCAGAGGAAGCATGGAGTCCTAATCACTGGACCTCCAGGGAATTCCCTCATTGACTTTTTTTAATGCAGACAAATTTCCTGAGGAGATCTATGGATGCAAGAGTGAGTTAAATAGGAGTTGGAAATGTTTGTACCTCTCTGGTGTTCTTAAAAAAAAAAAATCTAATTTCAGCATTCTGCAAGATCCCAGATTTTACCAAGAGCTGGATATTATCAACTCAGAAGCTTAAAAAAGGTTTTATGATCTTTATGGCGCACGCGGCAGCCTCTGCCCACTTTGGAGACTTTCAGTTCTTGTCAGGGCCCTTGTACTGTCTTAACTTCCTCCACCCTTTCTGGATGACGGGAGCTGGGGGAAAGGCATGGCACCCACAAATCCACCTGGCTACAGCCAGAAAGAGTCCGTTGCAGTCACCCCTGACTCCGGATGCAGAGAATATAGTCATTCTCAGCTAAAGCAAACACTTTCCCATCTGGGAGGCCCACTGAGCGACAAGCAGCTTTTGATGTAGACATCACTCCCCCAGAGAGCTATTTGTCTGGAGGCTTTGGTGGGGGGGAGAGGAAAGAAGCTTGTCTGCCAAGATGCCGTGCTATCATAGTTTTGCTTCCTGCAATGCGATCCTCATGGGTTTGGGTAGAAGCGGTTACCCTGGCACTTTCAAAGGAAAGTTGCTTCTGAAACCAGATTCTTCCTGCCAGAGCCCTGACATGCCTTTATTAAGGCTGATGAAATAATCTGCTGAGGCTTGAGCTCACAGACCTTTCTGGCCAGAAATGGACAGAAACCAGGCATAGGTCTGAACTCCACCAAGTGCGGCTGTCAGGGACACTGGGCTAGGTTCATGGAGCCTTTATGCCAGAAAGACTGAGAAATTATTTTGGAAAACTGAATTCCTGCTGTAAGAACATCACACTGAGAAGCAGCTCAAAGGGAAGGCACCGTTGGGCCATTGCCAAGAAATAGAACTGTGTCTTAAAACTGGTCTGAATTTCGGGAAACCCAAACAGAGCACTACATAATGGAAATTTTTCTCAACAGTATTCCTTAAAAATCACTGATAAACATTGAAATGATTTGTAAACTTATGTACACTCATGAATTCAGGTGATTCTCATTAAATTTCATCCTACATTTTACCTAAGCATTGAAGGAAAATGCTCCTCATATAGAGGAAGTCGCATGAAATTCTCTATTGCAAGTAACTAAGGTGACGCGTATCCAGGCTTTCAGCCCTGCGCCCCATCTCAGAGGCTCAGTGCTGGGGCTACTGGGACAGCCTCATTAGAAGCCCTATGTGCCACCAAGCTGGCGTCTCAATGACACTCAGACTCAGCCTTAAGGAGAAAAATCTCCCAATGCAGAGTGGAAAATAAGCAGCTTGAGAAGTGTGAAAACTCTTGCTTCCTTTTTGCCCAGGGAGCCTCAGTTCGGGGCAGAAAATGGAATTTGGTGTTTGGAGCCATCTGGCAAAGAAACCACACTGCTCTCTCTGTCCAGCTGTCCTTCCTGGAGCTGGGCGCCAGGGTGACAAGCCCGAGGTAGGGAGACACCTCAGGAGAGCGACTGTGGAGTCATAGCAGTTTCAATGTGAGTACCTGCCTGGGACATCCCCTACGTGCCCGTCCCAGGCCCCTCACCCCCCGAGGCCTCAGCACAGCGGGGCGGCAGCTTGGCAACTGGTCAGGGCTGAGCAGAGGGTCTGAGGAAAGAGAATGTCTTTCGCTGGGTACCACGGAGGGGGGCATCATCACTCTGGGAGCGCATAAAAGGTAATTCAATTGAAAATGGCGCTGATAAAACTTGTGTGCATCTGTTACTACCCACCTCATTCCTACACATTTTAGAGGGACAGATAGTGTTGGCATGACGTGCCAGAGAAATTGTAAAATGTTCCTTTGAATTTAACTTTTAAATTTGTTTTATTTATTTATTTTTGGTTGCGTTGGGTCTTTGTTGCTGCACGTGGGCTTTCTCTAGTTGCGGTGAGTGGGGGTTTCTGCACGGGCTTCTCATTGCGGTGGCTTCTCTGGCTGCGGAGCACGGGCTCTAAGCATGTGGGCTTCAGTAGTTGTGGCACGTGGGCTCAGTAGTTGTGGCACATGGGCTCTAGAGCACAGGCTCAGTAGTTGTGGTGCACGGGCTTAGTTGCTCCGCGGCATGTGGGATCTTCCCGGACCAGGGCTTGAACCCGTGTCCCCTGCATTGGCAGGCAGATTCTTTTTTTTTTTTTTTTTTTGCAGTACACGGGCCTCTCACTGTTGTGGCCTCTCCCATTGCGGAGCACAGGCTCCGGATGTGCAGGTTCAGCGGCCATGGCTCACGGGCGCAGCCGCTCCGCGGCATGTGGGATCTTCCCGGACTGGGGCACGAACCCATGTACCCTGCATCGGCAGGTGGACTCTCAACCACCGCGCCACCAGAGAAGCCCCGAATTTAACTTTTGATGTTAGTCATGGAGCTCAATGTAGTCACTATTGGAATGGAAAACCAGAAAGCAGCTTAGGTGTAAAAGACAGAGGCTTTTCGGTGCGGATGGTCCCTGTGTGAACAGGAGTGAGTCGTTCTTCAGAAATGTGGAGGCAAGACCGATGGGTTTGACCACAGAAGATGTGGTTCCAGTCTGGGTCCTGTCACTCACCAGCCATAAGGACTGTCCGGCAGGTCAGTTCCTCTCTCTGAGGTGCACTGTGTGGACTGTCCTTGGGGAAGCTGTACCTCCTTGGAGGGCTGGTGTGAGATAAGACGTGTGAAAGTGCTTTGCAACTGTACGGCCCTGGATGATGAGCGGAGCACCATTTTCCCCAAGCAGTGGTCCCAATCATCCACTGTAAGCTGTGCATCATAATCAATTCCATCAGCACATTTATTAAGCACCCACTATATACAATATAAGGGGCTGGGGTCGTTCCAGACATGGTCACTGCCCTAAAGGAGCTCATGGTCTACTTAGTGAGAAAGAATATACTCCGTCGCCACTCTTATTACAATGAGATAAAAAAACAGGCCCTGCCTCTCCATGAGTGTGCCAGGAGTGAGTCAGGAGTACCTGGTCAAGAGTGACCCAGGAGGAACTTCCCTGGTGGCGCAGTGGTTAAGAATCCTCCTTCCAATGCAGGGGACACGGGTTCAAGCCCTGGTCCGGGAAGATCTCACATGCCACGGAGCAACTGAGTCCGTGCGCCACAACTACTGAGCCTGCATGCCACAACTACTGAAGCCTGGGAACCTAGAGCCTGTGCTCCGCAGTAAGAGAAGCCACCACAATGAGAAGCCCACGCACTGCAACAAAGAGTAGCCCCTGCTCGCCACAACTAGAGCAAGCCCGTGCGCAGCAACAAAGACCCAACGCAGCCAATCCTCCTAAAATGTAGATTTCCTGTCTTGATTCCTACATACAACAGAGAAATGTTCTACGGAGGTAAAATGATATTTCAAACACCAGGACTTGAAGTCTTTTGGAACAGAGAAATCAGGTAAACAAGGAGACTATTATTATGTCATTCATAGTTTTCCAATATTTTCATTAGACACCAAACTAGAAACTTCTGTTTATACAACCCGGGGAGTTCACGAATGAAACGTTGCCCAGATAAAGGCATTCCTTTCTCGGTGCTTAGACCACAGGGTGAGTGAAAGCTGGACAAAGAACCTGGATTACATGGCCGGTTTCTGTTCACTAAACATCGGGGTGTCCACTTACAGACAGACACACTGACAGCAAACAGAGTCCTGCAGTAGCATTCCCAGGGCTTGTGACATGCTCTTAACAGAATCATTCCAGGGATATTAAGTGTCTCTCTCCGACAGCCTTTCTTTCCCTTCACGGTAACGTTAGAGGTACCACAGAGGAGAAGTTCCAGACCTTCCAGGGTTTGTGCCCTGGAAGGCGATAATCCTGACTCTTCAGCAAACTGCTCCCAGAGAGGAGCTCCCAGAGAAAGCTCCTTTGTAGGAGCACTTGTGAGCTGGGCATTGCTCAGCAACGGTTATCCTACCCAAAGGACATCAATCCCCATGTCACAGTGCCCTTGGTTTTCTTCATTTCAATGCTTTCTCCGATGGGCTGCTGTCTTCCCAGAGTTGAAACAAAGGGGGCTGCCCAACGATCAGGCAGGGCCCGGCAGCTGGCTCGGGGCTGTCAGCAGGCTGAGGGCTGCAGTCAAATGTGTGATTCATAGCTGGGAGGAGGCTGCCAGCTCCAGCTGCAGGGGTAGAGTCGGCACTGGCCGAGAAGGCCCTGTCTGCTCTGTGCCCTTGTGTGCCTTCTGCGCTGGAAGCGTGGCCCGCACACTCACCCCCCACTTCTCTCCCCCAGTCCCTGTTTCCGTGTGGAGCTGTTCCACTGGACAGAACAGCCAGCGAGCCCCTTCATTCTGTCCATAGTCAATCAGGTACTCGAAACAGCGCATGACTCATGCTGAACTCGGCCAAGACCAACAGCATCAGGCTCCTTTTGCTGAAGAGTTAACTCTAAGTTCCATAAACAATTTCCATTAGTGGAGTTCTTGTTGCTTACACGGCACTGTCTACAGTCAGGGAAAAGCCACAGAAAAGCCAAGCCGCAGAGTAGCACAGTCTTTTCCCTCCTTGAACGCTCTTTCTGGAAGATCATTGTGGAAACGTTTTCCTCTGCGACCTGGCCATGGTCAGCAGGTCGAGTTGGTGGTGCGGGCTCAAGGCAGAGCTTATCAGAGAAGTGCTGGGTTTCAAGTGCAAGAACCAGCAGTGCTACGCCAGAGAGGAGAGAGGGTCAAGGATAAAATTCATCATTAAACTCAGGGGTCTGCTGTCAATGCTGACTGCGGTTTGGGGCAAACCTCAGGATTTCTATCTGGGAGGAAAAACAGTCCATACCTCTCCATGGCAATGAAATGTGTTGTCCTAAGAACTGAGGAGCTGTAGCACTAAGGGATCTTTACAACTTTGGTGTGCAAATGATGTTTTTAATACCTGGGTTGAAGGCGATGAAACCTTGTCAATTCTCTGAATCAAGTGAGAGGTCAAGTTGCCTCCTCGCTTTAAGAAAGCTTCTGTTGACACACTGCTAAGAGAGAAAAGCAAAGTGCTCTTGTATCTCCAGTCTACTAACTTTTGTGTGAGACAAAAGAAATATATTTGCCGCTGCCCATTTGGTTCATGGCACACAGGAAGGAAAAAGAAGAAATCAGTGAGGATGGGTGGGAGCAGGGTGGAAACGATGGAGGGATGGCGACAGGAGATGGGGGGGTGATACTTCTCTGAGTATATATTTTTTGAATAGTTTGGGCTTTTATCGCCATGTTATGTTTTATATTCTCAAAATAAATAAAGCCAGTAAGACTGAGGGGTAGGGGAGAGGCGATCTCTGTCACTCCTTTAGGAAAACCAAAAATTGTTTCCATCATCATGGTGATGGGAATGGTCAGTAAAAAAAGGACATAAATAAAGGGCACAATTTTTAAAAATAAATTTATTTATTTATATTTATTTATTATTTTTGGCTGTGTTGGGTCTTCATTGCTGTGTGCAGACTTTCTCTAGTTGCGGCGAGCAGGGGCTACTCTTCATTGCAGTGAGCGGGCTTCTCTTGTTGTGGAGCACAGGCTCTGGAGCACGTGGGCTTCAGTAGATGTAGCACGTGGGCTCAGTAGTTGTGGCTCGCAGGCTCTAGAGCGCAGGCTCAGTAGTTGTGGTACACGGACTTAGTTGCTGCGCGGCATGCGGATCTTCCCAGAGCAGGGATGGAACCCGTGTCCCTGCATTGGCAGGTGGATTCTTAACCACTGCACCACCAGGGAAGTCCCAAGTCTTTCTAACTTTTAAGGGAAACTGCTATAAACTTGGAAATTGAAATCTACACAATCTAGAGTTCTATAGTTTCCACATGGCTGGAGCTCTTTGAGAACAGAATAGTGTCCATATGATCCCAGTGAGGGTCTTGACAAGAGTGATGCTGTGGACTGAATGTTCGTGTACCCCCCCCCCCAAAATTCATACATTGAAACTCAATTCCCAATGTGATGGTATTAGGTGGTGGGGCCTTTGGGTGGTGATAAGATCATGAGGTTGGGGCCTTCACGAATGGCATTAGTGGTCTTACAAAAGAGACCCCAGAGAACTCCCTCACCCTTTCTGCCACGTGATGATACAGTGAAAATATGGCCATCTATGGACTAGGGAGTGTGGTATTACCAGAACTGAATCTGCTGGACTAGGGAGTGTGGGAGTGTGGTATTAGGACTAGGGAGTGTGGTATGGACTAGGGAGTGTGGTATTACCAGAACTGAATCTGCTGGCACCTTGATCTTGGACTTACCAGCTTCTAGAACTATGAGAAATAAATTTCTGTTGTCATAAGCCACCCTTTATGGCATTTTGTTACAGCAGCCCTACTGGACTAAGACACAAGAATACCTTTTTGGGAGTTGTGGGAAGTCCTCAGGGCTGGCTCCAGGCAAGTGATAAAACAGGTGGTTTGTCTCTGAATCTTGTCTTCTCATTTCCTGCCTTCTCTTCCACCCTTAGATGAAGAGTTCAGTTGCCATGCTCAGTTCCCTTAACCTGTCTTCATGCCTGATTAGCTCTGAGAGGGCATCAAGTCAGGAGCCTGAAGAATGACCTTTAGGTCTTAAGACCATACATAAATGTTCTGGTAGTCTAGCCACATCCGGTGTTCAGGACAGTGTTCTTGTAGGAAATAGCTGTAATCACTTCTGGTAAAAGATCTGGAAAGATCTGAATCCAGCATTCAGAATATGTGCTAAGTGTACATGTTCAAGTCCTACTGGGATAGCCCAATACCAAGTTGGCTTGCTGGCATGCAGAAAAACACCAAGTAAACTTGACTTTGCTTCCGCTACTCCAGAAAGTTGGGATGGATGTATTCAAGTCCCAGGAGGAAACATGCAGATCAGAGAAGACTGAATACCCAGGATCCAGTAAGGTTCCAAACTGACCATGGAAGTTCTGGCCCATCCCCGGTTCCCCCTCAATCAATGATATTGTGTTCGGGTTAATTTGGACTCCTTTCCTTGAGACGACCTCCATTCCAGGGCACAGGTCCTCCAAAGACATCTCTTGCCTGGAGTAGGTTTCCTTGACTGTCATTAACCACATACTTAGCATTGGAAAAGAGAAGGAAAGAGTAATTTGTCGACTTTTGTCCCATAGAACTTACCCTAGATGTTTTATTCTTGTCTTTTATTTTTAGCAATGACAGCAGTTGGTTTAAGTTTTGGTTTCTAATAAATCAATTCCATTTACCTCACCCTCTATTAAATATGCCAAGCAGATTTTACGTTATAAATCTACTATTTTAATGAGATTTAATGAGCTTATCCTTAGATCTTCAAAGATTTATAGACATTCATCAGAGTGGGAAAGGGCTGCTTCCTTTATTGGCTGTATATTTAAAGAACACATTTCAGAGAAGTCATTAAAGTGACGTGTGTCTTCCCTCTTCAGAATCTTCATAACTGTTTTGTGTACATGTGTGCATCACAAAAGAGCTTTTTCCAGCCCCGAGCCTTTGAAAACCAGGACGTGTCACACAGTGGTAACTACAGCTCCCCAGAGCCCTGTCTTTTTAGATCTGAGCCATGTGTTTTGATAAATAAATCATCTCTGAAGTGCTTATCTTGCTTCTGGCAAGGATATAATAATTTAGATGCCTGCTTCGTAACGCCTACAGGAAAGAGAACGACTCCACATCTTGGCATGAGAAAGGGAAAGGCCCGTTAACCACCCAAATTACAATGTGGAAAGGATATGGGGGCGACTTGACTCAGAGTTGGAGGGAAAAAAACCTGGAGATTTAAATACCAGTAGTTGGGTCTAAAGCCAAGAAAAAAAGGAGATGAACTCACAGATAACAGAACTATGAAATAGCCGGATGTTACAGGACTGTCATCATATAAAGGTCCCTGCTTATTTCTGAACCTCAGTCCGTGGAAGAAACTTTTGTTACTGGACTTAATCCATTCGGTGTTTGAACCTTCTGTGGGGTAAAGCCATGCATCCCAGGTGTTTTTTTTATAAATTTATTTATTTATTTTTGGCTGTGTTGGGTCTTCGTTTCTGTGCGAGGGCTTTCTCTAGTTGCGGCGAGCGGGGGCCACTCTTCATCGCGGCGCGCGGGCCTCTCACTGTCGCAGCCTCTCTTGTGGCGGAGCACAAGCTCCAGACGTGCAGGCTCAGTAGTTGTGGCTCATGGGCCTAGTTGCTCCACGGCATGTGGGATCTTCCCAGACCAGGGCTCGAACCCTTGTCCCCTGCATCGGCAGGCAGATTCTCAACCACTGCGCCACCAGGGAAGCCCCCCCAGGTGTATTTTGGGGTAACAAAAAAACAGTTACATCGAGCCCCTGAATTTTCTGTGAATGAAGCGGTTTGCCAAAGCTAATATTTGTAGCCACGTGACTTACCGTTCACGGAAGAGGTGCACCAATGGGAATGAGTGGGTGGCCAGTGCCCTGCAGAACCACCTTGATGAAACGAGGCCTGAACACTCCACACTTGGATTTCACCAACTGTGGATAGAAGAAATTGCCCTATCTAGAAAAATGTTATTTTGTTTATGTGCTATTGGGAACATTATGCGATGCCTTCAAACAAGGAAATCCTTGGCAAAGTCCCTTCAAAACCAAGCACCGGGAAAAGGTTTGTTCCTCCCGATGAACAGTTTCCTAAAATTACACGAATTCTGCAACCGGTTGTTTTCCACTTTTTTAGGTTGGTGGACAGCTCAGAAGTAAGTTTGATCGCTATCATTCCTCTCAATTAGAATGTATTGCTATAGTTCCTTTTCTTTCCACCTTAATTTTGGGTTCATTTTGGTTCCTAAAACCTTTTCTACCATCTCAGTTTTTTTTTTTTTTTTTCCTGAAGTGGGTGGCATATAAAAAAGGTGCAATTAATTCAGAGGTTTAAAATGTGCCTCTTGAGACGTTTATTTCCAAATAGCGCCTTATTCCCCGGCAGAATATTTGTTTCCTCCCTCTCCATTGTTTATTTATTTGAAGTAAGAAAGAACAAGAAAGCAAAAGACAGCAAATCGAAGGAGAGGGTTTGCCTGGAAAATTCCCAGGAAGAAGCAACGGACAAAATAATACCCCCTGAAACAGACAGGTCCTATGGAGAACTATGATTTCCATGTTCAAAACTCTTTCTCTTGTACAAACATAGTTGGAAGCTGGTTTTAGCCACTTCTTTCCTCAATGCTCAAGCGAGAGTTGAAATGACAAATGTGCCCCGAAGCCCCAGGTTTCACCTCAGATGTTTGCAACTGTAGGTGTGTTTACCTGGAGTCCCAGGATGGAAGGCTTGTAAAAGGAGTGAAATTAATATGCAGAAGGTGACCTGGGAGATTTCCCCATCCTGGTTGCTAGCCACATTCCTAGATTTCTAGGACATTCATTAAGATCTTTGCATTTGTTTTAAAATTGTCCATAGTTATTAACAAGGTTTGAGAAATTAGTTCACAAGTTGGAAGATTACTCTTTAGGTAGAAATACAAGGGCCTTGGGCTGTTTCTCTTCAAATGAGTATTTAGTGACTTCTTGTGAGTCTAGTTTTGAGGAGGAAAGATCTGCTGCTTCCTAATTTTCTTTGAGTATTTTTAAAGTATTTTGAATGAGTTTTTGAAAATGGAAACCCAAAAGAGCTTAGAACAGCAGGGGGACTAGCGATCTGAAAGTGGGAACACTGGAGTTCGATTCTTGCCCTGTCCTTATCTAGGACAGCAGTACCAGTGGGCTGTTTTCCACCTAGCCCTCTATCCATCCTTCTCAACCCTGCCCAGGGAGGCCAATCCTGCAGACTGTATCACCCAGGTCCCCTTGCTGTCTGGCATCTCACTGGTCTTGGCCTAGGGATGACAGGTGGGAAACAGGTTGAGTGAATCCTCCCCATTCCTGCCCTTGCTTTTGCCTCATCGTCCTTTGCTTTTCTCTAACCCTGCCTACAACTCTCTAAGTGGTCCCCTGTTAAGGTCTTGTCATTTGAACCATCTGGGGTGGCTTCTGCTTTGAGCCAGGCTTCTGATACAAATGACAACCAGCTTTAGCAAACTGGAAATGGATTTCAAGCAGTGGGATTAAATTCTGAAATTCTGGGATCACACCAGCTGTGTCTGAATTCTTCCTAAGAGACTTGTTAGGTGGGGAGAGAAGCGGGGAAGATTAACTGGTCTCCGCATGCCTGGGGCCCTTGCGGCCTTTTGCTCTATCTTACGAGAAGTGTAAGGCAGAGGACAGTTCAGGTGGTCTTGAAGCCACTGCTCCAGGGGCTTAAAAACAATTTTACCCGCCAAAGGTATTAACGCACTTGGGCACTTGAGGATAAAAGAGCTTTCTTTACTCATGAGTCAACCGAAAATTTTAATTAAAAATGGAGGGTTTTTTGGTTTTTTTTTAAATAGCCACTTGACAAGAGGGTAAAGGGAGCCCATAATGGGATAGTGAGACCAGAGTCCAGGCTTCACTCTGCTGGCCACACTGTCCTCAGGACCTTGCAATAAGCTAGAAATGTACACAATTGTAGGCGAAAACTTCGAGGCTAGGGGAGGAGAGGAGGCCAGACCAGGGTGGGCAGTGACATCCTCAGTCTTTTGTATTTATATCTTACACACACACACACACACACACACACACATATATATATAACATCCAAGTACAACAGTCATTTGTACCATTTCCCAGGAGACACAGATGTTTCCAAGGCAAGGCAGGGCGGGGCTGGGGGCAGCACGCGGGACCGGGGCTGCCTCACAGAAGCTGCAGGAGCTTCAGCGATTGTAAGAGAGCTCCGGGCTCCGCCGACGCCAAATACTGGCAGCAGAGCCAGTCCTCCAGCTCCACCCCGCGCCGGCGGTCCACCGCCTTCTCGGCGAACTTCATCATCATCAGGGCCCGCTTCATGTCGATCCAGTTGCTGAGCGTGGCGCACAGCGCCTCCTCCGAGGTGCCCGGCTGCTCCACCAGCTCCCGCCGGGGTCCCCACAGAAGGCACTGCAGCACGCGCTTGGCCTCGCCGATGCGGATGCGCTTGATGGGGTCGGCCTGCAGCAGCAGGTGCGCAAGCCGCTGCAGGCCCGGCGAGTAGAGGGACAGCGCAGGCAGTGGGGGCAGGTCCTCCTGCCGGTAGTCCTGCTCCCGCAGCTGCGCCCGCACCTCGAACGGGTTGGGCTGGTGGAGCAGCTCGTAAATGAGGATGCCCGTTTGGAACTCGTCGAACTTGCGGTACTGGGAGGCAGACACAATCTCTGGGGCCAGGCGGGCCTGGCTCTTTTTCTGCTGCAGGTTGGTGGAACCGCCCGGCTTCTGCTTGGCCTTCAGGAAGTTGCTGATGATGAGTCGGGGCAAGTGCTTCTCGCCGGGCCCTCCCTGACAGGCGGGGCCAGCCGGAGGGGTGGGCGTGACGCCGGCCGGGAGGGCGGCAGAGGGGCAAGAGGAAGGGGTAGCGGCAGGGGCAGGGGGTATGGTGGTGGGAGGGGCCCAGGAGGTGGCGGAGGAGGGGTCCGGGGAGGCCTGCGGGGCGCAGTGCACCAGCAGCAGGTTCTCCAGGCATAGGTCCCGGTGGATGATGCCGTGCTCCTTTAGGTGCTCCAGCCCGTTGCAGAGCTGCAGAAGCAGGAAGCACACGCGCCGCTCGTAAACCTCGGGCTCAGACTGGTGGCTGGTGGCTGAGTCTTGCACAAAGTCCGAGGCGGTCTGGTGGGGTACCTCTCGGGTGATGACCACCACGCAGTCCTGCTCCTGGGCGGGGGGATGTGAAGGCAGGGCAGACAGGGGGTCCTTGGGCGCATCGGGAGAGGTGAGCATGCTGGAGGGCACCGAGGCGACAAAGTGGCCGCAGTCCTGCTGGATGTTGAAGTGCACGGGCACGGAAGGGCTGCAGTATGAGGCTGCTTTGGGCTCAGGGGTTTTGCAGATCTGTGGGGGAAAGGGGCAGTGAGGTCAAAGGGCCAGAGCCAGCATTCGGTTCAGCAGCTGGGGTTGGGACATTTAGCTTTCCACATGCAAAACGGTGAACTTACACCCATATCTCACACCGTACACACAATTTAACTCAAAATGGATCCCAGAGACCTAGGTCATAATGGAGAGACTTAGATGTGAGAGCCAAAACATACGCACTTTTGAAGAAAACACAGGACAGAATCTTTGAGACCTTAGGCTGAGCCAAGGACCTCTCAGATACCACACCAAAAGCATGGTCCATGAGAGAAAAAAATGGACAAGCCTGACCTTACTGAAACTCAAAACGTGTATGCTTCAAAAGATACTAAGAAAATGCAAAGACAAGCAATAGAGTGGGAGGAAATATCTGCAAAACACATATCCAGTAAAATGATTTCTATCCAGAATTTACCAAAAATTCTTGCAATGCAGTAATAAGATAAATTACCCAATCAAAAAGTGGGCAAAAGATCAACAGGCATTTCACCAAAGAAATATATAATTGGCCATAAACACATGAAAAGATGTTCGACATCATGAATCATAAGGGAAATGCAAGTCAAAACCACAATGAGAGACCAGGTGAGGCCCACCAGAACGGCTATAATAAAATGATAACCGCAAGTGTCTATGAGGATGTGGAGAAATGGGAACTCTCATTTATAGCTGGTGGAATGTAAAATGGTACCACCACTCTGGAATACAGTTTCGCAATTTCTTAACAAGTTAAACCTAAAATTATCACACAACCCAGCAAGAGTGAGTTCCCTTGGTAGGAAGACGTCCCCATGCCCACGGCGTAGGCTGGACAAATTCTCAGGAAGCCAGATAAGAGCTTACACAGGCAGCCAGCCTCACTCCCCAGCCCTCGCACCTGAATTGGCAGCTACCTTATAATAGATGTGTTCGACCCCTGGGATGTTCCCTTCTTGGGGAATCTCGGGGGCAGATGCAGGCCCTAAACCTCTAGGACTTGGTCAAATTCTCTTAGGCTGCCCTAGTTTCTAGATCCAGGTACATATGCCATGCCTACCGGCTGGCACAACCTGTGGGGCTGATTTCAGTGGAGCCGCTAAGTGGAAGCCATGAGCTTTTCCTCCAAGGGTGAGTCAGAGCAGTTGAAAGAAAACAGAAAGCTCTCCAGAGAACAGGGAACCCAGAGGGCCCAAAGGCACCCTCTGAACCAGAGGTGGGAATAAACAGACGGATGATCTCAAGCTCCTTTGGGGAATTCCCAGTATCTTTCCCACCTCTTCTACATCTTCTTGTACTAACGACAGCGACTGCCAACTAAGGATCCTGAGCAACAGAAACCCTCATCTGGTGGCCACACAACTGAAGAGTCTTGAGCCAGACACAATGGCCCCCTGTCAGGCCTCAATTTCCCTCTGATTACACTGAAAGGGTCGGTATATGGTCTGTGGGTGCCCCTCTCAGAAGGAGATGATGCAACCCCAGCCGTACTTTGTAGAAAGGTAAGGATCAGTGCGTAATCCTGAGAAGAAAGGCATTTCGCCTCCATCTATAAAATATCATCCTGCAAACAATCCAAAAATAACCCTTTGGGGTGCTGCACGGCTGCACTCAGATGAGTACAGCAGTGTTTATGGAGCACCACAATGCTTACAGGTGACGTTTTTAGAAGTTCTGTTGCAAGTACCTTTTCAAAGAGATTTATTTATATTGCAGTTCTACAAAGCTCAGCATAAAACCTGGCATAAGAGAGCTCCGCTTCTGAGAAAACTTTTTAAAAGATAATTGGAGGGCTTGGGGGAGAGAACACATTAATTTATTGATCCCTCTATTAGAGAAGTAGAATCGAAATAAAAGGAAAGTACATTTTATCCCAGACAGTGCTTCCTATTACTAACAAAAGTGATTTCAGAATGCATGCCTAAAAGGCACTGCGGCAGGCTCTTTCTTATCCAAGCACACCCAGCTATATTCAGTTTTTATTTTTGGCTGTGTTGGGTCCCCATTGCTGCACATGGGCTCTCTCTAGTTGAGGCAAGCAGGGGCTACTCTTCGTTGCGGTGCACGGGCCTCTCTTGTTGCAGAGCACAGGCTCCAGAGCGCAGGCTCAGTAGTTGTGGCGCACGGGCTTAGTTGCTCCGCGGCATGTGGGACCTTCCCGGGCCAGGGATCGAACCCGTGTCCACTGCACTGGCAGGCGGGTTCTTAACCACTGCGCCACCGGGGAAGCCCTGTATTCAATTTTTAAATGGCAATCTTCTGGAACACTATTACACTAAAGGAAATTTGGGAGGGGTCCTCAAAAAACAGTCTTGCATATAAATACCAACCCCTGTGTATGGACCCGTCTGCTGTGCCATCCATGGATACTGACGTCATCCCCTCCAGTGAGGGCTTCTCAACTACAACATATACCTACTGAACTCTTGCACCATGCCTACAAGCATTTTGTCATGTAGTGTCTCGTTAAATCTCATTGAACAACTCAATGAGGCAGATGCTACTACAGAGGAGGAAACTGAGACTTCAAGAGGTTAAATTATTTGCCCTAGATTATACAGCTAAGAAGTGTTCTGGAGGTGAAAAGTATGGGCTTTGGAGTGAAAAGGACCTTAGTTTAAATATAAACTCTGTAAACATTGGCAACTTTCCCTTGATTCTTGTTATTTGTAGTAGTTATGTTCTATTAAGTAGCCACAAACACTGAATGCATGAATGCTGAACCACTGCTCCTGGGGAAATACAATGTGAAGTTCTTGCAAGCCTCTGGTCACAAGATGTTCACCAACTTATCAATATGTAACCTTGTTGTATACTGTGTGTGTTTCTGTTTAAAGACGCCTTATTCATAGATACTGCTGATGCACTAACACTGACTCACAGCCAACAGCAGTGTAACTCATGCCTGAACTAAGCCGATCTAACACCCTCTCAAAGGTGCATCACAGCCTTCCTGACCTTAGGAACACGAGACAGGACTTCAGCGCTCAGCGTGGCCATTTTAAAGCGAAATCGCCAACGAAAAGCACGGAAGTGTGACGATGAGGCACTCAATAGACACAAAAAGCACACCTGTGTACAGTTATGAGAGCTGAAACAAGAAGGCGGAGGGTCCCTTTGTACCACCTCAGCTGAAGACGTGCAAGTCAGATGACCCGGATTTCCGCCCCTGCCCACTGTGTGCCAGTTCAGGAATGAACCCCAAAGCCCTCCAAGTATTGACGTGGGGTTACAAGTAAGTTTCAGCATCGAATTCACAAACGCAGAATCCACGAATACTGAAGATCAATGGTATTTATCTCCAAGTATGTTTCTCCTCTGTATCTCAGGGGCAGTGTCCCTCTTCACAGGGCCACTGGGAGCATTAAAGGACACAGCACAGGTGTGGCTTTCAACACAATGCCCAGGCGAGCACCCACCGGGAGAGGTTGCTATGGTGACTGCCCTTGCGGGTCCAGCTGTAGCCATGTGGTGGTGCTGGGCAATTCCAGAGCTGGCTGGCTGTACAAACCCAGAGGGTTCAGCTGCCGGGGCCTGGGCTGTGTTTCCAAGGATCCCCTTTCTCCAGGGTATCAAAGGCCTGGGCCCGGCAAACACTCTCCTTGGGAGCTCCAGGCACTTCGCACAGAGGTGTAAATGAAAGAGGAGAGTAAATGACAAGTGGCCTGGATGCATTTCAGAATCAGTGAGCTGGTCCCTCTGGCAAGACCTGCAGCTTCCTCACTGCCTCGAACAAAAGACAGAGCGCGTGTTATCCAGAGGGGCAGCCCTGGGCCACCGCCAAGATCATTCTACAGTGTCAAATTAGAGGTGAGGGGAGAGGAGGGGGCGGAGGGAGGGGACGGCTTCTTTTCCACCCCATCTCCCCTCACCGCCCCCCAAGTTCATTTTCAGGGAGTCTGTGCTTGGGTTCTGGCTCAAGACCTTCACACAGACCTTTGGTTCAGCTCAAATTTCAAACGTTTCACTGAGCCAAGTCTCACTTTAAACTTTGGTGCCACGGCCTGAGTCGTGGTTGAAAATCTGGGCTAAGTCGCGTCTGTTAAATAAAAAAGGCCCAGCCCGCTTAGCGCAGGTCCCTAATTACCGGAGTTCTGGCTGACTGAGGCATGAAACAGCTTCGAAAGCACACACAACTAAGGCTTTTTTCCCCTCCTCATACTCGTGGAGCTGGGCTGCATGAGCTGGCTTCACCTCCTCGTGGCTACAGGGCGTCAAGCCCACAAACGGAGGGACCAGCGTCAGCCCGAGCAGGTGGGAGCCTGCAACTGAAGCTCCCGCTTCCCAGGCACGGATGAAATGAGCTCAGCCACAGCCAGGCGGTGCGGGAAGGAGCCCCCTCCCCACTCCTGGGGATTCAGCCGATTCAGATGACTGTATTCCATCTAGGATCAGCACTAATGAAGTGGAACAGCAGTGTGGAAGGATGCTCCGTGCCCCGCCCCTCCCCTCCCCCCTCCCCTCCCCCCCCAGACCAGGCCCATTTGCAAATTGATATTGTTGTTCCCCAGACTCTGAATACTGGAAGCTCTTCTCCAGATTTTCTTTTCACACATTACGGAGATAGTCCCTGAGCTGCCAAGGCTCCAGCAAAATCAAAGAGGAGACCCCGGGGACTCTCTTCCTTAAGAGGACCAAGGTCTATCGCTGGCTTCCTTATGGTTTAGATTTCGAATGCAATGAACGATGCTGCCTTTTAACATCCTCTGGAAGTGCTGAATTTTCTGCACTGTTCTTCGGAGAACTGGCTAATTCTACATTGTTACAGGAGGTCCTAGAATCCAAGTTGCACGTCACCATCATGGATATAAAAAACAAACCCCTTTGCCCGGAGGTTCTGATCCAGCGGCAGATCTTGCGCCACGTGGCCCCCTGGGCCATATCACTTTCCACCCCATGGGCAAGAGGGATTAAGCCTGTCCCACCAGGCTCTTTCCTCCTCAAAATGGAGAAGTCAGCTGTCTCTTGACAGTGAAGGAGCCGCCCAGGTCCAGCCCAAGTAGGCGGGGGAGAGTAACACATGCACTTGAACACAGGAAATGTTCAGGGTGGAAGCAGAGACATTATTCACAAATCCCTTTCTCAGGTCCACTAGGTTGGCAGAAGCAAAGAACTTCCTAAAGGCACCTCCATCCCCTTGACTTTCAAGGAGCTCAAACTTACATCCCTTTCAGTGCATGGATACAGGCCCCTGGCTCTGGGCCACCAGCGATGACCAGGCTGACCATGTCCAGCTCTCTGGAGGGTCTACTCACTCTTCCTTTACTGGATACAGCACCCTGCTAATAGGAAGGGAAACGCTGGGGTTGTTTCTTTTTCTTTTAATTGTGGTTGGGGGGGGGGGTGACCAGGAAGGGTAGCTCAACAAGAGAGTACTGCCGAGTTCAGATATAAAGAGGCAATGAAGTTCAAAAATCTATCTAGTCTTTCGGGGCCTTGATTTCTGACAATGAACTGGATCCTCCTAATAGCTACCTTCCTGCCTAGTTTTTTTGCAAGAAGGCAGCGAGTAATTATACAGAGCCCCTTGAACAAATAAATCAGGGGTTCCCAATCTATATTTTATGGTGGTGTCACCAATTTTTTAAAAGAAAAATCTCACAGTAAAATTCACTGCAATTTTCCTTGGCTAATAATCATAGTATTAAAAAAAATCTTACTGGTAAGAAGGAAGCCACCCCGCCAAGATCGTTTCATGTTAGTTCACCGTTTGCATTTTTTCTAATTAGAAATAAAAGAATGTCTTGGGGCAGGTGATGGCAGAAAAGAGTTCAGGGTTCCCTTCTCACTCCTCACAAAAGCCTGCATTTATAGAAGGACCACAGACCACCAGGTACTCAAGGGACACCAAAAGAAGATGAGAAAAGGGGCCACCAGAGGGGCCAGATGGATACAGACAGCTCCACCAGCTTACTCAGAGCTGTGCCCCAAAAGAGCAGTGGGGCGTGCTAGCAACAGCCCTGATCCAGGGCCAACGATTAAACAGCTGTGTTACTTTGGGCTAGTCACTTAGCTTCCCTGAACTTCATTTTTCTTAACTGAAAGGGTGGTAGCATAGGCTTTGAGACAAGACAAAGAAGACTTCAAATCCATCTTAGCCACCTGCCAGCTGTGGGCAGATTACTTAATCATTTTGAGCCTCAGATTTCCCACCTGTAACACCTACCTCCCCTGTGAGGATTTGAGGTCGTGTAGTTAACACACCCATCCAAGAGTCTAGTTGTATACTGACTGCTCTATCAATAATATTACTGTTGTGGTTCAAGATGATGTTTGGGTCTAACTCTCCTTCCGGCTCTATTTTAAGAACTATATCTGAATTGCCTACCTCCCGTATTAGATTATAAGCTCCACAGGAACCATATGTTCACCTCTATATACTCAGATCTTTACAAAATACCTGGCTCATAGGAGGCATTCAATAGAAACCTGCTGAATAAATGAATGAATTCTCCATCACATTAAAAGGCAACTGTCTTAATCCAACTCGATCACGTAGGTTCGTTCCTGAAAGCACAGAATGAACCTTGTATTCATTGTACAAATCACACTGCACCACGTCCTGGGCCAGGCAGAGAGTGAGATCACCGAGCATTTTTTGGAAACTACCCTCCTTCGGGAGCTGGCTGAGGGGAAATGACTTCCCCAGCCATAGCGCTGCCCCCCCAGCCAGGACC
Source organism: Delphinus delphis (assembly GCF_949987515.2). Lineage (NCBI taxonomy): Eukaryota > Metazoa > Chordata > Mammalia > Artiodactyla > Delphinidae > Delphinus > Delphinus delphis. Next base: position 14,358,879 of record NC_082703.1, on the reverse strand, counting down.
GGCTGGCGGCACTGTGGAATGGGAGGAGGGGTTGGTACCTACTTTCACAGCGTAGGTGCTGCCGGGGTCCTCGGAGCAGGTGGCACAGTAATAAATGGCATCCCCCGAGTCGCAGCAGGGCTTGTTACAGGCCAGCTTGAACAGGGACCAGTTATTCTCGCTGAAGTGCAGCCCCTTTTTCTGGCCGCCCATGAAGAGGTCCTCACACCTGGCCACGAGGCGGACCAAGGACTGGGCGTAGAGCCCTCCCAGCTTGGTGTAGGTGCCCTCCTTGCTGCTGATGCTGCTCAGGAGGCTGTGCAGCTGCAGCTGGGCACTGCCCGCCGAGGCCTGGCTGGACACGCTCAGCTGGGAGGCCGCGGCCGAGGAGACCCCTTTGCCCTGCAGGCTCTGGCTGCCCGCCAGCCCTGGCGCTGGGCCCCAGGGGCCATTGTCTTTGAATGTTTTCTCCAGAGGCTCGGAAGCAGAGAAGGTGTGCTGGAGGCGGCTGCCGGGGCCTGAGGAGTAGCTGAAGTGGGACTCGTCATGGACACAGACGTTGGTTTCCGAGTGGCTGAGGTTCAGCTTGGGACCTGCTGTTCTTGGCTTGGGGGAGCCTTGGGTCCAGAAGAAGCCATCTGGAGAAGAGGCCGCCCGGCTCACTAGCTTCTTCTGGGGGAGGGGTGGGGGCTGCAGGGGGCCACTGGGGGACACATCCTCAGTGGAGCCCGAAGGGAAGGGGACAGGGCTGAAGAGCTCCTTCCCGCTGCTGGTGGGCGAGTGAGTCAGCTCAGATGATGGACCTGAAAAAGAGAAACAGAAACCATCAGACCGGGAGCCCAGGCCACTCAGTTCCAGGGTCCCGTGGGCCTTTTTTTTCTTTCCATCAAAGCAATCTATTTTATTTTGTTTTTATCTATTTCTTGAAGAGACAACATATGCACAATGAACACAACTCAAAATGCAAAAAAGGTGTACAATGCCAATGAAGTCTTCCTCCTACCCTGTTCCTTAGCGCCCAGTCCCTCTCTTCAGAGGAAACATGGCTGGCAATTTCCCACACATCCTTCTGGAGATCTGCCAAACAACCCAAACACACACACACACACACACACATTTACACAAAGGAGAGCAAACGGTGCCCACTGATTGCAGTATTCCTTTTCTTCACTTGCCACTATGGCTTGGAGATATTCCACATCAGATGATGTTCAGGTCTATCTAATTCTTTTTAAAAGCTATCCCATACTGTATCATCATATGCAAGTACCAAAATTTATTTAACTGGTCCCCCGTGGATGGACACTTAGGTTGCTTCTAATATTTTGCAAACAATGTTGCAACAGCACCAACAAACTTGAACATGTATGGCTTGGCTGGATTTTTTCAAAATGTCAGTTTATAGAGGGTACAATTTAGCTACAGTATAATTCCTCCTTTTTAGGGTATAATTCTCTGAGTTTTGACAAATGCCCTGATGGCCTGGGGGACAGTGCAGGCCCACAGACATTTCAGAAGACAGAGAATGTGATTTCATAAGAAGAAACAGATTTCAAGGGAAAGCGAGTGGTTCCCAGGCCCCACAGTTCCCAGAGGTGCACGTGGATATTGATGTGATTTGGGGAAAGTTCCGTCACCGCCTCAGGCCTCCGCAGAGCATGGGGACCTTCAGAAATGTCACAGACGGTGAGATAAGAGCGAAGCCTGGACTTACTCTTTATATCAATGTATGAAATGGAGAGTTCACAATGAAACAAGAGTTCAGGTAAAAAATACATAAGAAAAGGTACTGACATCAGAGACAAGAAAGGGCCAATTGAAAATAATACTCATTTCTTTCATTCTAAGAACTGACTCAAAGATATACCCAATATTTTAATAACAGTTTTTAAGGGGACTAAAAAAAAACCAAAACATTAACTGTATCCATACATTATAAAATACATCCTATTATCCTGAAGGTTAAAATGTGAAAGAAATATGGGTCTCAGATTCAAGGAAATAGGCAGTTATGATGTGCGCCCCTCATTTAGTTGACTGTGCATGTAGCCTAAGGGTGGGGCACATAGTGCCTCTCTGGACGCCCTCCCACCTTAGCAGGACGACCAAGATGCAAGACGCACAACAAACACAGAGGCCGGAGGCAAGTGGAGAAAGGCCGCAAAGGAAGCAAACTGTCTGTTAGTTTTGTGTCACTTCACTCAGAGGCACATGGCCTTCGCAGGGCTGCTTCTGAACAGGTAACAGCTGTCTCTGCTTGAGTCCCTCTCTGATTTCTCCAGCCACAGGGGGACAGAATGGGCTGGCACCAAGCCTCTCCCATCAACACGGGGGCCTCCTTACATGGGGGTGCTCCACAGGCAGGAGGGAGCCAGGTGGATGACCATGTCCTCAGGCGCCGATGTCCGTGCCTCAGCCCCATTGACCAGCATCAGTAAGTGACAGCAGGGGCCTCCTGCACAGTACAAGCTCCAGCGCAAAGCCCCCAGGAGGACAGAGTTGGTAAACGCAGCTAGTTGAACACAGGAGCTGGGAACCAGGTTTGTGCAAAGAGATGCATTATCAACACGCAGAAGATAAGGGTTGGGGAGGCGGCAGGCAGAGCGTGATCAGAATCCCGGTCAACGCTTTACTCAGTGCCTCCAGTCTCCCTGTCCAGACTGGGACAGCCTGCCTATGGTCAGGACACCTGGGTCCCCCGTCCAACCAGCCGGGGAGCTTTTTGACAAATCAGTTTCATGGCTAGTCCCCTCCTTAAGCCTTATGCTTATTCCCACCCCTTTCTTTGGTTTGTCTTCCTGGGCTTCCCCCTACAGCTCTCCTTGACGCTTTCAACACATTCCTTTCTGCCTCTGGTCTGATCTGAGGGCGCATAGTGGGATGAACCCTGATGTAAGCTGTCAATCTTACTCGGCTGAATTTCCTCATTTAAAAACTGACCGGGGGGCTTCCCTGGTGGCGCAGTGGTTGAGGGTCCGTCTGCCGATGCAGGGGACACAGGTTCGTGCCCCGGTCTGGGAGGATCCCACATGCCGCGGAGCGGCTGGGCCCGTGAGCCATGGCCGCTGAGCCTGTGCTCCGCGACAGGAGAGGCCACAGCAGTGAGAGGCCCGCGTACCGCAAAAAAACAAAAACAAAAACTGACCGGATTGCATCCCTGCGAAGGCTCCTTCCAGCACTAATAGTCTATAATTTCAGCCATTCTCTCCATTTTCAACAACTCCTCATGTGCATTTTGTCTCAAAGCTGCCCCTGAAATAAAATACCTCTAGGCAGATGGTTATCTTGCTTCCACTGTTCCTCTATCTCTAGTTCCCACAAGCTGCTGCTGGAAAACTTTTCAATCCTTAAGGATAGCAGGAATCTTTAAAAAAAAAAAAAAAAATATATATATATATATATCGGTAACACTTCTCATTCCCTAGATTACCAAAGAAAACCAAGAGGTTTTGCTTTAGCACAGAAAATAACACGTGTGTTCAGGCAGTTGGAAGGAAGTGATTTTCTCCTTTGCCCTGTGTGTGTTCTCTTGCTTTCTTGTGGGAACTGTGAGTACGTGGCTTTGGTCAGATCTATATCCCATAACCACTTAGCTAAGTAGGGGCAGGAGTACTGGGTATTAGAAGGAGGTGCGGCTTCAGGGATTAGCATGTGGACTGGTTCATTTTTCTTTATTTCTTAGATGTTAGGTGTTTCTCACCCAACAATCACTGCCTAAAGCACACAGTAATCAGAGGACGGCACTGCACAGGAAGGCTCCTAGCCATGCACTTCCCCAGAGGTTGTAAAGGACTGCATTACACAGACCTCATCTGGTGAAGTGAGGCTCATCTGAAATGTGCACTTCCTCTGTATGACTGGGCATTACATACACATATTGTGATTTTTGCATTTAAAAAAAAATCTCCTACTTGGGTAACAGGTACACCATCTTCTGACCATTCTCCAGATGTGGACCCGCACCAGGCAAAAAGACCATAATTCACTCTGATCGCCCCCAGGCACCCCAGGACCATATAACATCTCAGCTGTTAATATTCTTGGCTGTTAATATTTGGAGGGAGATGTCTACGTGTAGCCCTTCTCCATAAAACCGATTTCTCCAGCATGAGACAAGCAGTTAGCTGTCTTCTGCGGGACCAGAGAGCCCCCCAGAAGACCCGCTCTGGTTCTGTCGTGTTGTTGGCTCTCGCATGGGGCACCTCCTCACAGACACAGCTTATCCCGGTTCTATGCCAGTGTTAGACCACCCTGTTTCCAAATTCTGGCTTACAATTAAGGGTGTAAAAAGGATATGAATGGAAAATTCATATCAAAGGATATGAATGAAAAATACTTTGCTGGGAAGTCTGCCTACATCATAGTTACATAATTAGTGTTTTTTTGTTTTTTTAAAATGACTTTGAGTCCTAATTGGGCCAGAGAGCTACAAATCCCATTTCCTAAGTTTTCCTTCCAATTTCCAATTCTGCATGTCAACCCTGCAGCCGGCTATAGAGCAGAACACCTCTGCATCTCCTTAGTGCCTGTGCTTCAGAGAAGAGAAAAAAGTTTTCTAGAGAACTTCCTAGAGAAGTTTTCTAGGAAAAAACTACACATCACATTTGGTGCACTGGGTGGGATCTTAAAACGATGGAGAGGAAAGTATACCAGTTTGGTGCCATTATATTTATAAAGCAGAGAAGAGAAATCAGGATTTCAACGGTGGGGGAAAAAAAGGCTCAACTCCTATGCAGAAATGCAGGCCAAAAGTTCAAACCCAGCACTGTGAGGTTTTCTGATTATAGAGTCCTCTCTTCTGGCTGGGTTTTAATAGGTACTTTCACTGTTCTCTATAGCCAAAGGGAGAGCTGGGCTTCAGGAGGAAGTGGTCAGTCCAGTTTTGAACCGTATAAATGAGCCCGTGTGGCTTGCTTGGCGCCCGGCTCTGCCTCCTGACGGCAGCTGGGCCAGAACAAATGTGGGGACAAAGGGCAGGGTCCCAGCTAAGAGTCCCCCAGCTCCAAACTTCAGCTTTGGTGTCTGACGATTCTCCAACTTAAAGTAAAGGAAAGCAAATTGAATTTTCTTTTGTTCGAAACACTGAGTGTTCTGTGGATTGTTTTTAAAAATGAGGATAAGAGATTTGGCTGGAAACGGCTGTATAGATGAATCCATGCATTCACTCAGCATTTCTTGAGCACCTACAAAATGCAAGGCAGGGGGAACAAAGCAGATGGAGAAAACCTCGCCCACACTCTGTGGCCTGGTTCAATCCCTTCATGTTCAAGGTGAGAAAACTAAAGGCATCTGTGTAGGCCAGCGTCGCACAGGAAGTGGCAGTCTTACAGGTTTTGGCCAAAACCCCTCTTCCCACCCCCAGAAGACGTGAAGAGTGGTGGCAGAGGGGATGTTCTAGCCTCACAGAGAGTAATTTTTTCCTCCAAAGGAAAATTTGGTCAGAATAAACTCTAATTTTTTTTTTTTAAAGGAAGGTACATAGCATTCCTTCAAGAGGAACCCTTGCTTTTTCAAGAAGGTAAACGTGGTCTGAAAATGGAAGCATAGTATTAGCATTTTACAATTGGATGGAAAATGTGGCATTTGTGAGAAGTCTCTCCAGACCAGTCAATCATCCCAAGAAACAGTGATCCAGATGGGTAGGCAATTGACATGCAAAACAGGAGAAGCACCGTCTCAGTTTGGAAAACAGGCTCGTGGAAAATATTGCGTGTCTGCAGCCCATGTGTGGTTCCATGATCTTTCCCCTGTTGTAACAAAATCATCATGGGTTTTCTTCCAAATGAACAGTAAAATTAAAAGTTAGTTCAAGGCACTTTCACATGCTGTTGACAGAAGCATAAACTGACATTTTTAGAGGTTAATTTGGTAACATCTGTTTAAAAATGCATATACATTTTGACATATCGATTCTACTTCTAGTAATTTATCTTACAGATATGCTCACCAAATTATCTTGGTGTACGTCACAGGATCTTCCTGCAGACTTGTAATGAAAGTAACCTAAACATGCATTGACAAGAGAAGGGTTTAACCAATTTATACAATGAAAAAAATATACAGCATGAAAAAAAATGAGGTAGACCTAGAGGTTCTGATTTGAAGGACTTCAAGATACATTAAGTACAAAAATGTGTAGAACTGAAGTTTATATTTAAAATATGGATACGAATTTCTGGGATGATATAGAAAAAAATGTTCCAAATGGGGGGTGGAGCTGGGAGTCTGAAGACTCTGACTTTTCACTTTATATCTTTCTCCATTGTTTGGATTTTTATCATAGACACATATTGACTTCATTGAAGTAATAATATATTTTTAAAAATTTAGTTTAAAGGGAATAGCTCAAACTAAAACGAAGCTTCACTTTAGAGATACTGTGAGGGCTCAGGCCACAGACAATCTTAAAAACGCGTATTTTTTCCTTTAGGATAACTTCTCCATCCTTCAGTAACACATCTCCCAGAATAGAACCGGTGACTCAGTCTGTCTCCGTGGGGGATATACTGTGTTAGAGCAAAACATCAGTGTAATATATTAGACTGAACCCATCAATTTAGGATCAAGTGCTCTAACAAGCCTGCTTAATTGCCAGAAAGCACGCTATTTTTGGCTAGAGAGTTTTAGATGCCTTTTTCAGGACCACCTTTCTTTTTTCTTTTTTTTTTTTGGCTGCTATGTGCGGCTTGTGGGATCTCAGTCCCCTGACCAGGGATTGAACCTGGGCCACGGCAATGAAAGCCTGGAATCCTAACCACTAGGCCACCAGGGAACTCCCAGGACCACCTTTTTAAAAATACTATTTCTTCTTCTTTTTTTTTTTAACATCTTTATTGGAGTGTAATTGCTGTACAATGGTGTGTTAGTTTCTGCTTTATAACAAAGTGAATCAGCTACACATACACCTACATCCCCATATCTCCTCGCTCTTGTGTTCTCCCTCCCACCCTCCCTATCCCACCCCTCTAGGTGGTCACAAAGCACGGAGCTGATCTCCCTGTGTTATGCGGCTGCTTCCCATTAGCTAACTATTTTACATTTGGTAGTGTATATATGTCCATGCCACTCTCTCACTTCGTCCCAGCTTATCCTCCCCCCTCCCCATGTCCTCAAGTCCATCCACTACGTCTGCATTCCTGTCCTGCCCTTAGGTTCTTCAGAACCTTTTTTTTTTTTTTAGATTCCATATATATATGTGTTAGCATACGGTATTTGTTTTTCTCTTTCTGACTTACTTTACTCTGTATGACAGACTCTAGGTCCATCCACCTCACTACAGATAACTCAATTTCGTTTCTTTTCATGGCTGAGTAATATTCCATTGTATATATGTGCCACATCTTCTTTATCCATTCATCTGTCGATGGACACTTAGGTTGCTTCCATGTCCTGGCTATTGTAAATAGAGCTGCAGTGAACATTGTGGTACATGACTCTTTTAAAAATACTATTTCTTCTTAGAGTCTCAGGTAACAGCCTGAGTGGGTGAGCAAGGGCTCAGTGAGGGTCAGGCTGTCACTCATTCTGACTGACGTCTTTGTGGACTTACTATCTCCCCACCCTTCCCTGGCCCCTTCCTGGCTGACTTTTCCCCATAGCACTTACTGCCATCTGACACACTGGCTACTTTAGTCCCTTATCTTCCTCATTGCCCATCTCTCCCCACTAGAATGTGAGCTCCACGAAAGGAAGGGACAGGGCATTTTTTGGTCACTGCTGTATCTTCAGCATCTAAAACTGTATCCAGCCCATAGTTTGTATTCAACAAATATCTATCAAACCAATGACTGAATTAATGTCTATATTTCAAAAATCTTCTTGGCATTATTGTTGAGAAACACAAGCTGACTACTGTCAAGATATTTAATTAACTTCCTGTGTTTCTGGGTTGGAAGTTACAAAAAAATCAGAACACAAACACTGCCTCGGTGCATAGCTTCATGGGAGTTTATAAGTATATTCACTACTGTATAGTTATTTAGACCTCTCATCTATCACTTCTGCCCATATTTTCAGTTCAACACAGCACTCATCTCCTTTGGGAAGAGGGGAACCTGGCATCTATGATGTTTGTTTAACTGTGGAACTGAGTTGTAATGTTATCCTAAATCAAAAGGGAAAATGATCTTAATGCAATTATGAGGTCTGCGTATTTAAAAGTAACCATTTAAAAGCACAAGAGTCTTCTGGTGACCATTTCTGCTGATCATTCCCCCCACGCCCATCCATCCATCCACTACAGAGGACCTTCCCCTTGGCAGCGTTCGTGGATCTGTCCTAATACATGCAGTTTGTCCCTCCCCAACCAAGCATAAACCCGACAACTGCTTAGATGGATTTTTCCTTTCACCAAGTTGACCTACTGTTCAATGGAACTGCCCACATGGACAAATGGGATAACAGATGTGCTTGGAGAAGTATGGAATGTGATACAAGTACAAAGAGCTGACATTAACACTGATATAAAATATTTTGTCAACGAAAAGTTTAGACACACTCGTTTTTAAAATGCAACCAAGTTATAGCTTTCGATTATGTTTATTTTACTTAGAAAATTTAAAACTATATTTTGGGGAACCACAAAACCTGAATGGTAGAAAACTAATTTTCACCATTAACCCTGATGAGCTTCCAAGAAGTTTACACAGACTACTACTATGCTATGCCCCAGAATGACTTTGTCCTTAACTCCCCCAGGCCCACCCATACCACAGAGGCACAAAGTCCACGAAATGCATTGTTTTCGTTACTGAATTCTTACTGACAAAAATCAATGTATAGTTGAATGGTCTCTTTTGACTTAATATATAATATTAAAGAGGTGGACGCTACATTCTTGACCTAACTCTACCTCTCCCGTTTGGATTCCCTCTCTCAGCTTTGGCGCTAGATGCCGAATAGTAACAAAAGGCACGATGGGTCAGTATTTCAGCTACGAGGTAAAAGTGAGTACGGATTCACAGGATGGAAAGCTAATTGTTCAGTAATAGATTAAAGCCAGCTGTCTTGGCTACTGACGAGCGGTTGAATGAAGGGTTTCCTACATTTTAGGACCTGCGGTTCTGGACATTCTCCAGCTTAATGTTTAAGAGACACAGAAAAGGAAAAAGAGAGAGAGAGAGAATGCCTGTGGTCTCTTGCCAGTTTCAAAGCATGGTTCTGGGTACAGAGCCATAAGCAGGAGCAGCAGATAGAAACTGCTTTGCTCTGAGAAGCCAGAGTCCGGTAAGAAGGTATATATACCTCTTTGTTGATCTTCTAGGAATCTAAATTTCGAGGTGCATTTCCACTGAATAACTCGTTCGTGATAAAGGACTAGCCATGAAAATATATTCTTTTTTAAAAATTGCAGTACTGTTGATTTACAATGTGATTTCAGTGTCAGGCGTACAAGAAAATATATTCATTTTAATTCGAAAATGACTGAGTTAGGTGTCACCATTGTACTCATAAACCCTCAAATGGCTCCCTATTTCCGAACTCCACAAACTGGTTTTGAGAGTTTTGTACAATCCAGCCCCCAGCCTCCCACCACCTCATGTCCCACTGCCCCTCATTTGCTTCCACTGAAGTGCGTTGGGCTGGTCTGACCCTTTCCCCATGTGCACCGCTAACCCTGTGCCTTCTATCCTCTTGAATTGTTTCCTTAACCTGCAAAGACCCCTCCTCCTCCCTCTACTGTCTCAATTTTAACCACTCTGGAGACAAGAGCTGAAGTCCCATGTCCTCAAAAAGCCTTCTGGGGACTTGCTTGGCAGTGGAGTGGTTAAGACTCCACGCTTCCACTGCAGGGGACGCGGGTTCAATCCCTGGTCAGGGAACTAAGATCCCGCATGTCTCAGGCGCGGCCCAAAAGAAAAAAAAAAAAGCCTTCTCTGAACCCTACATCAGCACTCATTGATTTCTCTCTCTCTGGAAGCTTTCATAAGCACTCCTGTTCTGAGCAGCCCAATTTCCTAGCTTAACCCATCCACCCACATGTCACGTATTTTAATCTTACCTTCCTGGCTAGACCGTGTAAGAGCCCTGAGAGCAAACATCATGATCTGCTGGTTCTGAGAAGCAAAGTGCTGGGGCAATTAAGTCCAGTTCTCACTAACACCAGCTGGCAAGTGGAGGATGAAAGACCCCACCCTCAGAATTGCTCACAATCCCAAGACAGCAGGTCAGGGCTGACCAGCACAGGGACTAACGGTTCACGTGCCCAGCCCAGCCTTCGATGGCATAAGGTGCCTTGTAGAATTTCTGCACAATGGAATGGGAAAAGGAAAAAGATAGAAACCCAGAAAAATCTGCAGAGAAAGAAAATCCTTTTTTGCCACGTCCCACCCAAATCAAGGCTAAGATATTTCCTGTTTTGAAGTCAGAGCTGTCAGAAGTTTCCCATCAGAACACACCACAGGCTGACGTACAACATATGCTTTTGTCTTAGCAGCGCTAATCTTTTAGATAGAAAAATGTTGGTGACAGTAAATTCACAATGGAACCCTCTACTCCAAAAATGCCTACGGAGAGGAAATACTTCCTTAGGACTGAGAAAGACAGTCATGCTAGCACACGTCCGAACCTAACATGCTGGGGCAAGTCGATGAGAAAAGCAGGAGAGGACACACACACACAAGTGGTAAAGGGTGAAGGTGTTAACAGTACCCATCACAACCACAGGAAAGCAAGAGTTCTTTTTTTTAGGAATACAGTCGTCCTTCATTATGTGCGGGGAATTGGTTCCAGGAATCGCCTCAGCTACCAAAATCCGTGGATGCTCAAGTCCCTTATATAAAATGGCGGAGTACCGTCGGCCCTCTGAACCCGAACCAACAGAGGTTGGAAGGCCTTTGAATCTGCGAATTTGGAGCCCGAGAATACCAAGGGCCGACTGTACACCCAGTCAGGACTTAGCCACATATTACGCCTTAGAGCTTAATCCAGAAAGTGGGGTGGATGGTGGTCTAATGAAGCCGGCATGCTTTAGTTCAACACACACTTATGCAAACGCCTGCTGTGTGTCCAAGGAAGTGTGTGCGTATGTGTATGTGTGTGTGTGTGTGTGTGCCCATGAAAGAATGAGAGAGACAGAGGGTGGAGGAGGGGGAATTTGTGGTTGGCATGCACCCAATCCCCTGCAAACTAATCCTGAGGACAGAAATGGAACGCAGACCTATACACAGATGTCTCATTACCCAAGGAATCAGGAGTCTTTCGATATGCTTCCGACTTCAGCCTCCTCCCACCTTGCTGCCATGCGGATGCGCTGTGTGTAACTGGAGAGGGAGATATGGGATGAGGCGCCTTGTCATAAACTCAATAGGGAATAAATGTCAGCTGCTCCTTGGTAGAGTCTACTTCACAGGGAAAGTGGGACCAAGACAGTAGGTCTAGCTCGGCCCTTCCGAATCTAGGCAATTAACCCAGGCTGGCCTTCCAGACTCAGGGAATCTAAGCCTCTCCATCAAGGTCAAGTCTGTTACCTCCATCACTGCAGGTCCTGGAGTCGGAGGCCAGGCTGTCCGTGGAGCCCGTGGTGAAGCTGACGTGGACGCCCCTGAAGGATGGGCTGAGGCTCTCAGCAGAGCCCTGGCTCACCTTCTCCAAATCAGAGCTGCTCTTGTTCATTTTTAAAAGGTGCCTGGAAAATGTAGAAACAAATGATAAAAGTAATTAATTTGGTTTCTATTCAAAAACCAGCTGATGGATTATGAACCTACTATGCTCCTGAAGCCTGATCAGTGCCAGTAAGTTTTAAAAAAACAATTTGGGGAAGAGAGAACAGGGACTCTTCTGAAACCTTACGCACGTGAATGGCAGGAGATTTCTCAAGCACGGTTAAGGAGAAGTGAGTCTATTAAATTTAGAAAAGCACCAAAATCATGATTTGGGAGGAACTGCCTTCATATTCTGGCCCCGTCTGCCAAAACATTTACGTCATCTACTACATTCTATGTAACATCTCTACAAAGAAAAACTGAACATTATCATACAAGCCAATGTATAGAGATACACAGAGATTGGGTAGGTTTTGCAAGATCACAGGACAAGGGAATTGCAAATTCAGACCAAAAACAAGAGATTTCTTTTGTGCCTGATACCCTCTTGACATAGCTTCAAAGGGTCTAGCTTATTCCTTGGACTTAAGGTCAATTTTAACCAGACATCTAGTGCAATGTTTAGATGGAACCATGTTAACATAACCCTTATTCCAGAACTATGGAATGAATCTGCCCTTAGGCTTTCTATGAAATCTTTGATTGCATCTCTAAGATAGCACGACCGATACATCAGGGACAGGAATACCAAGTTCAAGAAAAAAGAACTCGCCGTGGAGAAGACGGTTCCATTATTAAGTGGAAGGTTTAGCTTATTGATTTCTCTTTCCCTCTTTCCAAGGACTACATGAATATTCACTCTGACCTGACATTTCCCCCACGCAGCCGGACAGACCACAATCAATCCAGCCCTTTTCCCTGTTGGTGGTAACCCAGATTTGTCTGAACTGATATTTCCTGATTACATGCCTGCTCCCACTACGGCAGATCTATATCTCAATATCTGCTGTAGGAAATACACAATACAGTATTGATTTGGCATCAGAACTGCCTCATTTAACGCACATGACCTTACAGCCAAGAATGTATCGATCATTCTCTGTGTTCAATATTGCGCAGCCCTGTACTGGTCCTCACAGGCACTGGAATCCCTTGTTCATTAACAGAAAAGTTTAGAGAAAGTTCGCTCCCATGAAATGTGCTCCCTAGAAACATGTCTGTCTCCCCACCTCCAACCCTTAGAACCAGATTAAAAGACGTTTTAAAGCTGTTACACCTAAGTGTGACCGTGATGGCCATGTTACAACTAATAGTATTCTTTATATTTCAATGTCACTGTAGGGACCGTGGGGATGTCAAATCTTTTGGAAGTGCTACGGCAGTATATTATCTTTATTTTACCCTCTGGCAAAATATAATCATAGAAAGTTTCATGAAATATTTTTATCCTCATCAAATCCATCAATAATGGCTTTTGCAGATGAAGCCAAGATATGAAGCTGTGAATAACGACAAGTCCTCAGTCTAGGAAAAAAGCCAGATCTATGGCAATCCAACTACGCTGCCCTCTTCAAAGTGGCCCCTGGAGTCTCTTGGTTTTCAGGCTCAGAAAGCTGCCAAGGGAGAAATTCCAGCACCATAGCTGCTGAGCTGGTGCAGAAAAACACTAGATGAAATGTATATAAATAGATGAAACTAAGAAGTACATAAATGTGTGTATGTGTGAGTATATACAGATACACATACGCACACATACACATAATTATTTAGTATAACAGTGAAGCATTAAAAGAAAGAAAAATGCGCAGTGCCAGATGCAAAGGGAACAATGATTTTCAAATGACTCGTAGTGAATGAATGGCCAGGTCAATTTCATGAGCCAAGGCAGTTTACCGACTAGCAGTTTATTTTAATAAGAACAGACGAGAAAAAAATATGAAAATATAGAGTGAGGATTTGTGAAACCTTGTTTTGTGGAATTTTTGTTTCGTGTGTGTATGTGTGTTGGATCACAATATTAAATATATTTCTTTAAAATATATTTTAAAAACCTGGTTCAAAAAAGGTTAAATAGGGATAGACAAACTTTTCCTTAAAGGCCAGATGGTAAATATTTTAGGCTCACAGATCATATAGTCTCTGTTGCAAGTATCAACTCCGCTGTTGTAGCAGGAAAGCAGCCATTATATGTAAACAAATGGGTACGCTTTCCAGTAATACTTTATTCACAGACATAGATGGCTGGCCTGTGGGTGGTGGATTACTGACTCCTGATCTATTGATAGAACAGCCTTATTCAACAGAAGTATAATGCAAGTCATATATCTATAGATGTATATATATATATAAAATTTAAAAAATTTTAGTAGCCAAATTATAGATGAAATTAATTTTAATAATGTATTTTATTTCACAAAATGCATAAAAATATTCTCATTTCAACATGCAATGAATATAACATTATTAATGAGATATTTTATATATTTTTTTCATTCTAAGTCTTCAAACTCTGGTATGTATTTTATATTTACAGCACATTGCAATTTAGGCTCACCACATTTTAACTAGTGGCTATTACACTGTACAGTGCAGATCTAGAGAAACTCATGCATGGACAAGACTGTTCACAGTGTTACTAACAGCAAAAACAAAATCATAAACAGTCCAATGTCCATCAATAAAGGAGTGGATACACTGTGGTAGAGTCTTGTAATGGAATACCACATAGCATTCAAAAATAAATAAACTTGATTTTAAGGTACCAGTATGAAAATTATTCTTAAAATGTTGAATATTAAAAGTAGATTGCAAAAGGCTCATGTAAAGTGTGATACCATTTATATACAATTTAAAAACACATAATGATGCTATGTATTCTTTATATATTACATATATGTGGTAAAATGGAAATAACTTCATCAACTTCAAGACAGTGATGACTCTGGGTAGCAAGGGGAAATTGAAATGGAAATTGGATGGACAGGGATCTTCCACTGTACCTGCAATATTTTATTTTAAAAAATCCAAAACAGGTAACAAAATGTTAATATTTGAAAAATCTTAGGGGGACACATGAAAGTGAGTTAAATTATTCTTTGAACTTCATCGTACGCTTGAAATACTTGATAAGTTGAAAATGAACACAGAAATGTTCATTTCTAGAAAGAAGGAAAGAAAATCACTAGGGCCTGAATGAGTCCAGGATGGCCATTCCTGTTGACCTGTTGCTGAGCCTCTGAAAGGCAAGGAACACAGAGATGACCCAGTGAGATTTCCATCAGTCCCCATGGGACAGACAGGCTCTATGAGGATTGGTTCCGCCACAGAATAGCCTCATGGATGGAAAAAGTTATTTCTCAGTCCTAACAACTCGCCTGAGACTGTGGGTGTTAATTTTTCTGCATCTAGTCACTATGAGAAGTCATAGCTGTGAAGCCCACCAAGTGAATGCAGACAAAACCAGATTATTCCTGTGGTTGCAGGATAAATTCTCCGTGTGTGTGTGTGTGTGTGTGTGTGTGTGTGTGTGTGTGTGTGTGTGTGTGTGTGTGTGTGTGTGTGTGTGTGTGTGTAGGGAAGTGGGAAGCCTCCAAATGCAGACTTTGGTCAATCTTAGTACAAGCCACAAGTGGAATTTTCACGTTTCCACGGCTTCTGGGGATATTACTACTGTTTCTCTACCAAAAAAGCTCAGGAAGCCCAGGTTCCCGCCCAGTAACAAAAACCCAATAGGCAGTTGGGATGCTTAGATGTAAATAAGGAGGAAAGGGGTGACCCCTTCTCTTAAATCTGTCATATGAACTGCATCAAATATCTTCCACCTTGGAAACCTGTATGATCTGCTGTCTTAGAGAACTGCCACTTTAATTATTGAATGAACAAAAACACACCAGATTTGAAAACGAAAGGGGAAGCTGGCCATCAAAGCAGACTGACAATCACATTGTTTTTGTATCTCCAGTCTGTGTGTGCAGTAGATTTCTTAAGAATCCCTGCAAAAGGCTTAACATTCCGAAGGTGACTTTTCTGAGCCCTAATGGATTGTTCTGTCAGATGCAAGGCCAAGGTCAATCCGAATGTACTCAGCAACGCATAACAAGACTATACTTATTCTTTTTTACAGGCACTTTTCCCTCATTAATGATAGTTTGATTTGCCTTTCATAAAACCAGTGCAAACCATCTATAAGATGAACTGATGTCATGTGATTTAAGGAAGTGGCTTCATGGGCCCAAAACCACATCTAGTCTTTCCTCTCTGGGTGGCAAATAACTCTTATCAGCTGCAGCGAGAGAGCCCGGCCCGCACAGATGTCTTTGCTCCGCGCTGTGATAAATGACTTGCTCTTGCTCAGACTTCCTTCCCTGCCTCCCCACGTTGATTAGACACAGTCACAGGAGAGCAGCGTGAAATACACAGCCAGTGGCACAGCGTCCTTAGAGACCTGAGCCCTGCAGCTGCTGCCCGGTGTTTGCAGAATGGCTTTTCCCCCCATTGTCCTTGGAGAAAGAAGCCTTGCCAGAGTTTTCTCCATACTGTATTAGTAGAAAGCTGCAAAAAATAATAATAATCCAGCCGGAAGAGCCATCTGCCAGACTTCCTCATCTGTAGGAAAAAAGCCGAGTCTAAAAATACCCCCTGAGTTTTCAGAATGTCCAAAATTTTTAACGGATACTGGACCCCAGTGTGGGTCAGAGATTGTATCTCGAACTTCACATGGCTGCTAGAATCCTCATACGGCAGCACAACTTAAAGTGTGACAGAGGCACATTTTCATTCTCATGGCCAACTTTGGTTTAGTTCACATCCATTTGGTTGAAAACTTTTTGCTTCTGGAGCAGGAGATATGAAAAGTCACATAATGCCAGCATGCAGTTTTAGACTAGCTCTCCAGACCCTGGTACACAATCACACCACCCAGTCTTTGGATTGGGCAAGTTCACTGCTAAGTTTAGCCTTTTGGAGAAGCCCTTGCGGGTAGCTCTGAAAGCACAAACACGTTAGAAAACTCTATATACCTTGTTTACATTACCAAGAAGTGAAAACAGACTGGTTTAGATGCGAATAAATCAAGTCATGCCTAAATCAAAGAACGAGAGCCTCTTACCATCCCAGACTCCAGCCTGCGGTGCTGTGATCATCCGCATGGCCCCCCAGAGCCTGGGGATGGGCCGTGCCAGTGACCGTGGGGTCCCGTGGAGCAGCCCTGAGGATAAAGGGTCAGCTTCAGAGGTGGCTGAGAGTGCCCTGTCAGACCGCTGTGAATTCACCAGCTCAGAGCTCTCCGTTTCCCCTCAGTTCCTCTCTGACTTTTCTATAAAATGCACTTCCTGCAAAAGCACAGGAAAATAGGGACGGCTTTGCCTCTGTGACCTGCAGCTTTCAATCTCCAATTGTCCTGTTGGGCTGCATCATTAGAAGCAATTCAAATACCCTCTCAAATACACTCGGTTTCACCCCATTCATTCTCTACTATTTGGCCACATCCTAAAGTCAAAATCCTTCAATGATTTGAGCTAAAACACGGGGTTTGCTTGGTGAATAAGAGCACCTCGTTTTTATTTATCTTATGCCTGTAGGACCTGCAGTGCATCCCCCATCCTGTCTCTTCTGACTCTCAGATTTTCCAACGAATAAATATTGACTGCCTGCTGCGTGCCGGGCACTGTGTCAGGTCTTGTGCATACAATAGTGAGTAGAGGTGACACCGTCCCTGCTTCAACAACCCTTCCCTGGTGGCACAGTGGTTAAGAATCCGCCTGCCAATGCAGGGGACACGGGTTCGAGCCCTGGTCCGGGAAGATCCCACATGCCACGGAGCAACTAAGTCCGTGCGCCACAACTACTGAGCCCGCACGCCTAGAGACCGTGCTCCGCAACAAGAGAAGCTACCACAACGAGAAGCCCACGTACCACAACAAAGAGTAGCCCCTGCTCGCTACAACCAGAGAAAAGCCCGCGCGCAGCAACGAACACCCAATGCGGCCCAAAATAAATAAATTAATTAATTAAAAAGCACATTTATCTACAACCTGGTAGATAAATATTGATCAATCTCCTTTCAAAAAGTATATACAGGGTTCAAGCCACATCTTCCAAAAAGATCTGCAGCCTTGGGGCAGATCATCCTGACTCAAAATCTTTCCAAAATTCTACTCTCATAATGATGACCAACCCTGAAGAGCCCTACACGGAGCTCTTGTAAGTATTCTTGACCTTGGCAGCCATACTAGATCAGCTCTGGTCCTCTATGGTGACAGAAACACACACCCTGGATTTTCTTTGACACTCCCTATTTCAAATATTTCCCCACACGGTCTGTACATTAGAACATATGCCTAGTTTTTAGTTTGGAAAAAAATTAGCACCATTTTGGTTAATCAATACCTATTACTTATGCTCATATATACTTTGCTCTAATGGGGCTAGTCTCCCACTGTCCGCAAAGCACCCTGCATTCCTGTCCTTTCCCCACCTTGGCACAGAGGAAAACATTCTCTCTCCCCTTCAAACCTTTTCCATCCCCAAGACCTAGCAGCAGGATCACTCACCTAAAAACCCTTCCTAAACCATCTCAATCTTCTCTGACTGGTCTCTCCCCTCTGGAACTCACACCAAACAGTCTGATTCACATCACTAAGCATTTGGTTATAATCCTGGTTAGATTACTCTGTTTCATGTGAAATAGGCTTGTTGCCACCACAATTATAGACTGTTTGAGGAGCTGTGTCATAGTCAGGACATGCTGGAACACAGAGTAATTATTAAATACTTCTTGATTAAGTTTATCTGCCTCTGTTTCAATAACTGGGAGGCATCTAGGAGGATAAATGTTTCCTTTAAGAAAAGAATTACACTTGCCCAGCTACACTTGCCCAGCAAAACTTGCAAAAGGGGCAAAACTTGCAAGAGGCAGGGACACTGAGTAAACAACAGCCCTCAGCAAAGCTGGACCTTTCTCATATCTACAAAATATAACAGTCCCAAAATATCCTGAATTTACACAATCTTGCAGTTAAAAAATTGTTTTTTCAAGAGATGGGATGAGAAAGGCAGATAGCTACACCAGAAAGGTTCTTATTGTTTTTATCTTTAGTGCTCTTTGATGACGATGCTATGGGAGTTATTTTGCAAGTGTCTAAGTGCCAAATGAAGGAACTAAAGGATGCAGTCTGCTCTGGGGCAGGTTTCCCCGCTGATTTATTAGCATGTATAAAGATAGGAAATCAGTTTCATTTTGGGTCAGATGACCTTTACGGTCCCCACGGTGCAGACTTGTTAATTTGCATTTGCAGTTAATGCACTGGTGACTGCTGGGGCTCTTCAAGCTGAAAAAGCCTTTGGTTCAACCCAAAAATGAATGTGCTTTGCATTCAGTGGAAACCATTTAAAAACAGAAATAAAGCCTTTTTTTTTCTTGCGGTATGCGGGCCTCTCACTGTTGTGGCCTCTCCCGTTGCAGAGCACAGGCTCCGGACGCGCAGGCTCAGCGGCCATGGCTCACGGGCCCAGCCGCTCCGCGGCATGTGGGATCTTCCCAGACCGGGGCACGAACCCGTGTCCCCTGCATCGGCAGGCGGACTCTCAACCACTGCGCCACCAGGGAAGCCCAAGCCACGCTTATTTTTAAAGATAGTGGTAAGCGCGCCTGTGCACGCACGCACGCACGCCTGCACCTACACACACATCTCTAGGTTACTAGTTAGCTAGTATAAAAATGGATAAAAATGCTTAAATTGGTCAAATGGAAATTTGGAGCCATTTGCCCTGACTATACACAGATATACTTTGGCGTTGAGAGACACAAATGGTTTTAAAAGATGACCTTTCCTGTCTTGGAAAACCAGTCTCATTTGTGGCCGCAAGTCTGCGTGGCTGTGTCCTTCCCCAAGGAGGTTCTGGTGCAGGAGTGAGAAGCGCAGATGTTTGCAACTACCAAGCGTGGGGAGGTTTCAGCTAAGGCTGAGGATGGGGAGACCAGCTGTTGATAGCAAGTAACAGAGTACGGAAGAACACAGCGGCTGGACGCCATCACCTGGTCCACTACGCTTACACCTCCAATCCCATCACCTGAGAACAATAAGTCTTCAACTCCTGGCCTGTTAAGCCAAGGTGGAAGCTCTTACATCTGTTCACACAGGGGCAGATGGGAAAGAAGACGATGAATAACCACCGGAAGTAAAGACTGAACAACTGCAATCCACAGAGGGGCCCCTCCCACCAGCTGCCCTGCCCACAGGCCAGCATAGCGTGGAAGGACCCTCTGGAGCCTTTGGGAACAACAGCAATGTAAGCATTGGAATAGCTTCCCAGACAGATTTCAGAGTCACCCAGGAAGGCCACTGATGTAGTTAAGAGCATGAACACTGGGGCTCCGCTGCCTGGGTTTGGGGTCCTTGCTCCACTGCTTACTGGCTGGGTGTCTTGGAAAAGACGCTTAATCTCTCTGTGTTATAGCTTCCCATCCATAAAATGGAGGTAACAATACTACTTACCTCATTGTGGGGAAGGAGAGTGGTTAGGAAGATTCAATGACTTAATATTTAAAAAGCGCTAAAAGCAGCACCAGGTACATAGAAGGTACTGGTTATACAGAAAGATGGGTGGATGGATGGATAGATGGGGAGAGAGACAGAGAGACTTCAGCAGCCTCCAGCAAACCCAGCAATTCTTTCTGCTACCTGGATAGAAGCAGAAAATGGATGGGCTAGAGATTTCACTCTCTTGGTACTTTGAAGAGACCCAAAAAAGAAAGTTCATCAGGGTGATTCTTTGAGGACATGCATTATTCTAAAATAACTAGGAAGAGTTGACTTGTCTGTCATCCAGACCTCAGTTTGAATCTACACATTCAAGAGCTTGATAAACGGTAGTGTAGCTCCAGGTTCAGGGGCTGACGTAGTCTTCAGATGACCAGGTAGCTTAGCTCCATTACACAAAAATTTAAAAACAGAAGAACCTCTTTTATTATATTAGCCTGCCTCCCCGCTGTAAAAAAAGAACCTCCCATGATTCCTTCCCCCTTCACACCACCTCCCCACCCTCTAGCACACAGAAGACTTCCAGTGAGGGACTGAACTAAAACTGTACTGGGTTGTTGCTCACCAACCTGGGAATCGCCGCTGTTCTAGTCCTGACCTATTCCTGTTGGAATCAATCCACCACAATGATCTCTGCCCGGCCAGAATCTTTTTGTTTCTAGACTACTGATTTTGGCAACCCTGCTTTCAGAATGATCTTTCCCTCCTTCTCTTGACTCAGCAAATGCTTCAAGTCCACTTTGTTGGCCCAGCTTCTGAGCCCAGCTATTGGGCTTAAGAAATCTGTACGTACTTATGTTAGATTTCATTCCTACCCTCCTGACTCGGGAGATTCAGGCTATTTGTAACTAAGCTCCTAGGATGATCTACTTCTCTACTCTCCACTTTGGTCCAGCCTGTTGCCTAATAAGGATAAGGTTCCCCTCCTACTCCTGGGTCAGTTTGTCAGCACCCTCTTACCTGCTCCCCAACAGCTTCATCTCCTGTCCACAGACTTAGCTGAACCCTCCCCACCCCAGGTAAGGGTTCTGGTCACCCAATTCCAACATGGGATGGTGTGCTCCCCACGCCATCAATTCTCGGACGCCACCTGGGTGTTCTACCATTCAACTCAATTCTGACACTATCTACCCAGAGACAGCATCAGGTTCCACAAGGTTAAGGGCTCAGTCCCACAAGACCGCCCTCTGTTGCAGATGACCGGCTAGGGTTAGACAGGTTGGAGGTTCCAAACTGGCTGCAGAAGCTCACAGAGAAACATTTTACTTAAAATTAAAAGCACATGACTCAGGAAGAGCCAGATGGAAGAGATGCCTCGGGCAAGGTATAGGGGAAGGGCAGGGAGCTGCCACGCCCTCTCCCAGTGCCCCACAGGCCACCTGTGCCACTTGCTTCACCAACCTGGAAGCTCTCTGAAGCCTGTCCTTTTGGGTTTTCATGGAGGCTTCATTACATTAGGTATGCATGACTGATTAAATAATTTAAATCATCGGCCACTGCAGACAGATTCAACCACCAGTCCCTCTCCCCTCCCTGGAGGTGGTAGTGGGGGGTAAGACTGAAATACCGACCCTAATTACATGATTGGTTCCCCTGGCAACCGGCTTCATCCTTAGGTGGGGTCCAAAAGTCAGCTCATTAACATAATAAAAGACACCTTTATGGCTTTCAGCACTTAGGAAATTCCAAGGGTTTTAGGAGCTCTGTGCCAGCAATGGGGAGGAAGACCAAATGTAGATTTCTTATTATAAATCAAAATATCAAACTAGGTAACTCCAAACATCCTCACTCTTCACTAGGCAGCGCAGTGCTTCTCTAGGAAAGCACAAAACCGTGCAGACTGGGACCACAATTAACGCATGCTTCCTGACCAGCTAGCTCTTGCGGCTCCCTGGCCATCCTTTCACTGGACCTCCCATTCTCCAAAGCAAGACTGCTGTTAAGTATTTCGTCGCACACACATTTTACTTTTCTGTTTCCGTAGAGGTGAATACCTGGGTTTGCTCCAACTCCCTGCTACTGTAAGCAATGTTGTAAAGATCTTCACTGGGGCTTCCCTGGTGGCGCAGCGGCTGAGAATCTGCCTGCCAATGCAGGGGACACGAGTTCGAGCCCTGGTCTGGGAAGATCCCACATGCCGCGGAGCAACTAGGCCCGTGAGCCACAACTACTGAGCCTGCGCGTCTGGAGCTTGTGCTCCACAACAAGAGAGGCCGCGACAGTGAGAGGCCCGTGCACTGCGATGAAGAGTGGCCCCCACTCACCGCAACTAGAGAAAGCCCTCGCACAGAAACGAAGACCCAACACAGCCAAAAATAAATAAATAAGCAAAATTTTTTTAAAAAATTAGAAAATTAAAAAAAAAAAGATCTTCACTGTATATGCCCCTAATTGGTCTGTGTGTGTTACCCTAAGGCATGGCTCAGGAATGAAGACCATGGGGACACAGTGTGGTCTCATACTTAATTGTCCGGAGTAATTCGTTTTAGCTCCACTTACACCAAGTCCTCAATACTGGGTGATTGAATGACTATCAACACCAAGAAAGTCTCAGACTCTGTACTGTTGGAAGAGTCTTTCATTAGCTTTCCCTGCTTTCACAGGAAGCGCAGACCAGTATTTAAGGTAGGCCAAGAAGCTGGATCAAGGGGCTGGATTTAGGATTTACTGCACAGACAATTCCCTGTTTCAAGAGAACACAAATATAGAGAAGGTATTTTGAGAGATTTGAAGGCAGGTCACCAAGTAAACATAACAGATCAGTGAATATTCCTGTCCTGGTTTTCTTCTACTTTCTTACCCAGGAAGATGCGTTTTGTCCTCACGTTGAACATTTTTATTAAAAAGATGGCTTTGGGCTTCCTTGGTGGCGTAGTGGTTAAGAATCCGCCTGCTAACGCAGGGACACGGGTTCAAGCCCTGGTCTGGGAAGACCCCACATGCCACGGAGCAACTAAGCCCGTGCACCACAACTACTGAGCCTGTGCTCTAGAGCCCGTGAGCCACAGCTACTGAGCCCGCATGCCACAACTACTGAAGCCCACGCACCTAGAGCCCGTGCTCCGCAAGAAAAGAAGCCACCGCAATGAAGAGTAGCCCCCGCTCGCTGCAACTAGGGAGAAGCCCATGCACAGCAACGAAGACCGACGCAGCCAAAAAGAAATAAATAAAAGAAATAAATTTATTAAAAAAAAAAAAGATGGCCTAACTTGCCACCAGTCAAAAAGACTTGGAAAAATTATATGTAATATTAATTATGAAAACAATAATTTGTCTTCAATTTCCAAAATTTAAATTTATATTATAATATTTAATTTCCAATTACAAAAACTATTCCTCCAAAAGATTCTGACATACCTCCTAACCCTTACCCCTCAATCTGGGACACAGAAAGTCAGTGCTATAAGTCAAAGAGGGTGAGGCTAAGTGAAAATTCATTGTTTAATGAGATTTAAGGACCGAAAATGTAAATTTAAGGTCTATAAGGAGAAATAATACTTTAAATATTGGATACTAGACTTAACGGTAACTGTTTTTTACTAAAATAGAGTTCCCAAAATGCATGGAATATTCATAATCACTCATTAAACTTCACAGAATATTCAGTCACTCATTAAGAGAAAACCAAACATTTTGGCACAATAGTCTGAAATTGAGGCTGTAATCAGAAAGGAAGACCATCTTCTGCAAACTCTTTGCTTTGGGCCATGTGGGCTGGACAGACCACACACCCCTCCCAGGTATGAACTTTTAAATTAGTATACGAAACAGTTATTGACCACCAATGATTTTGCATCACCGATGGTAAACTTTAGATTCTGAAGCTGGATTGGCAAGCAGCTGGCACACATGTCTGCACTCCCCCCTCGTATAACGTGCAGACAGTACTGATGGATGATGGCAAGCTCTCCTGCAGGGTGGGCACGTGGCCTCACTGTTTTCCATGAAGAGCTGCAGACTGGTACTCCAACTGATTGCAGCTGGTGTGGAGGATGCAACCTAACTTGTGGTGCGAGAATATGCAGTCACAAAACCCTCCTTTTGATCTGCACACATTCGTAAGGATTATTTTAAGTGACCTCCTCACTATGACTGATTTTAACATTCCAAGGACTCTTCTTCCCTTTCTTCCTGATCTTCAAGGTCTTATTACTAATTAATGTGTCTATTTATCTCAACCATTCATGGTTTTATCCAAGGTGGCTGCATTTTCATTCATTTTGACTGTCTACAGAGCTCCTGAAGTCAGGAGCCATTCTGGAGGGTTTCTACAACTCAGGGACATATGGTGCACACACCGCCAATTATGGGCCTAAAACACAAGTTTTAAACTCTAGGGAAAATTTTTATAGCACGTGCATAAGTGGGCACGAAACGGCTAAAAACCAAACCGACAGGAAGTCAGGGGGATCATTTGATAGTGACAGATACTAAAATTAACTGGAGAGTAAAATACCTGAGTAAAAAGGGAAGGATTTTTTTAAAGTAGTCTTTAATCTGGAACTTCCCCTTTGCCCCCAATGGAGAACACTTGTTTATATAAGTCTGCCTGTTAAAAAAGTACAGAGAATAAACTGTCCAGGGCATCAGACAAAAGTGGAAGCAGGGGATTTTACAGAGCTGTATGGGAACTGCACGAACACCCTTAATACCCAGCATTTTTAGGGATCTGCTCAAAAGCCAATAGAAAGAAATAATGAGCGATTTTAGCACAGAGGATGAAGACTCTCATCTTAAACTCTGAAAAGTATTAGCTGCAGAAATGGCTGCTGAGGAGTCTCTGTAGTTGGTCTATCTACCCTGATAGAGGGAAACGCAAGCCTTTTCATGATCGCCAAACAACAAATTTCTTGCACTACAAATAGAGAATAGAGGTGTGAGTTCCACACCTCAAAGGTAGGCTGGCTATTCTAGGAACAAAGTCCCTTTGATCACTTGATGGGCAGAGGGGGCTTGATCATATGGCCCATGCTTGTGTTTCCCAACCCACCTCGGAAAGCACGGAAAATCTATTCTCAGAGAAATTAAACCACACCCTAGAATTCCTTGCAATTCATGGGTGGGGAAAAAATGTCCTTAGGTGATTACTGCCTGAAAGGAACATTCTTGTGGCAAGAGAGGGCTGGGCTCCACACACCTGCTCAGCTTTAAAAAAAAGAGCAAATGTACAATCGTTGGAGAGTAATTAATCCATGAAAGGATGCATTGTGCCCTCATGGTGTTTGCCCACCTTGAAGCATTAATAATTATTAACTTCAGTTTCTTTAACTCAAGGCGACAATGTTCTATTGAGCAAGGCTGGCCACGGAATTATAATGGGGTGTCCAGTAAAAAATAAGGCCAAGATCTGTAGTTCCCTCTGGCCTTTCTTCCCCCAATTCAATAATCTTTTATTGAATACCTACTATGTCCCAAGGTATCCTATGGGAAAGTCAAAGGAAAATGTATAAAACGTGGTTCCTGTACTCCCAAGAGTTTACAAGCTTTCAGAGAGATATGAATATGAATCCAGTTTAGTTCAAGACACTGCATTAGCTGCCAAAACAGAGGCAAGAAAAGAGCACTGGGGCCACCCGAAACCTGGGTGTCAGAAAGATACTTTGATACAAGTATTTAATGATGCTACTTGTTCCTTTTCCAATATTTCTTCATGCGCAAAACATAAAGTTAGGTGCTTTGGGCCATAATGAAATAAACAGGGTATGGCCTCTGCCTACTACTGTCTATTGGATAAAAATTTCTTGAGCATCTACACGTGCCCGGCATCAAACAGGATATTTTGGGATGACAGATGGTTAAGCCTGCTTTTCACCTTCAAGGAGCATCTGGATTTTTTTTTTTTTTTTAATAAATGGTTATGTATATGCTGTACTATGTGTGATCTTGTATCAGGTCAAAGGACCTTAAAGGAAGGACTATTTTTTCATTACTCCTGGACACCAAGCCGAGCTTACCTTGGCCTTACTGAATAGAACAAGGAATCTGGTGAGAGGCCAGATGCTATGGTAAACAGTCTCATCAAAAGCAATCAAAGCAGGAGTGAACCTTTCGTGGTCATTTTGCACATCTGCCGATTTCATTCATACCAACTCAACCCTCAGGGGCCTTAAGGGGCAGAACCCCAGTCACTGGCTTTTTAGCACCTTGCACAAAGTGTAACAGAAAGTAGGCAATTAGTAGATATCTGATGAATAAAATAAAGAATCTCTAATCCCTAACCTTCACCATGGATGCCTGCTCAAAAATGGAGAGAATATTGTAAATATTTCATATATATGAAAATCAGTGATTTTTAAAAAAATTACAGAATAGGAAGATAGGAATCAATTTGATTTCTCCCTGCTTCAGCATCACTAGATGTCCCATGTCAGGTTCTACCCACAAACTCATGGGAAGAGGCCAACTAGTAATTTCCCTCTGGCATGGAGCAGGGTATAAACTTGTATTGTTGATACACGTGCTTTGTTCTGTTTGCCAAACTTTGTGTGTGTGTTGAGGGGGGCGGGGTGTGGAAGGCAATTTCTCCCCCTGAAGTATGCCCAGTATTCAGTCTCCCCTGGACCGACTCGACCTCCAGCTGACTTAGTTTTGTCAAAAAGGCTAAACATAGAGAAGATTCTTGAAGCACATACAGTGCTTTCCAATACAAACTGTGATCTTCAGAATGCCACCCAGAAAAACCTGTTGTACATGAAGAGTGTGGGATTTCTTAGTAAATTGTTGCCATCCCATTGTAATCCACTACAGTAGAAAGGGCTTCAGGAATAAAGCATTTGGAGGTTTCATCAGATTGGATATGGGGTCTGGAGACAATGACCCATCTCACTCATCTGACTCCCATCCTCAAGGTCATGCTAAGAGATCATGTGATTGAGAGACCACACAATGAAGTCGTTTTGGTTCCTCTGGATAGCAACGTGGCCACTTCTGTGTGCAGAAAAGACCTCTATCTTTGACACCATCACCACCTGTCTGCTGAGAAGCCACGTGGAAGGGAGGGAGGGAGGGAAATTAGGAATGAACGAAAGTCCAGGACAGACTCAGTCTCTGCCCCCAGAATCCCTGCAGAGGAGGAGGAGAACTTAGTACTATTGGGTTAAAATTACAATAAGCATGAGTGATAACTTGAAAACAAAGTCATCCCTCGCTTTCTTGGGGAAACGTTTCTTTCTTTTGATTAGTCTCACCTGGGGCCAGACCATTTGGAAACTAAAACCCTATAAACCTGTCTTATTTCTCAGTCACCTGTTGTCCTCTAATTCCACCTCTGAGTTCAGGTCTACCAGCCTAATTTGGGGTTTCTTTGTGAAATGCCTGCTCTGCACTAATCAGATGATTTTCCCTCAACTGACCTTGTCATTCAAAAGCCATAAGTCATTTAAAACGCAGTTTGCATCCACAAGGAAATAAAAGGCAGAAATAAATTTGATTTTTTCGCATCTTAATTACTCCCCCAGGCACTGGCTGCTCTCATTAAACTGCCTTAAGTCTTGAACGTGACATTTAAACTAAGAAGTCCGCACTTCCTTCCTGCAGGTTTTCATTTTCTAACCAGCAATATTTGTTGACCCTCACCTTCCAACTCTGCTCTAAAGTGGAGCAGGGGTGACCCAGACTCAGTGGGGTCAGTCAGGCTGAGTAGGTGTGAGCTTGTACAGGTAGGAGGCTGCCTGGGCAGCAGCAGGTAAAGAAGGACCCAGGACCCTTACCTGCCCGGGAGGAGGGGTGGGCATATACTTAAACACCTCTAAATGGCTTTCAGGCATTAAATGAGTATTGAGAGCCTTCGTCCTACACGGCATTACGGCAAGAGTTTCCTCAGGAACCCTAATGGGAGTTTACAGAGGATGATATCTCAAAACAGACAGATAAGCTACTGCCAACCATTCAAAACAAGACCACAGGAAAGCCAAGCCACTCTCGACATCTATTTTTTTTTTCCCGCCAAGTGAGTCAGTTTTGTAAAACAGGACCGTAGGAGCATGATTCTTTCTTCTTCCATAATGGCCCAAGAAAGTAGGTGGATCTGCTTAAGTAAGTGTTAGTAAAGAGTAACACCACCTTGCATGCAGCAGCCCCCGTCTCTAGAGCTGTGAGTGTACATAGTACACATCGTGACAGCAGGTATCGTTGTTCACAGGTGAGCTTGATCCTTAGAAACAGGACCCACTGAACAGATGACCCATGTGAAGAAATTAAGTTAACCTGGGATGTCGCTCAAAGACCTTCCAGCATTTCTCCATCTTGGAAAACTGACATCAGCCTGCAATAGTCACCAATGTGGTGCTGGTATCGGTCCTGGATCAACTGTGGGCTGCATTCTCATCAATACTCTGATGTGCCACCACACGGCTAGGTTTGAAGGCTGTGGGTTCCTGACACCCTCCTCAAAGGAATTCAGTACGTACAGTACCGAGTTCCAGAAACAAAAGTCAATTTATGGTCCTGAGCCTGCCCTCTTATCTCCTCATGGGAGAGATGTGATGATTCAAAAGAGAATGTTGGTAATGCTTGAAAAATCTTCCTCAAATGAATATATATATACTAGTTTGATTTATTTTAAATGGTACCAGATGCTCTTTTCTTTTTTCTGTGTTCCCTTACGCTAATTTTATTTCCTAGATTTTTCTCCCCAAAGTTCTGAAAATAAAAACTTTTTTTTAAGAGCTGGCACCTAGAACCTCTGAGATTCCCACCTGGTTTATGTTTTATATAATCCAGTGGTTTTGTCATAAAAAACTGGCCCCCAAACTTGATCGCAATCAACCCAGATGCTAACGAACATTCTACCTGAGTCACATTGTTACAGTGGGTGACCGGGGTTTCTCCAAACATTATGATTCTCACCAGGAAAGTTTTAGTTCCTTCCCCAAGGCTCAGGTGGTGTTCCTGGTATCGGGCCAGGCCCATTCCTACAGGGTGTGTGTGTCCCTGCCACTGTCAACAGCTTGGGGCGGCTTTTGCCTACATAACTAATCTCTGCATTGGATTCTGCTCGTCTCACTAGAGAGCCTTTCAACAACGGGGTGCTGCAGATGTATTGTTATTATTAGCCCATTTTGGACAATGACTTGGAGTGGAGTTCACAGCGAGCGGCTTGCGTAAGATCACTCCACCTGCAGGTGAGACAGGCACAGCCTGAACTCGATTTTCTGACTCCAAAGCCAGTGCTTTCCACCAGCCTTCCCAGGCCTGAGGCAGACAGATACAATGCCCACGTTTTACTCGCATGCCCTGCCTGCTCCCTAAGCCGGCTGATGTGCCCTAGGTGTTTGGAAGCATAGACTTTGGAAGCAGACTGCCACGTATGGCCGTGTGACCTTGGCAGGTTACTCAGCTCTTCCTATCTCTGTTGCGTCATCTGTAGATGGTAATTCCTCCTTCCTAGAGCTGTTCTGAGCATCAAATGAGTTAATACGTCTAAGTCTCTTAGCTCCCTGCCTGGCCCATAGTAAATGCCATATAAATGGGAGCTCTTCTGAGCTGCCTCATTCATTTAGGGAGTGAAAACTGTAGCCCAAGAGCCTGCGGTCGCCCTACGATCTGGAGGATGGCTGTCTACTCCGCATAGCAGGCGCCCAACTCGATACCAGAATAAAGTAGCAGTGCCAGAAAAAGCCCACGTTAGAACGCATCACAGCCCGTGATGCTTTGATGTTCAAAGTCAAGTGTCACAGCCGCTTCCCCCTGCGGTCAGTTCCCCGCTTCTGACATCAACCTGGAGGCACATGAGCTAAAACAGAACCAACAGAGATGACCCGACTGAAGGAAAGTCTGTTCGGAAAGGCTGTCAGCTTTTGAAAAACAGCAGGTTGCTCCTTTCCCTGATAGGAATCAGTTCTGCTCTAATAGAGGGCCATTTTTACCCCCCAGAATTTGAACTCCATGCACAACTCAATACCTTAAAAAAGGCATTTGTTTTTCTTGGGCCTTTGAGAGGGACTTTAAACCGGACTTTAAACTCGGGCCTTTGAGAGCAGTGAAGCAGTGGAGAGAGTTTTCAGTTTCAGCATGCTACCATGAAACTACATATATATTTTTTTCTTTAAAAACCCACATCTGAGGGTTCCAAACCATGTGCAGCACCTCCTGCTACTCTGCTTTTGGCTCCAAAGCCTAATCGCCATCATGGTCCCAATTCAGGAGCCCTTGCTCCTTGGCCTCCCCATCTCGTTGCCTCTTGAGATTCTGTAGCATAGCCTCCTGGAGCCTTCTTTTCCACGTTTAAATAAACGGGGAATTTCAGGATTTGGAGGGAAAAGCCTGCTGAAGACACTTCAGAGGGACGGAGAGAAAAAAGAGTACCAGATTATAAGAGGACGGGCACCAGGAAAGAGCGACAGCTTGGCATTGCTTCTTGGAAAGACGCCTTCCGAATAGCCAATCCCAAGCAGGGCACTGCTTGTAGGCTTGTGTGCTGAGCACCAAGTCACAGAAATTTACACAAAGGCACGAGGGCCTTTGGGCCGACACTGGTGCCCGGAGGTAGGGCTCTGAGCCTGGGCCTGATGGCTTCGGTACAGGTGGCAAAGACCAAGGTTTCTGGAAGAGGCCTCGGTCCTGCCAGACGAGCCCCGGAGTCGCACGCGCACACACAAAACCGTACTCACCGTGACTTCGGAGGCGGTGGAGGAGGCGAGAATGCCTCGATCCCACTTTTGTCCTTGGGGAACTCAAAGGCAAACGAGGCCGATTTGCTCATCCCGGTCCCGGCTTTGCTCTTCGGCCCAGAGGCGCCGTCTGTGGGGCGGGGTCGGAGCCAGGTGGAGGAGCTGCATGGGCCCATGGGGCCACCGTCCACCCCTCTCCCCCAGCTTTGGCTCAGCAAGTCCTGCTCCACCTCCTCCTCTTCCTCTATCCGGCACTGGCGGCTCCAGGCGCCGGTCTGGTACCGGGGCCGCCTCTGGTCCGAGGCTGACGTGGCAGTGGCGGGCGGGGGGCCCCTGGCAGAGTCGCTGGCAGGGACACCGTTGGCCCGGCAGGAGGAAGCAGCGTCAGCGGGGCCCCTGGATGGAGGCTGGGGCCCAGTGACACCCGAGTTGCCTTCGCTGAGGCTGGGCTGGGGGGAGGCCGATGGGGACACCGGGGACCCTGCGGGGCTACTCTTGGACAGTTTGGGAGGGATGGCAGGCCTCCCCTTGGGCGTGCTCTCACTGGCACCGTGATGGCGGCTCTCCCTCGAGCTGAGCCCCTGCCCAGCCGAAGGCTCCCCTTCGCCTGCCTCAGGGGCCTGGCTCAGGGGCCCGCGAGGCCACTGCACCCCCACCGAGGAGTCAGGGCTGCTCAGGTAGATTGTCCAGTGGTCTTCTTCTGGGTGGGCCGCCATGACTGTGATGGTGGCCGCCACCTGGGGGGCCACCTCTGGGCCTTCCCTGTCCTGGCCCCAGCCAGACGTTGTTTTCTGAGCCCAGGTGTTAGCCATCCTCACCTGGCCCTGGCCCTGGGCAGCTGCCGCCTGTTCTGCCTTGGCCTGTGGCCTGGAAGGCACTGGAACAGCCTTCTTCCTCTTGGTGCTCTCAGCATAGATGGGTTCAGGCTGTGCAGTCTCCCCGGGGTGGGATGGGGCCTGGGGCTCCCCAGTCAGCCCCAGGCACCTGCTGGAGGCCACCCCGTGGCAGCCAGAGTCCTGCTGCTTCCCCGGCCCAGGTGCCTTCATGAGGGAGCAGGAATCACTCTCGTGCTGGGGGACCAAGGGGCTGCTGGCGCGGCTACTGGCACTCCCGCAGGAGAGGCCATCCGAGGAGCTGGCAGCCTCCGAGGTGAGGGACTGCTTCTTGGGGCCCAGGCGGGGTGGGTTCTCTGTCGGGCCCTGGCTGCGGCACTCCCTGGGGAAGCTCAAAGCCCGCCTCTCCTCCTCGGTTGGCTTCGAGCACATCCCCTGCTCCCAGCAGGCCGGCGAGCAGTCCCTGCAGCCCTGCCTGCGCCCGGAGTCCTCAGCCTGTGAGGCGTCCTGACCACCTGGGCTCCCAGGGCAGCAGTCCAGGATGGAGCAGTATTCTCCCCCTTCGCTGTCCCCTGAGGGCGAGCACCTTTGATCGCTGTCATCCTCCGAGGGCAGGGATTCCCGCAGGGGCTGTGCAGAGGGGTAGGGCCTGGGGCCCTTGTGGCAGCCAGAGGTCATCTCAGCAAAGGCAGCCAGTTTCTGGCGGAAGCTCTCCTGAGGGGAGGTCAGCTCTTGGTAGGGAATCGTGGGTTTATCTTCTCGTCCAAGCTTCTCATCGGGGAGGCTCACTGGGTGGAAGGCGACACTCCGTTCCCCCCGGGGCTCTAGGCTGTGCAGGCCGACCATGGCATAGGCAGGGGGGCAGCGAGGGTGCCCCCCGTCTGCCGGGGCCAAGGGCCCAGCAGGCTTCTGGACGCCTCGGAAGCTGCCCAGGTAAACTACCGGCACATCTTCCTGCTTCGGGAGGGGGAGCTTGCCGGGGGCTCGTCTCCAGATGACCTACACAGCCCCAAGGTTAAAAGACTTACATTAGACCTTGTCAGAGAAAAAAGGAAGAGAGAGAAAGTGAGAGGGCAGGGCCATGACACTGTAAACTGTCTTCCGAGCCACCATGAAGCAGGCGGGCAGCGTGCCTACCCTCTAACCTCCCCACAGCCTTCTTGTCATCACTGGGGGCCCGTGGAGCCACTGGGCTTCCCGTAACCTGCACTCCTCACCCCCGTCTGTAATTCTTTTGGCTTAGGTCTGTGAGGTAGGGGGGGAAAAACGCCAAAGAATAACGTTTTGCCTTCTCCCTCGAAACTGCTGGACGAGATAAGTTCTCCCAAGGGCTTCAAAATAGAGTTTGGGGTTTTGTTTAATTTTTGCTTTGTGTTCATTAGTGTTTTGATAACATTGTCACAGCACAAAGAAAACAAAGCCATAAAGCTTTTAAAAACACTTTGGGGGGCTTCCCTAGTGGCGCAGTGGTTGAGAGTCCGCCTGCCGATGCAGGGGACACGGGTTCGTGCCCCGGTCTGGGAAGATCCCACATGCCACGGAGCGGCTGGGCCCATGAGCCATGGCTGCAGAGCCTGTGCGGCTAGAGCCTGTGCTCCACTACGGGAGAGGCCACAACTGTGAGAGGCCCACGTACAGCAAAACCCCCCCCTCCAAAAAAAAACAAAAAAAACCCAAAAGACACTTTGGGTGGGTGGTGGTGGGGTCGGAGGGCAGCAGGGTGAGGGCCGCTCTCCGAGCTGGGTCTCAGCTCCCTTGCTTCGCTCTGAGCTGTGCTCTTTCTCCCAGTTACAGGCAGTGACCTCAGCCGAGGCTGCATAAGTGGCTGGACTAGTCGAGCTAGAGACAGCGATGTGGGGTGGTCATTCCCATCACTGAAATCACTGTCCCCTCCTCCTTCCCCTCTAGTCTCCCCTATCCCCAGTTTTAAAGCAGTCTCAAGGCAGGGTCAGCCTCTGGCTCCTTTCCAAGATGATTCAGAACAGAAAGAGTCCCTGGTTTACATCTGTGAAGGTCAAAGGTATCGAGAAAGGCCTGGGGAATGGTTGTAACCAGCTTCTGCAAAATGGGGCGGCTTTGAAGGGGACAGGAAGCTGAATGCAGCCCCAGGAGATGGCTCACCTTAGTCAAGCCTCCCTTGATTTACAACTGACCTCTGATCTCACAGACGCTCACACACCCTTCCTGACCCACTCACTATGATATTTTAAGGAAAACTAGTTAAGTTCTTAGAATATGCCCTAGAAATGCAGATTCCCAGAAGACATGTCTAGAGGCAGCAGGCTCCATGTGCCCTTTAAATAATCACACCTTGGTCAGGGTCACCTGGGGGATGAGCGGAATGGTCTAATCTCTAAGGATGTAATTGTCTTTAGTAATCCTAGATCAGAGCTGGAAAAACCCAAGCTCCCAAATTGGAAATATGAACACTGTCTGGGAGTTGGATGACATTATGGAATTACTGCTGACATTTTTAAGTGTGATAATGATATTTTTGTATAAAGACTTTATGTTTTAAAGACGTACGGACATGATGCAGTATGTGGGGTTTGCTTTAAAACCCCAGGTGGGGAAGGGAGGGTCGGGGCAGGGGTAGAGATGGAACAAGATTGGTCATGAGTTGATGATTGTTCAACCTCACGCGGCAGGGTGGTGGATGCATGGGATTCGTTAAGCAATTCTTGCTACTTTTGTATATATTTAAAATGATCCATTAAATAAAAAAATTTTTTTTAACTTTTTAGAAAAAGCTTCATTCTGGTGTGCCCTGATACAGTCTTCAAATGAACTTGGGGGGACTGCATTGATGGTTCTCAGCCTAAAGGGACAGAGAGAAAGGAGGGCAGAGAGAAAAGAGAGGGCGGTAGTTGGGAAGGAGCAGTTTTGGGGTGAGCCAACAGGAAGCCACCCTGCAGGAGTCCTGCTGGGACAGCCCTCCTTGGCCGCCCGCCAGTCACCGGTGTTACAACAGGAGCAGCCTCGTAAAAATACCACAAAAATACCACGGGGCTGAGTCAGCCTCACCTGCGCAACGTCGGCACTCACGCCAGCCTCTGTCCACCCATCGGAGGCGTCGGAGCTCATCATGGTGGGCTTCACGGCAATGGTGGGCTTGGAGTAGGGCGAGCTGCTCAGGCCTTCATCTTCCGGGCGGCCGCTCTCGGGCCTGGGGGGCAGGCGAGGCGGAGGGGGCAGGCTGCCAGCTCGGGGCTGGGGGCGGCCAGGTGCCGGCTGGTGGTCGGTGCGCAGGCAGAAGCAGTTTTTGCAGGACCCGGGCTTCCAGATGTGCTCCACAAAGTCGCTGCACGCAGACATTTTCGGGCTCTCGGGGTTCACTGGGATGGTCTGGTGCATCTTGAGCAGCAGGCGGGGCGCTGGTTCATCTTGCGCCTGGCTCCCTGCCGTGGTCTCAGGGGAGGCGGATGGGGCTCACAGGGTGGCTTCCTGGAAAGGCAGAACACTTGCCTCATCAGAGATCTCCCCTGCCAGAGGACGGGGGCATGATCAATTCGGGTCTGACGATGTGACTGGGGAGCAGAGCGGGGAGCAGGGGAAAAGGAGGAGAAAGAGGTAAAGATGAATATTCTATTTATTCTGAGACCCTCACCCATTTGTCATGAGGCTCTTAATCCCTTTCTAGTGGTGTGGCCTTAGAAAAGCCCTAAAAGCTAAACACAGCTCTGTTGCATGAGTAGAGAGCGTAAAAGACACTTCAGTCCCCTAAACTCCTGAGTGCTTGGAGGTTTGGGGCAGTTAACGGGGAGAAACCGCACAGGGCTGGCGATGAGAAGCTTGTGGCTGACCCATGCCTCCCCTGCTGCTAGGGGTCTCGAGCCTGGGACTCTGCCCCAGAGAAACAAGAACTACCAAGTAGGACAGCAGATAAAAATCGTGGCTTCTGGAAGACAAGCCACAATTTTTAACCAAGAACGATGTGTGTGGGGAGGCAGGCCTGGGCTCTGAAATCAGCACTGTAACCCATACTTGTGAGGATATGGAGACAGAAGTGGTGAGCAAGGGGGGAGGTGGGGTGCCGGCTGCCCCCCAGGGACCTTTGTCGGGAGGTCTGGCATCTTGGGAATTCGCCCTCCCCGGCCCCCCTTTCTTAGTATGCCTCATTCAATCCAGGGCTCAGTGAGATCAATACAGCCAGAGCTGCAGGGCCAGGGGGAAACCGAAAGAGAGATTCATGGTCACAACAGCCCTGTGGTCTAGGGCTGGTTAGGCTACAACAGAAGGAAGAGATGATCACAGTTATTTTCCCTACGAGGCCCCTGAAGGGGAGGCAGTGAGCTTGCTGAAAGAGTTTGTTGCCTCTGACAGTAAAAACTGAAGGCTGAGAGTTTGCACCATAGAATTCACTCAGTAAATTCACCATTGAGGGGGAACTCGAAGGATTGCAGATTTTAACTAGTTAACCTGAATAACATCCATCAGGTAGCTGTCATCCCCATTTTACAGATGGGAAAAGAACGGCAGCGACATCAACTAAGACTTGGCCACAGACACAGAGAGTTCGGGGGTTCTAGAAAAAGAAGCCAATTTTGCTGGCAGCTCCTCATTATCACCTCACTCATCACCTCATTCTTTATACTGAGTTGCTGCCATTATCTGTTTGCTGCTTTTGCTCTTCTTTCCTCATTTAAATGAACTAACTTCCTCAAAAGGAGAGCGTTCAGGAGAAAATCGTCCTGAAGAATCTACAGTGAACATACTCTCATTAAACAGGGAGGGTTTGGCCCTGGGATCTGCTTTCCACTTTCCTCCCGTGAGACCTGGCTCTGAGGTTGATGCTGTCCATACCGTCAACAGGACTAACCAGGTGGAATGAGCCAGGAGCCCCAAAGATCATTCCAGAATCTCTGTGGGAAGAGCTCTCTTTCTGGTCTCCCACACTCACAGAGAGGGGTGCCTATTCAACAAGAGCTGAAGCTATATTGGCCTCTTTTCCCTCCAAAGTTAACCAGGAAGCCCACCGCATCATCTTTAAGCTAAATGAACTCTCTGAAATAAAAGACAAGTATTTGTCTTTTAGTTTGTGACCGTTGTTAGGATTCACGCATCAAGATGACTGCAAGTTGGGTTCTCCTCCTCCTGCTACACCCAAGTTGCAGGTTCATTCCCTGCCAAGTTCCCAGAAGAGGTCACTAAGCTTCAACGGGCAGAGGAGAGCAAGGGTTTTTCTTTCTCCAACAATCCCAGGCCACGGAGAGCTCTAGGCTCTGCTGCTAGATTGTGGAAAGAGGAAAAAGTGGAGGAGGTGCTCTGGTGTTCAGTAAGGCAAATCTCCATACCCCTGCCCCGAGGCGAGGAGAAAGTCCTTTCCTGGGGTTCCTGGCCCCCCTCTTCTACTGCAGGCAGAGGCTCCCACGCCCCAGGTGGGATGGAAGGCGAGAGCTTGGGAATTGGTTCTGTGTGGGCTCAGCTCCTTCCTGCAGCTCCTCACAGGGCTGGGCTATCTGAGGACTGGGGGCGGGGGGTGGGGGGCATCCTACAGATTAGCAAAGCAGCCGCTTGGGGTTAGCCACGCCTCATCTCCTGCTCAACAGGCAACTGACCCACGTTTGTCATGGTTACTTGGTGCCGGAGGTTCCCCTCCTGTGCCACAGATGGCCCACTCCAGCCCTGGGACTTTTGGTAGGCTCTGGATTACCAACGTTCTGGAAGCTTCCAGAACCCCTCCCCAGTTCATGAGCACTCTCCTTGCTCCCATCCTCAGCTCTGAAATTCTCTGACGGTGAGTACAACTTCTACCACAGACTGGAGAGGTTTTTCAGGAAAAAAGAATGAAGATGAGAACAGAATAAAGCCCTGAGCTCCTCTCCATCGCTGACTCATTACACATCCTGTTAAAACTGGTTTCTCAGTCACAGCAAACAGAATCTATCACTACATCAAGCCAGAAAGGATTCTCTCTGTCTAGAGAGGTTCTGTGCTTGGAATTATATCCGATTTGTTTTAAGTAAAAGACGGTGGAAAACTCAAGTGGCACTCACAAAGCAGGAGCCCTGCCTGCCTGCCAGTGCCAGCTCTCCACAGCCTGGGAATGGCACCTTTCCAGCCCACATTCCTTGCCTCCGAGGGGAGGTAGCCCCCAGAATTATGCAAATTCCTCCATTTCAGTGGGAGGCAGCGGTGTAAGATTAGAAAAAGATCTCAGCATTCTTTCTGATCCAAGTCATGATAAAATATCTTTGCCTCTGCAAACTTCTGCACCAGATTTGTGGCTAAAGTGTGCAAGATCGAAGCTGTCAGACACACACCCACCCCACTGGAAAAAGAATCCGAAGAATGGTGACCAGATCCATAAAATGAAATCTCTGGGCTCCAAGTGCCCCTCATACTTGCATGGAAAGTTGCTCACACCTTACCCTGAAGTGACAGAACTCCAGAAAATACTCATCTAAAAAAATTATCTATATTACAGTTAGATGAATGCAACACCGGAAGAGAGAACTATTTATGAAAGTGTTTGTCTGGATTTCAACACTCCATTGACAGAGGTTGCCCCGGCAGAAAGGAGAAAGTGACAGCCTTACCTCCCCTCTCCCCCCCGCACACACAGAGGGTAAACCATGATATTCGCTCAACTTTTAATTTTCTTTTTTCCTTCTCCAGGGCAATGTAATCTAATCTCAGCAGTAGGAATGTGGTTTCTGTGGGTTAGACCCATTAGTCTAAACCAGTAAGGAAGATACCCGCGTTCCACAAGACCCCATGATAGCGAAATAACCGCACAGTTTCCCAGTGCTTCCTGTCAAATTTCCGGCTCAAAAAGGGAAGGGGTTGTTAAGGACAGTTCAGGCCAATGGTCCATAGGGCCTTCCCAACCTGACTCAGGGCTGGACGCCTTGCAAAACTCCTCCCTCCTAGACCTTTGGGCTTTGCTATCGGCTCTGCAAAGCCATGTGCTTGCTGGCTGAGCTTCACCTGAGAGAAACATACAGAGCCGGCCCTGCCTCCATTCTCAGTGGAGAGGTTCTGTTTTCTAAGAGAGAGAGAGAGAGAGAGAGAGAGAGAGAGAGAGAGAGAGAGAGAGAGAGAGAGAGAGTGAGAGTGTGTGTGTGTGTGTGTGTGTGTGTGTGTGTGTGTGTGTGGCTGGGGAAGCGGCAGCACAAGCAAAGGTTAACAACGTGCCCACAGTAGCCTTTCAGAGGGCTCTGCCACGGCTCAAGAAAAAGGCATCGTCTCGTCCCCCTTGGAGACCCCCAGGCTGGCATCCAACTCGGGGCTGCCTAAGAGGCAACTACTAACTTGGGGCCCCAAAGCATCACCCCCGGGGTCCTGGTCCGAGGCGCGCGGGCGGTCTCTCCCTCTCTGCTCCTTTGACAATCCTGCGGCCGCGGAAAGGCAGTCTCCACAATAGCAATCCCCAAAGCGCTCCGGTCTCCTGCCCCAAACCCAGCAGCCAGACCAGCGAGACCAGCAGAACAGTCGGTTCCCTTGCCGGAACTCGGAGGAAAGTTTCCCCGTTCGAAAGAGCGCGATTCTCGAATGAATCGAAAACACCCCTCCGGCTCCCCGGTCCTCCGGGATCGGCGCCTCCACCTCGGGCGCAACCCGGGGCGCACGCGGTCCGGACGCTCCACCCTCCCCCAGCGGCCGCCTGTCACTCCGGGGGACGCCGACTGGGGTCGCCCGCTCGGTAACCGCCGCGCTCCCCCGGAGCTTCCCTCTGCGCCCACGTTTGCCAAACAAAAAGAGGCAGGCTTTGGAGAAGGCGCCGCGGGCTCACCTCGGGGCCGCGCTCCCCCGGCCTCGCCGCTGGTCTCCGAGCCGCCAGCCGCCCCGCCGAGCGCCTCGGAGCATTGTTTGCAGAGTGTGTGCGCGCGGTCCGTGCCCGGCCGCGGGCGGTGTCGTCTGCCTGGGCCCGGCGGCCGGGTGGCAGCTGCGAGCGCGGCTCCGCCCCCTCCGCCTGCGGTGGCGCCGCCCGCCCAGCCTCAGCCGCACCTCCGGAGTCCCTGCCGCCGCCCCGCGCCCCCCGCCGGCGGGCGCGCTCCCTGGCCCCTGATTCCTCCCGGAGATCCACGCCCCGCCCCTCCCTCACGCTCCCGACGGAGGCTCCGCCCCCAGCCCGAGACTTGGAGGAGTCCGACCCCCGAGCGAGCGCCCTTTTCCACCCCTCTCCAAGGAGGGCCCGAGGGGTTCTGCAGGGGCGAGTTTCGGTTGTCTAAAGCCTTCCTTTTCCCATGATGTGCGCATAGGTATGTAGTTGTCTTGCGTCCCTTCATCCTGCCTGCTCTGAGAGACCCTGAGAGGACCAGAGAGGCGTGGAGTGTACAGCCCCAGAGCTGGAGGGGCGGGCGGGTGGGGAAGGAAAGCGAGGGGTCCGGAAGGGAATGATGAGGTCAGGACCGAGACGCGTTCCGAAAGCTGCGTGGGCGCCGAGATTGTCATGACTTTTGCAGGTAGGAGGAGGCTGACGCACGACCCAGCCGGACTGGGAGTCCTGACAGCGGATTCTGGGTCCTGCTCAGTCCCTCGACTGAGGCCTCAGGCAAATGGCTTAACCCCCTTGAACTTTAGTTTTCTGAAAAAGGAATACAACGGTTAGAGTGGAAAGAGCTGGTCTTCCTCCACACTGGGAAAGTGAGGGCTTTCGCAGGCCGGTATTACACCTGTGTTTACACCGTTTCCAGTAAGTGACTCATTCACTGAGATAGAATGAGTTCGAGATAGTCCTCCGGCTAAAAATCTTTTAACCGAGAGTATGACAGCCTACGACCCAGTCAGTGCCCTCCCTTTCTCCTGCTGCCTGCAACAAGCTTGCACCTTGACCTGGGTGTTTCCTCAAGGAGCTCGCACCAAGGTCACCACCTGGCGCTGGCCTGGTTGGGGGGAATTCGCGAAGACCCCAGAAAAACACTTGTGGCTTTCTCTCTGCTCCTTCCTCCTTCGCAGAGAGGCAGTGTATAGTAACTCCAGCGGGAGTCCTCCGCCAGGCAGCCCACCACGATGCGCCTGTGAGTCTCCACCCAGCTCAGAGCAGGAAAGCTGGTTCTCCTTGAGATTCCTGCGTTCTCTTAGCGATCCGCAGGTGACGGAGCAGGAATGGGGGGTGGGATGAGGGTGGGGAGAAGACATGTATTTGAGGTTTGGTTTCTGTGTGAGAAAAAGAGAAAGTTAGAAAGGATATTTAAAAAAATACTTCCTGTGCTCCAATGTCACTGATTTCTCCTGAGTATGAGTAGAACTGGGGAGAAGGTTTAGAGGGAGGAAAGTACGTTAAATACCTACCCTGTGCCAAACAACCCCATGCGAGGGACATCATCCCCATTTCACAGAGAAGAAGACCAGGGCGCAGGGGGTCACGTCATTTGCCAGGGCCCATCAGCTGAAAAGTCGTGGTCCTGGGGTTGGAACCAAGAGCTGTCTGACTCCTCTGATGGGCAGTTCCACTCTGCCACTCTGCCCTCCGCTAGTACTGGTTGTCCAGCTCTATTTTTCTTTCTTCTCGAAGTGAAGGGAAACCATTTGAACAAACATGGAAGGAAAACTCCGTTTAGGCTCCATCATCATCCAACAAAACTGAAGGGTCAATCCCACTCATTTACAGAGAGACCAGGAGGGGAAGGTGTTGATAAGCAGGTAGGGACAAAGTGGTTGTCGCTGGAGAAATCCAAAAATGACATCAGGAGGTGCATGCAATTCAGTTACAACCGAAGAGGGCAAACCCGGGTGTTTGACAAGTTCCTAGTTCCCATGATTCAGGTGGGATATCTCCGTTCTTCCTCTGTAAAGCCTGGTGGGGACACCCACCCCGCGGAATGGAGCATACAGGAGGCACTCGCGTTCCCACATTGTTCCTTCTCTTTACTTAATTTGTCTTTAATATATTAACAGGCTAAAGAACGTAATTATAAGAAGCAAAGGCTATAGTATAAGATTGGCGGTTCTGTGGCATGGTTCAGCAATTGAATGGTTAATTCAGTCTTGCAAAATAAACTGTTTTCAAGCGTTTTGCTGCGCTCACACGAAGTAAATGCATTATACTGTAGTTGCTGACATATAAAGTGCATCTTTTAATGCAAGCGACATGGCCTTAAAACTGGCTTCATCTTGCCTAATGAAAAGAATAAAAAAATACGTCAAAAGAGTTGCTTAGATCCACACAAAATACCCATTATCTTATGCAGTGCTCCACCAGTGACTGTTAAGTATGTTATCTCCTCAGTGAAGCTACAGTAAGCTCATGCATTTTAATAAAAAATTCTTGCTTGAACTTCCAAAATTCACCCTGCAATGCAGTGCAATTAGTGTATACACAGCATTCTGCGTCTACCCGCTTATCAGTTCATTTTCACGACATTTTTAACTGCAGGGCTTGGCTTCCCAGATACAGATCAGACCTCGAAGAAGAGTGATTCCCTTCAGGGTTTTAGTCCTGGAGCACCATTCTGTACAAGAGAGCAGTTAAATTTGGGGAAATTAAGACAAAGTCTGGGGCAGGTGGTGCTTTGAGGTAAATAAGGGTAAAGTAATTTGGAATTAGAAAGGCAAAAAGGTAGGATTAAATTATACAGAGAAAATAATGCTAGCTGGGGTACTTGAGGAGTTAGCATGAAGATTGGACCAAAATAATCCAAGCCTGTATCTCCCTAGCTGGAGAAGAGACCTCAAATGATAGAGAGGTGTTCAATTTTAGTCAACAAACATTTCTCGAGTGCCTTCTCCTTATGAAGCACAGGATGAGGGAATATAGGGGGAAAAAGAAAGATGAAAAAAAGACAGAATAAAAGCTCTATGAGAGGAAGATAAGCTAGGAGCAGTGAGGATTCAAAGGAGGAAAAGATAAAACCGCAAGAAGTGGTTTCAGGGAGGAAGGGGCTTTGTAGGATGAGAAGGATTATAATTTGTGGACAGTGGGGACTTTCCAGACGGAGAGAGTGGTATCCGCAAAGGAATGGACGTGGGCGAGGCAGAAGACTTTTTGAGAGATTTCTTATCCAGTCTGGCTGGAGCATGATTATTGGAGACAAGCCTGGAAATGGCGTGGGGCACTGGGCAGGAAAGGCTTGCTTTCTAAGTGAGCCAACGGGAGAGGATTGACATTTCTCATCAGCTGGACGATGCTCTCCAAGTTAGCTTTTCATTTGCTCTGTCTGGATCGTATATCTCAGGTGGATTAGGAAGTGGGAGAAGAAATTGGAGACAAGGAGACTGGCTTAGAGTTTCTAACCCTGGTCCAGATGGGAGGTCAGGGCTTGATAAGGGACATAAGCAGGGGCAATGGAAAGGATGGATGTTGGAGGGAGGGCTTTGAAAGGCATCAAGAGGGAGATGTGGGAACTGGATGCTTCCTGATCACTGTGAGCAGTGAGATCTTAACTACTCATGGCTTACAGGATGGGGTGCTTCCTCTGTGTCAGGCCCTGTGTGCTACATGCTCTATGTGCTTTCACTTAAACTGCACAGGGACTCTGAGGTCAGTGCTGTTGCTGAGGGAGAGGAGGGAATCAAAGATAACCAACAGAACTTTCGCTTCAAGAGACTGGTAGAAAGATGATGTCATTAGTACAAATAAGGAAGTCAGAGGATTTCGCTTGTGGTCTCTGGAGTCTGAAGTGTATGGAGCCATCTGGTGAATGAAGTTCTCCTGCCAGAGTGGTGTCTGGAGCCAGAGGAAAAATGAAAGAGCTTGGAGGGGTGGGTGAGGAAGGAGCAAAGATGAGGCGAAGAGAGGCCTGGTGATCTAGAAGGCCATGCATGAAACAGAGGCGCTCTCTTCCAGACCTTGTGTAATCCGGAGCAGTGTGAAGAGAGGTCTCTTGGAGAGGATGGAGGAAGCATTGTCAAGGGAATTCCAGGTTTCTGCTAATTGAATGAGGTGGGGTGTGTTCAAGACCAGCTTAAACTCTTAGTTACTTTGCTTATATCAGCAGGTGTTTCCAGCAGACCCCATGGAAGAAGTAGATCAAATGGGAGCACAGATGGGATGGGAAAGGCCGGCTTGACAGGGATGCAAGTCGGGAAAAGGGCGGATTTAGCAAGGGGAGGAGGGTGACGGCAGGTGAGAGAGGATGAAACTCCTGGAAGCCATGGGTGTGTGCCGGGCTGCCTTGGTGGCATCTGGAGTCCCAGAGCCATCATGGAGGGGATTGCCAGGGTAAGGAGAGAAGGAAAAAGGTCTTCTGAAAGTTTGCTG
Organism: Delphinus delphis; assembly: GCF_949987515.2. Lineage (NCBI taxonomy): Eukaryota > Metazoa > Chordata > Mammalia > Artiodactyla > Delphinidae > Delphinus > Delphinus delphis. The sequence continues at coordinate 14,315,229 of NC_082703.1, read as the reverse complement.
TGAGGAGCCCTTCTGGGTTCCCTCTGTCCTGCGAGAAGATGGTATTCTCAGCCAGCCAGTAAAGGTTCCTAGGCGTACGCGGCCCCACTCCTCTTTCTTTTTCCTTCCAAGTGATCATCAGCTCTTTAAGTTGCCAACCCTCAATTCTCTCTTCCTTCTCGAAGGTGTGGAAACTCAATCTGATCAGTTAATCCTGGTCCTGTGGTTATGGCATCACATCCTTGTGTCCCAACTTTGTTTTTTTTAAACCATTCCCAACATCCCGTTCTTCCCTGTCTTCAGTCCCAGGCAGTGCTACCCAGGATAAGCCATGTTAAATAATTTACATTATTTTATCCCAAGCACTGAATAGATTCCCCCCTCCAAACTGAAAGCTATTATTTAAATAACTGCAGATGTCAGAATCTCAACCCACATGGGACTGAAAGCCTAGGGTTCAGGATTGTTACGACGTTTCTTTGTGCCCAAGCGCCGTAGAACTCAGATGTCAGGTGTTGAAGAAGGAAAACACTTTTCTCCCCTTTTATAATATAATTACAGTGAGATGTGTATTCAGTGACAGATACCTTATTGCAAACCTCATTTTTTTCCAAAATGTTACTGTTATGGATTGACTTGTGTTCCCCTACCACCCCTCCCCCCAAAAAGATATATTGAAGTCTTAACCCCCAGTATCCCCAATAAGGTCAGATGTGACCTTATTTGGAAGTAGGGTCTTTACAGATGTAACCAAGTCTAAATAAGGTCATTAGGGTGGGTCCTAACCCAGTATGACTGGTGTCCTTATAAAAGGGGGAAATTTTGACCCAGAGACAGACACACAGAGGGAGGACAGTGTAAAGACACAACGAGAGAAAGGCCATGTGGGTAAAGTGATGCATTTACTAGCCAAGGAAGGCCGAGGATTGCCAATGCGCCCCAGGAGCTGAAAGACACAAGGAAGGATTCTTCCCTGAAGCTATCAAAGAGAGCTTGGCCCCTGTGACACCTTGATTTGGGACCTCTAGCCTCCAGCACTGTGAGACAATAAATTGCTGTTGTTTTGAGCCACCCAGTTTTTGGTATGGCCAGCCCTCTGTTTCTAAGGCTTCAGATCCACAGCTGGTTGACTCCAAGGATATGAAACCCAAGGATACAGGAGGCTGACTGTATTCCTTGAACTACCTCATTTTATATAAGGGACTGGAGCATCTGTGGATTTGGGTATGCGGGGCACTCCTGGAACCAATCCCCCACGGATACCTAGGGACGACTGTACTTTGTTAGAGCAGCCCTAGGAAACTAATATAGTTCCTAAAATAAAAATGTTCCAATGAGTGATATACACTACAGCTTCTAGACAGATGATCGATAGTTTTCAAAAATCACGAACATGACCTACAGAGGCATGTTAATTAATGCCCACCATGAATGTAATGCCAGACAGTTCACTAGAATAAGAAAGTCAGAGTGTCCCTTCATTCAACCTGCCCGAGGAAGAAAAAGGTCATTCTTTCATCTGTAGCTCCCTCTTTCTCCAGTTTTAAGGTCCATGGTTAGGGGAAAGTCCCAGTTCCTTAATTGAGTTTGTATTTGCATGGTTGAGAAACTCTTTACCTCCACACCCAGGCAGTGTGCATTAAGTATCTCGAAGCCCATCAAGGGATTGTTCTGGGTCCACAGACACATCCAGAGATGCCCTTAATGGACCTTAGAAGTCATCTTGGCCTAATCCTTCACTGACAAATGGGGGCCCTGAGGCCCTAGATGACCAATGTGACTTGCCCAAGGTCTCATAGAACATTTCATAATACTTCTTCTGAGCTTTCAAGGTTGTTTGATTTTAATGTGAACTCAGCTGTGAGTTAAGGATGTGAAAATGAGAACTATTTGAAGAATTAATTCATCACGCCCACTGCTTGGCTTTCTGACTGAGCTGGGGTCAGAGTTGAAAAGCAGCAGAACATTTTACACTGGGAAGGTCACAAAGGAAAAACAAACCCATTTGAAAGATGTGTTTACTTACCCTCAAGCAGACCTCCTGATGGCGCAGCCACATTGGAAGACAGTCTGACAGTTTCTTAAAAAGTTAACTGTAAACTTGTCGTATGGCCCAGTAATTCCACCCTCAGATATCTACCCAAGAGAAATGAAAATATGTCCACACAACAACTTGCATACCAATGTTCATACAACATTATTCATAATAGTTAAACAGGGAAACAACCCAGATGTCCATCAACTGGTCAATGGATAAGCAATATGTGATATATCTGTATAATGTAATACTATTCAGTAATAAAAAAGAATGAAATAGTGATACATGTGGCAACACAGATGGACCTCAGAAACATGCTAAGTACCAAGTGAAAGAAGCCAGACTCAAAAGACAACTTAATGTACGATTCCATTTCTGTGAAATATCCAGGGGCTTCCTTGGTCGCACAGTGGTTAAGCATCCACCTGCCAATGCAGGGGACACGGGTTTGAGCCCTAGTCTGGGAAGATCCCACGTGCCGCGGAGCAGCTAAGCCCGTGCGCTGCAACTACTGAGCCTGCGCTGTAGAGCCTGCGAGACACAACTACTGAGCCCACGTGTCACAGCTACTGAAGCCTGCATGCCTAGAGCCCATGCTCCGCAACAAGAGAAGCCACTGCAATGAGAAGCCTGCACACCGCAACGAGGAGTGGCCCCTGCTCGCCGCAACTAGAGAAAGCCTGTGTGCAGCAACAAAGACCCAATGCAGCCTAAAAGAAAAAAAAGAAAAAAAAAAAGAAATATCCAAAAAAGGCAACTTTTCAGAGACAGAAAGTAGATCAGTTGTTGCCTAGGGCTGGAGGTGGGAAAGGGGTTGGAGAGTGAGGATGAACTGTAAATGGCCATGGGGGGGATCTTATTGAGATGATGAAAATGTTCTAAAACCAGATTGTGATGATGATTGAACAACTTGACCAGTTTACTAAAAATTATTGAGTAGCACGCTAAAAATTGTTGCACTTTATCGTATATAAATTATACCTCAATAAAGTTGTTTATAAAAAGAGAAAGATGGAATAGTATTCAGCCTTGAAGGAAATTTTGACACATGCTACAACACAGATAAACCTCGAGGGCATTAGGCCAAATGAAGTCAGCCAAGAGGACAATTGCTGTTTGATTTCACCTAAGTACCTAGAGTAGTCAAAGTCATGGGGACAGAAAGGAGAATGGTGGTTGCCAGGGCTTTTGGGAGGGGGGAGTGGGGAATTATTGTTTAATGGATACAGTTTCAGTTTGGGAAGATGAAGTTCTGGAGGTGGATGGTGGTGATGGCTGTACAACAATGTGAATGTCCTTAATGCCATGGCATCGCACACTTAAAAAAAGTTATAACGGTAAATTTTATGTTACATATATTTTATCACAATTAGAGAGAGAGATCACCCGTGTCTCTGTGAGAGAACTGCCTGAGTGTGAAAGATGAAGCAGGTCTGAGAAATCTCACGTATCTTTAGGTCAGTGAACCTTAGTCATTCAGAAGGCCATCGGGTTTAAACTCCTGTAGCAGATAGATGGATCCATGATTCTCTAACATCACAGAAACTCCAGGCTGATTGCTGCCTGATAAATCAGGTCAGGGTTGAGAAAACATCACATGCTTTACTGTGGTTGAACAGTTGCTTCCCCCTCGTCTTTCCCAAGGCAGCTTCGGTTTCGGTTTTACTAGGTCAGTAGGCTTCCCGAGTGTCCTGACCTCTGTGTTGTTGTTGACTTTGACAGGAAACCTTCTGTGTAACCTTACCTCTGAGACCCAGTTATCAGTTGCCCAAACCCAGCCATAAGGATGTCATTCCATGGACCATATCTTAGAGGGTTTCACTTACAAAGGTAAGCCGGTGCTCTAAATCAAGTTTTCCTGAGGATTTTTTCAGTGGTAGAATAAAAGGTTTCTATTTATCTAAAAAGAACATGTCATTTGCCATCTGTTGTAAAGTTGTCTAAACCTCTTGAAAAACTGTTTCCTTTGGTTAGTCACCCTTGAAGTGAGGTGGCCTTTTCTCTTTCCCTTCTTCTTTTTTTTTTTCCTTAGCTTCTCTTTTTTTAAATTTTTTTTTTTTTGCGGTACGTGGGCCTCTCACTGTTGTGGGCTCTCCCGCTGCGGAGCACAGGCTCCAGACACACAGGCTCAGCGGCCATGGCTCACGGGCCCTGCCGCTCCGGGGCATGTGGGATCTTCCTGGACCGGGGCACGAACCCGTGTCCCCTGCATTGGCAGGCGGACTCTCAACCACTGCGCCACCAGGGGAAGCCCTTCTTAGCTTTTCATAGAAAATATACCACAAAAGGATCTCAAGACAATTTTTGGACACAGAGCATTTTACCAATAAACAGCCTTGGCCCTTTGCAGGAGTAAAATCCCATTTTAATACAGCACAAGGGACGCTGGAGAGAGGTCTTATTTCTCTCTGCGGTACACCACATGGTGAAACCAAAAAAAAGACTTTAACTTGCTTCCTCCTTTCAGGTTTCTGAGTGCGTGCACTCAGTCCAGAGACGTATGTTGCTTGGTTTCTGCATGGGGTGGGGTGGGGTGGGGTGACATGGGGGAGCAAATAAACCTCCCCTGTAGGACCTGCAGGTACCCTGTAGCCTCAGGTCCACAGTACATAATTGACACAGAGTATCTATCTATGCCAACCCCTGCACCTTCTACAAACACTGACTCTTATTAGTAAATTACCTCTTCCCAAGTCATAATGTCACAGAATTAGCATTCTCATTTTGCATCTCTGTCAAGTAGTAGGGGGAGGACTTGCCTAGGCAGACCAGTTAATAATCAAGTGTAGAAGATTGGAGGGAAAAAACCACGATTAATTTGGTCTTCCAGAGCCTCTGTATAAAACTCCCAGATAGCGTCGCATGCCGTGTCACCAGTGCGGCACTTTGTGGAGTCGGAATGATCAGCGCACTCCTGACTGGTGCTGACATATAATAATAATTGTGGCCGAGAGGCTCCTGGAGGGACACTTGGTGGAGTATCCAGTGACCACAGAATGTAACCGATTCAACAAGCTTTGCAGTGACCAGTGAATGGGGAAAGGGGGGCATCATAGCTAGAAGACAGAGCAGAGCAAAAGCTTGAGCTGATTTACTGGAAAGCCCCAGGCCTTGTTAAGGAATCTTTATGATAATAGCTCTTTTGACTGGCCGTTCTGTTTTTTCCCTTTCAGAAGTAGCAATGGTGGTTGGCTGGGAAAGATGTGGAGAGAGCAGGGTAGGAAGGGGGTCGGAAGACACGTGACAGGGCTGATTAACAAGTAGTCTTTGTGAGCATTGGCCAGGGGACACCTGCAGCTCTTCCAGACATGCCTGCCCAGTAGGGGTGGTTTGAATGAGAAAACAGCTTCCCAAAAGATGTAACACAAGAGCATAAAAGGAAAAGAAAACTGTGCATTTGTGAGATGAGGGAATTGTAGAGTTTTATCTCTGATTCTCCTTTAAATAAACCTTTTACTATCTAATACTCTCACCCGTAGGTCAGGGCTCACCAGATGACGAGAGAGAGGACTCATTACCAGGGCTCCAAGCTGGTGTTTTGCTCAAAAAGGAATTTGCTTTCAAACAGACATGTATTCACTAATCTCTTTTCTTAAAAAAAATAAAATAAAACAAACACAAAATCTCTTCCAACTCAGCTGACTAAGTCTGAGTGGGAATGACAGCAGCATTCACTGGCGTGATCCCACAGAGCAAGTGTCCAGGATGAAAATAAATGTGACTTTTCCTATCAGGGCACAGTGGTGCTTTGTTTGTAATTCAATTAAAGAACAGGCGTTACAATGCTCTTGTATGACAGAGGAGATAATAAAGAGATCCACATCTTTGGGGCTGAAATTCAGCTAAACCTGTGCTTGACAGTTTGGAATCAGTATCTTAAGAGAGCCAGAAGGGGACAGTCCTTGGTTTCCAAGGGGCTATACTTGGGGGAGGGGGGAGAAGCAAAAGAAAAAATCCTCGTACCTTCCATGTTCAACCAGCTTAGCCCAGATGTATTCTAGGTGGTTGTTTCTCAAATTTATTGATATTTTCCATAGCTAATAGAGCCTTGATGAATATCAATTGTGTGATCATATTGTGAGATATTAATTCATCTTTCGGTCTGTCTATCTCTCTCTCTCCCCCCCTATTGAAATGCTAAGTCGCCAAATAAGGTCATCACTTAAGTTTGGTTTTAGCAGGACTTGGAAGGAATTAAGTGAGGTGTCATCACTGTCACCTTTGGAAAAGCTTTCCTGACTGTGGAAGCTGAGTTGGATGTCCCTTCTTGGCATTTTCACTGGCTTCAGTTTCCTTGTCTGTAAAACATAATTAGTGATACCTTCCTCGGGAGGTTGTTTTGAAAATTAAGTAAGCTAAGTTATGTAAAATGCCTAGTTCAGAACCTGGTGTCTTAGCCCATTCAGGCTGCTATAACAAAGTACCAGAGACCAGTGACTTATAAGCAGAAAACATTTCTCAGCGTTCTGGAATCTGAGAAGTTTGAGATCAAGACACTGGCAGATTCAGAGTCTGGTGAGAGCTCACTTCCTGGGTCATAGAAGGCTGTCTTTTTGCAGTGTCCTCACGTGGTGGAAGGGGTGAGGGAGCTCTCTGGGGTCTCTTCTGTAAAGGCACTAATCCCATTCATGAGGGCTCCACCTTCATGACCTAATCATCCCCAAAGACCCCCCCATCTCCTGGTACTATCACCTTGGGGGTTGGGTTTCAATACATGAATTTGGGGGGGACCCAAACAATCAACCTGTAGCACCTGGCAGGCACTCTCAGTAATCGATAGGCATTGTTAGAGCATGCATCAGAAAGCTAAGTCCATTCATTTACTCATTTGGCGCGCTTTTTTTTTTTTTTTTTGAGGACACACCTTGTACTAGGCGCTAAGCAAGCCCCTGATGATAACAGCAATGAGCCCAACAGATATGCTTTCTGACTTTCTGAATCGGACAGTATAATGGAGGGGAGAGGGGTAGGCAATGGGAGAGCCAAACAGGACCATGCACTTTTGATGACAAATTGTGACAGGTGCTCTGAACGGACAGTGCTTTGTAAGGTCACAGTGCAGGAGAACTCCATCATCTAGGGAGTCAAAGAAGTCTTCCTTCTGAATGGACTTTGTTGCCGAGTTTGCAAGGATAAGGTTTGACATGGAGGGTGGGACATGAGGCAGAAGCAGGATGTGAGAAAGGGGTATCTGTTCTGTTGTGGTTTAATTTCATACTGTTGGAGGATCAGGGGATTTATTGATGTGAACTTAGAAGACTAAATTCCTCCAGTGCCTTTTCTGGCATGAGTTGCTGTCCTCTGGTATCACAGGGATGCGTATGAAGGGAACACAGACAATGCAAGGGAGACGGTTTAGGGGTCTGCGGGGAAGGCACCTGGCTGGCAAATAGGAAGGAGCCAATAGGATCGTGGAGTTAACACAAGGAACACCGGGCTGAGAGGCAGGAGAGTTAGATCTTGTCCCCAGCTAGCAGCTGTAGGATACAGATGAGAAAACTGGGCTTCAAGAAGATTGTGTATTTACCCAGGATATGCACCTGACAGGTGGTAAAACTTAAACTAAAATCCAGGCCTTCTTATTCCAGGTCTCTTGACTATACCACAAATGGAAGGATTTGAGAAAATAATCGCTGAGGTCCCTTCCAGGTTTAAAGTTTAATATTATGAATGATCCCCATGGTACTTCCTCAATAGTAAAGAGAAAAAAAACGAAAAAGAAAGAAAAGGAGGAAAGGTAAGGTCAACAAGGATGGAAGGAAGGAAGGATGGAAGGAAGGAAGGAAGGATGGAAGGAAGGGAGGAAAGAAAGAAAAAGAAAGAAAGAAAGAGAAAAGAAATGAGATGAAGACCCACAGAGACAGACAAAAAAGAAAAAGAGAAAGGAAAAGAGAAAAGAAAAAAATCTTAAATTTTATCTATGATTTTTCTACTTTGGAATATGTCCAACTTAATCATTTATAGAGCCGTTAAAGTCCACATCAGAGCACTTGCCAACTGAGTGTTCTGTCTCCAGCCCACCGTCAGGGCACTCACTAGGATGGATGTGAGACTTCCCTGCCATATTATCATAATGTTTATTCCAGCCAATGCTTGATTATCTGTGCCAAACACAGGGCAAACCATGGAGACACGAAGCCCTGAGAGAGTTCACACGGTTCTGAGTCATTAGCTCCACTATCCTCGCAGCTCCAAAAGCGGCCAAGCTGGAGGTGTCTGCAGAGCTTCATTGCCTTAACCTCTTCCATGCTATTGTGTTGAGCCTGTAGGTTCAGAAATGAGACATAACGCCAGGCAAAGAAACAATTTACTTTGCACCCAGGGCAGACACCAAGTTAAGTCACCTGGCCAAAATTAGGGTCTCGAAGGTAGGCAGTGCCTTGTCCTTTTATTTTTTACACCAAACCTCCTTTTGGCTACTCTAGGTATAAGGCAAATTTGCTTCTCCTCGAAGCCTTTTGGGCATTTCCTTTTTCCCTAAGCCATGGCGACCAGACACTGTTCTTCATGCCAATGTCTGCTTCACTGCCCTCCCCTGTCACACACACACAATTTTTCAGTTTACGCTTTTGTAAGAAATTTAAATGTGTTGCCAGTTAAACACAATATCAAAGGCCCCAAGTTGTTTAGTTCTGTTTCTCTATTAGAAGAAAGGAATCATGATAAAAATTGTGCTTTGTGGTTCTAATGGAATTTAGATATGTTTTTAAACAAAATGTTGGTAAGAGACACCTATCTCCTCCTCACCAAAACCCCTCATTTTATAAAACAAGTATTTTAAAAAGTTGGATCTATTTTTTTCTGTGGAATAGAAACTCAGGAGTGACGTTGAAACTTGCTGTTAGTAATACATAGCAACAGCTCCCGGGCTCTCCGTGGTGTAGAAAGAGCAAGCTAATGACTAAAATTGAGATATTCTGACGTGATATAATACGTAGACAAATAAATTGTCTCTAAAAACAGCGTATTAATAGCACTCTCATTTTTAACCAAAGTTACTGTAAAACAGAAGGATCTTCTCAACGCTTATCCCAAATTCCATTATTTAAGTATTTCCAAGGGCTGGAGGAATATCTAGAAATGTACAGACCAGAAAGTACAAGAGAGTCAAGAGAGAAAATAAGGTCAGTTCTTCCTGACACACAAGCTACTTCAAAGGAAACTGGACATCTTTTAAGGAGCAAGGGACTGTCTTTTGGGGTCTAGGCCATCAGAAGACGGTTCTGTTCAGAAATGTCATCTGTGTGTCGTGGAATCCCCAGTCTAAGATTTAACTCAAGACTGGCTACACTGGGTCATGTCATTGGAGAGTAACCTATGTTACTTTAGAAAAGATGTTTGTTTTTTTTTTTTGGCCACGCAGCATGTGGGATCTTACTTCCCCAACCAGAGATTGAACCCACACCCACTGCATTGGAAGCACAGAGTCTTAACCACTGGACCACCAGGGATGTCCCAAGATATTGTGTTTTAAGAAAAGACATTATTGCCCTTTGTGATAATAACCCTCTGTTCAGGATACAGACACATCCCTAGTTCCTCTTAATGACCTATGATGTGTGTATAAACTGTGAGTTTGTATTCACACTTTTGAATGTATGTACATTTAGTCTGTATCTTTCAAGGTTATCAAGTTCAATAAGGTTTCCAACTACTTTGCAAAGTAATACTTTATTTTACTTTCTCCAAATGCTCTCATTTTCTATCTCCAAAAGGTGATCCTACGTCCCCTTTGGGCTCCACGGAAGCTGTTCATATTCTTTCACTACTTCTGCAAGATTTCTTTTTTTAAATTAATTTATTTATTTAAAAATTTAAAAAAAAATTATTTTAGGGCTTCCCTGGTGTCGCAGTCGTTGGGAGTCCGCCTGCTGATGCAGGTGACACGGGTTCGTGCCCCGGTGTGGGAGGATCCCACATGCCGCGGAGCGGCTGGACCCGTGGGCCATGGCCGCTAAGCCTGCGTGTCCGGAGCCTCTGCTCCACAGCGGGAGAGGCCACAACGGTGAGAGGCCCGCGTACCGCAAAAAACAAAAAAATTATTTTATTTTTGGCTGCGTTGGGTCTTCGTTGCTGCGCACGGGCTTTCTCTAGTTGTGGCGAGCGGGGGCTACCCTTCATTGCGGTGTGCGGGCTTCTCATCGCGGTGGCTTCTCTTGTGGCAGAGCACAGGCTCTAGGCGCACAGGCTTCAGTAGTTGCAGCACATGGGCCCAGTAGTTGTGGCACTCGGACTCTAGAGCACAGGCTCAGTAGTTGTGGCGCACGGGCTTAGTTACTCTGCGGCATGAGGGATCTTCCTGGGCCAGGGCTCTAACCCGTGTCCCCTGCATTGGCAGGCGGATTCTTAACCACTGCGCCAGCAGGGAAGTCCCTGCAAGTTTTTTTTTTAAATCTCTCTTGGTCTTGCCCTAAGTTTCAGTACACAAGTTCGTCCTAGACATGTCCCCTTAAATCTGTCATCATCGATGGAATGCGTTTACCCTACCAATGAGTTTTTCCTTCCATATTTTCTATTCTAATCGGTTCTAATTGTTCTACCCATAGAGTTCTTTCATACCACCCTCCCCAATCTAAATTCTGCTCATTCTCCAAAGTTCATCTTTAGGTCATTTCCCCAACTCCCCCCACCATGTCCTTTCCCTCTTAATCCAATCCACTCCAAACTCCAAACTACTCTACCATTTCTGTTGGTCCCCTTCATGCCACCTCCAAGCCTCCTTTCATTGTTCTTAACCATTTTAGAGTTTTCTCTCTTGCTCTTGCCTTGACAGTGAGAGACCAAAGGCCAGATATCCCAATTTAGACTTGTTCTGTAGGAGGGAGCTTTGCATCTAGCAAGAGCCATACACTGCATTTTAGAGTCTTTAATGGTTTTTCCCTGTCAATCTTTGTCAAGAAGATATTTAGTCTGTCCTCTTGCTAAGTTTATTCCCCACCTGGATCCCTTTTATTGCATCTATACAAACAAGGACACACCTATTATGACTGTGGAAGCTGGTTATCTCAATATGAAGTAGCAGGAAGGGGATTCAGTGGGCTATCATGCTGATAGATTAAGACTCTGCAGTCTTTAGAGCAGCTACAAACTTCATGGAGGTGTTTGACTGAAAATTTTATGGTATCTTTGGGTAAAAGAAGGGAAATAAATTGTGCTGAATCTGAGCATATCTGGCTCCTGAAGCAGTCATTGCTCATTCTGAATTAACTCACTGGCCTTCTGGATTTTATATACTGTACAACCTCACAGGCTTGTCCTGCCACAGGCAGCGTGATTGACCTTCAGGGTACTAATAAGGTCAGCATTTGCTGCCCTGGTCCAACCCACCATGCGTACTCGGTTCTCATCACCACTTTTCTGAGCCAGGGACCTCATCTTTTCCTTATGCAGTTTCTATCGTCATAAGCTCAGGGTTAAGCCAACAGCAAGGTGATGTGTTACCAAAAAAAGTCAGTACAATCTTAGACTCATTGCAGCTTTGGGTGATGGCATCCTGGGCAGAGCTGACGTTCTAGCAGAGCCAAGAGTCTGGACACTGTTGATAAGGAACAGTTTAAAAGGCTGGAAGCTGTATCACCCAGAAAAGAGGATGAGAGCGAGCAACAGGATTCTCTTTTTATCTCTACGGGTTGGGAGGTAATGTGGAAGTGGGACTTTGTTCATATGAAAGCTAGGACTAGTGAGGTTAAATTATAGGGAAGCTCCGTAAGTTTAAAAATGGAAGGGATTGCATTGTAACTGGTGGGCACTCTCCTAACACTAGTCAGATGTAAGGACTTGCGTTCAGTGGTTAATCAAGATACTATGGAAGAGATGCCTGCATTACGTGAAACTAAAGAGACGCAAATCAGCTCTAACTCCAGCCTTCTTTGAATCTGTGATGGTTTCCAATTCATTTATGTCTTTCAAGAGATGTAGCACCTGAAACAAGTAAGACTCCAGATTTCGTATGGATGAAAAGATTTTATGCGAGGGCAGGATTGGGAGGGGGGAATGGGCAGGGGGAAGGTTTTTCCAATATTAATCTTGATGGTTTTGTTCTAGTAGGTCTATCTTGAAAACAGCAGTGGTCACTCACAAGGCGATACTAATTTTGTTCCCTCCTTCACAACCAGTACACAACTCATTACAGTCGCCCCTTACTATTCATGGGGGATTGGTTCCAGGACCCCCACGGATACCAAAATCCACAGATCTCAAGTCTCTTATATAAAACCCGGTAGTACCATCAGCTCTCTGTATCTGCGGGTTCCGCGTCTGCGAATTCAACCAATCTTGGATTGAATTTCGACTATAAGTACACGAGGATTTCAGGCATTCTAAAACCTCTAAAACTTTGAAAAATAATGTTTGGTTGCTTTTTCATGTCAATTTACAATGACTAAGAGTACCAAATAATTAGGCTTTGGGGGAATTATTCTTTGGAGAAAAAGTACCTTTTACTGAGTTGTTTTCGTACATATATCACATTCAATCTCTAAAATAATTCTACAAGGTAAGCATTTTTATTCCAGTTTTACAGTTGATGGAGTTGGGGACTGCAGGCAACTTATTCAAGTTCACATGACCATAATGCTGCTGCGCTAGTCTTTGAATCTGGGCCTGTGTGATGCCACAGTCCTTTCACAGAATCCCATGGCTCTAATCGTATATCCTGCATATTTTTGAAAGATGGAAGGCAATGTTTAGAGAAGCCTGTTACTTCTGAAAGACATGACTTGGCTTTACAAGGATGGAGGAGTATTTGCTTAGCGGGTGGGAACTCCAGCTCTGGCAATGCACTAGCATGGGTCTGAATATCAGCTCTTCCCTCTTAAGTCGCTGAGTGCCCTTCAGCAAGTTCAATAACTTGTGTAGGTCTCTATCCTTATCTGAAAAATGGGAGTGCTAACAGTATCTTCCTCATAGGGCTGTTTTTAATAGTAAATGAAATAATATATGGAAAGCACCTAACACAGTGTGGACATGGTAAGTTTTAGCCATTGTGAGGAGTATACGGTTGACCCTTGAATGATACAAGTTGGAACAACACTGGTCTACTTATATGTGAACTTTTTTCTATAAATATATTGGAAGAATTTTTGGAGATTTGCAACAACTCGAAAAAACTTGGAGATGAACCGTGTAGCCTAGAAATATCGGTAAATACAGTACAGTATTGTAAATGTATTTTCTCTTCCTTATGAGGGATTTTCTTAACATTTCAAGATATAGTAGTTCTGTCACCCCCTCAAAGTTCCCTCGTGCCCCTTTGTGGTCAACGCCATCCTGCCATTTCTGGCCCCTGGCAATCGCTGACCTAATTCCTGTCCTTATAGTGTTGCCTTTTCCAGAAAATCACACTGGTAGAATCGTATAGTATGTCGCATTTTGAGTCTGCCTTCTTTCACTTAGCATAATGCTTTTGATATTCATCCATGTTGTTCCATGTAGTAGTATGTTTTTTTAATGCTGAATAGTATTCCATTATATGGATATACCACATTTGTTTACCCAGTCATCAATTGACGGACATTTAATTTCTTTCTGGGTTTTGGTGATTTTGAATAAAAATTCATTTTGAAAGGGTTTTTTCTTTTTTTTGAAAGTTGTCAGCCTTGGTTTTTAGCAACTTCCCATAACTTACTCATGTAGCAATTAGCAATCAGTACTTTTAGTTTGATTTGATATTAAGGAATTATCTTTTGCCTTTTCGCCTTTTCAACTGAAGTATTCATTCTGAAATACGATGACAACTAGGGCAGGCTGGCCATGGGAACTCAGCATAGATGCTCCAATAGGTAGCCTTCTTCCTGTACTTGTCATTCCAGGCCTGCGACTTTCCTCGTGGAGAATAGAATGCCACTTCTTCTCCGTATCTGAACAGGCAGATATTCTGCTCGAGGAGGGGACTCAGAAGGTAGTGGTTGTAGCTGCCTGAGATCCAGTAGTCACCCTTTGCAATAAGGCTGTGATATAAATAATCGCATGTGCATGGGTTTTCAACTTTACTCATGGGAAATTGGGAGCCGAACTTTAGTTCTTCAAACTGTTCCGTTTTGAAAATTACCTATCTGAGAAGTAAGAAGAAAAGGGCTTATAAAGACATCAAAGTTCTAAGATAGGTGAGTTCTGATTTATTACTTAGTGTATTCACTGAAACTGGAATTTGTCTTTTAGATTCATCTGCCCCTGGCATCACAGTGCTGCAGCGTGCTGCAGTATCACATTGCAAAGCTATGGCTGTTGAAACTTCTCTCTCTCTCTCTCTCTCTCTCTCTCTCTCTCGCTCTCGCTCTCGCTCTCGCTCTCGCTCTCTCTAACATCTTTCTTTTCCCAGAAAAAGGTGGGGGGGAGGAGAAGATGAAGCAAGGAAAAGGGGGTAAGGAGTGGAGAAGAAGGAAATAGAAACCCTGGGTAATTATATAGCACCTTTGATGTTAGAATCTCAAAAGTTGTTTTCAAAATCAACTCACTTGACACTACTTGACTGTCAGGACGGGGGAAACCAGGCAGGAACTGGAATGGGTTTTTGTAGAGAAACACAGTGCAGAGGTGAATTTTAGGTGTCGACTGGCTGGGCCATGGGGTGCCCAGATATTTGGTCCAACCTTATTCTGGATGTTTCTGCGAAAGTGTTTTTTGGTGGAGATGAACATTTAAATTGGTGAATTTGAGTAAAGCAGATTATTTCCATAATGGGAGTGGGCCTCATCTAGTCAGTTGAAGGCCTCCATAGAACAAAAACTTGAGCTCTGGAACAAGAGGGAATTCTGCCAGCCCACTGCCTTGGGACTTGAATTGCAATTCTTCGTTGGGTCTCCAGCCTGTCAGCCTATCCTGCAGATTTTGGACTTATCAAGTGTCCGCAATTCCATGAACCAATTTCTTAAAATTTTTAAATAGTTATAGATAGATACAGATATAAATAGATACACACACATATCCTCTTGGTTTTGTTTCTCCAGAGAACCTTGACTAATGTACACAGCAAGTCAGTGGCAGAAGGAGAACAGCCATCTGAGTGGAGACAGGAGAGTCCAGTGGTTAATGGTAAAGGCCCTGGAGCCAATGAACCGCCTTCAAATTAAGGTTCTGCCAATCATCAGCTGTTTGCTCAGTCTCCTTATCTGGGGAGCAATTCTACCTACCTTACGAAAATGTGAAGGGGTAGGGCCCTGGAAACCCAGCTGCAGTTACCGTTGTAATTAATATCTGAATCTTAGTGGTACCTATTTTCTAGGTCTGCTTCCACACCACAATGGCAGAATTGAGTAAGACCTGCAAAGCTGAAAATATTCACTATCTGGCCCATGCTTGGAAAAGTTTGCTGACCTCTGAACTATGATGTGGGAAAATCTGACAGTAATACTGCACAAGTAATTTGACTAATGTTCTTTTTAATCAGAAACCACGTTCTTGCAAATCTATCTTGAAGTTGGTCTCTTTGTATTAAACTTTAAAACTTCTTAGAGGCATCAAACAGTCTTGCTAAGTCTCTGGGACGCAGGTTGTCGTGTTTGAGCAGAAATTAGCCATCCTTATGTTTTCTTGAGTAGGCTCCTTCTGAATCTATTAAAATTGCCAATATCATGTGTAACAGGCTTCTCAGAGATCTTGTTTTTGATTAGTTTGGGAATTAGTAATTTGGCCTAACCACCTTTGAGAAAAGGACAGAAATAATTACTCTAAAACTTGGAACATTTTCTGGGTTTGGGAGTGACAAGGTAGGGGATTTTGCTGGGATTATCTCATTTGAATTAGTGCCAGTCGAGGCATGCCAAGAACATTTCTCTTAAGAGCAAAAGGAAACATGTCTAGGGTGGCTGATGTTTACTAAACAATGTATATGCTGTAGGCATAGATATGCATCCACACATATGTCACAAATACACACACTCACATGTACGCATTTCAGGCACACCACTCTTCTTCCCGCTGAGATTTATTTTGTTATAATTTTTCTATTGCTTCCAAGAGACAGAGACAGCCCTGTCTTCATTCTGTGACTCTTATAGTCCTAGACTGACTACATTGGTGACCACAGTGATGATTTCAGAATAGGTTGCATTCAGCCTTGCAAGTCCTACTCAGCAACAATTTCCCATCACCCCTTTAGCAGCATTCTCACTTGTCTTTAAGTTTGTTTGCTGGGCAAATGTCCAAGCAGTGACTGGGAGAATGAATCACTGCGGGGAATGACATCATAAGGAAGATTCAGGGGGTGCTCATCCACCCAAGGGGGGTGCCTGCACACGCTGTGATGGGAACTGGGTGATGCGGATGGGGAAGACTATTTATCCTGACACAAGGGATACTTTCTGGCAGATGCGTTATCTGATTAGACTCTTAGAGGGTGAGTAATGACTATTGCCAAGAAAGTAAAGAGGAGCAGAAGGGACGAGTTTGAGTCAAAGGGTGCAGATGGTCAGAAGTCCCTAACAGTTACTCACTGGTCATCGGTTCTGCATCGCTTCCCCCTGTTTAAGTTCCTGCCTCCCCCTACTGCCCACTGCCACCCTGGATGTTTCCAGGGGAAGATGAATCAAGTCAACCCCATAACTGAGGAAGTGCCTTCTGACCTCTGGTCTCTGTGAAACTCTAACTTCTGTTTCTTCCTCTGTAACAGCGTCTCGCGGTAGGAAACACCACCATCAGTTCATTCCTGCACGGGCGCCTTGCGTGGCAGGCTTGCCCTGGGTGGGGCGGGGTGTAGCTCTTCCACAGAACACTCTTTATCTGGATTAGATGAGAGGCTTGATCTGTCATTGGTGCTGTTTAACCAAAGAACTGCCTTCAGGACTTTCCTTAGTTAGTGAAACTATTGTTGACAAACCAAAACTGCATGCAGACTCACACCCACAGTTTATTCAAGCCAGGTAATACGCTAAGTGCATCGTGAAGGTAACAGTTTCTTTCTTGTCAGAAGCCCTGGGCTCAGATATCAGTCTGGTGGTTTCATAAACATCTTCCATTAAGATTCATTGTTAGCCAAGTGTCTGCAGGATCTGATTTAAACGTGTGATAAAACACAGTGGGGCATGTGTAGTTTACACGTACATGTAATTTACGTGTATAATTTACATGTTTAATTCTTTCCTGAATTTTTTCCTCTACTGTTCACAAACTTAGACATATCTCTTTCTTGAATTAAATAGTAAGTAAGAATTTTAATAAAGCACTCCCTGAATAAAATTTTAGAAAGTCTACTGCTAACTTTGATGGTTGGAAGATGGAACTGGTATGTCAGTGTTGATATTTGCTGGTGGTCCTCATCTCGCCTACATAATACGGTTTTGTGTAGGGATGTGAGCACTGCCTTACACAGTAATATGACACGATCCTTGATATTCAGCACAATTTTGGAGCAAAAGCATGACACTAAGACCCTTCTGACAGGCTTCCACTTTGCCCTGTTCAGCATTACAATGGGGCCATTCTTTTTCCAAGATAGTCATTGAGACCAGCACTATCAGATTATGGCTTGATAGCTATTTATCACTTTGGTTTGATGTAAAAAGCAGGCATCCCTAATCACTCACAACTTAAAAAGGACACAATGTTATCAGAGAAGAAAGTTTTAAAGAAATATTTTAAACATTATTTCACAAACTTTCTAAACCCTTAAAGAAATCTGGCTTTCCATGCAAATATTTAAATAATACATGAAGCTGTTAAATTTGATGACTTTTTAAATTCCCTTCGGTTTTATGTATTTTATGTGGAGAGGGCCAGGGGACAGAAAGAATTTCACTGCTCCTTCTAGGATTTAATCACAAATACCTTGTTTTTTACTCCTGGGGAATACTATAAAGGGAAGTTGGGATGTGATCTGAAAGGCTTGGTTGATTCGATTATATCTGATGCATTTGTCAATTGATTGAAATTATCAGATTTCAGAAGTACCTAGGACAGAGGAAGCAATCTCCTGAAAGTGATAGCCCAGTGCTGGGTGACAGAGGGGATTGCACAGAGAAGACTTCTCCCTCCCCCATCTGAGTAACAGATGTTCTGTGTTCCCATCACAAGTGTCTTTTGCACATCCCTAGTCTGATATTCATATCATGAGGTTTCACGATCTGCCCATTCCATTCATCTGTTTCTTCTGGACTGTGAGCTCCTTGATACCAAGCATGTGTTCTTTATACTGTTTTCCTAAATCCTGGGCAGAGTAGATGCTCAATGAGCATTTTGGAAGGAAGGAAGGAAGATAGGAAGGAAGAGAGGAAATGAGGGAGAGAGGAAGGAAGGGAGGAAGAGGAAAAAGTTTACATATAATGTTTACAAAGATACTCAACAAAGTAGAACATGTACTTAGTTTGATGAGTCATTTGATTAATAACGAAGTATGATTTATTTAAGATTCAAATACAAGTTATAATTTAACAGGTGCTCTGGGCCTGACATAATGAAAAATAAGTGCAATACATTTTAAAGGCTTTCAAGTCTTAAGTATAAACTAAACAGATGAGATTTTTCAACCTTAAGAATTACCTGGGATATTAGCTTTGGAAAGTGTAAAAGGCAAAAAGAGGGAAATTGCTGAAATGAAGTCAGGGGGATTATTTGCATAAATATGTACAGTCACTATAAACTTCCAAAGGAATTTAAAATCACAATATAAACTTCCAAAGGAATAAAAAGGAATTGCTAAAAGAAAGCAGCTTTACTTATTGTCTTTATGTATTGAACCAAAATATTTTAGTAAGTCTTACTGTTAAGTGGTTGATTTAATTCTTTGTAAAGTTATTTTTTTAAAACCTGGATAATGTAAATATGTTGGTTAATCATTGGAGAACTCCCAGTCTTCTTCTTTGTTCCACTTCGTAAACAACCAGAAGATTGTAAATCCTTGAAGTTTCCTTGGAGTTATCTTAGGTAAAGTCCAAAGTTTAAGGTAGTGTTCCATAAAGCATAAATCTCACGACCAAAGTCCCTAAATCTCACCGCCAAAGTCCCCTAAAGCAGAGAAGGATCAAAGGACACTCAGCATTCTAGGTTAGTCCTTACTTAGCCTGCTTTCAACCTGTTTCTTTAAAGATTCATCATACTTGGTGTTTCACCCACGACCTATCCAGCTTTTCTTTAAAATATACTTTTTTTAATCTTAGAATAGTTTTACTTATTTATTTTTATTTTTTAATATTTATTTGGCTGCATCAGGTCTTAGTTGCAGTGCATGGGCTTCTCTCTAGTTGTGGTGTGCTGGCTTCAGAGCGCACGGGCTTAGTTGCCCTGTGGCATGTGGGATCTCAGTTCCCTGACCAGGGATCGAACCCGCGTCTCCTGCGTTGGAAGGTGGATTCTTAACCACTGGACCACCAGGGAAGTCCCCTAGAACAGTTTTACATTTATAGAAAAATCGCAACAATAGTACAGAGAGTTCCCATACACTCTGTATCCAGTTTCCCCTATTATTAGCATCTTACATTAGTAAGTTACATTTGTTACAATTAATGAACCAGTATTGACACATTCCTATTAACTAAAGCCATAGTTTACTCAGATTTCCTTAGTTTTAGCCTAATATTCTTTTTCTGTTCCAGGATCCTGTCCTGGGTACCACCTTTCCTTTTGCTGTCAAATTTTCTTGGGTTCCCCTTGGCTGTAACAGTTATTCAGACTTGCCTTGTCTTTGATGAACTTGACAGTTTGGAGGACTAGTGGTTAGGTATTTTGTAGAATGTCCCTCAGTTGGGATGTTTTTCTCATGATTAGATTACAGGTTTTTGGAAGGAAGACCCCAGATGAAGGGCACCTCTCAATACATCAAATCAAGAGAACATACTACCAATGTGACCTCTCAGTGTTGATGTTGACCTTGAGCTCCTGGCTGAGGTAGTAGTATCTGTCAGTTTTCTCCACTGCAGAGTTAGCTCTTTTCCTCCTGGTTCCAGACTGTCCTCTTTGGAAGGAAGTCACTAGGCACAACCCACACTTAAGAAGTGGACAGTTATCTTCCACCTCTGGGAGGGCAGAGTACAGAAATTATTTGGAATTTTTTTGCACAGCCAATTTGTCTCTTCTCCGTTTATTTATTTATTCAATCATTTATTTATATACATACTATGGGTATTTATTTTTACTTTTGGTTGTAATCCAATTCTACTTTATTTTCTTGCTCAAATTGTTCCAATTTTGGCCATTAGGAGCTCTTTTAGTTGGCTTCTGTGTCCCTTTGACATATGTCTATCATTATGGGGTTTTCTTTTTTATCACTTTTTACAAAAACCTTCCGGCACAATAAGATACTTCGGACTCAACTTTGGTGTTTCCTGCCCCAGTCCTAGCATCAACCATGTCTCCAAGGAGCCCTAGTTCCTTTTACTGGAGGATGCTATAAGAAACCAAGGTTTGAGGTCTAGGTATTCTTGGTGTTGTTGCTTCTAGGTCCTCTCAGCTGACAGAGAAAAGAAATTCATGTGTGTATATTAACTTGTATTTATATGCATGTCTATAAATATTTGTATATGTAACCAAATATTTGTATATGTAGCCATACAGACACATCTATACCTCTATTCAGCTAAACATACAGTGTTTCCAGTGTGGATCCATTAACATATGGATCATTCTAGCCTTCTCCCTTTGCTTATCTGTAAACTCTTATGCCAACAATGAGAAATCTGACTCCACTGTCGGTCATTCATTTACTTAATTGTCAATTTCCAGCATGCAGGTATAGTAAATCTGAATTGTGCATCTGTACCCCTGTGGGAAACAACTTTATCAACTCAAGCACAAAGCTTGCTTTCAGTTTCTTTTGCCTTTGGTCTTACAGACTCCACTTACTTCCAAAGTTACTAGGGTCAACACCAATTTCCCCCAAGCCCGAAACCCCTTGATGGGTTGTTTTACGCATTTACAGTATAGTTAACTTGTTTCCTCACATTCTGCATTCCATCTCTGGGATCCCCAAACTCCAGATGATTTTTTTGAATTTGCATACATTGAAGTTCATGCTTTAAACCTAATACATGAGGTTCATGTATTAAAATAACGTTTTAAATTACCTAACGTCTAGCAAAACTGATAAACTATGGCCTACCTTGTGTCAGGCCCTATAACAATGTCATTTGGTGGGGCTTTATCTTGTAGTCTCCTCGGAACAGCCCTGATGTGTCCCTGCATAATCAAGGCCCAGGCACCCCAGTCTAGGAAGCACGGACTACGGAAACTGCCTTGTGATATTTATGGCCGCGTCTCTAAAATTCTAGGATTCCTTAGATTTGTGTAACCACATTTCTCTTAGCGGTTCCAGAATCTGCAAAACACGATCTGTTTGGAGAACTGCATTTACATAAAGTTAGAATTTTTTTTCTTGTTGCTCTTTTGCTCCTAGGAAGAAAGTAATTTAAACTGCAGGGGAGAATAATAACTACTGAAGTCAATACTAGCTTTTGTCTAGAACAAATGCCATCAGCGCAACTTAAATTAGAATCCCCTTTGTCAGTCTGGGTTTGCTGAAAACAACGATTAAGTTGCTCTGCACTCACAAGCGATCTGCTGCTATATTGTTTTTTTATGGGCTTTATTTGTTGCCCCAACCACATTATCCAAACAGCATGTGCAAAATTATGCCAATGAAGGACAGGCAATGGTTGTGTGTTGCTGTTATTGTTGGGTGGGGGTGAGGGATAGGACTGGCTGGAATTAGCACATTAACAAATAAATTGTCGTCCTGAAGGACTTTCATGCTTTGTAAATCTTTCCAACTTCATTTTACCTAACTCCCAGGATGATCGTCCACCACATGATGGTATAAAGTTGTCCCCAGTGGGGAATATTTATTTCTAATGGTGCCATGACAGATTGAGGACTTGGTAGGAGCGATGCTCTGGAGTTGTATGATTGAGCTGAAAAGTTTAAGAAAAGTATACTTAAAATCGTAACATTTATGTAGTAAGGCACTGGACTGTATCTTTTGTTTGTTTGTTTAAGCTACTATTTTTTAAACATCTTTATTGGAGTATAATTGCTTTACAATTGTGTGTTAGTTTCTGCTTTATAACGAAGTGAATCAGTTATACATATGTTCCCATATCTCTTCCCTCTTGCTGGATTGTATCTTTTGATGTGCTGCCCCACTGAGAGATTGCAAGCATCCCTGGGGGTGGAGCCTCCCCTGTGGTAGGAGGGACTGCTGGGTGGGACTTTTCTGCATGTTAGTTATAGATCAAACAGCCACCTGTTGTGCAATGGGAAACTTGGAACCCAGAGAAGGAATCTAAAAGCAGATGCTTCAGGTTGAGATGTCCTTTGGCGCTTAGCAATGTCGATTAGGTATAATAACAGAACTCCACCTCTGAAGAGATAGAAAAAGGTTTCCCCCAAACTTTCCAGAATATTATTTTTGTTCACAGAAGCTAAGCATACTTTGTCATCCAAATACTTGGTTTTGAATGACTGGGAGGAAGAACCAGCTTAGTCAGGAAGGACAAGCTTACCTGAACTGTTCACTTCAGGCTGGAGGAAGGGCTGAGAAAAGGAGTGGCTGGGCTGGGTCATGCAGCCTGGACTGTTGTCACGGCCCCCACGAGTGGTGATTTCAGGTGAAATGTGCCTGACATTGGGAGGGTTCTCAGGACTCCCATGATCGCCATGCCCGAGCTCTGAGGGTCAGACTCTACCTGCTTAAGACAAGGGTGGGATTTCACCCAAAGGGAAGAAGTAATGATCTCTTATCCCAGAGGAAGAGGAGGCTCGGTTTGGACCAGGCTGAGAAGATTCTTCTCTTTTTTCTGGGAACCAAGTTGGGCGTGGACTCTGAACTGCGGAGGTGGGGACGGTGCCAGGGGAGGCCCATGGAACCTAGACCGGGGTGCAGAGGTTGAGTCTGAGCCTGAAATCCTGACAGTATCCAACTCTAGAAGCAGTTATGAATTTCACCGAGCTTATGGCCAAGTCTTCTATAAGGTTTTATGAAAACCCTGATCTCAGATGTACTATGTACAGATGTATTGCAGGGGGTTAAGGAGAATCAGACCCCCTCTTGGAGGCTGGAGAAAAGGATGCTATGAGGACAGAGATGCATGGCCCAGTAGAGTTGCACTCTTATATAAGAAGCAGCAGCAGAAGGCTGCAGGCCAAAAAGCATGAAAAAAGCAACCCCCCAAAACTTACCCCTGAGAACATATGTGATGGCACCTTGAGAAACCTCAGATTAGCTGGGAGGCATGGGGTGAGGGTGTATGTGGGTGTTGGGGAGTGGGGGCTACATCTGAGTAACTAAATCAGGAGGGGCTCATGCAGTAATGTCTTGGGAGGGCAAAGATGGGAACCTAATTTCAGTTCAAGGTCACAGTTTGGAAATGTGAAGGACACAGAAGTCCCACTTAATTTTCTTCAGCTCCTAAGCATGTTTCTATGAATTTTATCCCATGAAAGGAATGCTACTGCACATCAGAAACAAATTCAGTGGCTAATTTGAAAAAGCAGTTATTTAAAAATAGAACAATATTTCAAACATTTTAAGCTAACAGCAGCACATGGGAGTCACATTGCCCCCTTTCTCTTCTTCCCATAACTCCGACGTATGTGCTTTCTTGTGCACACAAGTTCACTCTTCTCTCTCAAACATCCTTAGCACAAGTGGAGTACTTATGTTCTTTACAATCCTAAAACCTTCGATTATAACCCACGCTAACGTAACAAAGGTAATAAAATGTGGAAGCTTGCCAAACATTTGTAGAGTACTGTGCCATTCACAAAGCACTTCAAAAATATTTGATCTCATTGGAATAACACTTTCTTGCCAGCGTAGCTGTGTAGGTTTCTTTCCATTTTCTTTTATTTTATTATTTTTATTTATTTATTTATGTATGTATGTATGTATGTGTAAGCAAGAACTCATTTTTAAAGACTGGGCAGACATGAGCTCCCACTAGCTTTCTAGATTCAGCACACAGGAAAACAACGTTCAGTTTCCTTTTTTGGTATCACATGCTCGATCTCTAAACAGATACATGAAGTGGGTCTCTAAACTGTGAGTGGAAGTAAGCTAATCATTGACATTCCAGACACTTTGCTACTTGACACACTTAAACAAAAAATGGCCAGCCGCTCTGCAAACTAAGTTTCTACTCTGGAGAAAAATGATCCCCTTAAGGGGCCCACACAGCTCTGCTGAGGTTCCTGGTAGACTGTGACCTGTCTGCTTGTTTTTTTTTCCAGCATCCCTTGGAGTACCCCGCTCAGAGACTGGCACAAAGGGAGTGGGTATCGTTGTTGAACAGGAAAAAATAAGGTAATTGCCACCAAAGGAACACTCCCTCAGTCCCAAGCCTTTGCTAATAAGTGCCAGATTGAATCCTCTTAACTACCATGTGATGTATTGATTATAATCCTATTTCACAGATGAAGAAACTGAGGCTGTGATAATGTGATATAATAAGAAATATATATTTGGTCTTTGTCCTCGGTTCCTGGCACAGAGATCCTACAATCCTTGTAATTTCCTGAGCAATAGGGGTGATAAAGAGCATATTTTGTTATCATATTTGTTGTAGTCCTCAATTCCTGACTCAAGGGCTTCTAAGCTTTTGGGATCTCTGGAGTGATAAGAATGTCATTCTTATGCTAATGAGATGACTGGTGGCTGGGGTCCTCTAAAGAGCCTCAGGATGGGGGCTGGTCACTGGAAAGACCACAATGAGAGGATCGGAACTTTCATCCCCACCCCCTGACTTCCGGGTGGAGGGGAGGAGCTGGAGACTGAGGTAATCACCAATGGCCGCGATTTAATCAATCATGCCTATGTAATGAAACCTCCATAAAAAGCCCTAAACTGCTTGGGGGCGGGGGTTTGGGGTGATTTAAAGAGCTCCTGGTTGGTAAACCGACTGAGGTGCCGGGAGGGTGGTATGCCCACATACCTTGTCCTGTGCATCTCGTCCACTGACTGTTCTAAGTTGTATCCTTTATAAGAAGCTGGTAATAATAAGTAAAGCTTCTTCCTGAGTTCTGTGAGCTGATCTAGCAAATTACCAAACCCGAGGAGAGGATGCTGGGAATCCCCGATTTACAGCCGGTGGGTCAGAAGTATGGGAGGTCCAGAACTTACACTGGGTGTCTGAAGTTTTGTGGGACTGAACCCTCAGCTTGTGGGATCCCATGCTAACTCTGAGAAGCTAGTATCATAACTGAGTTAAATTGTAGGACACAGTTGGTGTCCAGAGACTTGGAGAATTGCTTGGTGCGGAAAACCCACACTTGGATATCACAACTGTTATGAGTAAAAATGGTTTATAGAGGCTCAGAGAGATTAACTTGTCTAACTCCACACAGCCTAAGAGTGTAAAAGCTGGTATTTGAACCGAATTCCTCAGATTTTAATTCCGTAATACCATGTTGTCTACTGTTTTATCTGTTTAACTTCTGGAACATTCTTATTAATCCTGGTGCTGATAAAAAATGTATTTCATGAGAAACCCACAGTGGCACTTCAAAATGAATTTTTGTAATCTTTACGAGAGAAAAACAAAGCATAAATACACCACTGAATGTCACAGTGAGTGGCTGAAGTGCTACGTCTGGAAATTAAGTCTCTGGTCCCAGGTTCACTATGGACTAAAAATATTAATTCTGATAAAATAGGTGGTTTCTCACTTTTGCTTATTTTGTTTTACTCTTTCAAAACATAAGCAACTCATTATCTGTGTTTTTGCTTATGAGATAATATTAAACTTCAGGAAACCACATTGTTCACTTCAGTGGAACCAGCTGGGGAAAAGGCATGATAAAAATTAGAAGGATCACTCCCGCTAACAATAATTCCACCACCAGCAGCAAAACCAACAGCATAATCATCACCACTACCCTACCACCAGTAAGACGACCACCACCACCATCACCATCAGCATTAGGTTTTCTTGGGACAAGACAGAAGGTGTCGATTTCTCTTCCTTATGTGGATATCACATTTATGACTTCCCTTTCACTAAAAAGTTATGTCCCACCACTATCCAAGCCTATTCAGACTTCAAACATTGAAACATGGTTTTGACAGGATACAGAGTTTTAGTAAGTAAAAACAAAGAACTGAGCCACGTTAATGGCAGGGGTAGTTTACAAACTCTTTTTGATCAGTCAGATTTTTTTCATCATTTATATAGAAGTGGTCAATTTTCAAAAATGTCTTTGAAGTAAGTTTGAATATACGCTTTTTCTGACTTACCCCCACACCTCCGAAAACATGTGCACGCACATACACACACACTCGCTCACACACTCAGACACACTCAGACACACACACTCACATGATTCTATAATAACATTTAGCTCTTCCTTATGAATTTATGTTATACGGATACAAATGTCTCTCTCACTACTTGTCTTTCGAGGCCCTAGATTAACACACTGTATGACTAATAAACTGGGGATCAGACTTCGCTCTCTGCACAGCGTAGTTTCTAATCTATAGTGACCTGTGTTATGAGCACAATCCCTATGTTTAAAATCTGTAACAAGTAGATAATGACTAAGATTAATTTTCTTAATCAACCAGTTAGATTTTGAGCACACAAACAGATATTTTCCTTTTCTAGATATCAGTATAAAATCTATTAAGAATCCATCTGAAACTGTTCTCAAAGTCTATGACATCTCTTATTTTATGATGGTAAACTCTCCCTATTCAGAATGGATTTGTTTTGAAAAAGGCCTCATTCAGAGGCAGGCTGTTGAGTAAAGGGAATAATCAAACTGAGTATGAAACTGTTTGTGTTTTGGTTAAAAACAAGCTTTTACTAAAATGTAATACAGTGATTCTGAGTGGGTAAGTAAAAATTCTGGGGATGGTGTATGTGTTGGTTATTTTGAAAATGCATTCTGAGATGGCAGATTGAAAAAGAAAATCCTTGATTTCATTAAATAAACAGTAAAAAACATTGCAACTTAAGTTTAAACTTTCTGGGATGGCATGATAAGTGTGGTGGGGTTTAGGACAGAGGATAGCTGACGGTCTTAAAAAATTTTTTTCACATGTCAAAAAGATGTATGAAAGGTTAAAAAACGTTGTAAGAAGACTTTTTTCTTGTGCGGCTTCTAACTTGATTTTTAAAGAAATTCACAAAATAGAACTCCAGAAATATTTTGAGAAATGGCCTCTGCAATGAAATAGAGGTATAGTCTCAGGGCGACTGTTTTGAAGGTTAATGCTCATTTTAATATTAAAGTTCTAGTATACTCACTTAAAAAAATAGATTAGGGGCTTCCCTGGTGGCACAGTGGTTGAGAGTCTGCCTGCCGATGCAGGGGACACGGGTTCGTGCCCCGGTCTGGGAAGATCCCACATGCCGCGGAGCGGCTGGGCCCGTGAGCCATGGCCGCTGAGCCTGCACATCCGGAGCCTGTGCTCCGCAACGGGAGAGGCCACAAGAGTGAGAGGCCCGTGTACCGCAAAAAAAAAAAAAAAAAAGGAAGACACATATGCTGGCTCCTACTCTGTAGTTTCTCTACTGTCTAATCTGAGAGGCAGGATGGGCAGCCAGGTGCCCAGACACATATGGGCACCCAGGTGTGATGTGTTACCACACCCCAAACGGAAAGAGCAATATATTTCCTGCTCAGCACAACTCCCCTATTCTGGACGTACAGGTTTCACCAATGTCCAATTTCTTAGACAAGAAAATAGCTGGTCCAATGTAGGTTCACGAGTGATCAGTGTTTCTAAAATCTAAGACCCT
This sequence comes from Delphinus delphis, assembly GCF_949987515.2. Taxonomy (NCBI): domain Eukaryota; kingdom Metazoa; phylum Chordata; class Mammalia; order Artiodactyla; family Delphinidae; genus Delphinus; species Delphinus delphis. Next base: position 14,287,548 of record NC_082703.1, on the reverse strand, counting down.
TTGTTTCAGCCCCGTGTGGCAGTCTTGCATCCCCCCAGGCAGCTGTGCATTCATGGGAATCCACTGAAGTCATTTGTCGGGAAGGAATTCCCTGATTGGGCTTGGGACATGATGCAGCTATTTTTAGGGTTTCAGCTGGTGTCCTTACCAGTTCCACATGATCTAGAAGTTGCTCCACTTCCTTCTATTGAGATAATTTGGGAAATGAGTGTTAGATGGAATTTCAGTCTCTGCATCTATCATTACTGATGTTTTAAAATAAACAAGTTCTTAGAATTCTTTCCACCAACCGGAAAAAATCTAGTTGCCGCTTCAGGTTTGAGTGCCTTAGGAAATTATGGGAAAAATCAGCTAAAGCGAGTTGCGAATCTTGGGCCTCTGTCACTATACGAGTAAGTCAAAGAAGGAGCCTCGCTTGGGACCAGCTTGCCGGGTAATTTTCACACTGGACTCTGCTGAGCATCACTGTAAAGGATGACAGATTGTGAGATGGTAGGGCAGGGTCACATCCTCTACATCCCCTGGGGTGCTTGTTAAGACTCTCAGACTCCACCCAGATCTTCTGATCAGACTCCTCAGGAGTTAAACCCAATAACTTGCATTTCTTATGGACTCCCAGGTGACTCTTAAACACACGCAAAAGCTTCAGAACCACTGCCGACTGTCCATAGATTTAGGAGCTGGAAATTGGGGTCTGGGCTGCCCCCATCCCCATTCTACATTCATCTACTTTACACATGGGAAGAAACACTTCTGTGGCCAAAAAATTTTAAAAGTTAGAAATAACTATTCCAGTGTAAACATCTGAAAAAGACCTTCTCATGCTTATTTTCACTGATGATTTCTTTCTAGTTAGAATACAAATGAATGCATAAGAAAGTGATTTTGTCCAGAAAACGTCAGGATATAGAAAGCCACTTACTTCATTCATCTACCACAAGGACCCAGTTCTGCATCTCCAGCTGCAACTGATCTGTAGGATTCGGGAGACTCCCAGGAGTGTTGGGCCAGGGTGTCTGGGATTAATGGCCGGCCACCATTGCACATCCAGGACCCTACTCCCCCGTCCACTTCTCAGATTTGGCCTTCAGCCCAAGAGCTCCTCATTGCAAAGTTTAAGAATGTGACATATACAAGCATGATCACAGAATGCATTCCATATGCTGGCTTTTGGGTCACACAGAATGAAGACATTAAGAACATGTTAATATGGCTGCTTGTAAGACAATTTTGTGGTTTTTGCTGTCCTAAATACCTGAAATAAGTCTTTCTTATTGTGTCAAATTTAACAAGAAATCTAGAAGATGAAAGGAAGTAGTGGAACTAAAACTTCCAAATTTTAACTCATATAATATACCATTGAGTTTCACATGTTATGAAAACTTATTACTATGACTCAGATAAGTTTCGTAGGGTAAAAACTTCAAATCCATAAAAATACAGTACATAGTAACTCACAAATGTTAATTAATTTATTAAGCATCTATTATATACAAAGCTCCATTCTATATATTTTGTGAGAACTACAAAGGGGATAATATATTGATTCAGGCTTTCAAGGAATGTACAATTGAACAGAGTGTAAAGGAGAGGAGTAATGCTCATATAAGACTCTGTAGCAAATGCAAGGATTAGAGCTCTGTCGTTATATATGAGAGAAGGGGAGGTCTGAGTGCTTCTTTGAAGCTGTTGTACTTTCACAAAGGTATACTTTTTAAAGATGGTACCTTTTGCCATGGATTCTTTGCTGTATTTGTGTGTGTGTGTGTGTGTGTGTGCGCGCGTGTGTGTCTGCCTTCCTCTGAGTATTTATTTCTGTATGTTTTGGCTTTTATTTTACAGGTTATTAAAAGAGTACATATGCACTAGAATATTAAAAAGTTAACCTAGAGGCAATTACTATTGTCAGTTTCCTATATATCTTTTAGAGATATCCTATGAAATTATAAGCATAATGTATGTACATATTCTTTTCTAATCCCTCCTTTTTAAAAAGCAATAAATATTAGCACATGATATACACCATTTTTGCTTTTACCTTGGAGATTATTTCCAAGAAATACATATATAGTTATTGCACTTTAAAAATGGCTGCAGGCTTCCCTGGTGGCGCAGTGGTTGAGAGTCCGCCTGCCGATGCAGGGGACCCGGGTTCGTACCCTGGTCCGGGAGGATCCCACGTGCCGCGGAGCGGCTGGGCCCGTGGGCCATGGCCGCTGAGCCTGCGCGTCCGGAGCCTGCACTCCGCAATGGGAGAGACCACAGCACTGAGAGGCCCGCGTACCGCAATAAATAAATAAATAAATAAAAATTAAAATGGCTGCAGAGTATTGTATTATCTGAATTGTATTCATAGTATTCTATTATCCATAATTATTTTAACTAATTCTCTATAATAGTCATTTATAAAGTTTCCAGTTTGTTGCTGTTTCAAAAATTTCTAGAAGTAGGATTGTGGAATATATGCACTGTATGCATATATGGTTACCTTGGAAATTTTTAATATGAATGTAAAGTCTAAAGTTAATGAATACCTTTACCACCCACCCAAACAATTCAATGTATAAACACTTTAACTCCAATCACCTCCTCCTTACTTCTATACCATTGCTGTATTTTAGTTTTATCATTTTTGTTTAACTCTGAAAGTATATTATTATTGTTGTTTGCCACATTAAAAGTTTGTTTATGTATGCCCACAATTTTACATATTTCTTTACTCACCATTCTTTCTTTCATCCCAGACCTTTCGTCTAGGATTAGTTTCTTTCTATGTGAAATGCTTATTTGGAAGTTCTTAAAGCCAGGGTCTGTTAGTTGGAAACTTTATTAGTTTTTATTTACCATAAAATATCTTTATTTCATCGTCATATTTGAATGATTTGTGGGTATAAAATTTTAGTTTTTGAGTTATCTTTTTCTCAGCATATTGAAAATATTATTCCACTATCTTCTGATTTTCATTATTGCTGCTAAGAAGTCAGCTGCCAGTATAATTGTTACCCCTTTGCAGATGATTCTTCTTTTCTGGCTGCTTTTAAGATCCTCTTATTATGTTTTTTCTACAGTTTGATTATGATGTGTATAGTTGTGGATCTTAAAAAACTTAATTTTCTTTGAAAGATTCATCTTTCAAATATGAGAATTTGAATCTTTTGACAGTAACAGAAAATTCGTAGCCATTTTCATTTTGAATATTGCCTCTTCTCCATTCTCTTTATTACATCCCTCTGAAAATCTGATTGTGATTTTGGGATTCTGAAACTCACTCTATGCTACAAGATTCTTAATATCTTTCTAATTTTCAGCACTTCATTTTCTCTCTCTGCTGCATTAGTGTAATTTCTGCTGAACCATTTTCCATTTCAGTGAATCAGTCTTAAACTGTGCCTGTTGTGTAGCCTGAAAATTGAGCTTTGACTTTCAATCACTATATTTTTGTTTTTAGACATTCTTTTGGATTCTTTTTGAATTTTCTTGATGGGTTTTATAATCTCTCATTCATGACTCCTGTTTATGTGTTTGTTGTAGTGCTGACTATGGACTCATGTTCCTTGGAACTTTATCTGTAGTAGTCTTTGAAGCCTTAGTTGAAAGTAATTTCCTTCAAAGATAATATGCATTTACTTCTACCTTGTAGAGCAGGGCACTACCCACTAGGGGCTATTTTAAAATCAGTTCTAGATTTGAAGTAGTGTGAATTTGGGCTGAATATTCCCATGAAAACTAGATTATGGTTATGAATTCTCAGGGGAGAGATTTTTCCCTTCAACCCAGCTCCAAGGTTGAGAGACACAAGCACTTTTTAATGGTCCCTTCTGTGGGTTCTTAGGTTTGTCTGCTGTTCCTAGATTACTCATGGGTCTTCCTTTCAGACTCCCCGCTTTGGTTGCACATGAGGATTTGTCTTATGCCTCACAGTTTGCACAGTTGTCAAAAACAGAAGCTCAAAATAATCATGATTTAAAAGATTTCCCCAGAGCAAAAGCCAGATTCAGTGCTTAGTTACCTATATATATTTCTCCTTTTAATTAACTTTTACCCTCCATTGATTTTCTTTTCTCCCTTATTCATGAGTGCATTTATAAAGAGGTTTATTTTTTTAAATAAAAGCAGCATCTATCTTTGTTGTTTTCAGTGGAAGAGCAGATCAGGCTATCGCTCTAAAATTATGTCAAGAAACAGCAGCCCATAAAATTCTCAAGAGCTGAGCTTCAGTTCCTTCCCACAGACACTTCAATTCTTGTCTCTCTGAGGCATACACTAAGATCACGATAATGGGGGCAGTTACAGTGCAGTGCAGTGGGGATGCTGGTGCCTTTGATGGAAAAGTGAGGGCTTTCACTTCTGCTGTAGCAGCAGGACTGCACTGGCACTACATTCTTCTGCTCACCCAGGTCAGGGGGATGTTGTGTGAGTTCCTCTTACATCCAAACATTTCTGGCACCGCCAAAGTTTCTCACCTGATACTAATTGTATGACCAACTTTGAAGAAAGTATTAACCTCAAGTTGAAAGCTATATCTATCTGTGTTTATGGCACTGGGGTTACAGGAATAATCTGGTGAGTTTTCCGAGAGTGGATTTGTCTGCTCCTGTTGCCATAACAAAATACCACAGACCGGGTGGCTTGAACAACAGAAATTTATTTTCTTGTGGTTCTGGAGGCTGGAAGTCCTAGATCAAGGTCTGGCAGGGTTGGTTCCTGGTGAGAACTCTCTTCCCGGCTTGCAGATGGATGTCATCTTGCTGTGTGCTCACATGGTCTTTCTGAGGTGCAGGCTTGGGGGAAGAGAGAGATAGAGAGAGGGAGATTGAGGGGGAGAGAGAGAGGGCTCTCTTCTGTCTCTTCTTATAAGGGCACCAAACCTATCTAATCCAATTGGATTAGGGATCCACAGTTACGACCTCATTTAACCTTAATTACTTCCTTAGAGGCCCAACTCCAAATACAGCCACTCTGGGGGGTTAGGGCTTCACCATATGAAATTGGGGGGGGGCGGACACAAACATTCAGTTTGTGAATGAACTCACCTATACGAATGTCAGGTGTTAGGGGACTATTACAGGTTACAATCCGAGGCAGTGACAGCCAGTTTTAGCCCTTGGAAGGCTTTGCTCTGATGTTTACCTGCTTGGTGATACACTAGGCCTGTGTTTCAAAGCAGGGTGTTTAAATCTCAAAGGGGTAGACAGTGCATTAGGAGAAAGGATAAAATATTAGAGCCCTATTTATAATTATTTCATCTTATCATTTTACAATTTGTTTTTGTGTTTTATATATATATGGAAAGTATTTTACTACACTTATACATGTATGTAGTTTATATAATCATAAATGTACTCATAACAAGGAACATGTCTAGAATAATTACTGAGGGGTAGGGAATCACAAAGTCCCAGGGATCACTTGCAAGGAAGGAAGATGGCCCTTTTCAAGGTATAGGAATCCATGAACACAGTTAAGATATAAAACTCGATAATAAGAATAGATCACAAGAAAAAACCGTCAGAGAAGTAGAGACTGTTGATAGAAGGAACGAGAAGGATAAACCATGCCACCCCAACCCAGGAGGAAAGGAAAAGAAAAATGAGAATGAAGAAAGTATTGTTATTATTTCCCAGTAGCTTTTAGTTGTCTCTGCTGTGTTTGCCCTACTGATTCTTTTGTTGTTGTTGTTAAAGATTTTTCTCTTTTTTAAAAAATTAATTAAGTTTTGGCTGTGTTGGGTCTTCTTTGCTGCGCGCGGGCTTTCTCTAGTTGCCGTGAGCGGGGGGCTGCTCTTCGTTTGTGGTGTGTGGGCTTCTCATTGCAGTGGCTTCTCTTGTTGCGGAGCTCAGGCTCTAGGCGCGTGGGCTTCAGTAGTTGTGGGACATGGGCTCAGTAGTTGTGGCTCACGGGCTCTAGAGCACAGGCTCAGTAGTTGTGGCGCACGGGCTTAGTTGCTCCGCGGCATGTGGGATCTTTCCGGACCAGGGCTCTAACCCGTGTCCCCTGCATTGGCAGGCGGATTCTTAACCACTGCACCGCCACGGAAGTCCTGCCCTACTGATTCTTAATAATCCCATTGGTGGCGTGACTCCAGCTAACCACAAGTGATAATCATATAAGTGTTTGCTCTCACAGAGTGCCATGATTTCTTGCAGAGGGCTCTGAGCTGCTCACAGAGTTTATCCTGAACCATCTCTCTGTTTCCTTCATAGAAAGAATAACGTTTGGCCTTGACCCAAACATCCTCTCTGCTGATTAATCCGAGAATTGAAAAGCAGAGTTAACTGCACTTCACCAGTACTCTTGAGGTGCAGGAAAACACATTAAATTGTTTTCTTTGAGAAGGTATTTTAAAACTTGATGTGTTGGATTCCCTTCTGAAAAGGGAAAAACCAGTCAGGGGATTGGCTACCCTTCAGTAATGGGTGAGAAGGAGTCCTCTTTGGGGTTATAAAGAGGCCCAGAGCTTCGGTCCTTTCCTATCTGGCCCCCACAAGGATGTAGAGTTCTATGTGCAGCCCCCAAATTGCCTGAAAATCAGAGCGGCCGCTTCTACTCAGATCCCAGTCAGTGCTTGTCTCTCGGAGGCAAAAACACAGGCATCCATGCACAAAGAACAAATGTCCTTGTTGGCAACAGGCATTTGCAGAGAATCTGGGCTGGATAAAGGGGAGGGGAAGATTTTCCGTGTCTCATGATACACAGAGAGTCAGTGTGCATGCCCGGGGCCAGCGTGGAGGCAGGATGGGTCTAACTCAATGAGTTTATTCTCTGCTAGGTGTTGAAGGTACAGAAACACATAATGCAGTTTCCCTTCCAGGAACAGTTCACACATAGTACAGGGCTCAGTAATTTGCCTAAAATTTTATGCCAAATTATGTGTTCATTTGGATACAAGCATTTGTTTTTTCTGGGGATGTACTTCATAGATTGTAAAAAGGTCTGTAACCCCCCAAAATGTTAAGAATGTTTGTTCTACACAAATGCTTTTTCTTGGGCATCTTTTCATTCAAAAGGGATGTTAGTTCTTAGAATTAGATAGAAGCATCCAGGGCACACAGAGGGAGATATATAGAGTTGGCAACACCTTTTCAGAGGTCCGGTCCTCTAACTCTTACCCTGCTGCTGAAGGGCCTGATAAAACGCTTCCAGGCAGATTGAGCTGGTGGCATTGGTGGTGGCAGTGGTGGTGGGAGATTCTGTTTTTTAAGGACTTCTAGGCTTTTATCTTTTTTTGACATTCACATGGATGACGGATAGATTTCTCATCAAGATCAAAATTTGTTAAATCCCAGCATAAGCACTTTGAGTAGAAGGAGAAGTTTCCATCATAATATTTTTAAACTTTTCTTTTCCTATACATCTTCAAGGAAGACAGATCTATAACAAAAGTAATGTGTGTGGCAGGGTGTTTGTTGGTTAGTGAGAAGCTGTCATTTTAGTGGTTAAGGGCACAGACCCTGGAGCCAGGCTGCCTGGGTTCAAGTCCCAGCTCCTCCAATTTGTCACTACTTAATCTCAGTTTCCTCGTCTGCAAAATGGGAATAGTAACAGTATCTGCCTCGTTGGGTGGCAATGATTTGATGAGCTAATGTATGTGAAGACCTTAGAACAGTGCCTGATTGCTTATAAATGCTACCTTAGCACATTCTTAATGATACCTCCCCCTCCAATCCCTCTAGACCCTACCTCTGCTCTCCATTCAGTAACTAGATGGTGGTAGGTGATCACTCTCATAGGGAAGCAATGTGAAAGCAAAGATCAGAGGAAAAAGTCTCCTCATGGCCTTTGAGTTTCAGAAGAATAGGCTTTGAGGAAATGGAAACAGGACAGAGGTAACAGACTATCAATCTCAGATGAGTAGTCGGAAGGGCCCTCCCTTCACCCTCACATACACACTGGCTAGAAAAGGATGCCACAGGCTGGAAGGAGAGTGAATTGGATCGGGGAGTTATGAGACCTTAGAGGCTGGGAGGTCCCTAAGGAGGCCGTGAGCCCTGGTTCCACGTCAAGCGTGAGGGATGCTGGAACCTAAAACCAACCCAACAAAAAGAGAACAGAGGGCTTCCCTGGTGGCGCAGTGGTTGAGAGTCCGCCTGCCGATGCAGGGAACACGGGTTCGTGCCCCGGTCCGGGAAGATCCCACATGCCGCGGAGCGGCTGGGCCCGTGAGCCATGGCCGCTGAGCCTGCGCGTCCGGAGCCTGTGCTCCGCAACGGGAGAGGCCACAGCAGTGAGAGGCCCGCGTACCGCAAAAAAAAAAAGAGAACAGAGTGAGCCCACGTCCTGTTTCTTTAATGTTCTGGGGAAGTGACAATGACTCTACTTGGCAGATGTGGCCTTATAGAGTTCTCCGGGCCCCATCATGACCCCAACATGATTTCTTGGTCCCCAAGCGTGGCAGAGTACGGGAATGAGGCAGCCCCAGCGACCACCCGGGCGGACAGTGTGTGACATGAGATGGTGCTTCCCAGCAGGAACCAGGATGAATAGACGACACTGAGGATGAAGACCAGGTCTGCCCTCACCCCGACACCACGTTAACCCCCTGGAGCTCAGATGCCACACTCGGGAAAACAGAGGGGAGACTCACCCCGCCATCTCAGGAAAAAAATGGAACTTGAAATAAAAATTAAATCGAGTTATGAAAAATTCAAGATTGCTTTTCAGCACATTTGAATTTGCAGAGACTTATACCTACTCTACCTATTCCTTCGTGACTCAGTCGTTGTCCTCATTCGGGGAAAGTGAACGAAGTTTTGGCTTGAAAGATTTAGTTCAATATCCGAGTCAGCAGGGTGCATCTCCTCTGCCCGTCAAGGCTGCACACACTGAGAAGAGACAGGGAACTGGGGAGCAGTGGACCCCTGAGATCACAGTCACAACACGTCAGGCTGGGGGAGGGAGATGAGCAGGCGCTGGGAGCTCTCCACTGGGAGGGATGGGGAAGGGGAGCATTGCTCCGAGGGCTGGACCTCTATCCAAGGCAGGGACTGTGGGAACATCCATACCCGTAAGATGGGAGTACTGTAAACCTAGCTTCCTGTTCTGTTCCAGCCAGGATTCTCTACACAAGCATTAATGGATGTCTACTCTATTCTAGGCATTGTGTTGGATGCAGGGAACGTTCCTGTGAATGAGAGGGGGTCTCTGCCCCCAGAGTGTCCATTTGTAATAGGGGCGGGGCAGGCACATGGCTGTTAGCGAGCCACCCGTAGTGGTCCCGCTCAGCCATTGGTCGGCCTCGCAGGGGGCCCCTCCCCCAAGCAACTGACCGTTAGTGAGAGACCCTTAGGGACCAACCGTTAGGGAGTGACCGTTAACAGTCCTGCTCCGCCGCTGGTCGGCCTCGCAGTGGGCCCCTCCCCCAAGCAACTGACCGTTAACAGTCCTGCTCAGCCGTTGGTCAGCCTCGCAGTGGGCCCCTCCCCCAAGCAACTGACCGTTAGGGAGTGACCGTTAACAGTCCTGCTCAGCCGTTGGTCAGCCTCGCAGTGGGCCCCTCCCCCAAGCAACTGACCGTTAGGGAGTGACCGTTAACAGTCCTGCTCGGCCGTTGGTCGGCCTCGCAGTGGGCCCCTCCCCCAACTGACCGTTAACAGTCCTGCTCAGCCGTTGGTCAGCCTCGCAGTGGGCCCCTCCCCCAAGCAACTGACCGTTAGGGAGTGACCCTTAACAGTCCTGTTCGGCCGTTGGTCGGCCTTGCAGGGGGCCCCTCCCCCAAGCAACTGACCCTTAGTGAGAGGCCCTTAGGGACCAACCATTAGGGAGTGACCGTTAACAGTCCTGCTCAGCCGTTGGTCGGCCTCGCAGGGGGCCCCTCCCCCCAAGCGAGCCAAGCGAGCGGCCCTTAGCGAGCAAGTGTCAAGGAGCCACTGTTAGCGGTCCCACTCACCGTTAGCGAGCTACCATTAGGGAAGGACCCTTAGCGAGTAACCGTTGGTTAGTGAGCGAGCCTTAGCAGTCCCGCTCAGCCATTAGTTGGCATCGCAGTGAGCTCCTCCCCCTCCCCTTTCTCTGTGTAAAAGACCCGAATTTGGACTGAGGGAAGATGGTTTTTTGAGACACTAGTCAGCTATTCTCTCAGTCGGCTAGCTTTCCCGTTAAAGTCATTACTCCTTGCCTCAACAACTTGTCTCCCGACTTACTGGCCTGTCGTGCAGCGAGCGTGCTTGGGCCGGGTAACACATTCCGGGCTCACAAAGACCTTTACACGTTAAGCAGACAGTAGGTAAGGTGGGAGCACAAGCTGGGGAGGGGAGTTTGTCCAATCTGAGAGCTCCAGAGCAATTCCTAGCAAACAGGGCTCCTACGCTGGGTCTTGGGAGGATAAATGGGTGTTCGTGAAGGAGACAGAGATGCAGGGGACACAGCTGCATCACAGGTGTGCAGGGAAGGAGCGGCAGAGGGCACGGAGCGCAAAGCATTCGGCATCTCTGCACTGTCGGGTCAAGTCACCGAGTGGAGACGTGAAGTCGGAGATGGAAGTTTGGGCCAAGTCACAGAGGGCCTTGGAGCTTATTATCAGGAGTTTAGCCTCAGTTCTGGAGCCAGTGAGTAGCTGCTGACAGGTTTCTGGGCAGATGGCGCTATAGCCAGGTTTATATTTCACAAAGACGTGTCTGGGGCAAATGGGAGAGAACTCGAGGGGTGGCCAGAATGTTAGTTAAGATTGTCTGCAGACCCTCATTCACCAACCAGCTCCAGCAGGTCCCCAGGTTGGACCACTGGCTCCACAGACCCATCACCAAGTCTTGCAAGTCTTGCTTGTAAAAGAAGGTCCAAAGGAGGTTTCCGACTAACTGGGAACAGTGCAGGATCAGACACCTGAGATCTGAGGGCTGGTACTTGGTCTGGTTTCTGATGAGTTAGAAGAGCAGCAGACAACTCTCCTTGGCGTCCAGACTCCTGCCTGTTCCCCCTCCGGCAACCTCAAGATCCAGATCGCCCACTTCCCTGACCTTGCTGCCGGGTGGGAGCTTCCAGTACCACACCCTCTAGCCATCCTTGTGTAGCTGCCCCCAGCCCAGGGTGGAGGTGCTATTCTTGGAATGAGGAAGCAGGCCATCTCGCCAGTGACTGCCCTAGTCCCTCAGTGCAATGGGGTCGGCAAGTGTCCCTGCACCTTCCAGAACTCCCAGTTTCAGCCCAGAGCAGGGTATGACACTTCTGTCAGCCTTAGGACAATTGCAGATCTGTACTTTATCAAAACTGCATTTTCATAATTAACAGTGTGTCCAGGGCTTCCAGGGATTGCAGTAACTCCATCCCGCCTCTTGCTAAGTCATTTGGCTGCATTTCGGAAATACTGTCTCAGTTCCGACTGGCTTCAGTCTGCCTCTTCCAATTCATTATTCATGCCTGTGGCTCAGATTTTCACATCCTCACAGCCATTGGTGGCCCAGCGATCTTGGCTGGGAAAGGGAAGAAGTGGGAAGGGAGGGTGAGAGCATACAAAGTAGGGTGATGGGAAATGACAAAAAATAAATAAAATCATGCAGAGGGTTGGCGGGGGCGGCACAAGGCAAGGTGGGGAGCAGATCTGTGGATGACTGGGCAAGGGGATGGATGGGTTAAACAGGAGTAAGAGGGAAAAAGCTCGGAGAGACAAGAGAACAGGGCAGAGGGAAGTGTGGCACTGTCCTGGAAAAGGAAACTATGTGACTTGACTGCAAGATCAAAAGCATGCAGGGGGTGCGGGTTGGATCCCTGGTCAGGGAGCTCAGATCCCACATGCCCCGTGGCCAAAATAATCAAAACATAAAACAGAAGCAATATTGTAACAAATTCAATAAAGACTTCAAAATGGGTCCATGTCAAAAAAAAAAAAAATTTTGAAAACAAAACAAAACAAAATGCAGCTCTTGCTATTGATTAATTTTGTTTATCTTTGCAGCACACGCCGGGCTGCAGAGACATCGTAGGTGGGTGTGAACAGGGAAATGAGCTCACTGTGCAGAGTTCCCAGTAGCTTTGATGCTGTCCCACAGGTTTCTTAGGAACCACTACGATTCCCTTTAAACAATCCTTCCCTCCCCAACCCCCCCCCAAATCCTCACTCTTTAGATTGGGTAGTCCAGTTAATGATGTTGACTGTTTCCGCAGATCCTGTTGGAGCTTTGGCCCTGATGACTTATGCATCTGGAACGTTCCATGGGATGGAGCACGGCTGGGCAGGGTGGACCACTGAGGACAGAGAGCTGACCCAACAGACACCTGATCTGACAGGAGCAAGTCCTGCAGAACCTGCGCTGGAGAGATTTTGGCGATCACCCAGCCGCAGTTCACCACCCTGGCTGCACCTAGACGCACCTGGGAGCTTAAAAAAATATTCGTTTCTGGATTCCATCCCTGGAGGTTTAATTCAAGTGGTCTGGGGTAAGGCCCTTGCATCATTATTAAAAATAAGAAAATCAAGCGAGGCTACTGTGCAGCCAAGAATGGAGACCCCTAACATAGTTCAGACTTTTCATTTTACAGATAAGAAAACCAAGGCTCCCAAAGGCAACGTCAGGTGCCCTGATTTTCACAGATAAGGAGTCAAGGCCCTCCTGGCCCCTCAGGTGAATGCTGGCTCTGCCAGGCTAGGAGCATCTCAGCACAAGTGCCTTCCTAGCATTACTCCTGAGCCTTACTCCCTAACATGTCCATCTGGGCCTCAGCACCCTCCGGAGAGGTTCATTCTAGCCTGCTGAATATTTTATAAGTGCCTGAAGACAGGTCAGACACATAAATAACTCCTTCTGTGAGGGAACACACACACACATCCGTGCCCCCCATCCCAGCATGTGCACACACACACGTACAAACACACAGACACAGCCTTCCCTCATTTGTGTTTGAAAGCAGGTGGCTTTGTTTCTGAAATGTAGTCACTGCTAACAATAAAAAACGTGAAGGAAAAAAAGTGAACAAAGGGAGCAGCTCTGCTGATGTTCCATTCCAGAAGCGTTCTGTTTGATCCTGGCTGGAGCAGGGCATTTCTTAGATGGATTTGGACTTCATACACATTTGACTGAACAAGGGGTGCTGGGGATGGCAAAAGTGAACACTGAGCCTGGTGAAATGAGGCAAAAGGATGCATGCCTCTCTTTACAGGAAAAATCCAGTTTATTAACAGATTGTGGAATTTCAAATGTAGAACACACTGTATAGCTTTCTTTTTAACATCAACTCCAAATGTTTTTTTCCTTTTTCTTTTTTTTAAAAAATAAATAGAATAGCTTTGCTGCCTAATAATACTCAGGACAAATATTCTCTGGTAAATTACAAATAAGAGAAATCAATTTGATTTCATACAAGGCTGCATTTCATTTTGGAAGATCTTTTAGTCACATTTAAGTGCAAGAGAAAAAGATAACAGATGAAATAGCTTCATATGGAAATAGAACATTCTTGAACATTTGTTTTAATTCATTCCCACGTCCAGCTGAGCATGATGCTGAATAATGGTTTTCACAATGACTCAGGGCATCTCCCTCCCCCGCCTCCAAGAATGTTTCCAGTTACATTCAAAACCTTAGATGATGGAGGATGAAAATAGCATCTTATTACACACCTGTCGGGTGGCAACATTCATTCCTAGGAGAAATATCTCCCCCAAATGTTGCAGCGGGAGACTTAATTTATACACACCACAAAATTCATATTCATGTGTGCTCCATTTAGGCTTCATTACGCTTACAAATCTTCTGATGAATGATGAGAAATCAATAAACTGAGGAACTGTAGATGTAGAAACAAAAAAAATAGAGTTCACCATCCATGACAGTTAGTGCCAGCCTGTAGATGCAGTTGTTATGGGTCTAAAACAATGTCAAGTTCACTTGTGCAGTTATCTCAGGGTATATTTTCCAACTATTTATCTTAAAAAGGGACACTGGAAAGTTAAACTACAGGTACATTATAGAGATTCTTATGGCTTCAATTTCAATACCCCCTCTGGAAATTTTCCAGGTAGAACTCCTTCTGAAGTTCTATGAGAAAGAAGAGCTAAATGTCACCCATGACTGCAGACCTCCCTGGGGCCTTGAAGTCAGTGCAAGAGGTGAAACAGCATCTGCAGGCTGAACAGGTAAACGTTATGCAAGGGAGTGCCATCCTGTCTCATCATTATGCTTTTTATCATTAAAACCACTATTATTTAGAAGTTTGAGACTTTAAAAAAAAAAAGATATTCTATGCTTGCAGAGGCTAAGAACTCTCGGCATACATTTTTGAGCTTTGATGACCCATTCTTTGTGGTTTTAGTGTATTCTTTTTTTATTTTTTATTTATTTATAGTTTTGACTGCATTGGGTCTTCGTTGCTGTGCATGGGCTTTCCCTAGTTGCGGTGAGCCAGGTCTGCTCTTCATTGCGGTGCGTGGGCTTCTCATTGCAGTGGCTTCTCTTGTTGCGGAGCATGGGGTCTAGGTGCGCAGGCTTCAGTAGTTGTGGCACGCAGGCTCTAGAGTGCAGGCTTAGTAGTTGTGGCGCACGGGCTTAGTTGCTCCGCAGCATGTGGGGTCTTCCCAGACCAGGGCTCGAACCCGCGTCCCCTGCATTAGCAGGCGGATTCTTAACCACTGCGCCACCAGGGAAGCCCTAGTGTATTCTTAAAACTGTGTTCTGAGGAATGTCTTGATTTTCTTCTGTACTTTTTTTTTTTTTTTTTTTTTTTTTGGAGGGTAGGGCATCTATTCAGATACAATTCCTGATGGGCTTCGTTTTCATAAGGTGATGCAAAGACCCGTGAACGTGAATTAGCACTGTTGAGTTTCTGCATATCCATTTCTCGCCCCAAAGTCTAACCCTGCATTTTTTCCCACCTGCTGTGGTTCATCAGACCCCTCCTACTTGAAACACTCAAGGTCAGGGGCTGATGGATGATCCAAACTCTGCTTGTTACTCTACTTCATGGTTCTAGACCCAGTGGTTGCTCCAGCAGGTGGGTACATGACCCAAGCTGGCCCAGTTTAGAGCTTGTCTATGGCTCTTCTACATTTGATGTGGAGAGCATGTTTTCTCTTTCTTGCCTCACGGGCTCTGAAGTGCCTAGAATTGTGCCTGATGTAGATTAAGTGTCTCTTCTCATTATTGTTAATGGGATGTGCCTTCAGGGCTGCTAGTGGCCATGGCCCCTTCCACATGAAGGAGCCTGCAAGAATGAGGGCAAACAAAAACAAAAGCTGAGATGAGAGGTGGAGAGAGAAATCTGGTACCATTCACATGAATCCATCCTTTTTTATGGTTTGGTTCCATGAGCTAATACATTTCTTTTTCTTGTTTAATTTGAGTTTTGATTCTGCTATTTGTAATAAAAAGTTCTGATGATGAACATAACATGATGTTATTTAGCAAATGCTTGGAAGTGTGGACTAGAAAAAAGTAAAGATTGATGCAGGAGTTTCTAGTAGGATAGACTCAGAGACTAAGACAGAAAACGCAGGGAGACAGGTTTGAGGGATGATTATGAACTTAACTTTGGATGTATTGAGTTTGAGGATCTTTGGATTTTGCCATGTGGAACTGCTCATTAGGTGTTTAGAAATAAGGATAGAAAACTCAGGAGAGAGTTCAGAGGTGGGGATATAGATGTGTGGTCAACAGAATGGAGCTATGGCTGAAGCCCATGCTGGATGGGGTCCAGAGTGAGACTGGAAGAGGCACAGGAGGAAGAATAGGCAACGGGAGGTGATGTGGTCCAGTGAGAGGACAGGAGAGTCAGGGTATATAACATGAGAGACGTCAAAGAGGATAATCCCAACAACACCCTCAAATGATGCCAAGAGGCTTGGATGGATGAGAACTCAGAAGAGACATCACATTTTAACAGGTAGTTTATTGGTACCACTTGAAAGAAAATTTCAGTTTAGCAGGAGCAAAACACAGACAGCACAGGGTTGAGAAATGGGTGGGAGAAATGGATGGCAGGTGTGGTCAAAAGAGGGAAAGGTGTGGGAATTCCACAGTTTCAGTGGAGTCAGATCACCTCTTTTTTTCTTGAGAGTAATTGTGATTTAAGCATATTTGTATGTTAAAGAGAAATCAAAAGGCAGAAAAATACATCTGATGGGTACTGATGGAAGAAGCATGTTAAAAGAGGAAGTGATAGAGGGTAAAGGAAGAAGTCTCAGAGAGAATAAAATACATTTCCTTATTTAAGACAACAGGGCAATAGAAAATGACCACGATGAGCCTGGGAGAATTTAAGGTAGGAGGTGAACGGTAGCTGGAACTCCATCCCATGATGTTGAACCCAGGAAGGTAGATGACAGAGTCATGCACTACATGGTGGGTGGGTGAAAGAACTTCATTGTGGACAGAATTTAGAACCACTATGAGAAATTAATTGAGTTTATTATAATAACTTTGGAGCAGCACTGAAGTTAGAAAGAACAAATTGGCAGTAGATTCAGTCAGTTGCTACTGGCAGCCCAAGATAAGGAATAGCAAAAACCAAAGATGCATTTGCCCAGTTCAATGGAAAGCCAAGGAACAAGGAAATCTAGGATGCCAGGGAGTCTTACTGAGTGAAGAGAGCATGTTTGTCTCACTTATTAGCTTGCTTACTGTGGACTCGGTGCAGGTCGGTATCCAGCAATGAATGGAGATGCAATAAAGATTTACACCATTGTAAAAAGGCACTCGTTAACTTTTATGATGTACTCTTTCATCTAGTTTGAGCTCTGAAACACAGGAATCACTTTCCTTTCGTCTTCGCATTTGCCCTGGTGGTGTGATTAAAAAGAACAAGATGTTTCTGGAATCATCCCTGTGGAGAGAGAGGGTGGTGATAGCCATGGGAAAAATGGGAAGTAGAAATTCTGGAAGAATAAATGAATGTATCTGCATTCGCATTGTGAGGAAGGAACCAGGTGTGTGTGTGTTCTAAGCACATGTGCTGATGGTTTAAGATGAGGCAGTGCATGAGTCCCACGGAAGGAGAGGATTTATAAAGTGATGGTGAGCAAGGAGATCTGGGCAGAATATAGGGTGACCAATTGTCCCAGTTGCCCAGTGGAAGGTGAATATGGGACTTTTAGTGCTAAAACGGGAAAGTTCCAGAGTGATCAGGATGTTTGGTCAGCCTCATATGTGCAGAGAAACATGAACAAGTATATTAAATATCCATTTCTCTTTAAATAGAATAGTTTCAGAACTCCTGGAGACTTTGTGGAAGATGACACCCTAGGGAGCCCCTGAGAAAGAACATTTGAGTTACATCGGCAGAGTAAGATTGTTAACTCCAGGAACTGGACACATTTCTAAATTGGGCTTCTTGAAGATTTCTAAAACTTCCAAGTAATTGATCTGAAGCTAAAAGTGTAAGCCTAGCCTTTATGATGACATCTTAGGTAAACTATCCTATTGCTCCATTTTAAAACATATATATATATATATATATATATATATATATATATATAAAATAGAATCACACAATAGGTGGCCTTTTTTTTTTTTAAAGAAGATGTTGGGGGTAGGAGTTTATTAATTAATTAATTTATTTTTGCTGTGTTGGGTCTTCGTTTCTGTGCGAGAGCTTTCTCTAGTTGTGGCAAGCGGGGGCCACTCTTCATCGCGGTGCGCGGGCCTCTCACTATTGCGGCCTCTCTTGTTGCGGAGCACAGGCTCCAGACGCGCAGGCTCAGTAGTTGTGGCTCACGGGCCTAGTTGCTCCGCGACATGTGGGATCCTCCCAGACCAGGGCTCGAACCTGTGTCCCCTGCATTAGCAGGCAGATTCACAACCATTGTGCCACCAGGGAAGCCCTTAAAACATATTTTTATTAGAACCTGAAAGTGTCATTTAAAGCGACTCACCAGCTTTCTTGCAGTACAGTTCACAGGATACTAGGGGAAAAAAGTTATTTTTATTTTTTCCTCTCTACCCTCCCCCAGCTGAGGAAACACTGTGCTGGGGCCCATCCACTGTCTCCAATTAGCAGGTGAGATGCTTGCATGTTTCAAAGGCTAAACAAAACATAAACCAGGCCTTATTAGCCTGCTTTGGTGCTGATCTGGACCAAAAGCTGAATAAAATGCATGAACATAATAGGAACACTGTAGATAAATCCCACACAGAAGAAACACACATATAACAGAAACATAATTGTCTTCAATTTGCAGATTCACACTGGATCCTAAGAACCTAGAATGAATGGAGCCTTTTCTTACATCTTAGCTTGAGTCAGTGATTTCAGTAACGTTAACAATTGGATGGTGGTAGCGGTGGGTGAATGGGTGGGGGGACAAGTGTCTTCAGAACTTCTCTTGGGGGTGCAGAACCTGCAGAGGACGATCGAGGAAGTAGTGGTGGGAAAAACAAACACAAAAACTCTGAGCAAAGGAAAAGATGGTAATTCCCAGCATTCTGAGTTGATTGATACGCTCACACACA
This sequence comes from Delphinus delphis, assembly GCF_949987515.2. Lineage (NCBI taxonomy): Eukaryota > Metazoa > Chordata > Mammalia > Artiodactyla > Delphinidae > Delphinus > Delphinus delphis. The sequence goes on along the minus strand of NC_082703.1, from coordinate 14,269,177 downwards.
AATGCTATGAATGACTTACTGCTTCATTCAAATTCTTGCTCCAAATCAGTGGGTCTCAGACTTGGCTGCTCATTGAAATTACCTGGGGAGCCTTAAAAGACCTGGTGCCGGGGTCCAATCCCAGAGATTCTGATTTAATTGCTCTGGGTTGTAGCCTTGGCAGCGGACTGCTTCTGTGCAGCCAAGATCGATAGCCGCTCCTGTGCTGTCAGTCAAGAAATCAGGAGAAATGGCGCAGGCAAGCAGTTCTCAAATTGCACGTGCCTAAGAATGGCCTGGAGGGCTTGGTAGAATCTCCTGGAGCCCATCTTCAGAGGATTCAGTACGTCAGGGTGGCGGCTAGAGATGCTGCATTTCAAAGGGCCAAGGACCTCGCTTTGGGGACCACTGGCTTCGATGGATATTCTGTTACTATGTCTGGAGACAACTAAGCCATTCAGCATTCCTTGTGTACCCCTGGGAGCTCTGTGAACCCTCATTTATGTGTGCTTGGAGGGCACATCCGAATTAATTTGCCCCACTCTCTCAAGCCAGCCGATGGGAGGCAGCCTCTTTTTTTTTTCTAGCCTGGAAATGTAAGGGCTTTATTCTTTGCTGATCTTGGTGATTTTGGGGAAAGCCATCTAATTATTTGTGGGTGTCTGGTAATCCCAAGGAACACAGTGTCCTGGGCATGCGCCAGCCAGCTCCATGGAGTCCCTCAGACCTCCTGGCACACCAGCTAGCCGGGGCACCCTTCCTCCTGTGTACCCCTCCATTCCACCTTGGAGTCCTCCCTCTGTGCTCTAGGCCTGCCCTCATCCAACAAGCAGGACCCACAGCGCATTTGGAATCCTGCCCCATTGTGCTCAGAGAACCGTGGTGGCCCAAAGAACAGTAATAAATCACAGCTACTGTTTGTGGGCACTTATTCTGCCAGGAACTGTGCTGGCACTTCACACACATCTTTTAACTTAACCTTCACGCCAACCTTCAAAGATGAGAATCATTATGCCCATTTTATAGATGAGGAAACTGAGGCTCAGAGAGTATGACTTGCCCAAAGCCTTAGGGCCATTAAAGGAGAGATGGGATGTGTGGCTGGGCCTGGCTCCAAAGTCCATGCTTTTCCCCCTACCCTTCTGCCTCCCTGGCACAGATGGACTAGGGTGGCAGAAAGAGCACTGGATCCCAGCTGGTAAATGGTCTGGCCTCCACTCCCAGACGCCGCTGAGTGGACAGCCTTGGACAGGTTGCTGGCCCCGCCCCTAGTGCCTCTGTCCTCAGATCTTTATCTATGAAATGAGGGGTTTGACCATATGGCTAAGGTCCCTCCCACTCTTACTTTCTCACAGTGTCTCTGTGACTAACACAATTGTGCTTCCTTTCCCGGGACTCTGCCCTGCCTGGTGATCACATCATATGTTCAGCAGACCTGTATCCAGGGAGAGCATCTTCCAAAGGCGCAGGTTGAGTAGCTGAGGTGCCACTCAGCCAAGGTAGCGGGGGGTTATGTCAACCTGTCTGAGAGCTGCCTAACGACAATTTATAACCCACTTGTAAAATGTCCATTCTCTGGTGAAACCTGGCGTTCAGTTGTCTGAGTCAGTACTAGATCGAAAGCTGGTCACCTAAAACCTGAGGGGGAGGAGGACGGGAATCAGACACACTCCAGTGTGTGTCCCCTTGCCTGTTGGTCCTGGAGCAGTAGCCTCGGGGGTGTCCCCTGCCCAGAGGAGGCCAGAGAGATGTGCACTGGGCTCCGCTTTCTGTAGCCTTTCTCCCAGGGCCCCAGGGAGCGGGTGTGCGGAAGGAGGTTGTCCTTACAGCTTTTTATTATGATAGTTACTAATATTATGGTTATAGACGGATGTGCTACTTTCCCCCAGGTAAACAGAATCTGACCTGAAATTAGGAACCTTAAATTGTTCTTTCATATATTTTTTTTATTGAATTATAGTTGATTTACAATGTTGTATTAATTTCTGCTGTACAGAAAAGTGATTCAGTTATACATATATATATTCAGTTATATATATATATACACACACACACATTCTTTTTTTATATTCTTTTCCATTATGGTTTATCATAGGATACTGATATAGTTCTCTGTTCTGTACAGGAGGACATTGTTGTTTATCCATTCCACGTATAATAGCTTACATCTGCTAACCCCAGCCTACCACTCCATCCCTCCCCCAGCCCACTGCCCCTTGGCAACCACAAGTCTGTTCTCTATGTCTGTGATTCTGTTTCTGTTTTGTAGATAGGTTCATTTGTGTCATATTTTAGATTCCACATACGAGTAATATCATATGGCATTTGTCTTTCTCTTTCTGACTTCACTTAGTATGATAATCTGCATCCATATTGCTGCAAATGGCCTTATTTCATTCTTTTTTATGGCTCAGTAGTATTCCATTGTATATAGTACCACATCTTCTTTATCCGTTCATATCTGTTGATGGACATTTAGGTTGTTTCCATGTCCTGGCTATTGTGAATAGTGCTGCTATGAACACAGGGGTGCATGTATCTTTTTGAATTATAGTTTTGTCCAGATATATGCCCGGATATATATCCCAGTGGGATTGCTGGATCATATGGCAACTCTATTTTTAGTTTTCTGAGGAACCTCATACTGTTTTCCATAGTGGCTGCACCAACTTATATTCCCACCAACAGTGTAGGAGGGAGGAACTTTAAATTAGAGTTGATCTTTTTGTTCAGATGGGCCTCATTTCTCATATGTAATGTCGGATGAAGGGGTGAGATGGACCACCGATCTTCAAGTCCCCTCCCATGCGTTGTGAGATTCCATCACAGATCAGAGGGCAAGCAGACGCAAGTAAGCAAAAGGGGACACAGAGCAGGTGGATGCCAGGAAACCTGCTTTCTAAACAATCAGGTAATACAAAGATTTTGTTGTTGTTGTTGACTATATATTTATTTTAAAAATTGTGGTCAAATACTCATAACATAAAATTTACCATCTTAAAAAAAATTACCATCTTAACCACTGTAAAGAGTTCATTTCAGGGGCGTTTAAGTACATTCATATCATTGTGCCACCATCACCGCCATCCAACCAGGAACTCTGTTTATCTATAAAGATATGTTAACAGTGTTCACACAGGACTAAAAATAGCATCTCCAAAAGCAATAATATTTTGAATTTATAAACCTCCTTCATAGAAATTTAAGGCATTTCACAAACATTGTCTTGTCTGTCCTTACGATGACCTTATGTAGAAGCAGAGAGATCGGAGAGTGGACAGATCAGACAAAAAGAAGGAAAAAGACCCGGGGGGACATGCAAGTTTGCTAAATTTCATTGTGACCCGCAGAGACTCAGTGAATCATCCAAGGTCTCATAGTTTTCAGGTAGCTGAGGATCTTAGAACTCGGATACGTGCCTTTAAGTTCAGTTTTCTAAGACTGTGATAACATCAGCCAGAGAGGGAAGTTAGAGGACAGTACGGGCTTGCCCTGCCTTGAGGGAGGAGTTTTCTTCACGGATACATTGTTGGGATGGGTGTATCAGTGTGGGAGTGGGGACTTGGGGGGCAGGGATGCTTTGGCAGAGGTGGGGTGACCTGGGAGGTTCTCGGGTTCTGTCGGTTTCTGGGCAGCTACTAATAGGGAGCTTTGAGTGGAAAGGGCTGAGACCTGGTTATAACACTGAGAGAGGAGTGCTCACAGGTGCAGAAAATTTCATGGCCTGGGAATGAAAGCTTCACTGTCCAGGCTGTGTGTGTGAGAGAGAGAGAGGGAGAGGGAGAGAGAGAGAAAGCCAGGTGGAATTCAGATAAAAAGATACAAAAGAAAAAGTATGTGATTTTTCCTGGCTGTGGATGATGGGTCAGATGATGAAGCTAGTCATCAAAGTTAGTAAACTGAATTCTTGTTTTCAATTTGGTGATTTGTTTTTAAAAAATGATATTTTTTGTTGGAGAAGAAAATTGTATTCGTGGAAAGTTGTGTTTCAGTTAGATTCCACCTTTTGGTGACTGGAAAATTTCCAGTGAATTTCCAGGAACAAGAAATGGCAGTGTTCCTGGTGCAAAGTCTGAATCCTCAAAGTCCAGGAACAGTCATGCATAAACTGTGATTAAAAGACAGAAAATGAACTTAAGAAACAATCTAACAATTAGAGCCTGGCAAGTAAGATGCCGTCCTTTAGCCTGGAATATACTCATCAACGTGTGTAGGAGAAGGGGCTGCTTCTTCGTGAATAGAGTGGATGATTAACTGGTCTGGTGGTCTCTACTCAGCCAGTTATATGTCATTGGTTTCCCACTGAAAGCACATGGAATAAGTATTAGCTCTGCTGTTGTTCCCTCTGCAGTTGGCCACATTCTGGTGGATCAACAGGGAGGCCAAGAGGAGTTGGCTTCAGATATTCTCCCTTCATTCACTCCATTTCTTAAGAGCCTGCTTTGTACCAGGCACTGTGCTAGAAGCTGCTGGGCAGGGCTCCAGCCTTGACCTTGGATGAGTTTACAGACTAGCAGAGGAAGGGAGACAAGTGTCATTGGTGCCGTGAAAGGAGTTTGCTCAAAAGGTACAAACCTCCAGTTATAAAATATATTTCATGGGGTGTGATGTACAGCATGGTGACTATAGTTAATAATATATTATTAACTATATATTATATAATTTTTATATAATATTATATATTAATTATATATTATATAATTAATAATATTATTAAATATTGTGTATTTGAAAGTTGTTAAGAGAGTACATCTTAAAAGTTCTCATCACAGGGCTTCCCTGGTGGCTCAGTGATTAAGAATCCACCTGTCAATGCAGGGGACATGGGTTCAAGCCCTGGTCTGGGAAGATCCTACATGCCGCAGAGCAACTAAGTCCTGCGCCACAACTAGTGAGTCTGCGCTCTAGAGCCCGCAAGCCACAACTGCTGAGCCCATGTGCCACAACTACTGAAGCCTGCGCGCCTAGGGTGTATGCTTCTCAACAAGAGAAGCCACCACAATGAGAAGCCCGCACACTGCAAAGAAGAGTGGCCCCCGCTTGCTGCAACTAGAGAAAGCCCAAGCGCAGCAGCCCAATGCAGCAAAAAAAAAAAAAAATTTCTCATCACATGAAAAAAAAATTTGTAACTATGTGTGGAAATGGATGTTAACTAGACTTATTGTGACCATTTCACAATATACACAAATATCAAATCATTATGTTGTATACCTGAAACTAATGTAATATATGTCAATTATATCTCAATTATAAAAAAGAAGTGTGTGTAGAAAATACAATGAAGGGATTGATTAGCTTGTTTGAATGGTGTATAAGGAATAGGGAGGGCTTTTGGAAGAGATGACATCTAAACTGTGTTTAAAAATAAATAAATCGGAATTTTCCAGGCAGGGGGGTTTTCCAGGAGAGGTTAGATGCACTGAAGGGAATGGGGAGCAATTGAAGTGAAGGTTTGGACTCCATATACAATCTTTAAAAAATGATTACCAAACGGCATGGGGCACTGGCAATCTGAATTGCCTAAAGGGATTTGGCCACAGATCCTTATAAGAGAAGACAAAGGTGAAATTGAATAACAGAAAGAAGGAAAATGATGAACAAGTACATGAGAAAAGTTGAATGGGAAAGGAGTAAAGAAAAGTGAAAAGATTTTAAAAATCATATATTAAATCCCAAATAAAGAACGACAAAGTGGTCAGACTTGGAGCAGATGATCAAGAGACAGACTTTTCCATTCTAAAGCTGGACGACATGGTCTGCATCGGACAGAGAACCACCTAAACAGAAGTAGGAGAAGATGGTGCCATTTGGTGACACAGTCTGTAAAGACTAGAAGCCTGGTCCCAATGCCTGGTGACATTGAACCTGCACAAGGGAGGGAGCCCCCAGATGGCACCATGGGGCAGCAGCAAGGCCCATCGTGTGCCCTGGGCCTGAAACCTCCCTCACCTCCTCCCCGAGAGCTGCTCGCACTCTCGCTCCCTCCAGGAGTGGTGATAGGGCCCAGAGACTCAGACGGCAGAAAGGCTACTGGAATCTGGCAAGCCCTGGACAGACAGTTGTCTGCCTTCACCTCCTTTTATCGGCTCTACCACAGCAGACTTTGTCCCAGGACATAAAACCACAGAACCACAGAATTTCAGTGAGAAAAGAGCATAAGTATCTCCTAATTTAATCGTTTCCAAACTCCTTTGATCATCTACCCTCAGCAATAAAAAACAATTTGAGCATGTAGCTTCAATTTAAGCATATTCATTCATTTTTAAATGACATACTTAGCCTTCTGTACTAATATATTTACTTTAAACATACACAAACATTATATTTACAAATAAATAGTTATATTATTTTCTTCCTGTCCTCTAACATATTATCTTTGTTGTCTCTGGGGTACATGAAATCTATTTTTAGATTCAAATTCAAAATTCAAATTCAACCAGATGTTTTCATCTCTTCTGTAACTCTCTTCCAAAAAAACAGTCTTTTTCTTGAACACCTAGAGGGACACTGTTCCATTTTTGGGAAACTTCTCGGAGTTCCCTGGTTACCGTGTCCCAGGTGGCCAAGGAGGGGGGCTTCTGTACAGGCTCACACCAGGAGTTTGGGTCAGAGCAGAACACTTCTCTGGGAAAGAGCCCTGGTTCCGCATTTGGCTCTCCCTGTCTCTCACCACCATCTGAGCTGTGAGGACAGCAGGAAGGCCTCTCACTGCCACAGTAAATATTATGGTTGCCTCTGGTATGCAGAAGAGCAAGAGGGGCGGCTGCATTTGCTGCTTCCAGGTGGCAGACGGACAAGAATGAAAGCAGGCAAGGAGGAACTGGAGGGGCGTCTGGGAAAAAAGAGAACAAGAAAACCTCACTAGTGTATGATATGTACTATAAACAGCCCAGGGTTGTTTGGGCTAAGAAACTGTCAACATAAATCAGTTCTTTCTCAGTGAGTGTGGGAGCAGGTGTTCCAGGGGAAGGATGAGCATGGCAGCTGTGGTGGGTTCTGTGATCAGGCCCTGATTGCACGGAAGTCCCCAGATGTTAATGTGGACAGGGCGCAGGGGCCCCTGCCATTTGTAAAACTCGCTTTTCAAAATCCTGCATTACCACAATGTGTAAATTCTTTCAGATCATGGATTGTTTCCTCAATTCTTCAGCAGTTTTTCCAAAGCACACAAACATTAGTGGTGGAGCTGGTTTGGGGCCAAGAATCCTTAACTGACCAAGAGCGCAGAAAGGCCCGGGGATGATAAAAATGCAGGCCGGCCTTGCTCTAAAACATCTCAGGATGCTCAGAGAACCAACTGGAAATGCTTCTTTGCGCAGCTCTTTGCGAAAACATTTGAGAGAAAAATCTCTTTCAGTAATTAAACTGGGTGGTGGGGGGGTTGGAATCAAAGATCTTTCTGGCAATTCGAGATGAACTTTCTCTCTTCCCCCTCCCTAATCCTCCTGCTTTTGAATGACAAACTAAGTCAGATACCGAGGCCAGATTTAAAATCACTGTGACTTTTAATTTGGGTACTTATTGTTTGATAGCAAAAGAAAAATATTTCTTTTGAGGTACGTGCCCCAAATTGAAAGCTGCTCTGAGTTTAGGGAAAAGGCAGAGTCTTCAGGGTCCATAGAAGTTGGATAAAACTCAAAGGGAAAATAATTTGGGTTTCAGTTGTGGAGGAGGGGTGCTTAGACTGTGGTAACAGTTGGTTTTTGCTTGTCTGGAATGCTTTTCCTAACTCCCGATTTCAGTAACTTGCCCTGCTGCCCTGGCCATGGAGACAAGTGTGTATCCCAAGCCTGGGCAACCATTATATCCCATCTTCCTGACAACAGTGATTGGTACAACGGTTGGATCCTTGACTCAGGCAGGGCTTTGCTGAGGTCTGATATATAAATAGGAAGTGAGCTTCCATGGCCGCTAAATGGGAGGGTGTGGATTTGGGGCTCTTGGACATCATACTATCTCCTGCCACGCGGAAAATTAGAGTGAAGCCAAGAGACAGGCAGAGATGGAAGATGGATGGACACATGCTTGAGGATGGCTGGGGAGGGAGAGAGTCCTGGGAGCAAGGCATCAGACATGACGCTCTCTCGTAGCAGCCCAGGTGGGATCTGTCAGCACGTTCTTTCATCTCCACCTTTGAACTGGAACCTGATCCTGATAATGTGACAGAGTCTTATCTCCATCATAACAACTTTAGGTTCAACCTTCATTGTGTCTCCCCTGGAAAATGACAGTAGCATTTTCCTTGTCCTCCTGCTCCTGCTTTGCCTTGATGCAGTCCATTTTCCATGCAGCAAAGAGGTCATTTAGTTGTCTGCCTGTACAGTGTTTTGAAACGTTAATTACACCTTGTCACTGCTCTGCTCAAACCCTTCAAAGGATTCTCATCTCACCCAGAGGAAAGCCAAAGTCTTACTGTGGTTTTCCCTACAACCTCTGTCCCTTCCTCCTTGGAGCTCATCAGCTTCCTCAGCTCCTGAATGATTCTCCATCCTCTGACATGGCTGTCTTTTAATTTTTGTGCACTATATATTTACCTCTCTGGTTTTTATTGTTGCTTTCATTGCTGTGTCCTGCACGTCCCCAGGAGACCCTGGAACACAGCAAGCACCACAAATTCCAGTGCTGGCCTCCAAGGCCTTCCAGAGCTGGTTCCCTCTGCTCTTGCCTTCATTCTATCACTGATCCCTTCCCGCCTTCTGAGCCTACATATTCCCTTTATTTTGCTTAAGCTAGTTTTGAGTTGTGTCGGAAATTTTTAACCAGGAGATTTGGGGGAGACCTGTACATCACTAAAGCTGCCATAAGTAAATTTTTCCCTAAGCTTTTGATGTTGGTTCAACCTAAGTGCTCTAAAGATACCACTTGTTGAATCACCTCCCGCCAAAGTTTAGAGGTTATTAATATTTTCCATAATGTTTTTTATGCTTAAATAGTGTGCTCTTAAGATTTTTGCTACATTCTTAAGCTTGAGCCTTAGTATATTTCAGGGTCAGCATTCTCCTATGTCTTAAATCAAATCTAATTCAGTGAGCAAATGGGTTCAATTTAGAAAACTTCGGTGTATAGTCAACTTTCCAGGTGGGTAACTACTCTTTAATAAAATGAGAGACACTGTGGGGTTAACACTCCATCTTTTTATCCTCTAGATGGTATAGGGCTAGAGGGAGATGACTGACAAGGAAGCATCCAGGGATCATCTTTTTTTAGCAATAGTTATGTTGCTCACCTAGCTGGCTTCCTCTAGGCTGTGGACCACTGGTTTCCCTTTGCTGTGGGTTAGTGTCATCTGGGTAACTTTTCAAACTCTCTATACCTAGGCTACACCCCAGACCAATTAAATCAGATCTTTAGGGGTGAGAAAGCAACAATAATGAAAACAATAGTAGGTAACATTTACTGAGCACGTACCACGTGCTGGGTCCCGTGTTACATGGCTTCACACGCATTACCTCATTTCACTCTAACAACAGTTCTATCAGGCAGTACTGCTATGATTCCCTCTAAACATATGAGGAAATAAATCGAGTCACATAGAGCTTAAGTAGATTGTCCAACATCTTACAAGGAGCCAGTGATGAGAACCAGTTACTAATCCAGGCAGGCTGATGCCAGAGCCTAAGCTCTTTTATAATTTGGTTTTTATTTTTTATAAAAATTCAATACACGTAGTTTCAAGAGCCAAACAGTTCTCAAAGTTCATTACTAAAAATATCAGCCTATCAATCCCGTAGCACCACACCCAGCTGTCCTACTTCCTCATTCTCAAGACTATCACTTTCAGTTATTTTACTTTTTCTTTTCATATTTGCATACGTGTCTCTCGCTATTACTGTTCATCATGTGATCTTTTTCTTTTTTCAGTTTTAAGCATTAGCTGTTACCTTCCCATGTGGAAGATTAAGGCAGAGTTTTAGCGCCCATCACTGCTCACTTCTCCTAGTATAGCTGCATCATACTTTGATGATATCATAGCAGATTACATCATTTGGATTGTGTAAATCCTGTTTATGGCTGAGCTATATGGTACGCTACTACGTCGTTATTTCTTCCTTCCTGAAACAATTCTATTCTTGTTTTAAGCTGTAATCTCTGTTGTTACCTCTCTGAAAGTAACAGTGGCAGTTTTCTGTTTGTTTTTGACAAGAATGGGGAGTAATTCTCATGTCCTTGCATAGTTTCTGTTTACTTCAAGTTACTTTTTTGTTTGTCTGTTCTGGAGTTTGCCTTTCATATCTGAGACTTGCTTCAGATGTCCTGTGATCCTTGGCTGTTTGTTTCCAGATGTTAGACGGGGGCTAAAAATCAGACTGGGAACCACGTGCACAAGGGCATTTATGGTACGTCACTGGGCATTTGAATCTCAGGCCGATCGTGTTTCCCAGAGGAGATCTTCCAGTCTCCTGTCTGAAGAGTGTTACCCTGGATGCCAGCATTTTAGGAGTAGAGTCAGGGAGGGAGGTTGGGGATTTTCAGTTAATCCTTCTGTTTTCAACCAAGCACTCTGGCCCGAGTACTCAACTGGTCTGGTGTCTGTAGATCTTCTGTTTTGTCCTCCTTAGAGAGTAAGACTCCAGTCTTCTGGGGAGGGGTGTGGCAGGGAGGGACACTCACCCATCCGTGCAGAGTTGAGGAGGGGATCTGTGCACCTTACTGCTTTGTAAATAGACTTTTAACCAACTGTCTCCTTTTCTGCCCCTTGTTTACCCTCACTTCTAAAAGCACCTGTGCTACCAATTCCTGAGGCTTCTGAAGGTTCTGGATGCAAACTGAGTTGTTTCTCAGCTTCCTGCCTGCTGACTTAGAGTGATTCTGCCTAGAAATTCTGAGCCAGTTATCATTTGTCCTTCTGCTTTTAACAAACATCACACACACACACACACACGCACACACACACACACACACACACACACACAGAGATATGTATGCATGTATTTGCTTTATTATCTTCTGACCCAGTCTCTTTGTTCTAGTAACTTTATTCCGAATCCTCATTTTGTTGGGAATACAGACAGGAGTGGAGTTAAATGAGTGTGTCCTATCATCCTCCTTGTGGAGGGGTCAGAGCCCTCAATCACCACCTCCCTTGGAATGATAGACAATGAGCTATTTTCACGCTCCTAAATGCGTGTATCAGCACTGTCACGATTTTTGTTTCACTGGCTTTTCTCAGCCTAGTTAGACAGGTCATGAGGCTGTCATATGCCCATAGCACAGATGAAGGATGACATGGCAACAGTAAGGGACTGTGCCAGGACCACACCACATGCCTTCTGACATCTTTCCAACGCTGTTTCTGCATTTTCACAACTGTGTCCTGGCCTATACTGAGGAGACTGTCTGCCACTAGGAACTCTCGGATCCACCAGTGATCCTGGGAAACCATGATTCAAATTTCAGGTTCCAAAAAAAAAAAAAAAAAAAAAAAAAATTTCAGGTTCCAGGCTTCCCTGGTGGCACAGTGGTTGAGAATCTGTCTGCCAATGCAGGGGACACGGGTTCGAGCCCTGGTCTGGGAAGATCCCACATGCCGCGGAGCAACTAGGCCCGTGAGCCACAACTACTGAGCCTGCGCGTCTGGAGCCTGTGCTCTGCAACAAGAGAGGCCACAACGGTGAGAGGCCCACGCACCGCGATGAAGAGTGGCCCGCGCTCGCCGGAACTAGAGAAAGCCCTCGCACAGAAATGAAGACCCAACACGGCAAAAATAAATAAATTAATTAATAAACTCCTACCCCCAACATCTTCTTTAAAAAAAAAAAAATTCAGGTTCACTGCCTGAGTCTACAAAGAAGAGACATAGAAGAGGGAAGTGTGGTATACAACTCTTTTATTCCATTCTGGGCTTTCTTTATCTGCTCCAACTGTTCAGGCTCCTTAACATTTAGGAGCAGATAAATGCAGAGATGACTACATTTGGAGGAGCTACAAAGGATGCTAAAAAGGCATGGGGCTTCCCAGGACTGGAAGAATGAGTAAAACAGTAAACTTTGTTCCCAGGCTGAAGAAAAATGCTGTACCGAAACTGAAATTGGCCCTTGGGATGACATTTGGAAGCCAAATGAACTGCAGCTGTTTAAGCAGTGAGGTCAATGGCTCAGCTATTTGTGGAAACGTGGGGATTCCCCACTGACCCAGAAATCCTTGTCATCCATGGCTAAGGACATACATTGTGAAGGTGATGTGCGCAGTAGATCTTTGAAAACAGGAAGACCTGGGCAGCTCTAGCTAATGCACATGGCTATGTTGCCCTTCTCCTGAAGCTTAGGATCACTGGCAAAATCCAGCTCCATGGCCTAAAAAATAAAAGAGGACCAAACGGTAAAAAGAAATCCAACATTATGGTGAATGGGCTAGACTTGATAAGGTGCACACAGAAAACTGCGTTATTTTGTCTCTCTCTAGTGCAGTTGAATCCCTTCTGTAATTCTGTAGGCAAGTTCATTCCCATTGCTGGGGGAAAACTCAGGCAGGTCCACTGACTTTGTCACTGCCAGTAATAAAAAGTCTCTGGGTCCTTTAGATCTCAAGATAAGTCTCATTTCAGAAATTAGGCATTTCAGTAATTAAATGTATGCATCAAAACTCGAAACTTCATCCAAAGTTAAAGCTTTTCTCCTGCTCTGTGTCTGCCGTGGGCTCAAGATCTGACATTGCGATTTTTCCTCCAACTTCTTCTTCCTGGCACTGCTCCTGGCTTCCCTGGAGCTGGAGCTGGGGCAAGGGAGGTGTGGAGGGAGACCAAGAGGTCTTTCCTGAAGGACCCAGATGTAATCAGACAGTGGATTGCACATGATCTTAGTTAGGTGACTGTCTGCTTCTCTCTCATGGGGGCCCTTTCTGACTGTGGACCGCATGGTGAGGACAGAGCTGTTCTGCTGCCTGGTCCTTACGATGACTCCCCCCTCAGTCTTGGGGTCTCTGCATGGTGGTTCCTCTGTTGGAAGGCAGTGCCCCTCCAGGAAGCCCTGTTGGGTGTGGAGGGGGTCTTCCACGGCCTGTGAGCAGTGCTTCCCCACTCAGCCCAGGCCCACCTCCCTTTCCCTCAGCTCTTCCTGCCCAAGCCTGTGGTCATAGCTTCTGCCCTAAGGTTTCCCAGGCAGGAATGAGGTGCCAGTGTCTGTGTTCTGCGCACTCCACGGGGGTGCAGTCACATTAAAAACTCTGTCACCATGCTGCATTCTGTTCCAGGTAGTGCCTTACATGGCCTGGAAGAGGGGAAGGTCCTCTCTCCTCCGTGGGGGTGGGAGGAAGTGAGCAGCATCCTGGTGACCCTCTCTGGCCTTTCTAGCATCCACCTCTGGATATCTAGGTGGGTGATGGTATTTGACTTTTTCTTTAACCTTTTTGGATGCTTTTTGCTTCCTACGTTGGCCTGGCACCTAGTGATTTGTTCTTGGCCTGTGGGAGCTGTCACAGCTGAAGAACGTTCCCCAAAGATATTCAGTCCTAAGTCCCACAACCTGAGACACTTACCTTACATGGCAAAAGACAGGGTTAAACTAAGGATCCTGAGATGGTATTATCCTGGATTATATGGGTGGGCTCTTCATGCAATCATAAGCACTCTTCTACAAGGGAGGCGGAGGGAGGTTGGACACATAGGGTTAGGATGCAATGTAATCATGGAGGTACAGGTGACAGAGCTGCAGCCACAAGACAAGGAATGCCAGCAACCCCCAGGAGCTGGAAGAGGCAAGGAGCCTATCCTCCCCTAGCGCCTCCTGACGTGGTGTGGCCTTGGCCTTGATTTCAGCCCAGTGATACTGATTTGGGACGTCTGGCCTCCAGAATTTGGAGAGAGTAAATGTCTGTTGTTTAAGCCGCCCAGTTTGGGGTAATTTATTACAGCAGCCCCAGGAAACTAACACAGGACTGTCAGCCAGAATCCCATTTTAAATTATATTGTAAAAGAAATAAATTTTTAAATTATCCCAATGCCTCTGAAAGGGGCTGCTTATCACTCTTGCTGGTTGTGTTGATATATTTGACTTTTAATGTGTATGGATCAGCCTGAGGGACATGGTTGGACTGGTGATGTCTCCACATTTGTTATTGCCTCTGACCAAGGGGCAGAGGCACCACCCCGCAGGTGCTTTGTCACTTTCTGGCCTCAGTCATTCTTTCTTTGACATAATCTCTGTAGATAGAACCTTCTTAACTGTCCCATTCTCAGGCAGCATCCTTGACCCATTTATGCTTGAAAATCACTGTCTATATACGCATCTGTTTCTTTCCTTGAGAGGTTTAGTACTAATTTTTCCCCAGGGGAGCTCCCAGGGAGAACACAGAACAACATGCCCAGTGCACTCCCTGCGGAGGGAGGAGGATTGCCTTGCTGGAGATAAGAGATGTGATTGACATCTCTGATGCATGACTGGCTCCCAGTTCTGGCATCCTTACTGTTGACTCATAGAAACTTAAGAACCTGAAATTGTATAGTCCAGCTCCTAGAGTTTTCACATGAGGCCCCGAAGGCCTGCTGAGTTCCCTGGTGAGTGGCAAAGTCAGTGTTACTCCCAGGCCAGCCGTGTGGCACCCTGCCACTGGGTCACACAGTTCCCCTCCCTGTGCTCATTTCCTCATCTCCAAGGATGAAGGGAAGGTGGGGTTGGGGAGGGTCATTTGCTCATTCAACAAACAGTGTTGGGCAGCTACCACAAGCCTAATCTCCTGCCAGGTGCTGGACACCAACCAAACTGTCCCAGACTAATAGGCCTCAGCCTGGTGAGCTACATACTCTTTTCAAGCTGACCTCCATGGAAGTCCACTGTATATAACAAAGAAAAGCAGAAGGAGGGCAGGTGGGGTGGGAAGAAGGGTGGAGACTGAGAAACTGGGTGCACCACAGCTAGGTACCTCCCACCCCCGACAATCCCCAGTCTTAGGAACCCTAAGACTCAATGGTTTCTCAGCTTGAAAAGTGCTATTTAAGAGCCCAGCTTAGGGCAGAGGCCACATGTTCTGACTCTGAAGACATTCTGCTCGGTTTCTAATCCTGACATTGCTGCTTCCAAGGGTTGGGCTCTTGTTCGAATTACCTAATCCTTCTGTGTTCCAATATCCTCATCAATAAAATCAGGATAGTACCTAATTCTAATAGTTCCTAACTCTTTGGGTGTAGAAAAGATTAAATGAGCTCATTCATTCACAGCAGTGCCTGACACAGTTAGCGCTCAAGAACTGCCAGGTGATAGAATTTATGTGTTTATGAATTGCCCTTCGACTCTCCACTGTCCTACATACGGTCCTCATTCTTCGATCAGGGTGGACGATGTCAATGGAACACACTTGAAAGTTTAGGAAAATTCCACTCGACTTCAAAGCACTATGATGAATGATCATGTAATTCCTGCCTTCTGATGGGCAGGACTGAACTTCAGCAAGCCCTGGACACTGATTGGAGTGAAAGCCAGTCAAGGGGAACAGAAGGGAAGCCATGTGGGGCTTCATCTCGCTCTGCCAGGGAATGGACTTCTCTTTGCAAGTTAACAACCAGAGAGTCAGAGGGAAATTGCTTTTGTTGGAGGGTTATGCCTTTGCCACTAGAAAGTTTTCCCTCCTTGCCAAGCCCTTAGCCAAGATGCAGCAAAAACATAAATGACAAAAGCTGGGAGTGTTCCAAAGCAGACCGGAGAGGAAATTTAATTTTGGAGATGGGGTGGGAGTTGGGGGAGAGGGCAGAAAGGAACAGGAAGGGAGACAGGCTTGGGAAAAATGTCAGGGGTGGGAGGGGAGGAGGTGAAGGAGGCTGCATGGGTCTGCTCAGTACAGAAGCCCATCTTGCAATATAGAGTCGGTGCTCAGGGCCCCAGGAGCCTGCATCTTGGACAATGGCAAACAGATGGGGCCTGGAGGGCCTGCAGATGACTCTGGGGGAGCTTCAGCTGGTGGCAGATGCAGCTGGGGCCAGTGGCCACCTGTGCTCTGGCGCCCTCGCTCCCCACCTGGCCCATCTGCATTTACTCAGTCTGCCAATTATAGCTGTAAAGCCCCAGGGGCTCCAGATCACGTTCCTAAGGAAGGCTGACATCAGACCCAAGGAAGGAGTGCTTCCTGTCTGGTGCACATTCTAACCAACCATGCAGCCTGTGGCAGGCTTCCCTGCGTTGCAGAAACTGTGAGGAAAGTGAGCCTGGGCTGAGTGTTCCCTGTTCTCACCTGGGTGCCCTAGCATCTGTTTGTTCCCAGCCAGTGGGAGGAGGAGGATGGTGCCAGGGGTTGCCTCAAATTCTTGACCTTGCTGGAGAATAACCCCATGCTTCCTGGGGGAGTGTCACTTTCACATAGAAAAAGAGAACATGGGCACAGCAGTTGGGGATGAACCAACAAGAAGGAAGGTCATCCTACCCGGTATTGAATATCGACAACATCCCAGACACTGGATCTGGAAATTTACATGCATTCTCTGGCTTATTCTCAGCAGTGATGCTTTAAGGTTGCGATTACATCTTTACTTTACAGATGAAGAAACCCAGTCTCACTGATTTCAATCATCTTTCCAAGGCCATGTAGCTGGATTCAAACCCAAGCCTGTCCTAGTCCAAGGGAGGAGTTCTTGCTATTACCTGAGTGGCTCCCAAATGTTAGACTGGTGTTGGGGAGCTGTTTAAGGCTACACATGTCCGGTCTCATCTCTAGAATCAGAAATTCTGAGGTGAGGCTGGGGAATCTGCCTCCGCAGATGTTTTGAGGCCCTCCTGGTAATTCTGATGCTCAGCAACATCAGGCACCAGACCACTGCACCACACTGCCCTTCCCAGCAGCACCTCTGACCACCGCTTAAAGCAGCGCTTGTACTTGTCATGGGCCTTGCACCTGGGGGAATTCCATCACCAAATCTGCCTTGACCTGTTATAATTCCCTTTATCCCGGATCCCTGACTTTCCTTGGGAGGACTCTGCTGTGGTCTGGTCGACCTGCTTCCTACTGGCTCCCTCTTATAGCCTCCCTTAAGATGGGATCTGGCCTCTCTGTAAACTCAGTCAGGGATTTCTTCATTTCACAAACACCTCTATAGCAGTAACTCTGTGCCTGGTGTGCTTTAATCCTTTACATATGCAATCGAGTCTCATTTTTGCAGTAATTGTGTCTTTAAAGTCACAGGGAACACTGAATTAGCGAACACTGTACTATCCGTGTTCTTGGGAAGATTCAGGGTTAACGTTCCTTCAAGCCTTTAGCCACAACATTTTCATCAGCTGATCAGTACATAACTTGTTTTATCTGGCTTTCTGTTTAAAGACACCTTGTTTAATAGATATTGTGGACTCATTAACATCGAGCTTATAGCCAACAGCACTCTCAGGCGTGCCTGGATAAAGCTTATCTAACACACGTATTTTCTCTGAAAGATCCTTCCACAGCTTTCCGTACCTATAAACACCAGTTGGCACTTTTCAGTGCTCTGCTTAGGGGCCACTATATACAGCATAATCATTAATAAAAAGCACAAAAATGCAAAAACGTGGCCCTTAGACTTCAAAAATGACACTTGTTTGGGCTTCCCTGGCAGCGCAGTGGTTGAGAGTCCGCCTGCCGATGCAGGAGACACGGGTTCATGCCCCGGTCCGGGAGGATCCCACATGCCGCGGAGCAGCTGGGCCCGTGAGCCAAGGCCTCTGGGCCTGCGCGTCCGGAGCCTGTGCTCCGCAACGGGAGAGGCCACAACAGTGAGAGGCCCGCGTACCGCAATAAAAAAAAAAAAAAAAAAATGACACTTGTTTATAGTCTGAAGCTGAAACAAGAAGGCAGAGTGTCGTCTTGCTCCACCCCACCTGGAAACCTGCACGTGGGGAGACTCAAATCCCTCACCACCTCGCATGTGCCAGAATGACCACGAAAGTGCCACGAGTACTGATTTGGGGGGTTACAAATAAATTTAATAGCAGGCGAATTCTTGAATTGTGTGGATGAACTGTATTAACGTGTCTAATCCTCACAACAAAAATATGAGGTAGGCACAGTGATTGCCCTTTGCCAATCCTGATGACCTTTAGAAAAAGTTATCAGCAAATTCTAAAGATGTCATTCCCATTATAACAGATGAAAAAACTGAGTCACAGAGAGGGCAAGTGACACAGCTAGTAAGTGTCAAAATCTGGATTTAAACCTAGTACATTTGGCTGCACAGTTAACCAGATAACCATGCTACTCTGTAGGGATTGCAAACTTATCTATGGACTGCAGAGCTGACCCAGCCGAGAACTTGCCCACTTGAGGGATGCTGATAGACTTAAAAAGGGAAAAAAAATGAATAACTCTGAACAGGTGGTAGGCACTACTAGATATTCATTAGGCCTGTTGCCTGAGTTCCCTTAAATTTGGGTTTCTCAAAGTATGTTCCAGGACTCCTGTCTTCAGAACCATTTGTGTAATGCAGAGTCTCAGAGATTCTGATTGAACTGGTGTGAGGTGAGGGCTACATTTTTAGTAGGTACCTCAAGTGAGTCTGATGTTTTAGGATTTGGAAAGCACTATCTAAAATTCAGTACCACCTTGAATAAAAATTACACATCAAAAATAATATTTGTGAAATTTGTAGCATTCCGAGTTCTTCAGACTTTTTTTTAAGGCCATCTCTTTTTTGTTTGTTTGTTTTCTTAATAGGATGGTGGGGGGAAAATGGGTCCAATAAAGATTATTGGGAACTCAATTAAAAATTAGAAAGAGTATTTTTTAAAATGAGTTGCTTCAAGATTTCCATAATACCAAAAGTTAAAGAAAATTCACCTTACCCAGAGATCTTATTTCTTTCTGAAGAGTGGATTCTAACCTAGCTCAACCTCCTCAAACACTTTGGCCTAGGGAGAAGCAAGTTCTTAACCTTCTCTGTTTATCAACTTCCCCAAGATCTGGCCTTTAAAAGAAAAGAAATTGCAGATTTACTTGAAAACAGGGGAGAAACAAGATTAGCTTGTTAATATTACTTTTAGAAATCTGAGCACTTAAAAAAAAGCGAGTGAGTGATTGTTGTATCAGTGTGTGCATTTGTCAAAATGCTCTTATACACTTGTGATTTATATACTATACCATTAGTAAATTGTAGTTCAATAAAAAATAAATCTACAGAAATAAACAAAAAAGTTAATGACTGCTTTTGCATAATTCTGCTCCTTGATTTCTCTCCTTTCTGACTTAGAAGACAAGATCTGTGTGTGCACCAGCTTTCTTTGGGGATTTTGTTCTCACTTGTTTAGTCCTGTGCAAAAGTCAAAGACGTAATAGCTAGAAGGGCTGCAGAAATATTCACCAGCTTAATGTTACCTCTGGTAAGAAGGGATGGGTATGGACTTGCCATGCCTTCTGCTGTATTCCTCTTTAAAAATGGAATGCACTATGATTGTTTCAAAGAAACAGTTACGTACCACATCAAAGGATCTAACTGTAAAACCAACTACCATCCAAGGTTCCAGGCAACTCAATGGTCACAGTGCCTTGGTAAAGGGCAATCTCACGTCTATGAGATTTTCTGTCCAGACACCAATCCGCTGACCTCATCTTCCCCTGTTACACCAACTCATCCATCATCCAGGAGCTTGGAAAAGGAACACCTTACAATCATCTGTGAACATAGACTCTGAACTATGGTCCCAGATGGAGCTCTTTTCCATATACATACAGTTGACCCTTGAACAACACAGGTTTGAACTGCGCATGTTCACTTATAGGCGGATGCTTTTTTTCAGTAGTAAATACAGTACTACACGATCCATGGTTACTTGGCTCCGCGATTGTGGAACCGCGGAGGTGGACTACCGGGCCTGAGCTTCCACAGAGTTGGGTGACCGCAGTATGTCCTAGAACAAATCCCCCGAGGATACCAAGAGACGACTGTACTTCTCTCGTTAGCAACGGTAGCTCTAGAGGTTGAAAGATGGAGCAGGTTGCTTTTCACGTAGAAAAGGAAGTCCACTGACCCTGGCTGGCTCATGAGGCAGAAGACTGATGCTCACGGTGTTCTCTCCCTTAACCGACTTCCCAGAGAGGAAGCAGCCACAGTGGTTGGGTGACCGACCAGAGTTCAGGATGCAGACAGCAGTTGGTTTTTGTGACAGGGGAGCATATTCCCCAACCAGTGAGCTACTCCTGATTGTAATGCTTTTCTTGGGCTAAGGGATTTGTTCTCTGGCATTTTTGGCTCTTGTGTAACAAGGCTGGATGTGTGGCAATCATCAGCATAATTACTATTTCACATTTGTGTTTCCTATCTCTTGTCAGTTTATGCTCCCAGTTAGAGAGGGTTAAGAGGCTCAGCCCTCTGACAGCCATAGCCATGGCTGGCCTTTCAGAATCTAACACAGATTACTATGAATCATCTTCAGATTTCTTATCCTTTCATTCCTGATAACCTGGAAAGCAGGATGGGATTTTGCTTTGGGAACTATTCACACATTTGTTTTCACGAGGCCGGTGACCTCCTTTTGAACTCAGGTGTTCTGCACACCTGGATGATAATATGTTTCAGAGTCTCAGAAAAGTTGCCTGATCTGATAGCTTTGAGGGAATTAAAAAGGACGCAAACACAAGTAGATAATTAGCAATTGTACCAGTAGATGTCAAAATACCTAAAAGGTTCTCAGTTGGATGCCCAAGTAGAAATCTGATTGAAACGATTTCCTTAGCACATTTGTAAAATGTGGACATGAGTGTGACTGTATTTTATTTTTCTTTTTTGCTTGTTACTACATTGCAAATCGGTTGGGACCTGAATCAATGTGTTAAAAAGTGGGCAGTAAAGAGAAGTATGTCTTTTGCTGCAGTTTGGGGCCACCTGCTTGGTTTTAAGGACCATGCCAGCAAGGAGGTCAGATTAGCAGATAGTGAGAAAGCAAACTTGCCCAGAGCATAGGCCAGGGCTGCTCTGACAACAGCTTGGCAGTTCTCTTCTTGGAACCACTCCCTTCTGAGAGATGCAAGAGACACACAAGCCTTCAGCCTCAAGAAAATTTACCAGCGCTCATGTTAAGAAGGAAGGGACGAATGCTCAAATTATCAATCCAAAAATTGGGCATATTAAGTGACTACACACAGCACCGAGCTAGATGGTACACATAATGTACAAAAAAGCAGAATTTTTACCTTCCAGGGACTTATGATCTAATATTTCTCATATAAACCAAAGACGAAAACACAGTGCGATCTTTCTTCTCCTGAAATGAGACGTCAAATGTTGAGGGGGAAATGTAAGCGAGGGAAAACAGCAGTTTGGAATGTAGAAATTTGCATCCTGTCCCTGTCATGGTCAAAGGGAACTCTGGATGCCAGTGTTCTACCTAAAAAGTGAGGAAGGTAATTACATGCCTTCTCAACCTCCCTTCCAGCTTCCGGAGCTCTGATTCTGCGGCCTCCTATTTCCTATGCTGGCAACAGAATTCAGGAGAAATGTTGGTAAAGAACATTCAGTGAGATGGTTAAGTCATTGCCATCAAAGACATCATCAGAGGAGAGTGACTAGTGACATAATCTAGCATAGTATGTTAGAAAAATATCTGTAAAAACCTGAGGTCTTTAGAAATAAAACACTGTAATGGTACCTTCGGTGGATTTCTTGGTAGATGGCTTCACCAACAGGCAATACAGGAATACAGAAAGGACTACAGAAAGGACATGTGAGATATCTCTTACCCTTTTAACTGGGTACTGAGAAGTTTTATTAGCCATACTTGCTTGATGGGTCCTCTGGTCCTTCATTGCTCCATTCAGTGGTCTGCTGCAAATTTCTGCCGTTTAAAAGGCAATAAACAAACAGTGGGTAAAGTGAGAACTGTCAGCGCCAAATCAACGTTTATTAAAGATCTACCACGTGTCAGTCCTTGTGTTAGAAACCAGAAGGATATGTGTCCACATTCCCAAAGAAGGAAGCTAGGATTCTCCTCAAAGTAAATCGCTCGTAAAGTATGAGAAGGTTTCAGGAAAGTAAGTGGCCTCACTTTCTACCAGACCGCTTCTTTGTTAAATACAGCTAGACCTCAGCTCACACTGAAAGCTCCTTCACAGCCACAGAGGACTATTTTAGCCCATTCCTGTAGGACTGGAAGCTCTGGATAATATTTTGCAAGTCATGAATCAATTAAGCCTGGACTAAACAGCCTCTGAATGAATTTTCTTCATATAATCACGTATCCTGACATATTTATAAATGAAACTACTAATTTAAATTAAAATGATTAAATGAGTTTTGTCTGGTATATGGTATTTTGGACTAGAAGAAAACCACTAAAAGCCCTTCCAGCCCTTAGCTTCTATACTTTAATTTTGCTTGTTGTGATTTTTAAAATATTTATAATTCATTTTTAAAGTTAAACTTGTTATTTTAAAATAATTATAGATTCACATGCAGTTGTAATAAATAATACAGAGACATCACATATTTCTGTTACCCAGTTTCCCCTGATGATAGCATCTTGAAAACTGTAGTACATTGTTACACCCTGGATATTGATATGGACACAGGCAAGATAGGAAACGTTTCCATCACCACAAGCACCCCTCATAGCCATACTCACTTTCCTCCCACCCCGTTACCTGTTTAACCCCTGGGAACCACTAATCTGTTTTCCACTTTAATAAGTTTGCCACTTGAGGAGTTATGTAAATAGAATCATGCAGTAAGTAACCTTTTGGTTACTTTTTCACTGAGCATGATTCTCTGGAGATTCATCCAGGTTGTTGCCTGTATCAATATTTTATTCTTTTTATTGCTGTGTAGTAGTCCATAGTGTGAATGTACTGTAGTTTGCAGGACAGTTTATTTAACCATTCACCTGTTGAAGGACATCTGAGTATTTCCAGTTTTTGATTTCTAATAAAACAGCTATAGAACATCCACATATAGGCTTTTATGTGAACATAAATCTTTACATCTCTGGGATACATGCCCAGGAGTATAATTGCTGAATGGTATGGTAATTGCATGTTGCTGGTTTTAAGAAACTGTCAAACTGTTTTCCAGAGTAGCTGGACCATTTTACATTCCTATCAGCAATGTATGAGCGACCCAGTTTCTTCACATCCTTGCCAGTATTTGATGTTGTCACTATTTATTTTTAATTTAATTTTATTTATTTATTACTTATACAGCAGGTTCTTATTATCTATTTTATACATATTAGTGTATATATGTCAATCCCAATCTCCCAATTCACCCCCACCTTCCCCCCTTGGTGTCCATACGTTTGTTCTCTACATCTATGTCTCTATTTCTGCCTTGCAAACCAGTTCATCTGTACCATTTTTCTAGATTCCACATATATGCGCTAATATACGATATTTGTTTTTCTCTTTCTGACTTACTTCACTCTGTATGACATTCTCTAGGTCCATCCATGTCTCTACAAATGACCCAGTTTCGTTCCTTTTTATGGCTGAGTAATATTCCATTGTATATATGTACCACATCTTCTTTATCTATTTGTCTGTCGATGGGCATTTAAGGTGCTTCTATGACCTGGCTGTTGTAAATAGTGCTGCAATGAACATTGGGGTGCATGTGTCTTTTTGAATTATGGTTTTCTCTGGGTATATGCCCAGTAGTGGGATTGCTGGGTCATATGGTAATTGTATTTTTAGTGTCACTATTTATTTTTATTTTAACCATTCTAATAGGTGTGAAGTGGTATCTCACTGTGGTTTTAATTTGCATTTCCTCAATGGCTAGTGCTGATGAATATCTTTTCATGTGCTTATTTACTATATGTATATTCTCTTTGGAGAAATGTCTGTTCACATATTTTGCCCATTTTCTAATTGGATTGTTTTTGTTGTTGTTCTTTTTTATGTTGAACCCTAAGAGTAGCTTATATAGTCTAGACACTAGTCCTTTGTCAGATATGTGGCTTGCAAATATTTTCTCCCAGTTTGTGGCTTGACTTTCACAGGACAAAGTTTTAAATTTTGATGAAGTCCAATTTATCAATTTTTCTTTGTAGAGATTATGCTTTTGCTGTCAAGTCTAAGAATCCTTTACTTAGCCCTAGAATCAGAAGATTTTCTCCTGTTTTTTTCCTAAAAGCTTTATAGTTCTATGTTTTACATGAAGTCTGTGGTACACTTTGAGTTAATTTTTATGTAAGGCGTCAGCTTTGAGGTTTATATTTTGTTTATTGATGTCCAATAGCTCTAGGGCCATTTGAACTGTTTTTGCTCCCTCGTGTCAAAAATCAGACATATCTCTGTGGGTCTATTTCTGGGTTCTCTACTGTATTTGTTTGCCAAGGCAGTAAGTATTTAATTATTTTTTAAGAGAATGCAAATGGTATTTCTAATTTCAGTGTCTACGTGTTCATTGCTAGCATATGGAAATACAATTAATTTGTATATCTTCATTTTGTATCTTGTGTCCTTGCAGAACTCACTTATTAGTTTTAGGAGATTTTGGCGATTCTTGGGATTTTCTACATAGACAATTATGTTATTTGCAAACAGGAATAATTGTATTCCTTTCCCATCTGTATGCCTTTTATTTCCTTTTTTAATTGGTTAGAACTTCCAACACTATGTTGAATTAGAGTGGTGATCAGACATCTTTGCCTTGTTCATGATCTTAGGAGGAAAACATTCAACCTTTCACCATTAAGTATATGTTAGATAATCTTTATCAGGTTGAGGCAGTTCCCCTGTATTGTTCTTTTTTCTTAGAGTTTTTATCATGAATGGATGTTGAATTATGTGAAATGCTTCTTTTGCATTGATTAATATAATCAATGTAATTTTTCTTCTTTAGCCTGTTAATATGGTATATTATTGGAGAAATGTCTGTATTTTGGAGAAACGTATATTATATTGGTTGATTTTCAAATAGTGAACCAGCCTTGTATCCTTGGAATAAATCCCTCTAGGTCATACTGCATAATTCTTTTCATATTTTTCTGAGTTCTTTTTCTTTCCTTTTTTTAATGAACCTTTCAGTATTATTTTATTTTTATACTATAAGCAAATATTACATTGATACAAATAAGAATAAAATACAAAAATAAGACAATCTGTACAGATTCTATTTTAATATGATCAAATTTTAAATACCACTGTAAGCCAAAAAAATGAAAATTCTATATTTGGCTTATTATTGCAGACGTGTTAATGTGAGACATTATTGTTGATAAACGTCTGACCCAGAAGGTACAAAATTATGTTAATTTATTAATTCATAATAAGATGATAGACTTTAAGATGTATATTTTTTAATAGTTTGTACCTCTTTTTTTAATAAATTATTTTTATTTATTTTTGGCTGCATTGGGTCTTCGTTGCTGCACATGGGTTTTTCTAGTTGCGGAGAGCGGGGGCTATTCCTGGTTGTGGTGCACGGTCTTCTCATTGCGGTGGCTTCTCTTGTTGCGGAGCACAGGGTCTAGGCTCGCGGGCTTCAGTAGTTGTGGCTCTCGGGCTCTAGAGTGCAGGCTCAGTAGTTGTGGCGCACAGGCTTAGTTGCTCCGCGGCATGTGGGATCTTTCCGGACCAGGCTCGAACCCGTGTCCCCTGCATTGGCAGGAGGATTCCTAACCACTGCACCACCAGGGAAACCGCAAGATATATATTTTTAGTGTTACTAATAGTAGTAACTTTAAATGTTAGGCCATGAAACTCATATATTGTGGCAGAGGGGAATAGTCCCCTTTTTCCCCTTTTCATTTTTCTTTTTTTTGGCTGGCAATTAAAATGACATAAGGCAGATATTAGCAGGAGATAATCAAATTTATTATGTATTGTGAAATAAAATTCATATTTTATGACAAGAAAAATTGAAACAAAAAAATTTTCTTTGGCCTCCTCTCTCCCCTCTACTGTGCATTGTGTATCTGCATAGATCAGACCTCTCCCATCGGCAGAAATACCTGCTCAACCGTAAGGAGAAACACACTCTCCTAACATCAACAAGACAACTCCTTAAAGATAGCATTCCTCCTTGATCTTATAAGGGGCGATGACAATGCTTAGATCTGGATTGTGTAAGCTGTCAGTAATACATATAATGTACAGCCCTCTGTCTAAAATAATTTATATATAACTGTGCCTTGACTTCTAACGGAACAGTTGTCAGAGCTTTCTGAGATGCTGTTCCTGGGTTATAATCTTCAAATTTGGTTCGAATAAAATTTCGTAGAGTATTGATTAATTTTTGTTGACAGTATGTATGGTGAATTCATACAAGCATGAGGGGTTCCAAAAACAGTAAGGCGAGATGAGGTATATATGTCATTGTGGACTAAGGAGAAGGAGGTAGGTGTTGGGGACTTCAAAAGGAAGTAAGGTACTGCGTTTTTTCTTAATATTTTGTTAAGGACTCCTGTATCTATAATTTTTTTTATTTATTTGTTTATTTACTTATTTA
This sequence comes from Delphinus delphis, assembly GCF_949987515.2. Lineage (NCBI taxonomy): Eukaryota > Metazoa > Chordata > Mammalia > Artiodactyla > Delphinidae > Delphinus > Delphinus delphis. The sequence goes on along the minus strand of NC_082703.1, from coordinate 14,242,869 downwards.
TGTTTTGGCTGCGTTAGGTCTTCGTTGCTGCGTGTGGACTTTTCTCTAGTTGCGGCAAGCAGGGGCTACTCTTTGTTGCGGTGCACGGGCTTCTCATTGAGGTGGCTTCTCTTGTTGCGGAGCACGGGCTCTAGGCACACGGGCTTCAGTAGTTGTGGCTTGCGGGCTCTAGAGCACAGGCTCAGTAGTTGTGGCGCACGGGCTTAGTTGCTCCACAGCATGTGGGATACTCCCAGACCAGGGCTCGAACCCATGTCCCCTGCATTGGCAGGTGGATTCTTAAACAATGCGCCACCAGGGAAGCCCTGTATCTATAATTATGAGGGATATTGGTCTGTAGGTATTTTTTTTCTTTTTGGTACTGATTTTGAAATCAGGGTAATATTAACTTCATACAATGAATCGTGACATGTTCATTCCTTTTCTATTTTCTGGAAGAGCTTGCATAGAATTGATGTTAATTTTGTAAACATTTGATATAATTCTTCAAGTGACCTTGATATTTCTTTTTTGGAACTTTTTAACATTATGAATTCAATTTACTTGACGGTTGTAGGGCTGTTGAAATTGAGGTGGAGTCTGAAGGCCGGGCTCTCCACTCATGCCCCATGGACACCCGCGGCAGGAGTGGTGGGGGCTCCTGTTACGCTGGCTGAGAGTGGGAGTCTTGCTCCCTTTATGCGCCTCATTAATGCTGGTAGACCTTGAAAGTCCTCATCTCCCCCTGGCTTCCCTGGCACCACCCCACACAGTAAGGGGATAGATGCCTGATTACTGTGGGTGAGGAGGAAGGGCCAGGCTCCCCGGGTGGTCTCCACCTGATGCCACAGGGGGACCTCACTGCAGGCTCTCTATTTGGCTTCCAAGGGGGGTATTGGGGCACCTTGGGACAGCCTTGCATGGGTGGAAATCTCCACTCAACTATATTAGCATCGGTAGAGATGGGACCACAGCTCTTTCTGAGTTATTTGGCTGGAGAAGAGAGGTTATTGTATGCAAGTTTTCTGTCTTGCAAGTTTTCTCTCTTACAAGTTTTCTCCTTTCCTAGTCCTTTGGCTAAAGAGAGTAGGCTTTCGTTGAGTTTCTTTTATCTACACTCTTGCGCATTTCTGGGTTACTGACTTCTTCAGCTCCTAGTCAGAGATATATGAGGACAAAAGAAAACTGAGAGAACTCACCACTGTGTGGTTCCTTAGGCCCTGGGTTCCCCTAGCTTCTCTGCCTTCCTCTCCCCACCTTCAGAGTCTTCTATGCTTGTTTTAGTTGCACTGAGCAGGAAGAATAAGGAAGAGACATCTATTTCATATCCTTGGAGATGGAATTCTCTGTGCTACCTTGTTTTTACAAAGGTTTTTTAAAATTTTTATTGAAATATAGTTAATTTACAATGTTGTGCTAGTTTCAGGTGTACATCAAAATGATTCAGTTTTATATATATATAGTTTCATATATATGTATATATAGTTATATATATATATGTATATATATATATATATATATATAAAATTTTCCATTATAGGTTATGACAAGATACTGAGTATAGTTCCTATGCTATACAGTAGGTCCTTGCTGGTTATCTATTTTATATATAGTAGTATTTTAATCCCAAACTCCTAACTTATCCTTCTACCCCATCCTCCTTTGGTAATCATTTTGTTTTCTATGTCTATAAGTCTATTTCTGCTTTGTAGATAAGTTCATTTGTATTATTTTTTTAGAGTCCACATATAAGTGATATCATATGATATATATCTTTCTCTGTCTGACTTACTTCACTTAGTATGATAATCTCTAGGTCCATCCATGTTGCTGCCTTTTTTAATAGTCAAAACCAGAATACCTCTTTCAAAGATTCTTTAAGCTTTTATTCATTTAACAAATATTTATTGAGCATCCACAATGTACCAGGCAAGGCCCCCGCCTCTGAGGAGCGTACATTCTGGTGATGGAGACAACCATTAAACCAATAATTGCACCATTATGCTGATGTGGTATGGAAGATAAAAGTCAGCTTGTGAGTTATCATCATTGCTATCATGAAAGGACATTCATTTAGGGCTTTGTTGCACATAGGCTGTACAGAGGAAAGAAAACCCAACAAATGTCTGATTCTACTAACTTAGTTAAGAAGCAATTTTAGTCTTGGCCATGTTCAAGAAGGCTGTTGCAAAAGTGATTGTTTTTATGCATCTAAATATAATGTCAATGAAAGAAGCTGCTACCCACATTTGATGACAAAACTGTGTTTAGTTCCTTAGTATTAACCACTTAGAGCATGCAGATGATTTCCACGCCCACTCCCTCGACCCACTCAAATGCCAAAAAAGTCTAGTTTCCTTTCAATCTTCCCATTTCTGAAAACAGCCTGTCCATACACCCCCGTTGTTCAAGTTCCAAGCCTAAAAATTGTTCTCTTTCCCTCACCAGCCCCCTACCTCCATCCAGCCAGCAGCAAAACTTGTCAGCTGCACTCCCCAAATATCCTGAATCTGATCCCTTCTCACCATCTCACTGCTGCAGCCCTGGACTAAATCACCACCTTCTCTGGTCAGGACTGAAGCAAGAGCTCCCAGATGGGTCTGCCTGCGTTCACTCCTGCCCCACGTTCATTGTCCCACAGCAACAGAGTGTTGTTTTATTAAGATATATTTACAGAACAGGTGAGTGAGGGATCATGGGCCCTTTTCTCATTGCCATGGACTACCAGATGAAGAATTGATGCAAATGGCTGTGGAAAGATATGAGAATAAGTCATAGGAAGTGGTTACTAAAGGCAAATGTTCTGAGACAATAAAGTACATTGTCTTGTGGGAATGTAAATTGATGCAGTCACTATGGAAAACAGCATGTAGTTTCCTCAAAAAAATTAAAAGTAGAACTACCATATGATCCAGCAATCTCACTTCTGGGTATTTATCCAAAAGAAACAAAATCACAATATTGAAGAAATATCTGCACTCTCATATTCATTGCAGTATTATTCACAAATAGCCAAGACACAGAAACAACCTAAGTGTCCGTCAACAGATGAACTGATAAAGATGTGGCATATATCAGCATATACAATGGTATATTATTCGGCTATGAGGAAGAAGGAAATCCTGCCATTTGCAAAAACATGGATGGACCTTGAGGGCATTATGCTAAGTGAAATAAGCCAGAGAAAGACAAAAATGATCTCACTTACATGTAGAATATTTTTAAAAAGTCAAACTCATAGAAACAAAGTAGAAAAGTGGCTGGTGGGTGAGGGAAACAGAGATTGGCAAACAGGTACAAACTTTCAGCTATAAGATGAATAAGTTCTGAGGATCAAGAGTAAAACATGGTGACTATAGTTGATAACACTATATTGCATATGTTGTTTTAAATCTTCGGCCAGATCACGCCACTTCCCTGTGGTGAACCCTCCTAATGCTTTTCTTACACACTTGGAATAAAAGTCAAGCATCCTGCCCTGGATTTCCAAGTCTGTCTTGAATGGTCCTCTGCCTCTGTTTCTCTTGTTCCGCTTTCATCTTGAGCCTCATCTCCTTTGCCCCCCAAACTCCAGTCATAACAGCCATCTTTCTGGTTTTTAAACACCACCATGCTTGTGCAGCCTTAGGACCTTTGTACTGCCTGGTCTTTCTGCCTGGAATGTTCTTCCAGCTAACCTTTGATGGCGGGCTGCCTTTTGATTTTATGTTACCTCCTCTGACCTTCTAATTGGACTGATGGATAACCCCTCTATTATTCTTTATGAAGTCACCTTTACAAAAATTCTCAGGCATAACATGTATCATCTGTTCCTTTTCTTGTTTATTTCTTTGTACTCTATTTTGCCCAGTAAAATATCAATTCCACGAAAGAAGAGGGACATTCTCTGTCTTCTTCACTGTCCCTAGTAGTTCCTTAATAAATATTTATTTACAGTGTGTGCCTCTGTTTCCTCATCCATAAAATGGAGACAGTTAATCGTACCTATCCCATGGGGCAGCTGTGAGGATTAAATATGTTAGTATTCACTATGCATGTAGAATAATCCTCAGGCCATGGCAAGTGCTTATACGTGTTAGCTATTATTTTCAGAGGCAGGTGAATGGGTAATATGGCCTATCAAATTCTCTTCCAGTTTTGCAAACTAAAAGAAACTTGAATTTAAATTTAGTAAAACTGAGTGAAATTTGAAATTTAATGAAAACAGATGCTGCCATTTATTCCTCTTCTTAGTATGTATAGTGGACAAAAGAATCAAGAGTTTTGATTTTAAAACTTTGGGCCATTCTATGACTGCATTTTATAGCCTTGAGAATATCATTTAATCACTCTAACCCATTCCTGAGATGGAAACAGCAACTGTTACCCTTCTCCCTGTGAGCAGGATTGGTTCTAGGACTATTACTGCAGGGGGCAAATACCCATCTAACTGGCATCCCCTTACCCTAGCTGAGCTCTGCCTTCATCCTTCTCCTCCATGTTCCGCATCCAAATGTGTTCTCAGGAAAGTACCGGACGAACTCATCACATGGAGGTGAATGACTAGGGTGGCTTCACACATCAACACTACCAGCATCATTTGCGTTTGAACTGTTTTAAGCTTTCCTTTTGCAGAGCATCAGTCATTAATAAGCCAAATAAGCCTTTTGGGCATCCCCAAACCCATTATCTGTGCATAGCCGCCCACATAGACACCTGCCCCAGTTGTGAAAACTTGTCGCAAATAATCCAGATGAGCACTCTACAAGGCAGACCTCCTCTCACAGACCTGTGCTCCTAGGGATTTATCAACAGCCATGTTTACGGGAGCCAGGGTGACCACACTGAGAGCGTGAAGGCATTCAGAGGCGTGCAAATGAAGTGACACCTTGGAGGGAGATCTTCGGCTATGGTTTACAAGTATTTGAAAATGCCAGAGAGATTTTAGATATAATTGTTCAAGTCATGAACACAGTTACCTTCCCAATAGCTCGAATGATTACATAATGGTAACACAGAAGACATTTAAAACTAAATGGAGGGTCTCCCTGGTGGCGCAGTGGTTGAGGGTCCGCCTGCCGATGCAGGGTACACGGGTTCGTGCCCCGGTCCGGGAAGATCCCACATGCCGCGGAGCAGCTGGGCCTGTGAGCCATGGCCATTGAGCCTGCGCGTCTGGAGCCTGTGCTCCACAATAGGAGAGGCCATAACAGTGAGAGGCCCGCGTACCGCAAAAAAAAAATAATAATAAATAAATAAATAAATGGAAAGAAAAATTGAAGTGTATTGTGTGGAGGTAAAAGTAAGAGTTAGGTGTCTCCCAGCTTTTACTGTTCTTTCCCCTGAATGTGAAGAGGGTCACGGTACAGAAACTGAGCTTGGACAGCTCCATGGATCAGAAGAGAATGTTAGGCAGGAAAAGATTTGCAAGGACCTGTCAAGTATTCCCTGAACAGAAAGCGAGCAGCCTGTTTCCTCAGAATGGTCTGTGTGCCCTCATGGAATCCAGTACCAAGAACCAAAATTAGCCCAAATGACGCTCAAAATTAGCCACATCAGGAGCTGAGCTCAGTTACGTCATGAATCATATCTTCAACAGTGATACTAGCAAAACCCTCTTTTTACAAATCAACACTCTTTGGGGACTTTGATGGTCTAATAATAATAATAACTTTAATAACAATAATATCTAACACTTAACGAGCACTACTGTGCCAGGTACTCTTTCTGAGGACTTCATTATTAATAATAATGTAATTTAGCATTTATATTAATAATAATATGGGAATATTAGCTAGAGGGATAGTAACTCACTTGATGATCATTCAGGAGTTACAGGTACTTTCAGTCCAGTGAGAGTAATGGGTTTTGTTGGTTGCATTTCATAGACAGCAGTGTGTTGGGCTGTGCGGTACGGGTGAAAAGAGGAAAAACTGTAAAACCTCTGACCAGGAGATCTGCTCTACAGCGAGACCCCTCCAGGGGCTCAGACAGAAAGGAATTCTGCATGAGGATTCAGGGACCTTGTTTGGGCTCAATCAGAAGGAGGCCTTGGTTACTCCTTTCACGTGTTGGCCATGGGAAAGGAAGAGGAAGTGGGGACCAGCAGTTGTGCCAGGCACATGCCACACCTTTGCCACTTCCGCCTCAGGACTTCTCTAACTGTTTGAAATAGTGTCTTCTGCCCACTTCTAAGGAAGGAGTGGCTACTTCCATGGGAAGCAAAATTCCACAGTGGCAAGAGCACAAGGTCTAATCTGGTTCTAAAATTAGAACAGCACCAACAGAACAAAGATTTTTGTGTGTATGTTCTGGTCATCATCCGAAACACTCACACACAGTGATCATATTGTTCAAAGCAAATTTCATTACCCACAGTCCCAGCCACGGGATGCTTTTTTTAAAACCTTCTTTGTTTCAGATTTGCTGAGTTATTCAGACTGTTAAAAAGCTAAGTGCATGTAAGAGCTCTAAATCAAGTCATCTGTCTAGAATATTTCCTTTGAGGAAAGTTCCTTTTTTCATTCTATCTCTCACTCTCACCACCACCACCCCCTGCCCCCGCCTTTTTTGGAATAAAAAGACTTCAAAGGGTAAATTGCTTTATTTTTCCTCTAATGGTATCCTGGAAAGAAGAGGCAGCCTTTTGAAATACATGTCTATCTGTGAATGCCAGAAAAAAAAAAAGGTGCATAGCTGTTATCAGCTCCTGCCATCAACATTTTTTAATTTAAAGAAGTATTCAGCTGTCTGAAATTAGGTTGCAGACTCTCGGGTTGCATATCTTGTGGGTGGGATTTCTTGGTGATATAAAACAGCATTTAATAACTGATATGCAACTTGGGATGGGAGAAATACAATGAAGAGTAGAAGATACACTGTGTTGGGAGAGAAGGGAGGGTGCGTGAGTGTGTAGATGGTGAACGGATTAGAAGGGGGAAGAAATTACCCACAGTGCAGACATTCAGTGACTCCCATTTCAGACAGGTCAGAGAGCTACTGCTGCCTCCTTTCATAGATTTTGCTAGAGGCGTCTAGAAGTGAACATGCCCTTAAGCTTTCTCAACCAAGAGATGAACTTCTGAAAAAATATTCACTCCTTCCACGCAGACCATCATTCCAATTTTCCCCTCTAGGCACTGCTTTATAAAAATCATATTGTCATCCAACACAGGAGTCCTCCACTTCGACACTACTAACATTTTGGGCTGGATAACTCTCTGTACAGGGGGCAGGATTGTGCACTGCAGGATGTTTGTCCACACCCCTGGCCTCTCTCACGCTGGTAGCGTCTCCCCCCCGGCCCAGGACAACCAAAAGTGTCTCCAGAACTACCGAGTATCTTTTTTGGAGACAAAATCACCCGCAGCTGAGAACCACTATTCTAACCCAATGAACCACAGACTGCTAAGAAAAACACAAATTGCTGAGAAACATCTAATCGGCAGATAGAAGCCATTGCCATCATTTTTTAAAAACCCACCCAAGGAAGGAAAATGACCTCCAATTTCTAACTGAAAACAGATCACTCCTTTCACTTAAATACAAGAATGATAACAAGGCAGTGCTTAGCTCTGTACAAAGTACTGTGAATTTTATTTGTGACTTTTGTTATGGAATAAGTTAACGTGAGTCAGTCACAACTGGCAATTCTTAGGGTGAGACACAATGATGGGAAGGGAGTCAGGGTAGCTGTTGGAACCAACTTCACTCATTTTACTCCTAGAGTCACCATTAGATAGGCTCCATGGATGTGTTGCCCTTACGATTGTGGATCAGAATGTCACCTTGTGAGATCAGTGGGAGATTCACCCATGAACACAGCATGAGAGTTGAGCTCCCTCTCTCACCTTCGCGTAGACTAAGCCACAGTCACCTCTGTGGCCCCACCATGCTTGGCTCAGGTGTCAATCTCTTGTCAGCACCTGAAGCAGTTTACTGCCCCTCTCCCCTCTTTTTCTCAAACATACTCTTCCTCTCCAGAAGCATAATCTCCTCAAAGCCTAGATATTGTGGCTTATTTTACGAGCACAATGCCGGGTAGGCTCTTAATAAATATTGGTAATTGATTAAGCCCTTACACCGTCACTCTAGGTAAATTCAAATGGCCACAGAGTTCCTATTGTTTTATAAAGTTACTTCCAACAGTAAGTTAATACTCCAGAGCTGAAATTGTCTAAAATTTGTTGGAAATTATAAACACAGATCACATCTTTTCCTCCATATATATTTTGTGAATAAAGACAAAGCAAATAAAATAGCTTCCAAAATGTATCTATGTGCAGACCCAAAATAATTACATAAAACATATATATATATTTGTGATTTATGTGCCTACGTATACACTGTGAATCTATTCCATAACTTGTGAGGGCTGTTTGTGCTTGAGTATTATTCATTTGTTTGTGCTAATCAATATATATTGAAATGATATGCTTAAGAATAATAAGAAGACAATGCATGAATAACTATCTTTTTATGCAAGACATTTTTGAAGCATCAAATAAATGTTCTTTGTAAAAACACACATTTTCCCCTCATATCTTGCATTTACTGACATCTCAAATAAACCCAGAAAAATAAAGTACTAGACTGCTGGGAAATCCCTGTCACTTTGTTAGAAATCTCAGAAGGGAAGGCTCTGGTAAACCATAGATATGACAGCGAATTTCAACAGCGACTGTCAAGTACTATGCGTGTTTCATTAACAGGAGAAGCTGAATTGGGATTCCACAAGACTGTGACTGAATTAATAAGCCTGGCTTCCTTTGTGAAGATAGTTCCTTCAGGGCATGCTAATAATGGGCTCCAGATAGGGAATGTCAGAACAACAGTTATAATAAGACATGAGATGGGAAGTGGCCTCTGCACTTTTCAGTTTTATAGCAAGCTGTTAAGGGTTTAATGAGATACATGGTCAGAGTGACCCTTTCTGCTGAGGTATGCTTTCAGCCCCTCCACGGGAGCTACTGTACCCCACCCAAGTGACGGGGTGGGGGAGAAAGTGATAAAGTTACCTCCAAAAGTAAACCACGTTTTTAAAGTATTTCTTTTGGAGAATGGATTTATAGCACGATGGCAGGAAAGCTCAGTTTGGTATTGGACGGGTATCTCATGGTCTGCACCTGACCATGAGAGCGTCCATCATCCGAGTGGATGGTGAGTCAATCACAGGACAGGAGGCCTGCTGCCCCACAGTGCGAAGTTGAAACAAAAACAATTGCAGTTTGTTATGTGGTGTATCACATTGATTGATCTGTGGATATTGAAAGATCCTTGTATCCTTGGAATAAATCCCACTTGATCATGGTGTATGATCCTTTTAATGTGTTGTTGAGTTCGGTTTGCTAAAAAAAAAGGAAGGAAGGAAGGAAGGAAGGGAGGGAGGGAGGGAGGGAGGAAGGAAGGGAGGAAAACAACTCCCCCCGCCCCCTCCCCACCACCACAAAAACCCCCAAAAACAACAGTTGTGGTTATGCACAGAAAGAGCGGCACTAACTCTAGACGTAGCGCACACAGCAGCAGGGATAAGTCATGGTCCTAAAGCAGAAGAACTCTAGAAATGCTGATTGCATGGATGGGTGAGTATATATCAAGAAATACCCCTGAATCCTGTTTCAGAGTAAACTTATTACACGAGAAATCAAGCTAATGAATCAAGCATCCACATTACGCAGAATTTATCTGTGTGCTTTTAAAGCTTTTATGTTCCCCTAGGACATTTAAAATGCAATTGATTAAACAGTGCAAGAAATGTTCTTCCTTTGTTTCTCTGTCTTTTTTATATTTTTTTCTGAAATAAACACATATTTCTTGTTTAGAAGGAAAAATAATAAAAATTATTTTAGAAACAGTTTAATTTACAAAAGTGGTATTTCCATGCACACTTTTTGAAGTAAATTATTCGAGTCTTAGAGCTGGTGCCAGCTTCACTTGTGGTTAGCAGCTGTGCTTTGCCTTGCCTGACTCTGCAGCCTTTTTGTGGGACGAGAAAGCCGAGGTCCAGGGAAGGTGAGCTATGTACCCATAGGGACAGATGTGACTAGAACAGGTGGACTCACAACCTAGGGATCCTTTACTGAGAGGGACACACTTAAATAAAAAGAACAGCAAGGTTGAATGTAAAAGACAGTTTATGCTAAACTGAGTTACTGGACTCTAGAGTGTTTCTATTGTTATCAGATAAATTATGCCACCTCTTCAGTGTCTTTGGATGTCCAGACATCTGTGTGACATCAAGTGGTAAATAATAGTACTATCACCATCATGTTCATTAGCAGGTACTTGACTTGAATGCCTGCAGTTATAATTAAGCTTTTCCTTGGGAAAAATTTCAATACCATGTTCAGCTTTCTGTATGGTGTTTGCCAAGCTATGTCTGCAACCGTCTTATGTGGTACAAATCAATCCACCAACATCTCCAACATGGAGTTTTCATGGGGAAGAAAGCAGTTAAGATTTAGAGCAGGTGCTGCTTTGACTATTAATTATAAACCCTGTAGAACACATTGAAATGTCCAGTATAATTCTGAGAAACATCTCATTCTAAATTGGAAATTTTTTTTTTTTTTTGGTACGCGGGCCTCTCACTGTCGTGGCCTCTCCCGTTGCGGAGCACAGGCTCCGGACACGCAGGCTCAGCGGCCATGGCTCACGGGCCCAGCTGCTGCGTGGCACATGGGATCTTCCCGGACCGGGGCACGAACCCATGTCCCCTGCAACGGCAGGCGGACTCTCAACCACTGCGCCACCAGGAAAGCCCTGTTTTTGCTTTTTAAGGAGACAGCCTTAGGCAAATTCAAGGTGTAAATATTTTAATGGATGCAATAAAAAGTTGAGACTCTCTGAAACTTAGGTTATGAAAGCACTCAGTTCTATTAAATGACTCCGGGAATGAGTAGGAGGTTGTGAAGGATTCTGATCCAGCAGAATATGAAATATTAATATCAGTATTAAAATTTTTGATAGTCATAGTAAACTTGGGCTAAAATAAATGTAGTCCAAGGACAGAGAAGAAGTCTGTTGTCCCTGGCGGGTGTAGATCTGGGGTGGTCCCAGCTCCCAGGGGATGCAGGGAACAATAGAATGAGAGGTTGGGATACTACAACGTGGCAGGTGGGACTGCTTCCTTCAGTCCCATGTAGGAGCCATGAACATGGGCACTCTGGCCCCAGGAAGCAGCTCATATATAGCTGGGGAAACATGGGATGCCAGGCCCAGAAGACCATTTATTAATGAACACAGCACGTTGAGAGTACACTCTGCTTTCCCCTACATCACCGGAGACAAGCCTTGTTAAAGAAGCACAGTATTCACAAACAGGCAAGAGAGGGCCTCAAATGCAAGTGTGAGTCCACACCAGAGTTACCTAACAGGTTAGATAAATAAACAACATGAGAGACACGAAAACTTATAAACAAAAGAACTGAAATAAATGAAAACGAGTTGAGAGAAGAAAGAGGTGCAGGCATTAAAAGAAATGTTGTTATGAATAATATCTTCAGAGGAAATAACAGAGATTACACATCTGTAAGACAAAATCAGGTTATATGAACAATCATCAGGGAAACTGAAGATAAAAATCACCATTATTGAAAGAACCATTTCAATAGATGGATGGTGAGACAAAGCTTAAAAGCAACATTGTAGAGAGTAGAGCTAAGAAATTGAGAAGATAGTTCAAAAGAACAAAAAGATGAAAAATGAGAAAATGGAATTAAAAGGCTTAGAGAACATCTCCAAACATTATAACATCTATCTTAAGGAAGAGAATAGAAAGAAGAAAGGAAAGAAAATCGTCTAAAAACAGTACAGGAATATTTCCCTGGGTGGAACTATAATACCAATTGGTTAGATTTTATTTCTACTCTCAGAAATTAACTATATCAGCAATTACCATAAAATAATTCACCTGCTAAATACTCTCAGAATGGGTAAAAAACAAAACCAAGATAATTCAAACTATATGCTGCTTACAAGAGATACAAACATGACACAGAAACACATCTATGGGGAAAAAAAAATCTTTGAAAAAGATTTACAAAACAGATGGTAACAAAAAATCCTTAAGTGTGATAACATTATATTAGACAAAACAGAATTTGAAGCAAAAAAAAAAAAAATCAAAAGAAACAAAGAGGGTATATGTCATATTTTGAAGAGGTGCAGTTATCCAGGAAATTATAACATAAATCCTAATGTAGCCAACAAATTGCCTGAGTTACATAAAGCAAGAACTGGGATAAGTACAAAGAAAAATAATATTCACAACGCTAAAGGGAGATTTTAAAATATTTCCCAATAAAATGGTCAGATAGATACAGATACATGGGATTCAAATGACATAATAAACTTAATTCAGTATGCATACATGACTGGTTTAAAAATATTTACAATAAAAACCTCCAAATTTTATGTGTGTAGATATAAAATACATACACATACTTTTAAAACATACATGGAACATTCCTAAAACTGTCCATGTATTAACACAAAGAAAATCTTCACAAATTCTGAAATTCCTAATCAAGCAAACATTAGACAGACCACACTCATCGATCAAAATGCAATACAATCAACATGAAATAGAAAGAAAAACCAAATCTAAAAACAATCCAACTGGATTTTAAAAACTCTAAATCCTTTCAAGTTAAAGGAAAAATTTAAACAGAAATTGCTAGCTATTCAGAAATGAACTACTATAAGAAAAATATATCAAAACCTGAAGCATACAGGCAGTGCTCAGAGGAAAATATATAGAATTCAGTGCTTTTATTGGAAGACAGTGTTGGATTCCTTAATTTATGAAGGCCTGAAACCTAACCAAACTGGCTTAAGCAAATGGAAAAACGTATTGGTTTATGTAATTAAAAAGTCCAGGATAGATTTCAGGCATGGTTAGATCCAGGTGCTGAAAAAAAAATCGTCAATTCCTGTTTCCTCAGTGTTGCCTTTATTCTCAGGTAAACTCTCCCCATATGACTGCAAAATAATGGTCAACTGCAGGGCCTGGCATATATATTCTCAGTTCAACAACCCCAAGAGGAAGAGAGCCTTTTTTGGCAAGACACAAGAGTCTTCGGACTCACTCCAATGTGATCCCTTTGAATGAGAAGTTGGTGTGCCCCACTCAAAACAGAAATACTAAGTAAGGATGCATAGGAATAAAATCTAATTCTATGGGAAAGATAAAAAATAAACTAAGGTTGTACTCAAGAGTTAGAAAGATAATGTAAACCCTGAGAGTAAAAAAAAAAAACACAACTAATTAAGCAAAATGTTATAAAAAGATGAAAAAGTAGTGGAATTTATTAATTAAAAAAACCACTTTACAAAATAGACAAATCTTTGGCAAATCTGATCAACAACTACGGTGGAAACAAACACAAGCAAAATTAGGATTGAGAAAGAACAGAACTCAGGACATGGATTTCTAAAACTGTAAAAGAATACTTTTTATGACTTTGTTTTAAATATCATAGAAAATATAAGTGAAAGAGATGATTTTCTATGAAGATAAAATTAATCAAAATTTGGCTTAAGAAATACACCTGACATGAGAAAATCACCCTCCCCACCACACACACACACACACACAACCTGAAAAGGGCAGTCAAAGATATATTCCTAATAAATGCCACTAGGTTTGGAATTTTGACAAGTACAGTCTACTAAGCTTTCAAGAAAAGATACCTCCAACATTGTATAAACTGTTCCAGAGCTTAGAAAAGTATGCAATACCTCCCAATTCATTTTATGATTTTGGCATAATTCTGATGGCAAAAGTAGGCAAAGAAAGTATGAGGAAATGGTATGCAAATCTCACATATAAACAAAGGTGCAAAAACCCTAAATAACATATCTACAAATAGACTCCTGTATTTAATACGAAAGTTCCACAAGATACATAGATTCAAGACTTCCATATAAATGTAGATAACATTATATTCACTGATAATAACCATTAAGCATTTCAATGAAAAACTCCTATTTTCAACAGAAACAAAAGATAAAATGCTTAGTAATGTGCTAGCTAGAGCTATGCAAGACCTAAATGGAAAAATCTATTATAACATTTCCAGAAAGGCGTGTACTGAGAGCCGAATAGGCAGAGGTAGTCCAAGGTCCAGTAGGAGAAGAGGAATTTCCATCATCTCCCCTTTAACCTCTGTGCGTCTAAGATCAGCCGCCCACAGATGAGGAACTTACATCCTAGGCTGAGGGATGGTCCTCAGCCCAGGGAACCTGAGGCCCGGGGATGCCTTCTGCTTCCCGGGGCCTCTGCTGTAGGACAGGTGGGGCGGGTTCTTCGGCCAGGTTCTTGTTCAGTATGTTACATCTTTTCCGTATGAAGCTGCTTTGTTCTCCCCCAGAAAGCAAAATTCTTCCCTTTTTTCCCCGCATTTCTTGAGGCAGGTCTTATGTGGCAAAATTCCCTTTCTCAGATTTTCTGCTTTCCAACAATTGCAGGCCCATTTGGGGGAAACGGGGAGTCCCAGAAGCTGCTTTCCGGGACAAAATGATTCTCTGTTCTGCTCCTTGTCACCCTTCACCCTTCAGCTATTTCTGAAGATCAGTGCAGAGTAGGGGAGGGAGGAGGGCAAGCACCCTTAGTTACCCCTCGGAGCCCCATGTGACCTGGTCAGGGCCATTCCTGGGCCTCTCAGTCACTCTCTGTCAACTGCAGGGCACGCTCAGTGGAAGGAAACACCAAAATGCAAAGCATCAGCCATCCTGTGGGCCTTAAGTCCCATCTGCTATCCTTCAGGTCCCAATCCCAATTCTAGCACTGTCCCCACTGTTGGTAGAAAGGATGTCATCTGGAGCGGAATAAAAGGAAAAGGGCTCTGTTTGCCTTTAGGTAAGAATTCCTCAGCAACTCTTCAACAGCCTGGAATTATACTTTGTGGAGACTCTAATCCACTGGGAAAAAAGTTTGTTTGTAATAGTCATTAATAGTCACTGTAATAGTCACTCCATGGCTGCCCTTGTCTTTTTCTCCTGAATAGCTGACCCTTGTGCCTCTTAAGCTTCCAGTCACTCATCTTTCTTACCTGCTTCTCCACTATCTTCCTGAGCCTCTTCACCCCTGCCAGACTCACACACAACGCTGCCCTTCCTATTTTTTGTTTGTTTTCATTTTTGTTTGTATTTAGGCTTTTTCCCCCTTTTATCCTGCATCAGGACCTAACTCAATTCACAATTTCTTGAATTGGGGCCGATAAAGATGCTGGCTTTGGAAGCATCCATCCTGTTTTCCTCCTACCTAACTCTTCTCTCCAGTCTCTGCCCCACTTTGGGTCCAGCATTTTCTGGGGTCAGAGAGCCAGCACAGGGAGAGGGCTGCAGGGGAGGCACAGGGGTGGCAACTCAGATCCTCCGGCCCCGGGTCCAGGCAGGTGATAGGAGCTTGTGGATGGACCAGATGGCAAGCTGGCAAGTGCATGCCTAATGAAAGGGAGCAGCTGCTGCTCAGCTGCTGATTTGTGCCAGGTGGGAGTGCGGGCTCAGAGCTGCCAGGGCTTTCGATGTTTAAGAAGCCAGAATTATCTTTGTTATGAGGAACAAAGGCTGCCCAAACACTGTATAACTCTTCAGCTAGATCTGGAAACCTGCAGGAGGTAACTACCAGCTGTAGCTCAAACTTAGAGCTTGTTAAAGATCGTTATCTCCCACCTGGGGATTGGTACCCAAACAAAGCAGAGAGCAGATGGGTGTCCAACAGGAGGACCGGCCCTTCCTCCCTATCCTCTCTTGGGGCAGACTGGCTGATCTCAATCGTGCAGCTATGGTGCATGTCGGGCCCTGTGTTAAGCTTTTCATGTGTGTTATCCCAGAGAATCCTCACAATAACCATGAAAGTAGTGCTGCAGGATAGCAAATAAAACCACAGGACTCCATCAGATTTGGAATTTACATGGGACATACTTGTACTGAACAGTTATTTGTGTTTCTGAAATTCAAATTTAATGGGGCATCCTGTGTTTTATAAAATGTGTTTGTCCTGGAAGTATCCCCTGAACTAGCGTGGCAGGACTGGGAAGTCTCTTCAGCACGCAAAAATGTTGGGCAAAGTGACCATGACTGTGATAGGCTCTAACTTGACCTCAGAGGAGGTTATTACCGCTGAGCTTCCTAATTAAGAACTTGTCCGGCCCCTTGAACAGCAAGTGTTGCCACTGGGCGCCCTCCACGCACATGCCTGGTCATCATCTGTGAGTGTGTTCCAGCCTTCAAAAGTAGGAACAACACTGTTACTCCAAGATCTTCCCATAACTAGGCATAAGCAATGGCCATGGGGAGAAGAGGAAGGAACGACAGGCAGAGGAACTGCACAGTATCCGAAAACTGGATGGAGAAATAGCACTGAATACAGTAGTGGCAGGGGTAGGAAGTTGCCCTCAGGTGGCACTTGGTAGCATTTGTGCTGTAGATACAAGTGCTTCCCAAGAGTGTGTCCCGAGATACAGAGTAGCCCCCATTGCCAGGTGACCAAGCGTGCCTGGGTGGCTAGAGACCCACAGCTGGTCATGTCCATTGGAAGCAGTCTTGTTTGGGCTCCGGGTTACCTCTGGGTGACATCAGTGTGACGTACGAATGTTGCCATTTTTTCATGTAATGTGATATGAAAAGCATACTATAGAATTTTTATTTACATTTTCACAAAAACAGCCAACCAGACCCAGGGGCCCTTGCCAGTCACCACTCAGTAGCTTAATCTCCACATAAGAGGAGCTTTGACTCCAAGGCTGCAAGTTTACATGGCTTTCACGTGTGAAGGACTAGTTACATGCCAAGTTTATACCACCTAAGTACATAGCCACGTTGAGATAACCATTATATGTGTCATCTGCAAGACACATCATTATTTTTTCTCATGGGTCCCTACCCAGTAGATTCACTGCAAATATGATGAGTTCACTACCCAAGCTACATCCCATAACTCAGATAGGATCCTATCAGAGAGACTGAGGAAATAATTTTTTATCTGCTTGAAGCACTTTAAGCTATTCAGTGGGGGAAACGTGTGGTCCCTTTAAACATTTTTTAAAAATCCCAGTCTTTGGATTGGAGCTCTTAGATTCTTTCTTTTTTTTCTCCCCTTTAAACATATGAACAACTTTTAGAAATCTGATCAGGTTGTTAAGAAGAAAAACATTTCAATGCACAAACAGATAATCTGCGAGTACAGTGAGGTGGAATGCCTGATAAGAGAGGAAAAAAATGATCTCAGCTGACCTGGGGAAGGAAGCTGGGCATGTGCCAGATAACGTGTGTGATCCTATGTCTATAATATGCTTCTTCTTAGTTTTTTTTTTTTTAGCACAGGGACTGTTGATGCTGAGTATAACAATAGCCTTGGGTAGCAAGGAGGAGGATCTTGGAGGAGGGAGCTGGCCAGGGGCTGCTTGGCAAGGATTCAAGATCATGAGATTAGCAAATTTCCGGAAGGGATCTGCTGCAGTTACTTCAGCCTGACTGCTTCACCAGCGCCTGTTTCTCTGCCACGATTGCATTTGTAAATGGGCCAAAGGCCCTAGACATTCATTCGGCAGCAATTCAGGGAGGTAGACAGTGGGTGGAGTCCAAATGGAGCCAAGGAATCCCCAACCAAGCGGAGAGAGAGGGGCCTGGAACACACGAGATTCTAGGGACTTGAGTCAAGGGGAAAGGAACAGGCTGGAGGCGGGACCTTATAACATAAGGCGTCCACTCCATTGTCACAATAGTGCCACCATCGTGACCTGAGCATGGAGGTTAGCCACCTTCTACCCCACTCCTTGCTGGGTGTGGGGAATCTAGAGTTGGAAAGTGTGTGCTGACACTCAGAGAGGGGCAGGGCTTGCCATGAAGACCTCTGAGCCCCTGGGACAGGACAGAGAGAGGGACTCTAGCAGAGGTTAGGTCTTCAGGGAATAGAGGTGGTGAGTCTTTCAAGTGGAAGTTCCAAAGGACAAATGTGGCCTATCTTGCAAGATTCAGAGAGAGGCTTTCCTGTTAGAGCAGGACTAGATATAGTCTATAGCAGTGCTTCTTAAATTTTAGTACGTGCACGAATCACTCGGGGATCTTGTTAAAATGTGCTCCGGAGCAGGCCTGAGTCTCTGCATGTCTAACAAGTTCCCTGATGATGCTGGTGTTGCTGGGGAAAAAAAAAAAAAACTCTGACCGAAATGCCAAAATATAGAAGACTTCAAAGGAAGATTTTTGAGCTGAAAAGAAGTCAAAGACAGTCAGTAAACTAGTTTTACCTGGGGCCTGAGTATGACCAGGATTGGATTAAACAACGATTTTTAACAGGTTAAGAATTGTTGCTAAGGGTAACAAATTGGTCCTAGGTGCTTGTATTTCTTTAGCATTTGCTCTAATGGTAATCAGTTTGTAAATATAATATTTTTATGTCTGCACTTAGTTCATTTAGAAAAGAGTTCAGTTCTTTTAAAAAACTGGTGCATAGGAGCTGTAAATGTAAACATTTACTGAATAAACACAAACAAACAAGTGAATAGGCATTGTACATCCTGACTTTGTTAAGATAATGGGAAATACTTCACTTCAGGTTGAAATGCCATAACCTGTGCCTTCTGGTCCCTCTCAGCCTCTGCATTTTATTGTGGACAGAGAAGCAGTGAGAGGGTGTCTAGTTCCTTTCTGGGACAATGGCAGACCACAGCCTCCTTCCAGAATCAGGGGCCTTTGCCTCTGGAGCTTCAGGCATGGTGGTCATACTCAGCATCCCCTGCATCCTTTGCACCTCTGGATATAGAAGCCAGGCTGGGCTCCTCACCCAGAGGGGAGGGCGCAGCCTCACCCGCTTCAGGCCTCTCTCTTTCCCTCCTGTCAACTCTACTTTTCACTTTGGCACTTACCCGATGATCTATTATCTATCTTCCTCTGTAGGTTGTGAAACCCTCAAGTACAGGGACTTCTTTCACTGCTGTATCCCCAGCTCCAAGAAGAGCACCCTGCAAACAATGGTGCTAAATAAATTTTTGTCAAATGAATGTGTTTGTGAGAGAATGAAGTGGGCTCATTGTGCGGGTCTCACCTTCTCTTCCCTTCCCATGAGTGTGTGAGGTGACTTCTCAGTACCCATTAAACAATTAGTTCCATGCAGGCAGCTCCCACCAAGCACATCAGTCTTGTTTCTGCTCCACCTGGAACCTCCTTCTGGATCAAGACACTGTCCTCCATCCCCACCCTCTCACCACCCCCTGGAGCCTTCCCAGCCCTAGTGATGAGGATGCCCTTTAGCTTAGCCCTTTATCTGTCTGGCCAAAAAAAAAAAAAAAAAAAAGTAACTTTGATTTCTAGTGTCTAATCTTTTTAAAAAGAAAAAAACAAACCAAATAGTAAAAAAGAGAGAGTAAATGATCTGGGGAGAGCATTTTTCAAAATTTATTTTTCTCAGAGTAAATAGAATAGAAACATGTCAGCATGAAGGAGACAAAAGAAATGCGGTACTTGTCTAGAGAAACCACTCTTTTATTTTCAAGATAAATTATTATTTTATGACTAGGCTTTAGAGCCTTCTCATTATTTGATTTCCTTGGGTGCATCTGCTGAGTTGTTGTGTAGCTTTATCTTCTCTTGATCTCTAGGCTAGGTGATGACTTTAGTGCCTCCACGCCTCCCATAAAACTGTGTCTTCCTACAATTTCTAGAACGTGCATCTCAAACATGGAAATGTCCCATGTGTCTCTATAAAAATCTCTATCTATAAAAGTCAAGACCTGAAAGTTGCTAACATATAATACAACCAAAAAGAGTGATTTTTTTAAAAATTGTAATTCCTGTAACATTTAATTGTTCCTTTCACTCTGCTGTTTCCACCACATCCCTCTGTCCCAATAAATATTTAGATATGGAAATGTGCCTTCACAGATGCCATAGTTACATTTCCTCATAAATATGCATCTGTTAGCTTTGGGGATTTGGTTGGGGAGAGAGCATCTGTCTTGTGGAAGGAAAAATTCTGCAAATGATTTCCCTAAACGAGCGAAAGTCGCGATGAACTTTTTGTCACCTCCTGCCCAGCATTCCTGCTCAAGGAGCAAACTTTTGTCTTGGCATCTGAGTAAGACCATGAGGAGATGCAGCGAGAGCAGGAGGAGGCCGCTCTGCCAAAGAAAGAGGCAGGTAAAGTTCAAGGAGAGAACAGCTCTGCTCCCCCAGAGCCCGCGTGAAGTGCTTCATATGTATTTATTTGCTGACTTCTTAGATGCACTCTGCTCTGAGAGTTACTTTCTAGGGAACCATCCCCGCAGCAATATCTGTGTTCAAACACAGTTTCTTTACACATGTATCCCCCGGGTATTGCTAGAGCCTTCCCAGAGACCGCCCACGTCACCATGCCGGCACAGGTCCTGCCCCATCGAGCACCACCTTCATAATCCAGGGCTTTAAATTAGATGAATGCAAGCCTTCTGCCATCAGCAGCCTAACAGACCATCAAGTCAAAATTAGCAAGACTTGTTAGAAATTCAACTAAGCCAAGGAGAGATGTCCCCCCTCCCCCACAGTCCTCCACGATTATATTTTAATCAGTAACATAAAAATGTCACTTTTAAAAAGGAAGAAAAAATTAAAATTTTGTGAAAATTATCTTTGCTTTGGTAAGAAATGGTGCTGTTTGCATCTTTCTCAGTGCTGAAAGTAGCCTAAGTGTTGACTTTTCCAAAGGAATGGAAACATTTGCATCAGAATTTTTGAGAATAGAATTCAAATACTCCGAAATTGTGGTCTAGTCCAGGGCCCTGGGTGTGCATCAGCACAGTCCCAAGTTCTACTGCAGCCTTAGCATCAGAATCTCAGGCTCAGACTGGCCTCAGCCAGTGGTCTCCAGAGTGGGCTAGAGTGACACAGGGGGTGCAGTAGAGAATTCACTGCAGGAGGACTGGAAATGATTAGAACTTCTATTTTTCTATATTTCATCTCATTGTCTGAAGTAGTATTATATATGTTCAAGGTACACATAACATATGTTTAAATATACATATGTTTGAAATATACATAATATCATTTATTTTATATGGTTAAAATATCAACTTGCCTCTCTATCACTTATAGGTAAGTAGTCATATTTTGGAGTCCATGCTCAAAAACTTTTAGACAAGGGTGCATGACTAAAATTTTGAGCTAGCCAGGGACCTAGCTCACAGGCACAGCCTCTCAGTGGTCTGCCTCTGTCAGGCCTGAGTCTCTTAATTCCCTCTGCTTGTTATCTGACTGTTGTCACATGACTTGGTGGTTTCCCAGTTCCCTCAGGAAAGTCATATCTCACCCACCCATCTTAGGTCTGCAGGATCTGGTTTCCTTCTCCAAACTCCTTTCCCTCTGGCATCCTCACTGTACTCTACATCCCAGCTTTCAGGGACAAATCCCGCTTCCTGAGCACCCATTCTGGCTCCTTCCCAGGCCTTTATACACGTTGTTGCTTCTCCTGGGATGTTCTCTTCTTCCTACCAACCTTCCCTGGTCAGCTTCTGTTCAACATACAGTACTTAGTTTAGATGTTATTGTTTTGGACCCCAAAGACTAGGCTAGGTGTCCTACCTGGGTGCTGCCGTAATGTGTAATAACTCTCTTTTATCCAGCTGTACAGTAAACTCTTGGAGGGAAGGTTTATCTGGCTTGTCATTATAATTCCAATGCCTAGTAGATAATAGATATGTCAGATATAAGTGGAAACCATTCCACTGTTATTTTTCTAAACAATAAAATGGGTCCACTTTAAATGTTTAGTTCCCTCCTCCCCACCTTTTATGATCTCATAGGAAAAACAAGGGAATTCACAGTTTCCATATTTCCAAATGCACAGTCCCAGCAGACTAAATTGTGTGATGAAGAGATAAAATAGGGAATGTGTGAATGAATCTCTCATCCAGGCCACCACATCTCATTTTGACCATTGGAAAGAATAGAAGAAAGAAAAAGAAAAGAAAGGGAGCAATGGAGGAACCATTTTCATCTACTTGGAAGTGAATCTTAAAATACGTTCTGTTCTCTCTCCAACCTCAAATACGAGGTGGAAGTTGTAATTGCTCGGTAACACTGGATTGTCCACTATTCACCACATAGCCTTTAATATAGAAAGGTCATTTAAAAGGGGGACAATAGGATCACTTCCCTGCCAACAGCAACTTATAAGAACACAAGATAGACAGCCTTGGTGTCCACCCTGGGTGGAGACAGCAACTCTCATAGGAGGCATTGTCATGAGTTTTAGTTTATATGGGAGACTGGAGCAGAGGTTATCAAGTGACACAAATAACATATCACGTATCAATCCCAGCTAATCCC
The DNA here is from genome assembly GCF_949987515.2 of Delphinus delphis. Taxonomy (NCBI): domain Eukaryota; kingdom Metazoa; phylum Chordata; class Mammalia; order Artiodactyla; family Delphinidae; genus Delphinus; species Delphinus delphis. The sequence continues at coordinate 14,220,609 of NC_082703.1, read as the reverse complement.
AGAATGTTATTGCATCCAAGGTTTCCTGACATTAGAAGTATAAATCCAGATGGGTCAGAATTCCCCAGATAAGTTCACATGGGCTCAAGACCAGCCCGCAATTTGAGACCAGCCCCAATCCAGGACTGTTAGCTCTGCATTCCAACTCTATCACTGCCCGAGGGAGCAGAGGTTCTGGAATTTCCATACCACTCAGTGACATATTTGGGGTCACAGCAAACACCGACTGCCTATCCATTTCCTCAAGGACACCGTGCTTCACATTCCTCTTTAATTTAATCACGGCTGTACATCCAAGCCTGGCATCCCTGCAGTCATTAGCAGCTCAGCCCTCATCCCCACACTGTCCCCCATTCTGAACCAAAATTCCACCCCAGCCCTCCCCTCCAAGCCATCCACATACCCCCTGAAGTCCAGGAAACTCCACAACACCTTCAGTTACGTCACTGAGCTTGCCCTTCAGTCTTGGCCTTCTCAGAAACCAGACTGCCTCCGTGGGCTCTGCAAACAGTTCTCTTCCTCTGGTGGCCAGTCCACGTGGAGGACATTTCCCCTCCCAGCCCCCTTTTTTGCAGAGTGGAGGGAGAGCTCACGATTTCCTTCCTGAGCTGGCTGCTTCCAGACCACTTCCACTGGTTTCTTAGCAGTAAACAACAGGGACAGATGGCAGTGTCTACTCTGAATCCAGCGGAACCTCCTGGGAGGCCTTCTTTCTCAGAGAAGGGTGTAGCTACCAAGAATAGGAGCGAAGTATTTGAAGTGGGTCATTACATGTCCTAGTGAGGGGCGTCATTCCCACTCCCCACCCTGGTTCCCAGGCTTATTCTGGCTCTGGGAGAAACAGCCCTGTACATGTGGAACAATCAGATTTCCCAGTTTTTATGTCTGTCATACCAGAAAACTACTCATGGCACCCTTGTAACTCTGACACCGTTCGGTCTTCCAACTACTCAGATCTGAACGCCTGACTCCCACCCTCTACTCTGACCTCAGATATGTTCTTTTCTCCATATCGACTGTCTCAACAAACAGCCCTCCATCCATCCGGTTACTCAAGCCTGAAACCCGGGTGTCATTCAGATCATCTCCTTCGCCCTCATTCCCCATATTCATCAATAACCAAATTATATTTCAGAATATCTCACAAACACTCCCTCTTCTTACCTCCACGGCCCCCTAGCCCAAGCTCTTATTATCTTTCCCTGTATTACTGCGGTAGCCCCCTCTTAGCTCGCTCTACATCCATTCTTTTATCATTGTTATTATTATTATTTCACATCCAAGTTATTTACTCTGTGCCGCTGAAGACATCCTCTTGAAAAGACCAATTGGGTTATGTTACTCTAATGCATAAAACTCTTCAAAGGCTCCTCACTGCATTTTGAATAAAATCCAAATTCCTACAAGATCCGGGCCCTGCCTGTCTCCTCGTCTCTCGCCGGTATCCCTGTGCCCAGCAAGCTCGCGCCGCACTGGCCTTCTTTCTGTTCCTGAACCGGGGGTGTGAGTTCTCTCTAACCTCAAGGTCTCATCATAGATTGTTCCCTTTCTGGACGTGTCTGGCTACTTGAGGCACCATGACCCACTCCCTCAGGCCTTACTTAGCTTCCAGCTCTTAGAGAGAAGCCATTGTTCTCTTTGATTCTGCTCAGTTTTTTTTCTTCCCTTAGAGAAATCGGCACAATTTGTAATTGTGTATTTTTCAGATTCTTAGTAATGGCCTGTCTCCACATTTGAGGGCAAGTTCCATGTCAGGGGCTTTGTTGCTCTCTCTACTATTCCAGTTACCTCCCCAGAGTCCAACACATGGTAAAGGTTAACAAATATCTGTAAAATTCATAAATGTATTTAACAACTACATTAGCACTTGCTAGAAATACATTGTACATTGCAATTCATTCCAGAAATACCTACCGAAGTCTGTTATGTGCATAGTGCCAGATACTGTGCTAGGTGTTGTAGATGCCAGGAGAGGAAAGCCTCAGAGGACTGACAGTCTACGAGGCGACTGGCCAGTGGCCTGAGAAGCTCATTAGAGGAAAAACTCAGGTTTCTAATGGGCCCAGAGGGGCAGCCAACTCTCTCTTGGGGGCCCAGTAAAGGCTTCCCAGAGGAAAGAATGTCTCAGGTGCATCCTCTCAGGCAGTATCGGTTATGTAATTTGCAGGGCCCAGTGCGAAATGGAAATGTGAGGTCCCTTGTTCAAAAAATAAGAATTCCAATATGGCGACTGCAGAATATGAAACCGAGTGTGAGGCCTTTCTGAGCACAGGCCCCCATGTGACTGCACACATCGAATGCCCATGAAGGTGGCCCTGCTCTCAGCATCGTGAGGACATGGGTGAGAGTGTTTGTAAACAGGGTTTAGGCAACCACACTACCTAAGATTTTAGAGCAAGAAAGACCCTCATTTGTCCAGCCCCCCATTTGAGAGAAGTTATATATTCTCTTTTCATTTTCAAGTTGTTTTCTGAGACTCAGTGAAGGTAAAATTACCACTGTCTCAAAAAAAAAAAAAAAAAGGCAGTAACATTAGGGTATTAGAGCCATGCTTCCACCAGGACAAAACGTTTCTCAAGGAAAGGACAGACACTCCTCTCTCCCGGTTCTTGTGCAAAGCCAGCACATCCTGAAGCAGCCTGAATGTTTTCGGCTGGGACCATCCAGGCAGGCAAGCACGTGGGCACCGCATACATGGTGGCTGCCAGGAGGAATTCCCCAGGGACCAGTGAGACTGGCAGAATTCAACTCTAGCAAGTGTTGGCAGCTTTTGCCTTTGCTCTCTTGCTGCTCTCCCTCCATTGTGTGGATCCCCTCTGGCCCTCAGCAAGACAGTGGGAGGTAAGAGGCTCAGGCCCTTTCTTGAGAGCATTTGAGTTTCTTTAAAGACTCAGTGGAGCCTGTTATGGTGAACTTCAAGCATTTGCAGGTTGGTGGAAAACACATCTCTGGCTCCAGATGTCTTCCAGCCTCAATCCTGCTGCAGAGGCAGCCAGCCGCTGCCCACATTCCCGGGCGTACCTGCCTGCAGAGACAGCACCAACACCAGCCTGTCTCCTCCGAAGACTTGCCTGGGACTCCTTGGACACACCCAGACTCAGCTGAGTAAGACCAGCAGGTGTGAACGGAACAAGCCAGTACATTCCCTGGAAAGAGAGAGCTGGAGCTTGAGTAGGGGCTGCCAGGCAGTTCAGGCCACCTCTTCCTCTGTGGGAGCAACATGTGACTCTCAGAGGAAAAGCAGCCTCTGGCATGGTTGCTGAGACGCTGAGCAGTTGCCTGTTTTTGTCAGGGGGCTGCAGGATTCTTTGGGGTGTCAAGCAGGATGAGAAAACGCTGTGACTTTGGTTTAATTTAATGGAGACACAAAAGCTTTAAACTTCAGGCATGTGTGTCACACCCCAAAGTGAGTGCCAGGAAGGAAGCTTCACATTTTCCATGCCCTGCGTCTTCTTTGCCTTAAGATCATCCCTGACTCGCTACCTCTTGCCAAGGAAAACCAGCACCTTCTATAATCATTGGTACAAGACAGAAGCTCACCTGGGGCAGACATTCAGTGAACGCATGGATGAATGAATGAACTAACAAATGAACTAACGAATTCACCACTGTTGGGCTTGGCCACCACCTGATGGAAACAGATGGAGGAGTAGACTGTCAAAAGCATGTTAGATTGCGCCAGTGCAGGTACCATACTGACTACGGGAAAGTTCAACTCTTTTACAAGTGCTAATCAGATTGCTCACATTTTTCATAGTATAGACTTGTGAATTCAGTCTATTATATAGGACATACATTTAGAAAGAGGAATGCTTTCATTAACGTATTTATCTATTTTATTAATAATGATATAATGTGTAAAATGCTTTGGGATTCACTAAGATGAAAGCAAGCAATATAAACGTGAGATATTATTATGCTTCTTATAATTACAGTGTGTGTATACACAGCCATTATGAGTGCTCCTCAAACAACGTACCCTATCATGCTACTGTTACAAAAGGCAATGGTTGGAAGGGTTCACCAAGGCCAGAGGATACCATTTTAAAAGGATTTGGGTTGGCTCACTGTTTATAGGAACACTTTGGTGTGAGTCAGCTGCTTCAAATTCCATTGGCCCAGCCTCAAACATGGATTAGTTTTTAACAAGTTCAAAGAATAAAAACCAGCTCTTCCTCAACTTCCCAGGAATATATTCATTGCATCTCCTGAGGCAGTGAGTACTCATAGTATGAGAAAGTTTTTCGTCTTTCTTATGTGCAGCCTGAGTCATTTCAAAGCTGGAGAATGATGGTGGAGGTGGGGACAGTGAGGAGGGCAGTAGACCCCTTTCATTGATCATCATTCTATGGTCCCAGCCTTGCACTGACTCAGAGTGAATTTTCCATGAAGCCTGTATGTCCCCCAATAGAGCAAAAATTGATTTGTGGGAGAGCAAAAGAAACCTCTTAGCCTTTTTATATGTAAAGCACAGGTATTCATAAACTACATTAAGAATAGCTCTTAATAATGTTTCTGCAGTGTGAAAATTTCAAGGAAGAAACTAGAAAAAAATGTCTAAAATGGCTCCTTAGGAGGAGTGATAATGAAAAAAAAAAGTTGAGAAACACTGCTTTTGCTCTCTAAGAAGAGTTTAACAGGTGAGAGTCAAGCTTCAGGGTGACCTTGGAACCCTGGAAAGAGATAGATCCTCCTAGGAAACCATCTTCCTGCCATTTAATGGAGAGCTGGCATCCCACAATTATGGATTTTCTCCTGTGACCTAAATTTTGAATCCTTGCCAAAGTGAAAATATCTCTGGGTGAGGTAATACTTTAAATTTTATCATTCACTTTTATCTTGGTGTAAGGATCTAGCAATTCCTCCTCTAATATAAAAATTTTAACAGGAGAGACTATGAGGGTATTTGGTACTTGGGGGAGGGAAGGCAGTACAATTGAGGGAAAGATGAAAATATAATTGGGCCAGTTACAGAGGTCAGTGTACCATCTCAGTGTTCAAGAAATATGTTTATTTTATAGAACTCCATGTAACTTTTTAAAGATTTAATTCTGCTGGGGTATCAGAAAAATGTCACAATAAATTCAGCATTCCCTTCATTTCCTGGAATAAGGCTTGAGTTCCATGGCAATGGTGGAGTGCCAAGGCCTGGCCGATGGCAGGTCATGCTGAGACAGATCTTCAACATCATCATCATCTCATCAGTACCTGCAGGTCAACACTGAGTCACCCCTGCCGGGTCCTTCACATTGACTCTACCTCCATGCTGGATACTTGGTGAGATGCTCTGGCCGCATTGGTCCAGGTACATCACATTCTTTTGGACTTGCCTCCTCTCTAGGGTTCTACCCAGGAAAGGGCACAGGGCTTTACTAATTCCCAGTATCATCCCAAACCTATCGGAGATTTTCATCCCTGCCCCTCACAACCCACCTACGGGAGGCTTGGTTTGCCAGGGACAGAGCACAAGAGGTATAGAAGCACCTAAACTCTCATTACATCTGCTCAACTTCCCTCCTTCCTGTAGCCCAGGGAGTGCCTGTCCAGTTTCCAGGCTGAGACACGACCTCAACAATATTCTTCCAAATCCATTGCTTGTGCACATCTGTCCTTTCTGGCTCCCTGAAGCCCTTGGCTGTTGTGACTCAAATGCCCTCAGGTGACTCCTCTTTTCTCTGTTCTCTGCTGTCTGCTTTCTCACACCTGCCCTGAGGCCATGTGTGTAGAAATGCCAAGCTGACTGGACAGGGACAGGCCAAGAGGAAGAAGGAAATGCCGGGGGAGCAAAAATCGGTTACTAGTTCAAACCATTTTACCACCTTAAAAAAAAAAAGCACCATTTCAGAATTTGGGTGATCCACTACTGAGAGCTGGTTGTGTGGATTTCCATTCTACACTGTATTCAGAGAAATTGCCGTATATTTCAGTCATGCTAGTGTATCATTCATAACAAACCTAGTGAAAGCCTTCTCTCCTTTTTGCTCAAATGCACTCCTGAGATTGTCATAAGGTAGATTGTCCTATGTATTAACAGGGTTAAAATAATAAAATTGGCATAAAAGTCATACAGGTGACAACACATAACAATTTTAAAAGTCTATGATTATTTGAGTGTGAAATAAATGCCGTTGAAATGAATTTTTTCAGGTCTGATGAGAACAAGCTAACTTGAGATGTTGCTTTGAAGTCAAAACAGATTGAAAAAATTACAAAGCTTTGCTAATGGTCCAAACATGAAGCATGTTGATCATTTTGCCACAGAAGCTACTGAGGCTGCTTGTGCCAGGTGACGAGAGAGACGAAGGGCAGAATCTGAAGTTGCGGCAGCCACAAAACCAAAGTCTGCAACATATAAGCTGAGCTAGTCTGGATCAGTGTTATGTGCGCTCAGGAGTGTTTGTCCTTGCTGGGTATGTTGTCATCACGGGATAAATCTGACTTTCACACAGGATACTCCCCGTTCACTTGGTGAAGTTTTTTCTTCCTCAAAGTGGTACTTCAGATATGAGCCTTATCCTTGTGCTTTCTACAGTCTGCCGTCTCACATTTACGATCCATGTGTGTGCCAGAGGAGGACTGCAAGGCATTCTCCCATGTGTCATCTCGTTCCTCCCTTTGGAGACTTTGACGGGGGCTCAGGGGGTGGGAGGGGAGTAAGATAGTAAGAGTGATGAGCACTGGATTTAAAGAGGAGTAAACATTGAGGTACAGTGAGATTTCTCTTTCATGGTCACATTAGGAATAAGAGCACAATCTCTTCCTTTCACTCAATCCCACAGTCCTACATGGAGAGGTTTTCCAATTCTTTGTTTCCATCTTAGACCTTATTTGGTTCCAAACGGAGAAACAAAACAAATAAAACAAAAAACCAATCCAGGATACAAAAAGAAACCCACCCATTTACCTGACAAACAAATGATTTTCAAAGTTTAGCTTTCAGAATGTTTTGCCAAGCTCGCTGTTCTTGCCACTAAGATGGAATGACAATGCAGTGCTTGGAAGTGCTGGCAAACAAGTATGTCACCCCGAGTTACAAAGAAAACGAAGACACCAGAGAATCCTCACCAAGTTTTAATATGTGGAAATAGCAGTGCCCTGAACCAGATCCTTGGAGGCGAAATCAAGGGGATAAAGCGACGAACAGCTCATTTCCATGTGACAAACCAGCCCTGGGAACTCAGATAAGGCTTTAGTTTCATAAATGCTACAAATCCGTTTTCTGTTTTCCTGAAAGTCCTGGCAAAGATTCAAAGCCAATGCATGAAACAGACAGGAGGCCTGTTTCTGACCAAAGTCTGTGACAGCAGAGGGTCTGGCTCCAGGCAACATGAACAATAAGCATCTTCTTTCTGGGTGGTGACTGAGTTCTCCCATGGAGCCATTGTATGTAAAATAATTTCTAGTAACTAGAACCTAGCTTCAAGACAACTCCACTAGTCAGTATGATTTATCGAGTGCTTACTATATGCTAAGTATTGTTCTAGGCATTTTACATTATAATCTCCCCTAATATTTGCAATAACCCTATGAGATGGTATTATTACAGGCCCCATTTTATTGATATAGTAAATGAGGTCCAAAGAAGTTAAGTAATTTTTGTTCAGGATCCTATGGCTACTAAATAGTATAGGTGGTTTGGACTCCAGAACCAATGCTCTTGATCGCTGCAGCATATTGCAGTGATCGTAATAGCAAATATTATTATCCTCCTCTACATGTATTTGAAAGGTAGCATAACTAGATAAAAAAATACAGTTACTGGTAGACTACTTAGGAATGATTATTCTTCCCTAGATTTAGTCTGAATGTGACATGCTGATACGTAAGAAACAAAATGTCAACCGGTAAAGATGTTAAAACCGGTCCAAAGGGCATTTGGAAAGCTGCGTATACATAGGCGATTCAGTAAATTGCTGGGTTAGCTATAAAGCTGGTTCATGTTCAGTTAAGTTTAAATGTAATGTTTGGGGTTATCTATTCCACTAGGGAGAAATTATTTACATCTCTACTCAGCCAAAATTTACAAGTTGATATCTGTCCTTACAAAGATATAAATTAGATCAGTCAATAGAAAGCCAATCCTAGCACTGCTAGGATTTAACTGGTTTTAACATGTTACTGCTTCCCTCATTAGTCAATAAGTTGAATAAAATCTCTTGCACATCTTCATTTTATAGTTGTATGAAAGTCATCTTTTTCAACCCTTTGAAAATTATGCTTTGACTGGATGATTGTATTCTCTGAACAAAAGTTTGGCAACTGTTTTACCTTGCTTTTTCCCCCTCAAATTTTAATATTGATTTTAAAATCCTTACGAAGGTAGGGGAACAAAACCTTGTGTCTAGCCAGCTCAAAATGGGCAAAAAAAAAAAAAAAAATTATCCAGAGAGTAGGTAGGAAGTATGTTTTAAAACAATAAAAATAAGGCTTCGCTGGTGGTGCAGTGGTTGAGAATCTGCCTGCCAATGCAGGGGACACGTGTTTGATCCCTGGTCTGGGAAGATCCCACATGCTGCGGAGCAACTAAGCCCGCAAACCACAACTGCTGAGCCTGCGTGCCACAATTACTGAAGCCCGCGCACCTAGAGTCCGTGCTCTGTCACAAGAGAAGCCACCGCAATGAGAAGCCCGTGCACTGCAACGAAGAGTAGCCCCCGCTTGCCACAACTAGAGAAAGCCCGCGCGCAGCAACGAAAACCAAACGCAGCCAAAGAGAAAATTAATTAATTAATTAATTTTTAAAAAACTTAATAAAAATAGATTCTGTTCTCTGATGATCAAAAAAAAAAAAAAGCAGCCACTGGGACATGAGGAGGGGAGTAGGAAAAGAATAAGAAGAAAGGAAGAACAAAAATCTTAGTTCTCCCTTTTGCTTTAGCACAAACTATAAAGGATAGTGAGCTCATTTTCTAGGCAAAGTGGTCAGTAATCAAATTTTAAAATGAGAGGGGACAAATTACAGAAGTCAGTATTTAGTATAGGTCCTCTATCTCCTTTTATTTAGTATAGGTCCTCTATCTCCTTTTAAGTCTCTCAGCTACCCCTTAAATGCTACCCCTTCTTTTGATCAAAGTAAGTCTTTGATTCTACTCATTTAAAGAACATGAAATTAAATAGGTTAATTTATCCAGAGTGGTGTAATCTGATAATAATCCAAATCTCTGTTTAACTTAAACTAGTTCTCACTTTTGTTTGTGGTACAGGTTAGGAAGAAATGTGAGGCTCTTTGGGAACTAATTAAATATTTGCTAATTCTAAGGGCTTAACGTAACGTACTCCTTATGTTGATACTTAATTTGTGCTGACATTTTCTGAGCATTCCAGGAGATTTTTGAAGCTGGACTTTTAAGATAACAGTTGCCTATTCCTGTCCTCATAACTATGACTTACCTACATTGGACTGGTTTTTATTCAAATTGATAAATACAGTAGTGTTCCTTTTCTTTTTGGTCCTGCATGAATGAAATGCCAACTCTTTCCTCCCAAGAAAATAAAACCAAAATGTCCTACTTTGGAAAACTACAACTGGATTAATTTCCCATTGAACAAGGTTAGCTGTATAATTTTTAGCCTATTCTAGAATAACTGGACATCAAATCCTCATCTTCATTGCATGTTACAAGTATCTCTTTCTCCCCCAATTCTATGAGATCTGGAAGCTAAGCTTGGAAAAGAAGCATGGCTCATCAACTCACCAGCATTTGTGCCATTTCAGTAGGAAAACATGAGTTGATAATATTTATCTCTGTAAGTTTTCAAGGTGTTTTTACTACAGTATTTTTTATACTGAAATATTTGAAAAAGTTTTCAATGAATAGTTAGCGTTCTTATAATGGGAAAATAAGTCCATACAACTATTTTCACTTATTTATTCCTTATTAACTTGATTTTTTAAAAAAATTCAGACATTTTTTAGAGCAGTTTAAGATTCACAGCGACACTAAGAGAAAAGTATAGCAATTTCACATATAGCCCCTGCCTCTCCCATTATGAACATCTCCACCAGTGTTACATTTGTTACATCATAATCACCCAAAGTCCATAGTTTACATTATGATTCACTCTTGATGTTGTACGTTCTAGGACTGCACAAATGTATGATGACATGTACCCATCATTATGGTATCACACAGAGTATTTTCACACTGCCCTGAAATCCTCTGTGCTCTGCCTATGTGTCATCACCCCTTAATCCCTGGCAACCACTGATCTTTTTACTGTCTCCATAGTTTTGCCTTTTTCAGAATATCATATAGTTGGAGTCATACAGTGTGTAGCCTATTCAGATTGGCTTCTTTCACTTAGTAAAATGCGTTTAAGTTTCCTCCATGTTTTTTCATGACTTGAGAGCTCATTTCTTTTTAGCCTTGAATAATACTTCATTGTCTGGATGTACCACAGTTTAATCCCGTCACCTACTGAAGGACATCTTGGTTGCTTCCAAGTTCTGGAAGTTGTGGATAAAGCTGCTATAAACATCCATGTGCAAGTTTGTGAGTGGACACATACATGTTCAGCTCCTTGGGGTAAAAACCAAAGATCCAAAGAGTGCCATTGCTGGATCATATGAAGAGTACATTTAGTTTTCTAAGGAACAATCAAACTGTCTTCCAACAGTTTCTTCACACCATTATGCATTACCACTAGCCATGAATGAGCGTTCCTCTTGCTCCTTCCCAGCATTTGATGTTGTCACTGTTCCAGTGACAGTGTTACAGATTTTGGTCATTCTAACAGTCTATCACTGTTGTTTTGATTTACATTTCTTTGATGACATGTGATGTGGAACATCTTTTTATATGCTTATATCCCATGTGTATATCTTCTTTGGTGAGGTGTCTGTTAAAGTCTTTGGCCCATTTTTTAATAGGGTTGTTTGTTTTCATATTGTTGAATTTCAAGAGTTTTTTATATATTTTGGATAACAGTCTAGAAACAGATGGGTCTTTTGCAAATATTTTCTCCCAGTCTTCTCATTCCTTTGACATTGTCTTTTTCAGAGTGAGTGTTTAATTTTTAATAAAATTCAGTTTATTGATTATTTCTTTCATGAATTTTGACTTTGGTGTTGTATTTAAATATTCATTGCCAAACCTAAGCTCATCTAGATTTTCTCCTATGTTACCTTGTAGGAGTTTTATAGTTTTGTGTTTCCATTTTGATCTGTGATCCATCTTGAATTGATTTTTATAATGGGTGGATGGAAGGTCTGTATCTGGATTCATTTTTTTGCATGTGGATGTCGCGCTGTTCCAGCACCACTTGTTGAGGAGACTACTTTTGCTCCATTGTGTTGCGTTTGCTCCTTTGTCAAAGATCAGTTGACTGTATTTATATGGGTCAATTTCTGGGCTCTCTATTCTGTTCCATTGATCTATTTGTCTATACTTTCACCAGTACCACACTATCTTGATTATTGTAGCTTTATAGTAAGTCTTGAAGTCAGGTAGTGTCAGTCCTCCAACTTTGTTCTTCTCCTTCAGTGTTACGTTGACTATGCTGAGTTTTTTGTCTTTCTGTATAAAGTTTAGAATCAGTTTGTCAATATCTACAATTACTTGTTGGGATTTTGATTGGGATTGCATTGAAATTATAGATAAAGTTAGAAAGAACTAACATCTTGACAGTATTGAATCTTCCTATCCATGAATGTGGAATACCTCCTCATTTACTTAGTTCCTCTTCGATATTGTTCATCAGGGTTTTGTAGTTTTCCTCATATAGATCTTGTACATACCTTGTTAGACTTTACATAAGTATTTCATTTTGGGGGGTGCTAATATAAATGATATTGTGTTCTTAATTTCAAATTCTATTTATTCATTGCTGGCAAATAGGAAAACTATTGACTTTTATATATCAACCTTATTAATTTTTTAGTATGGAAACTTTCAAACATGCAAAATTAGAATAAGAGTAACTATAAAATAATTTACCCACATCAACCATATCCTCCCCACCCTCAGGTTTATTTTGAAGAAATCTCAATATAATATCATTTTAGCCTTATTTCAGTAACCATTGCTAAAAGATAAGAATTCTTTAAAAATAAGTAAACACATACCACTGTCATAATCTCCCTCCAAATTAACAATAATTCCTTCATATCACCCATTACTCAGTCAATATTTAAAATTCCCTGATTGTCTCATAATTTCTTCTTTTTGCTCTTCCTAGTTCAAGGGTAAGTATGTGTGCCTTTGCTCTGGATGACTAATAGGAGGAGTGACATCCAGAGAATGAAAACTGGAGTTTGGGCTGACTCTGGCCTAAAACACAAGACAAGAGGGGAAAAAGGGCCTTGAGGTTTCTTCAGGCCCAGCCCAACTCAGCAGTCTACAAAAACCAGCAAAGTTCTGGGACAAAATCTTAGGCAGGATAAAATGCAGATATCTGATTAACTATGTCTTGCATTGTGTCTCTCAGGAATCTAATCTTGATTGTATATGGGCATGTTAATTACAAACCCTGCCATCTGTCATGCTTGATAACATTTGGGTAGGTAGTACTTGGGCTGATAATGGAACACTAGCTCGATGGAGAGTCTCCAATGATAAAGGCAAGAGTATCTACGTTTTCCCCGGACTTTGTACTCTATGGAGAGAGTGATACTGCAGCATTAGCAGAGGCTCTTGATTTTGGTGTAGATTGCTAACATCCACAATGACATTGGCTACTTCAAGGTATTGCTGCAGTTATTACTGTTGTTAATGTTGGTAATAATATTAATAATAGTAGGCATGAATTACTGCTTCTTCTATGAGGAGGATGTCCTTAATCCCATATGGAGAAACTGAGACACAGAGAAATTAAGCAATTTGCCCAAAGTCCTGCAGCAAGTATCAGAACCAGATTCTTAATTAAATTATTTGAAATCACTGTCCTGTTTCTCCTTCCAATTTCTGCATTTCTCAGCTAGTAGGGAGGGATCTAAGTGCTGTTTAGGGAGATTACCCCTAAGGGTAAGGGCAATCTGACACAGTAACTGGCATCTGGAACCAACAAGGGAGAAGCAGCAAGAGTGAGTTTTTAGGGTTCTTGTGCTTTATCCACAGATTCTCAGAGGCACCTGACCATGAGCTTTAGCAGTCGAATACCTAAGGTAAGTCAATTTCTTATACTAGACTGAACAGTAGTAATATACAGGATGAATATACAAAAGATGGATCCATTGTGGTCTCTACTGCTAGTGTGAGCTGTTCAAAAGCCTCCTCCCCTTCCCCCAGGCAAGGTTCCTCCTGGCCTAGGATTCTCAGTGAAACATAAGTAAACCCTGATCAAAGGGTTGGAATCAGAATTTTTACCATAGAAGCCTTGAGGCATTTAATCAATGAGCGGGTATTTTAAATGGGTGTCTCTCTCTCTCTCTTTTTTTTTTTTGCGGTACACGGGCCTCTCACTGCCGTGGCCTCTCCCGCTGCGGAGCACAGGCTCTGGACGCGCAGGCTCAGCGGCCATGGCTCACAGGCCCAGCCACTCTGCGGCATGTGGGATCTTCCCGGACTGGGGCACGAACCCACGTCCCCTGCATCGGCAGGCGGACTCCCAACCACTGTGCCACCAGGGAAGCCCGGGTGTCTCTCTTAAATGGGGAATTAAGCATTTTTCTTAGGTGGAGGTTGAGGAAAAATTCAAGGAATTAGCACAACTCCAAGAGCTAATGAGGAATTTAAAAAATCTTACCAATAGGACACTGTGTTTCTGAGAATTAGTTTTGTTCAAAAGCAGAAGAGTTTGTTTTCTGTGGATAAGACATCTTCAGAGACTGCACACGAACCCAGGACCAGTACTCGAGAGACAGCTGGCTTTGGAAAAAGAACAACACATTCAGAGAAAAGTGGTATTGGATATAAAAATATAGTTTTATTTTGCAGTTAGGACAGAAAGAGTAGAAACATGCAGCAAAGTGCGGAGGAAGACAGTAAGTTCAGGCAAAAGTCTTGAGGAAGATAGAATTTAAGGGTGTGTGTGTGTGCGCACGCACGTGTGTGTGTGTGTACATGTGTGTGTGTGTATGGAGAGAAAAAAAGAGACAGAGAACAGGTGAGCTTCCTATGTGCTGACACAATGCTAGATGCTGGGAGATGAGAGAGTTCTAAGGGTCCAGGAAGACACCCCGGTTTCTGATATTGCAAAAGGGTTGGATTAAGATGTCATCACTGAGGTGGGGCAGTCTTGGGAAGCAGTTTCCAGAGGTGGCTCTTGTTAAGAAAAATGTGGGGATTATTTTTTCAGATGCCAAGAGTAAAGAATATATTTTTTTAAAGAGGAAATTCTTTAGGATTTGACAGCTACTAACCTAAGCTACCAGCCTGTGCAGGAGACAGAGAGAGGAACTCAGGAGGCAGGGATAAGACTTGTTATCCTGTCTGGGCCCTGACAGTTTCTTGTGCTGAAACTGAACAACCTGGTTTTCTAAACCATCACCCTGAAACTTTTAACTTCAAAACGGCGGTCGTTGATTTTTGATGACTGTGACTAGCAGGGTTGACAGCAGCGGGTAGGTTAAACACTCCCGTTTTATAGATGAGACAACCGGGGCATGAGAAATAAAATGATCATGGGGGTTGATGGCAGACCATGGTAAGAGTCTGTGGCTAGAAAGTTGGCTTCTCATCTCAGAGACATCCTTTCGTCAAATTTACCCTGGATATTGTCAAATTTGGAATGATGCAAAAAAGGCAGGCTACACCGGTCATGTAAACTTGCATTACTAAGAGCGTCTATATAGTAGTGAATATGTGATAGCCAAAACTTCATCAACAGAGTGACACTTTAAGAGCCCCATACAACTCTTGACTATGTTCCTTACTCTGGATTGAGAGACATCCCTTCCCTCTGGCCTTTTCTGTCCTTCCCTCTTCCACAACTTCTCACTCTTCTTCATCACTGCTTTTATTCCTATGCTCATGCCCTCTGCATTTTGCAGATTAAAGCTCATTTACTTCCATGGTGAATAAGCAGGCACATTAAAATATTCCCAGGGTAGCGATTCACTCCATTTGATCAGATGTAAAATGTCTGGAATCCAGACTAGCCTTGCAGCTATGGAAAAGAATTTCCAGGAAACCCTGACCATTAGTCTAAAAGCTAATGCATTTGAGCATTCCTCTGGATTATGAAAATGGAAATAATCCCATTCCCCAGGGAGCAAAGAGGAGCCAGAACATCCTCACCAATGATCAAGCTTTCTACAAGATACATTCATAATTATGCACATGATCCCGTCATTAATGGGATCTTGGTGGATTTTCTGAATGGAGCCTAAAGTCTTGCCTGGAAGTCCTTTGCTTATTCCTATGGATGAGCAGCTGCAAAGACACAGCACAAGTTCAACTTCCTCGGCACTAAAATTCTATTTTGAAACAAAAGACTGGAAGATAGAGGTTTGAGCTCTCATCCTAGGGGAATTTTAGGAGAGGGTCCTGTTTGGAGTGGTGCTAGCCTGGGGTCCAGCAGGGATGAGATATTCCATTACTGGTAGATCCAGCATAGTGGGGACCTGTGGACAGAGCTGCTGAAAGTTGGAGTGATCAGATCAAGTGTCATGTCCAGAAGGCAAACTGGGGCTTGTGGAGGACCTGGTCAATTTGAGACAGAGACTCAAGGACAAGATGCGATCCCAATCAGAAGGCAAGCTGAGACTGGAAAGACCAGGCTGGGGGCAAATCACTCAGCTGATCTTGGAGACCATCTGTGAGTGCTCTAGGGAGCAGATGTGCCCATGGTTTGGGGTCCTCCATGAATTTTTTGATTTTGTTTTCTAATTTGATTGCTTTTGGCTCACTCTTAGTGGAGCCAACTATTCTTAAACATCCAGGTCTATTGACGTGTGCAGAAAGGACTTACTGAGTGATCTTGACCTTTCTATTTGGGTCTAAAGAAGAAAAAGGAGGAAGGAGTTCAACCTTTAAATTGCTTACTACATTTCACGTTTCTTCTCAAGACTTTCCTCATAAATTCTTATCTTTAGGAAACGGAAAGCAAGTATTCTTATCCCTACTTCAACACAAGATGAAGCCAAGGATTAGAGAGTTTAACTAAGTAGGCAAAAATCAACAGCTAGTAAGTGGAAATTCCAGAATCAAAAAGCAGCACTGTGTTCCAAAGGTCATGCTCTTTCTTTCCTGCCATGCTTCTACATCTTCTGGAACAGTGGTCTCAGGACCCATTTACATTCTTAGAACTCATTGAGGACCCAGAAAAGCTTTTGTTTATGAGGATTATATAAAGATTAACATTAGAAATTAAAACAGGGAATTTTAAACATATTCACTTAAAATAATAAAGCCATTACATGTTAACAAATATTTTTATGAAAAATGATTATATTTTCTTAAGCAAAATAAAAAAGAGTAGCATTATGCATTTTTGCAGGTCTTTTTAATGTCTGGTTTAAGGAAAGAATTTAATAACTGCTTCTGCATTCATTCTGCTGTGATATGTTGTTCAGATTGAAGTATATGAAGAAAATTCAGCTTCATGCAGATGCGTACTTGAAAAGGAAAGAGTATTCTTTTCAGAGAATTGTGGGTATTTTTCTTGATGAATGTTGCAATGTGGACCCTGACACCATATTCATGAAGGTTCCATACTCTGTTACATTAAAACTTCTTTTTAATCTCTTTTGAAAATGTTTTAAAATCTTTAAAAAAAGTCTCTCTCGCACTTTGAATGAATCTCTGACCCATGCATGACTTTGTAGTCATCTGAAAATACTGGTTTACTAACCCATGCCAATGTCAGCACACTATTACCCACCACCTGAAAGTCACAATGATTAATATCAACTTTGATCTCTTCAGAAAAGTTGTTAAGAATTGGGATGCTGTGAAGCTCAAGGTGCCAGAAACAAGTTTTCCAAAGTTCAATTTTCACTTGAAAGGTCAAATTTTATCACTGGCAACAAACGCTGTCAGTTTTTCTTGAAGTGACAGTTTCACTTCTTTCATTTCTGAGAACATGCCAGATCTCCAAGTCTGAATAACTGTCGTTTGCCTGTCAGTCATTTTTTCCAAGTAAAAAATGATGTTCCACAGAAAAAGCATCCAATTCAACTCACAACTCAATCATACAGGTGCTTTTCCTCAAAACAACCATCACCCTTAGGTAACGCGGCAGAAGGTGCTCCCCCTTTACGTGTACTTCTGTTGTGTCACACACAACATTAAAAACACATGTGCAGCCAAGTCAAGCTCTTCAAAATGAATGACTTTTGTGGCTTTACTGAGGACATTCTTCTTTTTTTCTTTTTAACATCTTTATTGGAGTATAATTGCTTTACAATGGTGTGTTAGTTTCTGCTTTATAACAAAGTGAATCAGCTATACATATACATATATCCCCATATCTCTTCCCTCTTGCATCTCCCTCCCTCCCACCCTCCCTATCCCACCCCTCTAGGTGGTCACAAAGCACTGAGCTGATCTCCCTGTGCTACGCGGCTGCTTCCCACTAGCTATCTATTTTACATTTGGTAGTGTATATAAGTCCATGCCACTCTCTCATTTGTCCCAGCTTACCCTTCCCCCTCCCCGTGTCCTCAAGTCCATTCTCTAGTAAGTCTGAGTCTTTATTGCCATCCTGCCCCTAGGTTCTTCGTGACCTTTTTTTTTTTTTTTAGATTCCATATATATGTGTTAGCATACGGTATTTATTTTTCTCTTTCTGACTTACTTCACTCTGTATGACAGACTCTAGGTCCATCCACCTCACTACAGATAACTCAATTTCATTTCTTTTTATGGCTGAGTAATATTCCATTGTATATATGTGCAACATCTTCTTTATCCATTCATCTGATGATGGACACTTAGGTTGCTTCCATGTCCTGGCTATTGTAAATAGAGCTGCAATGAACATTGTAGTACATGACTCTTTTTGAATTATGGTTTTCTCAGGGTATATGCCCAGTAGTGGGATTGCTGGGTCGTATGGTAGTTCTATTTTTAGTTTTTTAAGGAACCTCCATACTGTTCTCCATAGTGGCTGTACCAATTTACATTCCCACCAACAGTGCAAGAGGGTTCCCTTTTCTTTACACCCTCTCCAGCATTTATTGTTTGTAGATTTTTTGATGACGGCCATTCTGACCCATGGGAGGTGATAGCTCATTGTAGTTTTGATTTGCATTTCTCTAATGATTAATGATGTTGAGCATTCTTTCATGTGTTTGTTGGCAATCTCTATATGTTCTTTGGAGAAATGTCTATTTAGGTCTTCTGCCCATTTTTGGATTGGATTGTTTGTTTTTTTAACATTGAGCTGCATGAGCTGCTTGTGAATTTTGGAGATTAATCCTTTGTCAGTTGCTTCATTTGCAAATATTTTCTCCCATTCTGAGGGTTGTCTTTTCGTCCCAGGGACATTCTTAAGTGAAACTGGAATTTTATTTTATTTCCATTTAGTTTTACTATAATGAAAATAACGATTAGTTCAGTTTGTTACAGTCTTGATTCATAGTGAGGCACTAGCAGTTTTACCTGTTGTTGCCCTGTCAGTGCAAATGTCAATACAGTAAAAAGGCAAATAAAACCTCAGTATTATTATTATGACAATTGGTTAGATGTTGTGAACCCACTGACATGGTCCTGGGGATTCCAAGGGTGTCTATGGACTATACTTGGAGAACCTCTATTCTGGAAGAACTGGATGAGGTCCTGGAGTGTGTCAAGGCTGTTTCCTCCTCGGGGCCTGCAATCCGATGTGACCCAGTCACCCAGGGGCAGGTTGGAGGCCCGAGACTCAGGATCTGAACAGAATTCCCATAAGCCTTGGTCCCAAGAGACTTCCTCTTCTCAGATTACATCCTCGTCTGTCCTCATAGAATTTACATCTTAGTGAGGAGAGACAGCCAATGAACAAAATGAGTAAGTCGATTATGTAGTATATCAGAAGGTGATAGTGCAGTGAGGAAGAATAAAATAGGGAAAGGGACTGGGGTGGGGAAGGGTTTTGGGATTTTAAGTGGAGTGATCACGGAAGCTTACTGCAGAGCCCACTTTGACTTTAACCACATGATGAGGCAAATGTTATTCCCACTTTAGAGGTGAGGAAATGGAGGTGCAGCTGGAGTAAGTGATTCATTCAGAGTCTCACAGGTGGTAAATGGCAGGTCTAGGATTCAAACTCTAAAGCCTGGCTGTCTCCACTGGCCTGTTATTCTCACAGGTGTGTAACACGTCTCAGACACCCCAGCAAAATTCTAATTTAGTGACCCAACTTGAAAGTTCTAAACTTATTTAGGGAAAGGATATGACAGCTTTCTAAATGAAAAAAGAAGAACAAGGGGAAAAAACAACCTCAGGAGGCATTGAAATGTGAATCCTAGTTAAAAATTATGATTACATTAGGAAAATCCTTTTTTTTTTTAATATTAGGCTTTTGAATGGATTTCTTTCTGGACCCTGAATTTCTCCTCCTCATTTATTCTGTAAGTGATTAATAGGCTTTTCTCTTTGTCATGCACTGTGGCAGGTGCTGGGGGGGAAGGCAGTCCCTTGCTGAAGCAGCTCACAGTTTTAGAGGGGAGAGAAGGGAAGAGGGGACATTCCAAATGGAGGGAGAGCCTCTCTCAACCTTAACCAGCGGCATCAAAACATGCACGTAATTGGGCTAAGATTTAAACAGAAGTGCGCACACGCACACGTGTGCACACACACACATCTGATTCCTCTGTCTGAGGTTGAGGACCTCCTCACTGATATTAGGTGAAAATTTTAAAAGGACAGAAATGGCTCCCACCCCTGCATGACCCACTCCCTCCCGCTTCCCTGGACCATGATGGTGGGAACCTTGTAAAATGGAGAAGCTGGAAACAATAACCCTTTTTAATTCTAACAGTCAGATAAGGAAGATATTATTTGTATTTTACATATGAGGAAATTGAGGCTTAAAGAGTCTCTTTGCTCTCTTTTGTCGAATTGATCAGGCCTAAGCCCCCACACGAATGTCCCCAAGTCCCATAAAGAGAAGTGCCTGGTGTCTCAGTCCAGCTCCACAGGACATTCCTGGGCCAGTGCGGCCCACGCCCTCTTGGCTCTTCCCTTTCTGCCTTCCTTCCGTTTCAACACTGCTCTCACTCTGTGGCTGGGCCTTGCGTTTCCCAGACACTTGCTCACCTCTTCCAAGGGATGACGGATTTGGTTCCTCTGCTTGAACCCTTTGCCATGTCCCCCAAGCTTCGTTTTGTTTTGTTTTGTTGGTTTCTTTTCAACCTCAGGTTTTAAACTGGTTCTGTCTGCTTCTGGTGAGCTGGGGTGAACCTCTGTTCATCCAGCCCCCACTCCTGAGCCCGGAGTCGGCCTCCTTGTTCAGGCCCTGGATTCTCTGTCACTCTCAGGGTCGTGCAAACACAGGGTGGCTCTGAGAGTAAGGCCTCCTTGAATTTTACACCCTACACCTCTGTCTTGCGTCAGCCTGGCCTTGTGAAAATAGGATGCTTAACATCAAGGATTACCAGGTTTGTTTTTTTTTCCCCTTCAGGAACTGTCTTCTTCTGCAATTACTCACCCAGAGGAGGACTCATGGATATAAAATTACCAAAAGAGCTTAAAGTAGGCACACCCTTCTCTGAATCTGCCATGATTCTCCACTGTAGTGTTACTCTCTTCCCCTTTGTAATTAGTATTTAGGGGGAAGGATTTTGAAACCACGTGAATATTCTGTTCTTCCTCCAGCTTTCAGTATATTTATTCATTTACTTCAGTATGAACTTGTTTCTTACTTTATTCAAGTTGTTATAACCTGTTATATCATTATTTATTTTGATGCTCAAATTGTCTCTGATGTGGCCAGTGGAAGCCTCTTCAAGCTGGCCTTTGTGTTCTTTTCACGCCGTGTTGTTGTCTCAACATTTCCTTGCTTACTGGCACAACAAGTTATTGCAGACTCCATTTGTACTTGCTTTGACTGGAATCAGCTCTACTTGTTTTAAAATGGTATCTAGAAGCCAAGATCTGGGCACTAGGGTGGCTCATTGCTATAGAGGTACCATGTTCTTAGGTCCTCCCCGTGGACAGAGCTAGAGAACATACATACACACATATAATTATCACTATGGTAATTTCTATAGCTGTCTTATACGTTGAAAGCTATGAATTCATCCTGATGCCTCTAATTCCAGTCCAACACCACTGGGTGCATTTTTTCCCCTTCCTTTTCATATCTGTAATGCCCTTCTCTGACAGTGAGAAGCCAGGCTCCCATTACTCTTAACAATAATATATATGATCAATCTCCCCGTATGTACACAATTTCCATCACTGCTGTTAATTCCCATCACTGAAGATAGCTTCCTCTCTCTGCTTGAGCTCTGACACCCTATACCAGGTTCCCCTTGCCCTTGGGGATGCCCTTCTCACCCTATTTATGCTCTGACTTCTGGTGCTGGGCCACCCGTCTCCCTACCTGATTGCCCTCCTCACCCTCGTGGACTCCACCACCTTACCATCTTGCCCCTCTCTCTGTATGAGCTTTGATACCCCACTCTAGGCTACTGTGGCCCCTCTTTCTCCTCTGCATATGGATACCTACCTAATGGCTTTAGGATTGAATTGTTCAAGAATAGAAAGAAAGGGAAAGGGGAAGAGAAAGATCTCTGATTGTATTTTATATTAACAAACATTTTTTATTCTTTCTGACTCCAATGGAAATATACTACCCAAATTAAGGTATAAAGGAACAGCCCTTCTTGATTGATAGATACCGTAACATTCCTTAAAGCTATCTTTCGAGACTCACTACTTCTCATTTATTCCTGTTACTCCTGATACACAGTGTAATTTGTTAAATGAGGGACAGGGAGAAAGTTTAAACTCTCGTGTGCCAATAACAGTAAAGGAGAGGAAATGGTCAACCCAAATGGCATTAAAGAAAGGAAAGTGATAGTACTCCAGCCTTGAGAACAGCAGATCTGATATATTCATTTGACTGTTGAGAAGCCACAAAAGAAGACTCATTGCAGTTTGGCTAGACTAAGAAAAAAAATAGTATCCTCTTTTCAGGCTTTCAAGGGTTCCCAGAGCTATTCTGACGGCCTTTTCTCCCTCAGATTCTGCAGGTCACAGACATCAGCACTGCCTTCTTTGCTCTAAGGCTGCACCAGCCGAACTGTGCTTCCCGGGCTCTCTTTGACCTTAGTAGATAGTTCTATTATCTCACAGGCACAGGCAGGGGAAGACATTTTTGCATGTGTCAGAGTAATTAGAGATCCCTCTAAGCGCTACCGATGAAGATGTGTCACCCCCATCAAGGCCTTTAGTAAGACTGCTCCTTTGCCCACATTCCCATCCCCAGGCGTTCCTTCTCAAAGCTGAATTCAGAGGAGCTGGCCTGGAGCAGACAGCCACACAGCTCCCCACTCTCAGCAGGTCAAAGTCTATAATGCGGGGCCTTTTAAAATTGAGTTTGTTCAAGTTCAGGCATCATTGGATACCAGTAAAGGAACCTAAAAATAAATCCAGCAAAGGAAGCTTCAAAAACTTCCTGGAAGGTGGAAACAACTGGAGGTTACAGAGGGCAGTGGGATGACTTCTAAGGACCCCATGGAAGCCGTGAGGAATTCTCAAATTGCCAGGAATGTCACCAAGTACTGTACCATGCTGTCTTGAATGGGGACAGAACCCAGCATAGTGAGTATAATAGCTGTTCAGTGTTCAGAACGTGTGTGTGTGTGTGTGTGTGTGTGTGTGTGGAGGACGGTGCCCCTGTGGTGTCTGCCCTCCACTGAGGGTTTGATGTAGGCACATTCCAGGTGCTGATGTCCTCTGCGGCCAATTCCAGCAAGACATGACTTACAGTACTTCTTATCTAGTGAATATCCGGTGCCAGATTTTATATGCAATTCCACCTGCCTATAAGTGTGTTCCTTTTATCCCATTACGTGAAATTCACTGTGTCTAAACCACACTCATAGATTTTCCTCACAAAAACTACATGAAGTTTGGGCTTTTCTTTTTTTTTTGCAATACTCGGGCTCTCACTGTCGTGGCCTCTCCCGTTGCGGAGCACAGGCTCCGGACGCGCAGGCTCAGCGGCCATGGCTCACGGGCCCAGCCGCTCCGCGGCATGTGGGATCTTCCTGGACCAGGGCACGAACCCGTGTCCCCTGCATCGGCAGGCGGACTCTCAACCACTGCGCCACCAGGGAAGCCCAAGAAGTGTATCCTTTTAACTTCATTTAAATTTAAAGACTGTAAGACTATAAAATATATTGGAAATTTTGCATAACTACTTTCATTCTTTTTTAGAAACTGTCTTTATAGGTTAGCTAAATGTTTTTGAAGCTTAATTGGTTGTTATTTTAAGTCTCCAAAATACAATTGCTTTGACCTTTAGGATATTGTTTTGAGTTTAGTTATCACAGTGAACTTTAAGAGTATAATTTTGTTTTCTATTATCAAATACCTCTTTCTTCCAGCCCCAGAATAAAGAGTCACAATCCTTAGCTCCAATACCAAATAGAATAAATATGACTATAATTTCACGCAAAGAGTGAGTAGCAAGGTCAGATCTTAAAAGCCACGTGGAGATTAGATTGGCACAAATGAAAGTGTGCATGTATTATATTCGATTGAATAAAGTCAAATTATGCATGTAGTGTATGCATAGCAATGGGTACTTTAGGGAAGCTGCTCTTAGGTAGGAATTAGCTGTGGTTGACTAAGTTTGCAAAGTGCAGAAAGCTTATTGAATAAACAATATAGTAAGACATTCCACTTAACCCAGATTGTACATGAAATCAGTTGCAGGCTGTTTGTGAATGAGATGTGGAAAGCACGAACTGCATGTCTCCTTTCGAAAGTGTGCGGATAAAGAGTAGAGATACATAATCATTACTAATAAGCTTGCACTTTATAATTATGCTACAGAGAGAGAGAGAGAGAGAGGGAGAAACTGTGTCATTCATTGCTCAAGGCACCCAAATCACAAGGGCTGCCTCAAAGCTTCCCTGCTGTTTATTGTTATAAAAGAGACAAGTTACCTTCCAGGGCTCTCCTTCCAGCAGACAGCAGGTCCATGCAGAGAGAGAATCCCCACAGAGCAGAACAGACCACAGCACCCCTCATTAATGCAGCCTGTCTGGGACCATGCAAATGCTTTTGCAGACCAGTTCTACACTTCTGCACAGTTCATTTACAGAATTTACACTGAGAGGGCATAGTTAAGGAGATGGGGCCCTCTTTGCATGGGGGAATCTGATTATACCAAATGGCCAAAGCGTCCTGGAGTCCTTTAGTTATATGCTCACTTGGGAGGAGTTTGTGGAGATGGGCTCTGAAGAAGTCAGATTCTTTTGTTTGTGAGAAATAAAACGGAAGGTCTTGTTAAAGCGACCCCCTCAGTCAACTTTCCTGAAGCCTGGAAGCCTCAATGATGGGGTAGGGTCCGGGGGAGGGCAGCGTGATAGAGGAACTTCACAACCAACTTTCTGATTGGTGTGCCTCTCTCTTTAATGAGGGAGTCAATCAACCTAATTAACCTCGTTAAATAACACATACAGTGCAAACTTAGGTGTTAGAGAAAAGCAGAATCTGTCAAGACCTCATCACAGAGATATCTAACATGAAGATCCAGGAGCAGAAGATCAAGATTTGTTCACAACCAGGTATGGATCATGACTGGCTTCAATTCTGATTGGACAGTATCCTGGTGAAAGTCTGTTCCGATTGGTTGAGGCTCACGTACCAAACGTTAACTATTTTGAACATCACCTCTACTGGAATTCTTGCCAGTCCATGGCCCTTAAGGAGCCTGGAAAATTCACAAAACTCTTAGCTGTAATTATTCTGATTTGAAGAGAGAGACAGAGCAGAGAGACAGAGAGCAAGTTGACCATACATTTTGGATCCAAAGATGCAAACAATTTAGCCATCATTTTTATGTTTGGAAAATAAAGCATTTTGCTCTAGCCAGAGCCAAAGGCAGGAGGGGAAAGGCCTGGGAGAACCATTGTCGATGGCGTGGTCCTCCTGAAGCATGTGTCAAAGAGGAGTGACTTCCATCACCTGTAAAGCACTTGCCCTCAGTTTAGTTCTAATCCTTTGTCCCCTAGCATATGCTACTTTTTACTATTGGTCATAGTTTTACAAATGTGTACGATCTTTGGAGGCAGGGAGGAACCATGTCATATTTTTTGTTGCCTTTGTTTACCATGCCTTGTATGTTGCATATTTTGTTGACTGATCAATTAATACAAATAAATATGGTCTTGCTCCGTGGATTTTCTCTCTAAGGAAAGTAAGACTCCAGAAAAAAAGTATCTCCCATGTCCCACTCTTTTTTCCCTACAGTTTCCTGAAAGATGAAGTCTCTGCCAGTGGCGCCGGCAGGGTCCAGGTGCAGACCCAGTGTGTGGTTGTGTGATCCCGTGGTGGTCAACCACAGTGCCTACTGTGGGGAGGGATATGGGGATAGCAACATAGCTGCTAATGCATAGATTCCAGCAGAATGACTCTTGCTTTCAGGCGGAGAAGTGGGTGGGTGATTATTCTTTGCTGAAACATCTCCAGGGAAAGAACAAGGACTGACAGTCTTCAGTGAGCTATTTCAGTTTCTGATTCATCATTTGGACAGGAAATTCTTGTCATGTATAATCAAAATCATTGTGCCACAAATTAAGTCAAATGTTCCTGGTTTTCTTCTTTCTAGAGGTAGATCAGAATTAGGCACTATCCTGCATTTTGTAACCGGTTATGGATAAAATTACATGGGATATCTAGATTGTTTATTTAATAACATTTTATTAAAATGCCTTTGTGAGCAGGAATTCCATTTGAAGCCTACTGGTCCTAGAGGGGAAAGAGAGCTCACATCTTGCTGTGAAAGTGTGTTGAATTTACAAAGTGGGGAAAGAGGGGTGCCATGGGATGATGTTTTCTTTGACATGGTCTTGGATGTTCTGTTTTATGTTGTTTGGGTAGGTTGTGTGGGAGTTGGGATGGACTTGTTCAGCTGGCTTGGATGTTTGAGGTGGGGATGTGAGGGGGGGTTAGGTGAAGCTTCTATGTGATAAAGGACAAAGACTCTTACAGCTCTCTCTTCCTTACCTGCCTGTGTTAGAAAAAGCACCCAGTCAAACTCTGTCATCAAGGCAGTGACTCTCACACAGACAGGAACCATATGAAATATTTAGACAAGATTGTCGTTGTGTGGAATCTGTGGAAACCAGACCACCCTTCCTATGGGTCAGCTGCCAAAGTCCTGAAATAGCTCTCAGGGCCAGGGCCTTCCTTTGCGGTATTTCCTCTTTCTGCATAGAACTGGGGGTGGGGGATGGTTTTACTCCCATCTGGCTTCACCGTTGCCTCTCCTGCCCCCAATTTATTACCATGCCTTTATTTCCTCTCACATTCTTTCACCTGTTTAAACTTGGGAGAAAAACAGGGAAAGAGGAAAGAGGAAGGGAGACCGGGACAGGCCTTCGACTGAGAAGCAGCTGCCTGCATTGTATGCTACTGGCAACTCCAGTCCTTCCTGGAGCATCTCCAAATACCTCTTCCAAATGCTGACTGATATAGAAAATTCCATTTTGTTCTCCTTCCAAATTCAGATCTCCACCATGGATTTTGTCATTTTGCTTTATCTTTTTGCAATGAATTTTATCCCCCACCCCCCAAAAAAAATCCCCTTAAAATAGTTTACCTGTAATTTAGAATTATAATAGAAACATACAACACATCAGTGAATACTCGAGATTACGACTACTAGAAGAGAATTTAGAGATAATCTAATCCAACCCTCTCACTTTTCCATTGGGAGGCTCAGAGGGGTAGAATGACCTACCCGAAATGAGGCACGTAGTAAATGGGAGAACCAGACTAGAAATTAGCACAAATGCTTTGTGTAAGACTGTCTGTAGGCCCCTGCAGCAGATCAGTGAGCAATAACAATAACAGTGATGTTAATTTGAAACAAGATATTAAAACTCTTCGTAATTAAGAATGATGAAAAAAAAAAAAGAATGATGGGAACGAAGTGAGAGAGTGGCATGGACATATATGCACTACCAAATGTAAAATAGATAGCTAGTGGGAAGCAGCCACGTAGCACAGGGAGATCAGCTTGGTGCTTGTGACCACCTAGAGGGGTGGGATAGAGAGGCTGGGAGGGAGACGCAAGAGGGAGGAGATATGGGGATATATGTATAGCTGATTCACTTTGTTATAAAGCAGAAACTAACACACCATTGTAAAGCAATTATATTCCAATAAAGATGTTAAAAAATAAAAAAGAATGATGGGGACAAAGATGAGGAAGAGAAGAGTTGCCCCAGGCTTAGGTACACTCTGAAATGTTAAGTCTGTTGAAACCGAAAAGAATATTAATGAAGGAAGCTTTATTCTGGGAAGAAGGTACCTAGATGGCTATGGTCATTGTCAAGACAAACTTCTGACCTTCTGTCTGTCAAGTTTTATTGCCATGATTTAAATATTACGGAGCTTATGTGAGCCATTATCTGTATCTCTCTTTGTTATAAATTACACTGAGAATGTTCTGTAGCATTACAAGAAGAAAAAAGGACCACTACCAGTAGGACGTACAGAGTCTTGTTGGTGCCAAAGGTTATTTAACAATGGATACAAATTCACTCCCTCAAGAAACATGTATCCCTGCTAAGATGCCCCATTAACTCCTGCCACCATGAGTTCAGTGTAGTGCTTCTTTCTGTGGAATCCTCTTGGGAAGGTGTATAGCTAACACTTTTTTAAATTAAAGTTTTCCACTAATAAAAAAAAAGCATAAGCAGCACTGGAAGTCAGTGGGTTCCTCTGATACTGCACTGTATTGAAATACAGTAAGACGAGTTACGTTGGGCTTCTTTCACTTTTTAAAGGGTTCAGAAATCCTTGAGCTTCAAATCAGTATATAAAAATGCCCCATTATCTTAATTATCAGGGGTCATGCTTTTTCATGGAATGCCTTTCATTTCAGAGATGGCGCCTGCTTACTCAGCACCGGCAAATGTTAAGGGACACATCTGAGCTAAATGACTATCATCTAGTCTTCATGGATAATTAAAATCCACATTTTTTGCAACTCTCTTTTATCCTTGAGGTAATCAGGAGGTACTGACAATGAATTAATTTATCTCCTGGCCAATCACATATTTTCCCATTGCTTCAAATCAGTAATCCTGACTGATGTAGTTTTCATCTGCTTAACTCTTCGATCCACTTTTTGGCAGGGGCATGATGTCATAAAGAAGATATCAGCTCAGAAGCCAGGGCATATGGGTCCAAGTCTTACCCCTGAAATGTACTAGGGATCTCTGACAAGGCACTTCACCTCTAAATCTTTTTTCCTTCCTTCATCTGTAAAATGAAAGCATTGGGTTAGACAAACTATACATTGTCTTCTAGTTTTAGCATTCATTGTGTCTGAAGTGGCAAAGAAGGAGGAGGAGAAGGAGGAGAACAAAAGGGCCAAGATATGGTTACATTGCAGACATTTAATGCCTGTGTAGTTGGCAGTCAGCAGGACCAGAGAAATCAAACCCTGCCTACTGGAATCATTTTAACCTGGAGTGAGGCATTTACTTCCTTACTAGGACAGCATCATATTATATATCAAATACAACAATTCCCTTAAAAGCTGAATTTGAATTAGTCATATGCAAGCATCCCAAGGTATAATCCAGATTGGATCACAAGGCAGTCACAAAGGGAATTACTTAGTCTAACTTCTTCCAGGATCATTTTCTATATTAATCCATGAATTCTCATCTTTTTTATTGTCCTTTTCTAGACCATCATCTAACCCGGTTTTAAGATAAAGATGAGCTAACTTCCTGCCGTTGTACACTGTAGTGTGAGGTACAGTTGAGCTAAGAGCCATCGTTCTAATCACTTAGCACTCTGGTAAGTTGGACTCATGCATATTTATGTGGAAATGTTCAGTCGTTTTACACCAAGAAATCCATACCTAGACATTTCCCTGGTGAATGGTTCATGAAAGCAATTTTCCACATTAGCTGTATTTCTGACAATCCAACCCAAAATAGAAGGTTGCTTTGCAGAGCTTAGGGCAGGTGACATCTAATAGGATCTCAGAATCAGAACTGTTCTGGAAAAACCCGAGGGAGAACTTGCCCTTGGCATTCTCAAAGAGGGAGCACGGCACATTTCTGTCAACAGTCCTAGGGCCTTTGCATCATGGCCTATCATTGTGGGGTTGTGACAGTTAAAACAAGAATCGGAACTGTGGCTTCCTTGGCTAAAATCCCTAGGATGGGGTCCGAGACAGGCCTGGAAGTTCATTTTGCTTGACAGCAGGCTAGACAATCTTGAAGCCCAAGTGCATTTGCCATTAAAATTCTCAGCAAACCACTTCTACACCACTGGCCATTACTCTCGTGCGCCCGATGGCAGCATGATGGAACAGTGCATATCTAGTGCACAAATACAAAACACTTTATTGAGCACCTGTTTTGTATCAGGGCGTGTGTTAAGCCTGAGAGCATTAAGTAAACATATGTAATCATTACCCCTCAAAAGCATTTAGTTCACTCTGGGATCCATAGGAAGCTTCCTGGAGCAACTGATGCCTGCACTGAGCCTTAAAGGAGAAGGAAGAGTTAGCCACATGGACAAACCTAGGGAGACCTCTCCTAGGGAAACCTAGGAAGGAGCAGAGCCTTATCTGCGGGAAAGGCAAGCAGGTTGATGGGAGCAGAGCGTGGGGCCATGGGTGGGCATATTATCTCTGTAAAGGGCCAGATAGTAAATATTTCTGGCTTTGTGGCCCTACAGTACTCAGCTCTGTTGCTTGTAGGATGAAAGCACCATAGATGATGGGGCGTGGCAGTGTTCTAATAAACTTTTATCTCCAACCCAGGTGTCTGGAGATATCTGGCCAAGGGGCCCTGGTTTGCCGGGCAGGGCAGATCGAGTGGGTTACTGGGAAGGTCAAGGGCCTGTTTTGGTGGGACTCCTTTACCAGGTCAGGCCTCTGGAGCTTAGAGAAGTGGGAAACAGTTAAGGCCTGAACTGCCCACAGGAACCCAAAGGCTAGATGGTCTTAGTACCTCTCGATAAAACTTACAAAGGAAAACCTACACCAAGCAAAAGCGTTGGCAATTTTCTCTCTCCTCACAGAACGCCCAGAGTTCCTCCAAGGCCTTGCCTGCTGGATTGGCACAGCAAGAGGCTCCAGCTCAGGCCAGGCTCTCCCCTGTGTGACTCTAGGCACCAGGGTCTCTTCCAGCCTCCCCCCGCCCCGCCACCCCCTAGGCCTCTGGAGATACTGGCATGATGAGATGTTTTATGAGGTTTGTTCAAGAGCAAAGGAAGGAAAAGAGGGGCTCCAGAGAGCACCAGAGATCTCAACAGAATATATGTATTTTCTTCACTCCCATAGAGATTTGGGAAATTACAAGCATTTATGCAAATATGTTTGCCATTACATTACCATTTCTTGTCTCCATTTGCAGACTCCCACTCCAACCAAATTTGCTATGAACGAACCGAGAATAATATGGCTTATTCCTCCCTTGTGTGACAATTTGGCTGGCTCCGTCACACATTCAAAATGCCCCCTAAGTGAAACAGTATCTGTGCTCTACTTGTGGCTCGGGGTAAGAAAGAAAATACAAGGTTGCCAAGACTCAGAGGACCACAGCATGCTTAGACCCAACCAAGCAAGGAAGAAGCGGAGGAATTCTTTGGGGGGTTAAGTTCTTTTTCTAAAACAAAGGCTGCTACAGCCAGAGCCTCATTAAACGTTCCCTACAACTGTGGACTAGGCTTCAAAAGCTAGGTTGGCACAAATAACTTTTCAGTGACATTTTTGCTTTTACAAATTAAAACAGTTCTTAAATTCATGAGTCAGCATCATGAAGATTGGATTAATATGTAAAGGTTATTGGCATGCAGTTTTCACAGTATTGTTAGAAGTCAACACTGAGTCATAGCCTCCCAGGTATGAAAAAAGGGAAAGGCTTATTCCGGGTTTGATGAGAAGGCAACCAAGATGGGGCTTTACTGTGGGTAGGGAGTGGAGGGGTTGGGCTAGAGACTGCAGAATTTGAGATTCCTGGCTGCCAGCAGAGGCTTACAGCACCCATGGGTCTTCTTAACTTGGTTGCCCACATGTAGAGCAAGCAGGGAAGAAGGGTGGGAGTCTGCAGTGGTCAAACATAAAAAACAAATCAGCCTCTTCATTACATGTCCTTTTTGTCCTCCTGGTTCTCAGTTCCCGGAGCAGAATCTGAGATCTCAAAGAATCTTCCAATGGATTCCTTTTCATATTAAATCAACCAGACTTGATTTCTGTTGCTTGCAGTCAAGAATCTTGACTGATACCAGTAGAGCCAACAATTTTGTCATTTCAGATTAAACAAACAAACAAGCCTTAAACTTTAAGCAGAGACAAACTGTGAGCACTGTTTCAAAGCAGTGAAACTGTTGGCATAGATTTCCACAAATGCATGTTCTTCTTTCTGCAGTAGTGATTACAGCAAGTCAATATTGGAAAACACTAGGAGTTCTTTTAGTTCAGTCTTGGGCACAAAGATGATTCAGACACACAGAATTCTAGAGCTTAAAGAGGCCCAAGAGATCATCAGAAAAAACAAAGCAAAACAAACCTTTAGTTACTGATGAGGAAACCACCACCAAGAACAAAGCACTTTTCCCAGTCATATCAAGAGGGTCAGAGAGCAGGCATTGGGATTTGTAGTCAAGAGCCCCTTTTATCATAGCTGGCAGCTTCTTGGAATTCAGCTCCAGAGGCTTTCTCATGCCTTGGTGTTAGGAAGAACAGAATCTCTCTTCATTTATATATGAAGGCTTTCTCCTATATCAATGCCACAGTGCTCTGCTGCTGCCTGGCTCATTTATATAGGCTAGTGTATTGATGAAGCCAAGGTCATAGGCTTGAATTAGGAATGAGCAGTCAGTCTGGCTCATGTTCCACAGCACAGTGTCCAGAGGTTGGCTGGCTGTGCTGTAAAAATGGGACCCTGCTGGGGACACCTGGGCAAGCGTGTGTGAATGGCTCCGTGAGGTCCATGACCACTTCTCAGAATGCGGGGCAGAAGCACCCTCCCAGAGCTTTACATCAGCTTTGCATACAGAGGAGGTAATATTAGACCCTTTACTTTAGAAAAGAATGCATAGTTGACAGAAACCAGTGAAGAATTCTATTTATTAAATAAAGCAGCCTTGCCAATTAGGAAACTTCCTTTGTAATAGGATAAATGCCAGGTATTTCTTCCCTTGAGAACTTTCCTATTCCTCCTCTGTGCCCTACCCCAGATCACGCCTGCTCTTTAAAAAGAAGGGGACCAGCCCCAAGAGCATTCCATTGCCATGGCCTTACAGTTGCCAGCACGCACTCACCAATTTCTTATTGATGCGATAAGTTTGAAAAGAACCAGGAGCACCAAATGAATGCATATAACAGGCTTAGTGAAGACAAAACAATGAAAGATGTCACTGCAGGCTGAGTTAATTAAGAATTAATTAGAGAAAGAACTAGTTCTTGAAGAACTTTTATGGAGTGAGAGCAGAGTGTGAGAGGCATCCCAGTATTTGGAGGAGCCAAAGACACCAGGGAAAGGGTGTACGAGGATGCCCTGGGCATCCCACAGAGAACTGATGGAAAAGGAAGGTTCCTTTAGGAAAGACGTAGGAGATGCGTTTCAAGGAAGCAGGCTAAGGCCGTATTGTGGAGGGCTGTAGTGACAGGCTAGGCAGTGCCATCTTTGCTCTGCAGGCAGGGGGAACCACTTGAAGCCCTTAGAGCAGGGGAGGAATGCTGATCAAAGCCATGGTTCGGGAAGAGGAATCTGACAGTGGCGTGTAGGCTGCGTTGGAGGTGGGTGGCAGGAAGGCTGGAAATCGCATTCGTGATGAAAAGAGACCTGAAGTCGAATAAAGGGTTGATGATCCAAGGTCTGCATTCCTGATGAGTCACAGACGGGGAGGGAGGAGGAGGGAGGAGTTCTGGTGTCACCACCAAGTCCCAGAAGACGTGACTTTGCTTCAGACCAGGATACCAAAGACCTCCTCTCTTCAATGAACCTGGCCCTGTAGATACACAGGCAGGCAGCCGAGCGAGCCTGATCCAGTAGCGGACAGAACACTCTGGACCACACAGAGTCTTTGTTAGATGAGCTGTTCTGATTAAAGACAAAGTGTGTTTGACAGAAGACAGGGAAGAATCCCACGGGGACCTTCATCTACCTTGTCCTGTACCTACTCAACCAGATAGGGCCTGAGATCTGTGAAAACTGAGTATCCTTCAAAGCAGGATGCAGGCTGATGGTCCCCGCACCTGGCCCCACAGAACCTGGCCCTCCAACCTACTGGTTCCCTACAGATGAGAAGCTGATTGCACCTGTCAGCAGGCTGCTGGGCTGCAGGACATGCACACAGCTGGATGGGGTAGGGATGGAAGGGGAAAGAGACATTCATATCTTACGTAAAATTTTGTAACTAGACTACACGTAGATATTAAGAACCTGGGTCCCTTCCAGTCTGTGTTCATTCAGTCTACTGGTCAGACTATTTTGCCTGATTTAAATAGTCTTCTGAGTCAAACAAATGGCCTAATAGATACTTTACAGAACTGACCAAACAGTTGACTGTTCTGTCTTTTCAGTTCATGCTATTAAAAGACACCAGCACTTTAACTTCCTCAAAATCTGTAGGAAGTCTTACAGCACCTGGCGTCTTAGCACCACATTTTGAATAATAATCTTTTTTTATCTGTTACCACCTACATCCAACACATTTATATGGAGCAAGTAAATTTTCCTTGTTACAGAGCTTTATAACCTCTGATTAGTTGGTCCATAAGCCCAAAAGGAGAATATAGATATCAGCCTTGACAAAATTAGGAAAGGAAAAAACATGAGATAAAGGGAATTAAAAGATGTTTGTGATGTGGGTGTATAATTACGGCCAGCGAACACCCTGGGCTCAGGAAACAGAACAAGGAGGTCCTGGGTCATTGGATCCCTGACCCCAGAGCAAAAGCAAAGAGACCAGGTGACACAGGAGGGCTAAGAGCTGCTCTGCAAAGCCTGAGCTCCTGAACGAGCAGGTGCCACAGGAGCAGCAGCCCCCTCCGTCTGTTTCTCCGCCCCCTTCCCCACTGAGGAGGGTCTGGAGGAATCCTGTGTCCACAGAGCAAGTTCTCCAGCAACCCCCTCCCCAGCCCACCACTGAGAGATCCAGGGGCTCAGGTGGCAGGAGCATTGCTGGCGCGTGCGTGGAGCCAGGGGAAATCACCGCCTGCTCAAGCTTTGCTGGAACGTTCAAGAGGCTGGTTTCATATGATTAAAAGCTCCATCCTCCAGGAAAGAAGCCAGGTCAGTGGGGAGCCTGATTGCCAGAAGAATTCCACAGGGAAGCAGGAAGACAAGTGAAGGGCTTGGCTCTGCTGCTACCAAATACACAGCTGCGTTCAACCAAGGGGAGCCTGACCTTTCCCACCCTAGCTCAGTCCTGGTTCTCTGGCTGTGCTCTGGGCACAGTCCTGTGATCCTCGTGAAAAGCCAAGTAGGAATACATGGGTTAAGCTAAATCCATAGTCAGGGAATGTACCAGGCACATGTCCAAGAGGGAGCTGTGCTCGTTAGTCTGTTGTATTTTAGGTCCATGCTTTGCATCCTCTGTTCTGCAGAGTAGAGGGGTGACAAGGGGAAGGACATTTAGACAGACTCTGCACCCTGCCCTGCCTCAAACAGAACAGCTCTGCCAGCGTCCCAGATGTCCCCTGGGCCCTCTCAGCCTTCCAGAGCCAGGTAAATTGCCTGGGTAAGGAGTGTTCAATTCCAAAGCCTCTGACTCTGCAAGGTCCTCCCCAAGATTCTCCCTGGAGGGCTGACAGCATCATGGTTCTCTCGGTAGAGTGAAATCCTGCCTGCTTACAAAGTTCTGCATCTCTCTGCTGAACACAGGAAACTAAGCCACATCTCTGATTTCCAATGGGAACAAAAATAAAACAAAACCCAAAAGCCTCAGTCATGAGAAGCACATGTGAGCACAACAGACTTTGAGAGAGGGCTGGAAGCCACAAGGAGAGGGTCATAGTGTACCCCAAATGCAAGAAACCCTAGAGGGTCTGTATTAGGCGTTCCTGTTCTCTAATACTGTTGCAGCCTCCCAGTGGCTGGGGTCTGCTCTCTTGGCCCTTTACTGAACCAGAGCTAAATAAGTCCCTTCCTACCAATGACTCCTCTCTCCTACCTCTCCCTTCTTTTCGCTTTCCTCTCCTTTTCCTATCTCTATTCCATCCCTATAGGGACCAACTGATTTCTGCCCAGGCCCCTGGAGTTTCACCATCTAACTTAAGCCATTATCCAGATATTTTTCCAAAGATGCATTTGATTCTTGTTATTCACCATAGTTGTGAGCTATCAAATCACGGCAAACACTGAAGCAGGGAACACTCGTAGGAGAAATAACTTAGGGTTAGGTTCCCGTGAGGCTCTCATCACAACTTTTTTGTCAATCAGTCAATACATAACTTAGTTTTATGCATTTTTCTATTTAAAGACACTTTCTTTAAGAGATGTTGTTGATTCAGTAACGATTCATTAATGACTGAACTTGTGGTCAACAGTACTGTTAACTCGTGCTGGGATGAAGCTTATCTATTTTCTCTGTAAGGCACTTCTGTGCTTAGGAACAATAGACAGAACTTCAGTACTGTGCTTTGGGGGCCATTTAAACAGCAAAATTACCAACTAAAAGCACAAAAATGCAAAAAAAAAAAAAAAGGTGGCCCTAAATAGGCCTCCAAAAAGGACACTTGTTGACAGTACAAGAGCCAAAGGAAGAAGACAGAGCACTGCCTTGTTCAGTCTCAGCTGGGAACATGTACGTTAGGTGAATTCATTTTTTGCTGCTCTGCAGATGTCTATGAATAACTGCAAAAGCACTGCAAGTATTGATCGTAGGGTGACAAGTTTTAGCAAGTAGGTAAATTAAAAAATATGGAATTGGCAAATAGGATCAACTATGTCCTTTTCTAAGAAGCATAATGGTGCCAACTGTTCAGATAACAGTTTTCCATTTTGTCACTTATATATATATATATATTTTTTAATTAATTAATTTTATTTTTGGCTGTGCTGGGTCTTCGCTGCTGTTCGCGGGCCTTTTCCAGTTGCGGCGAGCAGGGGCCATTCCTCGCTGTGGTGCACGGGCTTCTCACTGCGGTGGCTTCTCCTACGGCGGAGCACGGGCTCCAGGCACACGGGCCTCAGCAGCCGTGGCTCACGGGCTCCAGAGCGCGGGCCCAGCAGCTGGGGCGCCCAGACCCAGTTGTTCCGTGGCATGTGGGATCCTCCCGGACCAGGGCTTGAACCCATGTCCCCTGCAATGGCAGGTAGATTCCCAACCACTGCGCCACCAGGAAAGTCCCTCACTTATATATTGGCATAGGATTTCATTTGAAAAATTGGTTCTCCTGTTTAAAGGAGATTTGGAGGGACTTCCCTGGGAAGATCCCACATGCCATGGAGCAGCTAAGCCCATAAGCCACAACTACAGAGCCTGTGCTCTAGAGCCCGCGAACCACAACTACTGAGCCCACGTGCCACAATTACTGAAGCCCGTGCTCCGCAACAAGAGAAGCCACAGCAATGAGAAGCCCGCGCGCCGCAAGGAAGAGTAGTCCCTGCTCACCACAACTAGAGAAAGCGCGCGTGCATCAATGAAGACCCAACGCAGCCAAAAATAAATTAATTAATTTTAAAAAAAAAGGAGATTGGGAAACCATTGCTTTGGAAAACCTGATCCGTGGTTCATTCCAGTTGTGATTATCAGTCTTGTCTAGTAACAGGGAACTGATGAAACTTGTCAACCAGGTTGAGTCTTAATATCCATAGAGAGTGAGGTTTGCCCACATGAACAGAATAGAGAGAAGAATCCAGAAGTGGGGATGTTACACGAAGTGGGGAGGTTACATGTTACTTTACAGATTTCTGCTTGGTAGAGAAGATAACCTCAAGGTCATGATTTTATTGTCCTGAAGGACATTAGCCAGTTTTGTATCCAATCTACGAAATCTTATTCTAGAATTCCTTTTTTTCCGAAATGCCTAGATGGTGGACCCTAAGCGTCTAACCTGCCCCTTTCATCAGCCTGAGAAGCATTATTCAGACCTTGCAGAGTCTCCGGGTATATCCTGCAGATCGTTACAAACCTCGGGAATATTCTGTTGTTTCAATTAAAAGACAAGAATTTAGATGTTTGTGTCGAAAATCAGCACCAGTTTCCTCTTCTTGTGAAAAGTTTACCCTGAGGCTCTGGAATCAGCGCTGG
Organism: Delphinus delphis; assembly: GCF_949987515.2. NCBI lineage: Eukaryota > Metazoa > Chordata > Mammalia > Artiodactyla > Delphinidae > Delphinus > Delphinus delphis. The sequence continues at coordinate 14,183,332 of NC_082703.1, read as the reverse complement.
GTGAAATGCAGTAAACTCAGACTGATGATAGGTTTACTGCAAGAGATTTTATGTTTTTGGAGCTTCACCAAGGTTCCCAGGTCTGTGCCATTAACTGCTTTCACAGTTCCCCTCTGTGTGCTTTCAGCTGTTAGACATAATTGAAGGATGGATGGGTGGCTGTGTGAGCACGGGTGTAATTTTCATTTTAGTTATTTGAACAGCATTTACAAGCTTCAGGCTTTGTGGTCCACAGAGCATGATTCTTGGCTGTGGAAACCTGACACTGGCTGACCCTCCAGCAGCCAATGGGCATGTGCAGCCGTCGTATTTACAGATGGCATTTCAATCACTTAGCTTACCCTAAGTCATCCTGACAGAAATGAGTTACGCGTGCTCCATTTTGCAGAAGGCTGAAAGGTGAGAGTGACCCACCCAGCTTACAGAGTTGTGACAGCAGTATCCACTTCAGAATCAGACAGAACAAAGAAACGATGCAGATGTGAATCAAAGTAGAGCTTTGTTAATTTGAGAATTGTTTGATATATATATTTTTTCAGTTTGTTAAGAAAATTATCCCAAACTTAGAAATAAAGCAGAGTCAAGGGTGTGTCCTCAGAATGTTGTACCGGAGCACCACTTAGCAGGGTCGCTCAGAGATTCTTTCATTGTTTAGAGCAGTGGGTTTTAAACTTAGCTTCATGTTGGAAGTACCTGGGGACCTTCAAATACAGATGCCTGGCTCCTACTCCTAGACATTTTAATTTAATGGCATGGGGTGATGTGATGGGCTGAATAATGGCCCCCCAGGGAGGTCCTCAACCCAGTCCTCAGAACCTGTGAATGTGTTATCTTATGAGATAAAAGAGATCTTGCAGATGTGATCAAGTTAAGGATCTTGAGATGGGGAGATTATCCTGTATTATCTCATGGGGGTGGGGGGAATGTAGTTACAATGACCCTCATAAAAGGGGGCAGGAGGATCAGCGTCAGAGAGAGAAGGTGGATGCAGAGGTCAGAGGAGAGAGAGCAGATACGTGCTGCTGGCTTTGAGGGTGGAGGAAGTGGCCAGGGAGTGCAGGCAGCCTCTAGAAGCTGGGAAAGGCAAGGAATGGATTCTCCCCCTGAGCCTCCAGAAGGAGCACAGCCCTGTGGACACATTTTAGACTTCTGATCTTCAGAACTGTAAGAGAAAAAAGTTGTGTTGCTTTAAGTCACTACGTCTGCAGTAATTTGTTACAATAAGAAGCTAACACAGGTGGGACATTGGGCTTTAGGATTTTTTAAATCTCCACAAGTGATTCTAACATGCAGCAAAGTTTGGGAACCCACTGATCTAACAAAACGTACTTGTGTTTGGCTTTGACATTAACTTTTGATCAGAGCCAAACACTGCTGTGAGGTTACGTGTTATTTTATAGATTTCTAGTTGGTAGAGAAGATAACTTCAAGGTCATGATTTGATTGTCCTGTAGGACATTTGTATCTAATCTACCTTTGTATCTAATCTAGGCATTTTATTCTAGAATTCCTGTTTTCTGAAATGCCTATAAGTATCCAGTTTTCAAAATGCTTTTGGAACCAACTTTACTATCAAGCCAGTTCCCTCAATAAGTGAAATACATTTTGACACGTTTATTCTGTCTATATGAATGTCTTGCTTTGAACTCTTTGAAAATATACTTTCAAGTGTTCAATAATAAGTATTTGTGAGAAGGCAAAAGAAAAATGTGTGAGAATACCAGTTTTTGCCCTTTGGAAGAGCTTAAAGTAAGATTGAAGAGTTGCTTCCGAAGTTACAGTTATAAGGCCAGAACAGTCACTGTTGCTGAAGCCACAGAGCTCGGAGCTGGGAGGAGCCCATCTCCTGCCATCACCTTCCTGGCTCTCGGGAGCTGCTGGTAGACGGGGCTGGCTTTAAATCCTCACTCTGTTGCTTAATAGCTGTATGATCTTGAGAATATCTTCTTAAAATCTGTTTCTTCATCTGAAAAAATTATAATCATCTACATCATAGCACCGTTAGACGTATTCCACGAGCGATTACACGTAGTATTTAGCCCAGTGCCTGCCACCTGGGACATACTCAGTTTAAATATCACCCAGGCGGCTGAGCAATGCTGGCAGTGATACCTACTTTCTTTACCTCTGGCCATGCCAATGACAGTAGTGATGCCACTGATGGTCACAGGGGTGAGTAGATTACATTAAATGGCCGAAAGAGTTAATTTGCTTCCCAGAAGATCTAACTGTTGGCTGGGCAGAAATTTCAAGCCAAGCAAAAGCTTAACTCTATTTGCTGTGCACTCAGGTGACCTGTAGGACCTTTTAAGGTGATGGCCTACATTTTGCACTGGGGAGATGTGCCCTTATTGGCCCGTTTTCCCTTTGGCATTTCTGCCTTTCAGGTATTTTCCTCTCACTGATATGCTGAGCCTGGCTTCAAATTACACGCCGTGGGGCAGTTAAATGGGAACTAATGGGCATTGCATTTCTTCCCATAATTATCTCTGAAAGGGTGGGCACTGTGTGCAGATGAAAAGAGTCCATGGAAATACATTGAGTTTACAACTCTCCTTTGCTTGGCTCCAAGTGACGTGAGTCCACACCAGAAACACACACAGGACCTCATCAGGGCTGAAGACGCTTGCACCTCTCCGTCCATGAAACTATCCCCTGGGCTGTAGAGGTCGGGGTCCAGTTACAAAGGCTTGTAACGTGGAGCTGGAAGGAAGTCAGACCCAGTGAAGTCAAATAATTAGAATCTGGAGAGATTGATTTCAGGGATTAAATATCTACCGTGTCAGTTGATCCAACTGTGAGTTGAGAGAGATAGGAATGATAACCATGCAAAGAATTTTGACCAGATAAAGTGCCAGATAGGTCAGGTCTCAGTTAGGGTGACCCCGAGGTTATGAGGAAAATAAGTGAAGAAAGACTACATCCATCACTAGATAGGAGAAAACAAACACTTAACATTAATGCATAAATGAGAATAGTAGCCCCTCATTTGGGTAAATTATGTAGATGATCAGATAGGTTCATTTACAAGTCTGAAAAATTCATTAATGAACTCAGTTGGTCAGTTATTCAACAAACAGTTACTGACTCTCTACAAATACCAGTGAAGCTGCTGAGTAAAGACAAGTAAGAAATATGTCCAATCTCAAGAGCCTGTAGTCTCTGCAATTCACATAACAAATGCTACTGAGGAAGGATATACCTGGCATGGTGGTGTCATAGGAATGAGTGATAGCATGTGAGAGGTTTTTAAAAATCATGATGATTTTATGTAATTTAACGTCTACCTCTGTAGAGTTAAGTAGCACTACTTTCAGACATCTAGAAATAAGCTCTTTTCTTTATTCCAATTTTAGTAGACTCTGACAAATGACCAATTCATTGACATCACAGGTAAAATATCACTTAGGGAAATTTTTCTCTGCTTCCCTTGAAGGATCCCTCGCTCCTATCTGGACCTTGACCAGGAATAGCTTGGTCCCTGGGAGTACCTGGTGGGTCCCACAGGTGCTATGAGCTCTGGGACGTGAATGGGCTCCCCAGCTGTAGGCTTGTGCCCTCACTGTAGAGAGAAGGCCCTGTCATGGGGTGGCTCCTGGGGCCATCCCAGGCTGACACATGTGGAGGTGAGCCCTGAACCACACAGGGATGCATTGCCGACCACCAGTTACAGGGGAACCCACAGGAGCTGGCCCTAAAAGAGGGAAACGAAAAACCCCTGAGCTTGCCCTTCCCCTGTCAGGAATCAGCAGCTGATTGACTGTAGCCGGGAGATGCTTTCAAGTGAAAGAAGTAGGATCACCATACATAATAGATTTGTTTTTCGTTTTGTCTCAAGGTAGAAGATGTGTTTATTATATTATGTGAGGATCTTCAATTCTACTGTAGACAATAAGCATGCATGCAGGATGGAGAAAACTCATCGGATGTGTTAGGTGTTGTCCTGGGTTGAACGATGCCCACCCCCAAAACTCATGTTTGCCTGGTACTGATGAATGTGATCTTATTTGGAAATAGGGTATTTGCAGATGTAGTTAGTCAAGATGTGGTCATACCAGATTAGGGTGGGCCCTAAGAACAACAGGTGGTATCCTTATAAGAAAGCCATGTTAAACATGAGACAGAAGAAGGCCATATGCAGACCAAGGTGGAGATTAGAGTCACATATCTACAGGCCAAGCATCACCAAGGCTGGCCAGCAACCACCAGAAGCTAGAAGAGGGGCATGAAACTGCTTCTCCCTGAGAGCCCACAAAAGGAACCAGCCCTGCTGAAACCTTGATTTCAGACTTCCGGCCTCCAGAAATGTGAGAGCATAAATTTCTATGAGACAGGTTAGACACAGATAAAGTCAAGCACTACATGCTGAACACAGATGGAAATGGATGGAAGGCCCAAGAGGCACCAATATTCATGAACCTCTAAATATATATGAGGCACATTAGACAATCAGTACTCATGGGGTCAATGGTGGGTCATTGATGACACTCATTCCGGCTCCATATATCCCCTGTCCAAAATATGCAAACAAAAACCTGGGCTGCTCAGCAGGTCACTGGTGAGTTCTGGCTGGGGCCAGGAGTAATTGTCCTGCATCTGCCTGAGATAATGAGTCTGGCTTGGCCCCAGGTGTCTCCTTCTGTCGGTCCCTTTTCCTCAAACCTCGCCTCTGATCAGCAGGAAAAGGTACAATGCACAGAAGGAGAGGGTGAGGGTGGAGAGGGGGAGAAGCAGGGAGGGAGAGAGAGAAAATCTTCGAATATTTTGTAACCGGGATTCAGGTGGTGTGGTCCATCCTTCCTGCACTTTATCCTAAGGCTATAAACCAACTCATCTCTTTTCCCTTGTTTTTCACTGTTTGTTTTAATTTGATTCCATAAACCATGTGATTTTAGCATTGTAATCTGGTTGTGAGCCTTTCTGTTCCATGACTTCTGGGATAGCTTGCCTGGTAGTATATATGGAGACAACAAGGTGATTTCCCATCCACACCAGGGGGAGCAGTTTACCTGGTGGTATTTCCTGATGAATAGTTATTTTTAAGCAAATGTTTATTTAAGACCTACTATGTGCTAGCCACCGTTGTAGGTCCCTGCTGTACAGTAATGAGCAGTGCAGACTTGGCTCCTGACCTGGTGACCTGAGTCCTGCAAGAAGAGAGATAACCAATGTCTAATGCAGTGTGAGCATTTTCTGTGACCGTGGAAGTGTCCAGTACAACAGACCACATAGGAGGGGTATATAACCCAGTCTAGAGCAGTCTGGGAACACTTCCTGAGACCAGATGAGCAGATAAGGGGAAGAAGGTGTGGAAGAATGCTCTAGGCAGAAGGAATGGAATGAATAGAAGCCCAGAGGTCAGAAATAGCACAGCAAATTTGGGGAACTGAAAGAAATCCTGTATGGTCTTGAGCATAGAGAATAAATAGGAAAAGGTGAATGATGAAACTGGACAAGTGAGTGGAGACTTTTAAAGTCATGTACATAGATTGAACTTTATCCTAAGTCATTGGGAACATATTTTTGGTCTAATGCCATGTGAGGTTTCCCACATAGCACCTAGTATGTTTCTCTTTGCTGCTGATGAAATAGTGTATTCAAATTCAACCCCCACCCCCTCACACTTCATTCTTTAGGATTGATATTTCCAACTGCTTTAGTATTGATTAAACACGTTCATAATTATGGAGAGTCAATAACATTATCAAGCTTTCAGGGCTTGTGTTCAGAACAAAACCCACCCACCGTCTGCTTGTTGGGTGAGGTCTAGTTGGCTGTCTTTCTTCCTTCCCACCTCAGTTACACCATCTCTGGAAAGGCTCTTTCTCTAGTCTCTGCCTTGGTTCTCCAGATGTTAAATGGTTGTTTACCTCACTTATTCTCAGGAGAACATAATAAAAATTAAGAAGAGCAAAGAACATTTTGAATATGATGTAATTTAGTTACCTATTCAGCACTTTCTAACTGCAAAGATGGCAAAATGCTGATTCTTTTCCCCAAAGCTCCTCACCCTAGACCCAGTTCCTTTTCTAGAGATTGTTAAACAAGAAATAGCTGTGATATGTGTGGAAGCGTTAGAGTTCAGAGCTGCCCAGAACAAACATGATAACTCAGATGACACTTTGAGTCCTGTCTGAATCTCTAAACTATGATTTTATAGATGTATCTTGTTTACACAATACAAATATTTCTAAAAAATTGTCTGGAAGTTGATTTTGTAGATTAAATCATATTTTAGTTATACCTAATTAGTCTGCTTTTCAAAAAATTCCTGTAATAAATACTTTGACAAACGAAGCACTCTCTCATTTGCATTTTCACGATGGACTTTAGAATATAAGGACGGATTTAGTTATGTTGTTAAATCTAATAATCAGTGTGAAACTTTCGCAAATGTAAAAAACTGTCAGTGCAACTGTTGAGACAATATAGTAGTTATTTATTGCTGCATAACAAATGACCCCCAAAACCTAGCAAGTTAAAACAACAAACATTCTATTTCATAGTTTCCAAGGGTCGAGATTCTTAGCTGGGTGGTTCTGGTTCAGGATCTCTCACTGAGTTGCAATCAAGATGTCAGCTGGGGTTGTAGTCTTTGAAAGCTTAGCGGGGGCTGTAGGATCCATTTCCAAGTTCACTTCCGCAGCCATTGACAAGAGGTTTCCTTTCCATGTGAGACTCTTTATGGGGCCCGCTCACAACATGGCTTCCCCCAGAGGGAGTATCAACATCAGTATCTCCATGAGAATGAGAGCAAGCAAGACAGAAGCCGAAGTGCTTTACAACCTAATCTTGGAAGTAATATTCCATCCCTTCTCTCTGTTCTGTTGGTCACAGAGACCAACCCTGATACAGTGGCACTACTCAAAGGTGTGTGTACCAGGAGGCAGGGACCACTGGGGGCCATTCTGGAGGCTGGCGACCACAGAAAACAAAAGGATGAATCTTTCCAAAATCCTTGTCCTGTGGCTTTTTATACCTTCATATTAAGATTAATGAGCCAGTTTCCCCCATGTAACTCCAGCTAGCCATAGAATCAGAGCCATCAACCTGGGAAAAAAGTAATTGTCAATCCACTAGTGTAAAAATATGTTAAATTGAAATATTTGACCAAGGCAGGCAGAAAAGTATCCAATACTAAGATGAGTTGTGAGACAGGCAAGCATCAGTTTTGCAAAGGAAATAGCTGAAAACTGGTTACACAAGTCTTGGGCTTCTCACCCAAGGGCTGTTCCCACAGATGAGGTGTATAGAAAGGTCAAGAGAGGGGCGTGCTGGAAAGAATAGGTGAGGAGGGTTTGTTGGAGAGAGTAATTTATTGCTATGAGTCCCAGCTAAGGGAGACAAGTGAGAGGCACTTTAATGGGATTGTTTTGAGAGGTTGAAATATGTTCTCTGCGGCTGGAGGGCAAAATGGGTAGATGTCTGCCTGCCCAGGAAATCTGGAAGTCAAGGAGATGTGCGGGCGAGCTGTTGGGCACTTTGTGACAAGGAGTGCAAGCTTGGGATTGCCCTGAACCTCCAGAACAGAGGAGGTTCTGGGGAAGAAGGAATTATCCTGGATCCATTTAACATCCAGGTAGAGGTCTACCTGAAGGAGGAGGAGACCAGCAGAGATTCTGCATGGCCTGAACCAAGAAAAAAAACAAGAGCTGAGCAAGGAGGAGTCAGCGGGTGAAGCATCATTGCCCAAAGTGCAGGAATTGCGGGCAGAGGCACAAAGCAAGGGAATCTCCAAATAACCCATCAAGTATCTACAGGTCCAGAGAGGGTGAGCCGTCTTAGACCAGCACCAGAGGGGCAAGGCCTTTCCAGCACCCCTTTCCTCCTGGTCTTCTTCCTCCTGGATCTCGATTGGCAGGCTGGGGCAAGGGGTCTGGGCAGGAAAAAAGAGGAGGAGAGCCTTTTCTTGATGCCACACTCCAGCAGCCAGGCGGCTCACAGTGGGTCCCAGCTGGGGGTGGGGGAGGGGCGGGGGGCCAGGTGTAACCGTAACTCCAATTTGAAGTTTATTACCTGGGACTAGACATGTTAAATTATTGAAATTATGCTGTGGGTCTTACAGTGATCGAAAGACTTTCATTTCCCTAAGAGTGACCAAAATAAATCAGAAAAGTAGTCAAGGACCCCCACCTCGCCAAGGGCAGGGTTATAATGGGGCACTAGGAGACAAAATTCCGTTACTTATGTAAGTATATCCCATGATTTTTTCTTGTTCAATTTATAAGTTTCATTAGCAATTGCCTCTGTGTTTGAAATTAGAGTCATTTTCAATATTAGCATTCTGTGACTCTTCTTTAGGTGAGTTACAGGTAGCACAGACTACATAGTCACAGGTGAGAGCTGGACGGAAAATTAAGTGAACCAGACAGTAAAAGAAGCAAAATGTCCATCTTGTCACATGCCGTGTGGGATTGAGGCTGTGACGGCAGGTTTTTCTCAAGGGCTTGTGATAGGTACTTATTCATCTTCTTAGGCCAAAAGCTTGATAAGCCCTTCAACTACTGGCCCTTCGTTCATTTGTTCATACAATAACCTTTTTTCAGAGCTCCTACCACATTCCTGGAATCCTTCCTTCCTCCTCAGAAAACCGGTCTCACCATCTTTTGTATCTAGTTTTTTTCTCTCCCTCGAAGACTCTCTCAAGTTCATCAGCTTTACTGAGCCAGGTGGCAGCGTTCCTGTAAAATGTATTTGGATAGGGTTTAGAGAAAGCGGGTATTATATGTAAATGTGATCGGACACAGAGACTTCGGAGGTCTCTGATGCTTTCCTGTCATGTGTATAATTATACACACACACATATATTTTATATATGTAGAGCTACGTATGTACAGACATCACATATTTATATTTACATATGTGTATATGTAATCCTAGTAGCACAGTTAAAAAAAGACTTGCAATCTGGAAAGTTTAAATAAAAATAATATTTTATGTATTCATAATACCTTATACAACATTACCTATTTTTTTCTCCTAAGGAAGTCGTCCTGTCTTTTTACAGCCCAGCCCTCTCACAAGCCAAAATCCATCATCCATCCTGGTGAGTACTGAGGAGGCTGCATCACTTGACACGTAGATAAACTAGTGTCTTCTGTTGTATAGAGCATTTTAAAAAACACCTTTGGATCTTATATCTTTTTTTAGGAAGATTTTCTGCATAATTAAAAAGCTGCCTTTTTTAATATATTTGATGTTTATGTAATATAATACTTTTATTTCTAGAACATGTATATATTTAATAATGTTTGAAATTAATTTGGATATATGATAGCTAAGAATGCATTGAATCATCCTTTCAGACAAATGGATAGCCAAATTTTCTGAGTATGAATAGTCCGTATTGCCCCACTTGCATGAAGGGAAATTTTAACATGTACTTAATTTCCATGGCTCTGTTTCTCCATTCTGTATTTGGTGCTATATCCGTGCTGGTATAAAACTGTTTTATTTACTGTAGCATCAAAGTCCATTTTTATGTCTGGTAGCCACTCATTGTTCCCTGAACACCCTGATTGCCCGAGCCTCTCCCCTCAACCAGAATGCGTTCTCCTCCTCTCCAAATCGCCCATCCTTGACTTGCAGCCCAAACAGGGGACACCTGGCTTAGTGGCAAGTTTTGGTGGAAAAGACAAAAGGGTTTTTTGTTGGATCACAGGTTTGCTACTTACCCGCAATGCAGTGTGGTGGCTGAAGTCTCAGGCAACGTTAAGCTGTTTTACTAGATGAATCACGTTCAGAGGATGATAAATTACAGTTGCGAGATCTTTGACCCCAATACATCTGGAGTGCCAGGCTCCGGGCTGGCACCGCCTTTGGCAGGAGCCTTCCCTGGGTAGGAAATGGGGCCAGAGGGTTGCTGGATCCTGAGTCATGGGGGGAAGCGGGGAGGATGGTTGGTCTGGAGAGGAGAGGATGTTGGGCTGCTGCTGGTTGTCATCAGGTCTGAAGAGGGGTTGGAAGGGACTCTTTTGTCTGAAGAAAAAAAGAAGACTATATCTCAGCTCTGTGTTGAAAAGAATTTTCTAGAAAAAAGAATATCCTCATGCAAAATGGGCTGATTAGTGAGAAAAGGATTACTGTCTGGCTAGGAAGATGAACCTGGTGCTTCTGTGGGTCTTTTCTATCTCCCTAACTTCCCTTTCCCTCCCTTAAAACTTTTCAGCGCTTACACCCTCATCCCAGCAAACACGGAACTTCCAGCCTGTGCCATACGTCTGTCTTGCAGCATTTCTTGAGCTGATTTCTTGCAGCATTTCTCGAAAATTGCGATTTAAATTTTTACATTTCTTTTGGGTGCAGTGACTCTTCCTGAAAAGTCTTTTTTTCTTTCACAGCCTCTAGCCCAGTCTCTTGCCTTTAAAAGTAGTTTAATACATATTTATTTATTGTTCAACAGTGTGCTGATTGATGGGCTAATTATCCTGACTCAGATCACCAAGAAATTAATAATGCATTTTGTCGGGATTGATCCTGTTTCAGAAATAGCCGTTTTATGTAACTCCCTCTGCAAATTTCAACCTTCATTCATTCCCGCCTCTTCATCCCCCTTTCCATTTTTTTTAAAAGGAAGAATCATCTTTTGCTAAAATGAAACTCTTTTTTTGGTGCGTGTGGTCAGAATTACAGACAGGAAGGGAACAGATGGCTGAGTTTTGAGGAGACAATTCCTGGCTGCAGAGGCTTAACAAAGCTAATAAAAGGTAATTTACCAAAGACTTAGAGAGTCACGAGGCATCTGAGATTTTTTAAAGCCTCAATCCCCCGCCCTTGCCAACACCTGCCCACTGCTCTCCCCCAACCCTTCCATCCTCCCCGAGAACGTGAGGTTGCCAAGTTATCACTGATGTAGCCACTCACAGGCTCCCCTCTCCCAGGCACTTCTGCTGGGCTGTCTGGGTAATGGGCTGGGGCACCGTTGTCTTTCAGCAAATGGTCTTGGCATCATTCAGCGGCCCAGGCTGTGGCCCCGTGAACCTGGCTGGGATCCCGGAACCCCCAGAGTGAGAGCTGCACAGACAGTGTAAGGCAGCGCTGGCGCCTTTATTCTGCTGCAGGGAGATGCCTTGTTTGGGTTCTATTTCATTTCTTCCCCTCCCGAAAGGCCCAGCTTGATGCTTCCTGCATCTGCTCTGTTCCATTTAGCTTTTGTGTCCAAAACCTCTTTTTATTCTGCTCCTGATTTTCTTTGAATAGAAAGCTTACAAAATGGCCCCATCTGCTTCTCTCAGATTTTGTCCACAAAGGCAACCTGGGCCTCCGTCAGCCACTATATGTCCCTTTGCTTCTCCCCTTGGGCTGTGGTTTTCACTGCCGTCTGCTAACCTTGCACAGGGCAGTCACTGGCACCACCCAGAGAAAATGCTGTTTGTGCCTTTGTTTTCTTAAATTCAGGAGACAAATACTGTAAAATGTGTATGAGTCATCACAGAACATCCAGGATGCTGGTGGGACTGCTCAGGGCCCAGGCTGGCTGAGGTGATGCAGAGAGAGAAAGGGAGAAAGTCATTAGCTGCTTGACGCACTCACTTCATGTGACCTCTTTGGTTTTTCAGTGATGAAAGGCAATGCTGTCTCCTGAGATGTGGCCAGAAGACCTATGGACTGGGGTGGAATTTTGTTTATGCAAACCCAGCCTTTGAGCTTTCAAATCAGAGCAGCAAACACATAAGGAACCCTTATTGCTTTACGTGCCTGGTAATGTGCTGAGTACTTGCAGAGGAGGAGAGAGGAGATTATACTCAGTTACAAAAGAGGCAGACACATTTCAGCAACAGGTGATGATTGTTCCAAGGGGATGTGTACAGGGAACCGTACATGCAGGTGGACACTCAGCTCCCCTTCTAAAAGAGATGCTGTCTGAGGTTGCACTAGAAATTGAGTTCCCATCAATCAGGCAAATCAGTGGAGAAGGGGGTTTCAGAAGCAGAGTCAGAAAATATGAAACAGCATTATCTAAGACCCAGAATCACGACCCAGCATGGAGAGTGCAAGTGCCTGTAGGTAGGGTAGTTTGGAATAGTTGGAAGGTAGAGCAGCTTGAAATTATGTCAGAAAATAAAGGCAGGGCCATATCACCAAAGGCCTCCTATAGTAAATGAAGGGGATGTAGGTACGGGGAACTGCCAAAGGCTTTCAGTGAGGAGTGACAGGATCAGGTTTGCAGTTTAGAAAAGTTACTCAAAGGAGGATGGACTTTGAGGAGGGGGTCCTGTACAGAGAGCACCCGGCAGGTAAACCACTCAAGCCTCTTATCTTCCTGTGCCTGACTCCTATACTTCTCTCACCATAACCCAGTAGTTCTTCCAGAAATTTCATTGGCTTTACTTTCAAAATATTTCCAGAATCTTCCTTTTCTCACCAAGTCCACTGCTACCACCCTGTCCCAGCCACCCGCATCTCTCGCCTGCATTATTGCTGCAGCGTCCTACGTGGTCTCCGTTTCGATCCTGGTTTCCCTGAGTCTCTTCTCAAGGTGACAGCTCAATGATCCTTTGACAGCATATGTCAGATTTTATCATTCCTCTGCTCAAAACCTAGCAGTGACTCCTGATCCCACCCAGAAAAGGCTGACCTTCATCTGGTGAGCTCTGACCGCCTCCCCTTGCTTCCTCCACTCCAGCTGGGCTGATGTTCTTGCTGCTTCTTGAACATACCAGCCACACTCCCATATTAGGGTCTTTTCCCTCTGCCTGGAATGCTTCCCCCAGGCAACTACTTACATGGCTTACCTCCTTCACATTTTTGCTCAAATGTCGTCTTCTCAAAGAGACTCTCCCTAATCACTCTACTTAAAATGGCACTGCAGCCTTCCTGCCGAAAATTCTTCCCAACACTCCCTGCTCTGATTTTTTAATAGTAATTATTATTTTTAAAATTTGCTATGTAATTATCCATTTATTATGTTCTTATTACCCATCTTCTCCCCACCACCGCTGCTAGAATATGAACTCTTCAAGGCTGGGGGTCTCTGTATATTTTGTTTGCTAATTGTATCCCAAGTCCTAGACTAGTGCCTGGCCAACAAATACTTGTTGGATCAATAACCAGCAATAGTTCAAATGAGAGCTGATAAAGGACGTTGTGTGGGGTAAGAAGAGACAGACTTTAGAGACATTGATAAGGCTTCCTGATTGATTGAAAATGCTGGGCGAGAGAAATGGAATGATCTGGAATGAATGTCAGGCTTGGATGAATAACTGGGGCAGAGGCTGACCGTTTATGGGGCGGGGTGGGGGTGGGGGAAGAAGATAATAATGAGCCTCATTTAGGACATATTGAGGCGGAGGTGGCTGTGTAATACTCAGATGCAGACCCAGAGGGCAGTTAGAACTCAAGCAAAAAAACTCACTGGAGAGTCAGAACTGAGGTGTGGAATTTAGAGTCATTGGTACTTGCATATTGACTTGTAAATAAGCTAATGACACCCTAACTAGCTCGCAGGGCTAGGTATCAGGAGCCAGAGACCTGTTCATTCTGTTATACACACACAGAGGAGAGAGAGGGTACAGGCACACTTGAGAACTGTTGCAAAGGAGATGGCTAAATTATTATTATATTATTATTATTTCAAATTTCCTTCTCCAAGGGAAGTTCTTCCTGTGAGGCACGATCTGTAATGTTCCAGGATGAAACAAAGTTAAAGGTAAAAGCATTCTTGGGGCAATTACATGTTGTTCAACTGAAAAGTGCTGAACACACACAAAAGTAAATTTAATTGAATTGTTTATCTCAGATAATTATCTAAACGTTGCTGCAGGAGCAAAGTATCATTTTTCCCTCTAGACAAAAAGCACCACTTTCCTCTGGGAATCGCATAGATTTTTTTTTTTAAAAAAAGCATTGTATTAAGGCAAGTAATATTATCTCTCTTTACACAGAGGATCAGGTCACAGAAAAGTTAAGGTAATTCCCAAGGATTGTACAGAAAGTCACAGGGCAACTCCTGGAACAAATCTTCAGAATCTTGGATCCCAGGCCAGGGTCCCCCAAATTGGGATCATCTTTCCAGTCATAAAAGCTTAGGCAGACTTATGAGATAATCAGAAGAAAATTTACAGCAACAATATTAGACTTGGTTTGAAAGCTAATAGTTACCCTTTTCTCTGGTATTTAAAAACTCATCTTTTATTTTTGCCTTTTTTTTAAGCCTAAACTCCCTCTTCTACCTACATCTTCTAGTCCTGGATCCTTCGGACCCAGAAGGATTGGGGCAGAGGATGGAGGGGGCTTCCTGCTCTCTCTGTAGTGGGAAAAGTCCTCCTAATTTTTTTTTTCTAACAATGCCTTGAAGCAGTGGGATCAGAAGGCAGGAACCTGGAATTCTGGGCACGGCTCTGGTGCTAAGGTGCTGAACACTGGCCCTGGAGACCCCAGTTTCTCACACTGCAAAGTGAGGGAGCTGAACACCATCCTTTGAAGCTGTTTCTTGCTCCAAAAGTCCATAAGTCTATGTTAAGTGAAAAAGTCTATTTGAAATGTAGCCAGTTCCATTCCCATCAACCAAAATGAGTAAGGATATTTATGTCTGTGCTGTTTTATCCTCCAAAGTGCTGGGGACTCCACTGGACAGCCTGACCACATGGCATTGCTCCCCACCTAGAGGAAGGGTGGGAGTTGAGGGCAGGGTGTCAGCGGTCCTGCCAGGGTCAACACGAGTGGGGAAGGGGGTTCATCAGGCGAATAGGCTTTGGGAGGGGCAGAGGGGCTTATGAGGAGACTGTGTGGTCCACAATGGGATTCTCAGCAACACTTCAAATCTTCAGTTAAACATCACAGCACACAGAGAGGGATCATAGTGCTTGCGGGAAATAGAGAAGAGAATCTATGTTCAGCTTTATATCCGAATTTGACTCAATGTGGCACCAGGAAGAATTCTTGGGCTCAGAAATAGAAACAGAGGAAAGCAAAAGGAAGATATAGCAACTGCTCCAACCCGAGAAGAAGAGTTAGAGTCCAGCTTGACCTAAATCCATGAGCAGCAAGAGAGCCATGGAATGGTATTAGGGTTACATTAAGAAATAAGAAATATTTCAGGCCAAAAGTTAGAACTCTTTCTCCAAAATATTAATATATTTATTGCACCCAAGAAAACTGCAGTTCTAATTTCAACCTAAAATGAGGCAAAATAATTAATATTAGTGACGACAACTTTGTTCACGTCCAGTACTGAAACCATGACACATACATAATATAAAACATCCCCTGCGCTTCCCTGGTGGCATAGTGGTTGAGAGTCCGCCTGCCGATGCAGGGGACGCGGGTTCGTGCCCCTGTCTGGGAGGATCCCACGTGCCGCGGAGCGGCTGGGCCCGTGAACCATGGCCGCTGAGCCTACGCGTCCGGAGCCTGTGCTCCGCAGCGGGAGAGGCCACGGCAGTGAGAGGCCCGCATACCGCAAAAAAAAACAAAACCAAAACCAAAAAAAATCCCTAAAATCAAGAACATGAAGTCATTACAAATGTTTATGTGTATCTATATTTATTGACAGGGAAGAACTACACTAGTTAGTGCTGAGAAAAGAAAACCAAACCGAAACCCAGATGGCAGAGCAATTAGTGTGAATCTATTTTAAAAATACATGTATGTTTATATTTGCTTGGGGAAAATATCGAGAAGGATATTTTATATATATTATATATATAAAATATAAAATTATAATATGTATAAAATATCCTTCTCAATATTTTCCCCAAGCAGATATAAATATGGCATCTATCTGTGCATGGTGGGATTGCAAGTTTTATCTTTAAAATGTTTATCAGTATATTCTACCCTTTTTACTATGTTTGTGTTTAGTTTCAAAAAGTTCATTACAATCTGAAATCAGAGAAGAGGAACCCAACTGAAGGTGATTCCTCTTCATTGGCTTCTTCCCAAAGAGGCATGAAAAATCTTGTCTTAAAAACAAGTTGTCCCAACATCGCTGTCCTCATTAGAGCCCAGACTTGATTCCTGAAACCAAAAGGCTGCAACCTCCAGGCCTGTCCAAAAAGAGTGAGGAGAGGTAACCTCTCTGGCCTGGGTCCTCCTCCTGCTCTCTCCCCTAGGACTGCAGTTTCCCGCTAAGGACTCAGTAAAATCCCCTGTTCCTCAGAGTCTCCAATGAGCATCTTGGTTTAAGTGCCCTCCTACCTCAGAGTCTTCTCTTCACAATGGAAGGAGAGGAAGCCAAGCATAGTGAGAAAACTGGACAATTGTGGATAAAGGAAGGATGCATCATTGGAGGTCTGTGGAAACATGAAAATTGATGCAGCCTTTCTCATCAGGTTTAGAATGCCCCCACATTTAAATGAAGTGTTTAATGTGCAGTCAAGGAAGCCAGGCCTTGGCTTCAAAGATGTTGGCAGCCCATGGTTTAGCAAAACAAAAAAACAACTGTAATTTAGGATTGTTTCCAGGCTGCAGTAAGGCCAGTAGTCATCTTGGATGAAAGTTCCATATGGCTCTCACTTCAAGCAGAGCTCATCCATTTGGAATAGTCAAGGACGTTTATCAGCAATCAATCAGTGAATATTTATTGAGCATCTTGGACAGGAACCAGCTTTCTTGTTTAAAACAGTCATGTAACACTCCACAGTTTCATTAGAGAAGAACTCCAAAAGGAAATCTCCAAGTAAACAGAGGGAGATGTACCCTACTGTCCCTACCCCTCCGCCTACAGAAGTTAATTTTTTCCCTTAAGAATTTCAGTCCCTCCCACTATCATAAAACACAGCTCTTCTTCTGCTAAACCCCTGGTTCAGACTTAGGCAAAAATGCCCTTTCCTTGGTTCTCTCAATAAAGTCTAGACAGCCTGACATTGGACAAGAACAACTACTAAATATTAGCACACAGCAAAAAAAAAGTATTTTATGGAAAGTTCACCAGAGAAAAAGCAGTCATGACTCCAAATTGGGTTAGTGAGGCCATGATAGCTACTCAGCCACAGATGCAGAATGGCTCTAGAGTCATCTTGCAGAAGCCTCCTCACTCCACTCCTGCCAGCAGCCTCCCAATTTCTAAAGTCCCCAGTTCTCTTAGCTTCTATATTCTATTCCCTAGGGAAGTACAGCGTCTCTTTAACTGAAACCATGATAAGAGTATAATAGTCTGCAGAATATTAAAGAACATCTGTTCTACCTCCCTGCCTTTCTCCTCACTTTTCATGTATTATACAACCTGAAGATGGAGCCCAGTTATCTGAAAGAGGTCAGTTGATACTTTTAAAAACCTCAGTCCAGGCTAAACTATAGTAACCAATCCTAACCTCAAATAGTATGAGTACAGGTTTTAAATAGTTGGAATTGAATTCAAGCCAGCAAATATTTATTTAATAACCACTATGGGCTAAATAATATATAAAATATAGAAAGGCTAACAAAGATAAGTAAAACTTGGCTTTGTCCTTCAAGAAGTTTACAGTCTAATAATAATGGGAATAGGACAAGTATAGACTCCAATATAATATCAAACAGAAAGTAAGGAGCATAAAAATATTTTTTAATATGCTAAGGTGGCTTATAGGAGGAAGAGAATACATTTAACTGGAAACTGAGGGAGGACTTCTTAAGAGTTAGCATTGGAATGGGCATTGAAGGATGAAGTGAACAGAAATGAATGGTTCTCCAAAAATGGGAATATTATTAGCCAAGGCCCAGAGTTCAACAAGCATGGCAGTAGTCAGGCCATGGAGCCCATATGGGGGATTAATCGAAGAAGCAGCTGGAAAGCAGATTCAGAGTAAAGTTTGTGCTTAATTCCATAAGTGACAGTAAACTGCTGAAGATTTTTGAGCGTGGAGATGCAGTGATTTGAGCCGTACATTAGGTGAAATAATTGAGCGTAAATATATGGGATAGATGGGTTGGAGGCAGAGAAATCAGTTAAGGTCAACTGTAACATTCTAGGTGAGGAGAAATAAAGGTCTAAACAAGGGAGGTGTTACTGGGCATGAGAAAGGATGGTGTGAGAGCCCAGGAGTGGCAGCATCATCGTATGTGGAGGGCAAGGAAGAGTGAGGAGAAAAAGGACTCCAAGGTGTCCAGCCCAAGAGGCTGGGAGGGTGGTGTAGCCATCAACCTTGACCTTGGAATATCAAAACTATAAAAAGCAACCAAATGAAGCAAGCTGAGGAAGACCTCGTAAAAGGAACAGAGTTCTGAGACGGTTGATCCCTTTGCTTTTCTCTTTTTCATTCTATTCAGTGTTCAAACACCCATCAGGTATCTTCTTTGTAGGGAGGGAAGCTGGAATGCATACTTGCTCTTGTTAGTTCCCAAATATCCTATCCATCTGTAGACCAGGTTTGAGGCTCTCGGGAGATCTGATTCTCTCAGTTCAGCTCCAAGGATCCCCTAACTGATGAAAAAGGTGAAAGACAGCCTAGAGATTAGGTAATCAAAGTACATTAAAGGAGTCATTGATTCAGAATCTCTTACAAAAACATATCCGCTGAGCAGAAATCTAACTTTGCAAATAGAATCCTTAAAGTAAGTGTCCAAGCAGAGAACAAAGTGGTGCACGAGATATTTTAGATTATAGACAAGCTCTCTCCAAAGTCTCTGATCTGGAAAATCAGTCCCAGTGCCAATAATACAGAGAAAAACTGTCCTCCAGAGCTCCTTCTTATTCCCAGTGACAAGCAGGGCAGCAGATGGTCAGCCATTCGGGGACCTCTTGTTTTTGCGATTACAGCAGAGAAAATAGCCTCCTGGGCAGAACCAAGTCAGTGCAGGTCTGTGTCATGAACATTTCCTGCTTCAGAATTGCCCTCGATTACTGTCCCTCTTCCTTGGACCTTGGGAATAGTGATGATATCAAATGCTAGTGAGGATGAGAAGAAATTGGATTTCTCATATATTGTTAATGGGAATGTAAAATGATGCAGTCACTTTGGAAATCAGTTTGGCTGTTTCCTTAAAAACTAAATATACCACTTATCATTCAACCCAGCAATCACACTCTGGGCATTTATTCAGGAGACATGAATACATATGGCCACACAATAATCTGTACATGTATGTTGATAGCAGCTTTATCTATATGGCTAAAAACTGGAAACAACCAAAATGTCCTTTAATAGGTTAAACTGTGGTACATCCATACCATGAAATATTACTGAGGATGAACTATTGATGCACGTAACAACGTGAATGGATTTCAAGGACATTATGCTGAGCAAAAAAAAATCCAATTTCAAAAGGTCACGTACTGTATAATTTGATTTATATAGCATTTTCAACACGAAAAATGTATAAAGATGGAGAACAAATTAGTGGTTGCCAAGCGTTAGGGACGGAGTGGGGGAGGCGAAGGGTGTGCCTGAGGGGGATCTTTGTGGTGATGCAATAATTCTGTAACTTGATTGTGAAGGTGGTTACAGGAATGTACACTTGGGATAAAAAGTGGCATAGAACTCACACAGCACACTGTAGCAATGCCAATTTCCTGTTTTGATATGGCACTGTGATGGAGACTTGTCACAAAGTGTCTCATTGAACTTTGACAACATCCCTATGAGTTGCGTTTTACTACCCTGGAAGGTAAGACTCAGACAGGTTACCTTGCCCAAGGCAGGCAACTGGCGAATGGCAGGGCTGAGATTCAAATCTAGGCAATCTGACCCTCAAACGTTTGTTTCTAATCTTGATGTTCAGCTACCCATGTCCTGGCAAGGAAAGCAGATAGGCAGAAAAAAATAATAAGCTTTTCATAGGATCATGACTACAGAGCTACAGGTAGAGGAACTATCTAGAACTCATTACTTTAACCATTCAGCTCAGAGCTACCATTTTGAGTGCTTACAGACTAAGAATTTTCCTGAAACACTTTATATGTGTTTCTATTTTTACTCCTAAAACTGGCTTTTGCCATTGTCTAGTCCTTCCTTACTGGCTCTGAAACGTCACCTCTGACCTTGGAGTGGATGCCACGTCAAGTGATGCTCAGCTTCTTAGGAGTTAGCGCATTTGCAAAGTTTCCCTGCTTTGTTCACTCCTGGGTTTCTGTGAACTCCTTCCTTTCACTGAGGACGATCCACTACAGTCTTTGGTCCCAGGAATTCTGACCACTCTACAGGCCAACATCCAGCCCTCATTGGTGGGTGAGGAATATGATTAGACAGTCTGCACTGGCATCTGCAGGAGTGCACGATAGGATATGCTTAATCCTTCACTAAGCATTCTGAACTACATACAATGAATTTATGCTTCCTCCAGCACCAGCTATAGAGTGGAACTCAGTGAAAACCTGCCCTAGGTCACTACCAGGTGTGGCAGCAGCCAAACATCAAAGCCAGCCTAAGAACAGAGCACATGAAAATAATATTGTGTGCCAGGGGTCAGGACAACTAGCCAGGTGCCAAGTGGAATGCTAATCAGAGCCTGAGGTGAGAACCAGAATTCAGGTCTTGAGTTCAAGTTATGGCTGATTCAGTTTTATATTGGTCGACAATGTCATTATGTGAAAACTCAGAGTCAGAAGCATGGTGAAGTAGGAACCCAAGCAACAGCTCTGACTGGGGAATAACCTTAGTTTTTAATTTAAATATAGTTGACTTATAATATTATATTAGTTTCAGGTGTACAACATCGTAGTTGAATACTTTTATAGATTATACTCCATACAAAGTTGTTATAAAATATTGACTATATTCCCTGTGCTGTACATTACATCCTTGTAGCCTATTTATTTTATACCTAGTAATTTGTACCTCTTGCCCCTTCACCTGTTTTTCCCCTCCCCCAACTCCTTCCCCCACTGGTAACCATTGGTTTGTTCTCCGTATCTGTGAGTCTGTTTTTGCTTAATTAAAAGAAAAGAGAACATGAAGTCACTCAGTGAGCTTGAGATAGAAAACTTCTGGGCTGGGACTTTGGCACCATTTTTTCCCTGAAGTAAATGTTATGATCTGCCGCAACGTGTGATTATGGATTCTTGAAGGTCTCTGATAATGATCTGCAAACACTTTGGGTGTAAGCTAAAGCTGTGGGTGGAATACTAGCCCAGAAGCAGCCAATATTATGATTTCTACATGGTATTTTGGGATTCTTTAGACTCTGGTTCTTCAAGCAGCATGCCTGAGTCTCATTTTCACAGGAAATTCTCTCTGCAGTGTTCGTGCACTCCTTGTAAACTGAGAGCACGGAGACGACATGGCAAACCAGTCAAATGACTTAGGCATCTTCAGATCCAGAACTCATGGAAATGTCTCACTTCCTGGGGCTTGAAGGGGCCACAGTGGGGGACTAGCAGACCTGCTCCAGTCCTCTGGGCAGAATCTGATTATTTCCCACAGCCTCCTGGCCCAGACACAAGGCCTTTAGAACAGAGCCAGGAATGTTTCCTGGAGTTTAATGCAGCCCGGAGGTCATGGGTGTGACGTTGCGCAGTGATTAATGACAGGGAACGCTTGGTCGGGATTATATTTAATTTATACTTAGGCGTTGGCAGTTTTTTGTAGACAATCATTTCTCCAGGACATCTCCTCATTGGCTCTGAACCATGTGACTGTTACTGTTAGATGTGTCCTTGGGATCCCAGACCTTCATGAATACTTGATGGAAGACTCACAGGACTGCCTGTGTGTCCCCATCTGGCACCTGTCCCCTATTGTTCCTATGTTCATTTCTATTGTATTTCCTAAAATGGTGCCACTTTCCTCTATTAATAGAACTGCTCAGCTAGTTGAATACTGTCAAAAAACGGAAACAGAACAAGGCGGAAAATGAGTATCCTCCCGTTCTGCCTTATTTGTGATCCCAAGTCCGTGAATGAAGTGTGTTCAATGGTTCTGTTACTTTATCTTTAGTAGCCATATTTAATCTCATTCCCTGACAATTTTAGACTCAGCTCAGAAGGTAGATAATAATGTCAATCCCTAAGGTTTAAAAATAAATTTTGATATAAAATCTGAATCTCTGGGCTTGCTTTTTAGAGGAGATGAGGTTTCTAGTGATTTCCTAAGGAAACTGGAAGTTTCCTAAAGTTAATTACTAAAGTTAATTTATTTGCTTAAGTAAATAAGCCATAAACAAAGAAAGCATGGGGGAAATCACTCTAACGTGATCATTTTGCCTTCAAGGCAGAAATCCTGGGATCTCTACGAAAATATCTGATTCATATGTGCTTCTATTTTGTTAAATTATTTCATCAGCCGTCATCACCACAATGCTGTTATTCTTAGGTGAGAAGCCAAGTTTAGCACTTACGTGGCTTGGTCCTGGTTTATCATGTTCCCTAGAGGATCAGACTCCTTTCCGCCTCCGTGTGGGTCAATCGGATACGTGATCTACTCCTTCCTCTCAACTCTGTGGCCGATGTCCACAAGAATTTAGACCCAGTATATCCTCTCTTTTATCTACACAAGCTGATGCCATCACTTTATTCTCTTAATATAATGAGGGTAATTTAGTGTCAAACTATAATTGATTTAACTGTTTCCTTGTCAACTGACCTATGAGTTGAGGGAAGAAAATCAGTCTCTAGAAATCTAAGTCAAATGTATCTTCTCAAAAGTTAGGCTTGATGCAGGCCCCTCCGAAAGTAAGACCAACTGTGTAGAAATTAGTGTTTTAAAATAGTTGCTATTTTACATTTGGGAAGAGTTAACTGTCCAAATGTTTGCATCCTAAGTTTAATTATGAAATAAGACACATTATCATTATTGAAGCTGGAACTTCTGGCTCAATTTTTTTTTTTTTTTTTTGGCTGTGTTGGGTCTTTGTTGCTGTGCGCCGGCTTTTCTCTAGTTGCGGTGACTGGGGGCTGCTCTTCGTTGCGGTGCGTGGGCATCTCATCGCGGTGGCTTCTCTTATTGCGGAGCATGGTCTCTAGGCACGTGGGCTTCAGTAGTTGTGGCATGCGGGCTCAGTAGTTGTTGCACGTGGGCTCTAGAGTGCAGGCTCAGTTTGTGGCACACGGGCTTAGTTGCTCCACGGCATGTGGGATCTTCCCTGGCCAGGGCTCGAACCCGTGTCCCCTGCATTGGCAGGCGGATTCTTAACCACTGCACTACCAGGGAAGTCCTCTGGCTTAATTTTAATTAGCATTACTTTAGAGTACCTAGTGCTATGAAAAGATAGACATTGCCTAGTTTAGGAAAGTGGAATGAATCTTGATTGTCTTCAGAAGCTGGCAATACTGGCTAGCGAATTCCAGGTACACATGAACGTGACCAAGACTGACAGGATAGTTGGAAAACAAAGGACTGGTTTTTGTTTATGTATTTGTTTTCACTTGCGGCCTTGTAAAACATATTTGTGTTTTTTTGTTTTATTTGTGTCTTTTTTTGTGGTACGCGGGCCTCTTACTGTTGTGGCCGCTCCCGTTGCGGAGCACAGGCTCCGGACGCGCAGGCTCAGCGGCCATGGCTCACGGGCCCAGCCGCTCCGCGGCATGTGGGATCTTCCCGGACCGGGGCACGAACCCATGTCCCCTGCATCGGCAGGCGGACTCTCAACCACTGCGCCACCAGGGAAGCCCGTAAAACATATTTGGATGATTTAATTAAACTCTCCGAGCCTCATTTATTCAGCTGTAATGTGAAAAAAGTAATGGAACCTAACTCATTAGTTTACTGTGAAGATTAAATAGGAAGATGCTTGTGCTGGCACGTGATAAGGGCTCAATAAATATTAGCTATTAATTTTTAAAAATGAAAACAGGACAGTTACAGCCTCTGAATAGAGTCCCTCCCTCCATCCCAAATTGTCATGTACTGTTTGACTCAAGTCATACCATCTCACTTGAAGTTAAGGGTCACAGGCTTTTATTGTAGAACCACTCTAAAGCCCCATAATACTGAAGTCAAAGTCAATATAAACAAAGCAATAGTTGGAAAAAAAAGTTTCCAAAAGATTTTAACCCTATTAAAATGATTCCGAGTGAGCTTTCTACTGGGTCCTAGTAAAGAAAAACAGATATAAGTTAAGCAGTGATCCATCACATTTAAAGCTTACGTGGTACTTAATTCTAAAGCATACTTTAAAAAAAAGTCAGCATTTTATAAATCAGTTTGCCTTAATCTATATTGCCTTTAATCAATTTGGCCTTTAATCAATTTCTACACATGATTTAGAGTTTTTCTCTTCTGCCCCACCCCACTTTTGAATTTATGGTGTATCTTAGAATCAATGTTGATGTAAACTGAAGTATAGGGTGGGCATATGTTATTTCTACATTTCCTTGCAGGTTTTATACTTTCTTCAGAAGTACCCATTTCTTTTGTAACAATTCATAGATTATTAGTGTTTACCAGGGTAAACGTTGCACATTTTACCCCTTTTTCATGTTAGCCATTTCCTCTGGAGATAGGACTCATAAATACCTCCCATCACTTTGGGAATTCATTCTATTTCCTATATGTCCTCCCTCTTGAAAAAAATGCATTGCCAGTTCCAGTGTCAAGGTGGTAGAGAATAGTTATATAAATATATAGAATACACAGTTAGAAATCAGGTATGGTGAGGGTGAGCCTAATTGAACCAACCACCATCACCACCAGCAAACATGTTGCAACCACCATTTTAAGGAAAAGTAAGCTGGGTGGCAGGAAAAGCACCATTCATGGAAAGTTCCCTGGGGTCAGGAGACCTTCTGGGAGAATATTGGGAATCAAGAGTCATTCTGAAGATGTGCCAGCTGGACAAGAGCCTCACTTGGCCTTTGTATGACCCCAATAGATGTTTCTCCACGGTCGTTATTCTGTTCTTCCCCCCCCATGGCTATCTAGGTCAGGCTTCTCAAACTTCAAGGTGCGGATGAATCACTTGGGGCTCTTGATGAAATGCAGACTCTGCTTCGATAGATCCGGGATGGGGGTTGAGATTTTGCATTTCTAGCAAACTTCCGGGTGATGCTGTTGCTGCTGGCCCAGGCCAGACTTTAAGTGGTGGGACCTAGGCGACCAGCATGAGGTGGGCTGGGACAGAGACTCCACTTGATTCTCGTTTCATATGTTGCTTTTCTATAGTGACAGTCAGTGACAACTCCCACCCCTTTGTTTTTTCATTGGCAAATTTTTCTGTTATCATGAAATTCCTGTATAGAGACTCTCTCTCGGCTCTACACTATAATCCCCTGAGAAGCTTTTTAAAAATTTGATTCCCACATCACACATTAGTAAAACTAAATCAGAATCTCAGCGCGGGGCTGGGGGTCAGAAAGTTTAAAGATCCCCGGGCGATTCAGATGCAGCTGAGAACCGCTCACTAGGAAGCTGTAGAAGGTGGGAAAGAGCCTCATAAATCTGGTTCCAAGCTATGTTGCCAACATGTGTAAGTCCAGGCATTTTCTTTGCCTTCAGTATTAACCTGAGAACTGGCTGGAAATAATTCTCTCAGAAGTCCGTTTGCACATAGAAGGCACCTTTTCTGGAAACTAAGAAGTCAAACACCAGTGGAGGAAAATCTATAGGAAAGCTAGAGGATTAAGTTTTTCCTTGATTTCTCTGAGTTGGAATTATATCATAAATTCATTCAGAGTTTTACCTTTCATTTCTGTACCTTACAGACCTATTCTTTGAACCATTTTGGAAGAAATGAATGATTTTTTTCTTCAAGAAGGTGCAAACACGTTAAGACAAAAATCCAACTAATTATCCAGATAATTAAATAATTACAACCTTTACAGGTACCCAGGGAGCTGACAGCACCATGAGACGGGGATTGCAAATAGAAGAACCATGAAAAAGAGAGAAGCCTTTTTTCCTCCAAAGTTGGCTCGTTCAAGCAGACTAAAACAACTGAAACCATGTTATTTTAAAAGCAAAATTGAGATGAGGAAGAGTTTAAAGAAATATAAAACATGATATTCATCACAGTTTTTCTTCCATATTTTCAAGTATGTAATGATTCCCCAATTATTATGATCATGACTGCTTGCAAAAAAAAAAAAGAAAACTCCTTTTCTACAAGTCAATCCACATGTGATACATATTTTAAATACCTTTAGTTTGTTTAAAACTTTTTATTCCTAGGATTCCCCCAGTTTTTTTCATAATGTCCTCATGATACACATGGCTAGTATATCTGTTCTCACTCAACAGGAAGAAAAACAAGACATTGGTTGGGAAACGACCACACCCAGGCTGCCGAAAACAACCTCATCTCTCAGGAAACTAGAGGAGAGTTCACAGTTCTGAGCCAACATACTATTCAGCCCACTGGGCATCTCAAGCAATGATATTCACTTGATCCCTGAAAATTACATTTTCGAAAATGCCCCAGAGCATACTCATTCATTCATCCATCCATTCATTCAACAAGTATCTATTGAGGGCCACTTATATTCCAGGCACTAGTCTTAGGTGCAAAATATAGAAGTCATGGCACTTGTCCTCAACAGTCTAGAAGCCTTTGGAGGAAGCCAACGTATGGACAAAAAGGCAGTGGCATATAGAGATGAAGAACTCAGGCGCAGGGGTCAGACAGGTAGATATTTGTGTGTGTGGCGGGGGGGAGGTTCTAGTTTGATTGAGAAATAATTGACACACATCACTGTATAAGTTTAAGGCATACAGCATGATTTACATATATTGTGAATTGATGACCACAATAGGTTCAGCTAACATCCGTCTTTTCAAGTAGATATAGTAAAAAGAAAAGAAAGAAGAAAAGAAAAAAGGGGAAAACATTTCTCCTGATAAGAATTCTTAGGATTTATTCTCTTAACTTTCCTGTTTAGAGATGGATGTTTGAATTCCAGCCCTGCCACTTTCTTAGCTGTATGATCTTAAGTTATTTACATCCTCAGTTTCCACATCTGTAAAATCTGGATGTGCGTGGTACCTACATCAGAGTTGTACAGACCCAATGAAATCTTCCATGTAAAGCCACTTAGCCCAGTACCAGGCATACACTAAGCAAGCCAGCCTGTGTACAGTTCGGTGGTAGCACACAGAAAGAGCAGAGATTGATGTGACTGAGGGGACAGTGGCGTTTCTGCTGTGAGATTTTACAAATATAAATAAAGCGCGTTGAAGCCAGAGGGGAGAAATGTCTGGAGTATCTCTGCAGCTATAGAACATTCAACTTAGGAAAGACAGAGACACCCAATTATCTGTGGGGCTGAAATCAGAGAGGATCTTGATTAGGCGCAGAGTGTGCAATAAGATTGGGTTTTTCCTAGCTCTCTCCTTTTAAATATTTAAATCTTGATAGTATACACTCCCTGTGTATGCATATCCTGTTAGAAAATAGCTATCGTAGTAAGGGTCTCATCGCAGTGTTGTTACTGTTATATAAGAGAATGTATGTGAAATTCTAAACAGTAAAGCATTGCACAAAATAAATGATTGCACTAATTATGCAGAAAAAACATAGTCTTCCCCGCTAGGGAACCTGGGCACAGCTGATGAAGGGAAGCCCTGTGAATAATAAGAAAGTTGAGTAAAAATGAATTAGTTAAGAAAATTCTACAGACTGGTCAGAAGTTAGAAAGGGCTTCAGATTCCAGGACCCATGACCCTGGAGGGAAAGAGAAAGAATAAAAGGAATGAGTGGCCTCTCCCCTTGCCCCAGAAGGATAAGTCAAAGATCAGAAGATTAAAAAATACACTTGCCTGATGGGCAAACACTACCCAGAGCAACAGTGAGCTAGGCCCGATGGGAACCCAAATCAAATAGCATGCAACATTAAACAAGCAGCTTCAAAAGCTAGTGCTGTCCTGGGGCTCAAGCATAGCCTGAAATCACAGCGACGACAGTGCCCTACATGTGGGCACCTGCCAGCCTGCCATCTGCATATCTGTGGGAGATCTACTGATGGATGAGTCTTGGGAGGACCAGAAAGCCTAGGATTCTGAGGTTGGAGCAAATGAAACAAAGCAACAGGAATTTGTTTCCTGCCCCAGTGTGCGGGCATCCCATGACCAGCGGCAGTAATGGCCCATCTTAACCAGTCTCTTTCTGTAGTTTGGCTTTGCTGACCTTCTGGCTGCCAGCTGTCCTCTCCTATGACCTGGGGATCTGGCCTGTGTGTAGACACATAGCTTCTAAGAGTTGCCTGCTTCCCACTTATAAGCTTTTCACCTCCCAACCCCCCACTGCACCTCTACGGTGCCTTTTTAGACTTGTTTCCTGATCATCTCCCTGCCCCCACCCCCTCTCCCACACCTTTGACCATGAAATGTTACTACCATAGATAATATTCAGTATATCTGTTTAAATACAATGGGCCTTTGGAGGACTACAGACCACTGTATTATCTAAGTTTTTGTTTGCTCTGCCAAAAACAACATTCACCTGTTTTCTGGGTAAGGTCACTCCCACATGAATGAATGCATGTAGTCAATTCCCCTTCTGCTTAAGTGGACCAGAGTTGGTTTCTCTTATTTGCAACCATGAACCTTGAGTGGTACACCCACTCTGTGTTTTGGCACATTAAGGCAGAGGAATGGGGAAGTTTTTTAATGGAAAAAAGGGAAAGCTTCAGGTGTGCCCTGGTTGGAGGCTGCTGGCGTGAGGAAGCTGTCGGCAGGCTAACTAGTAAGGCATCCGTGTGATTGGCTAACGGTGGATGTTTGGCTTTCTCTGGTTGGTCCTAAGTTGGAAGCAGAGACAGGGAAGCTGTCAGTTATCACCCAAGTTCTGTCCATTTGGGGCTGATTATTATGGAAGTTATTGTTTGTGTTCCTGGATTGTCACTAGAGAGAGCAGTCTGACCTTCTGTACATCTCACTTATAGCAGGCTGGCTTCCTGGGCTCGTTATGGTAGGTAAGGAGGTGATTTCCTGGGCAGTTGCTGCAGTTGGTGGGTCAGAGCCTAGTTTTACCTACAGCCTGGTCATTGTCCCTTTGTATGTTCAGTCTCTCAATCTCAACCCAAAAGGCCATACAGCAGGACCAGTCATACCTTAGTGGCCATGAGTTTGGATGAGGAATAATCCAGCCTCCCCACAGCAGAGATTAGTGAGGATCCAGTGGATCTGCATGGACCTGAGAACACCCCTCCTCAGCCAATACACTGACTCAAGCTGGAAAAATGACCTTCCAGAAAGGGTAGCCCCAGAAGGTTGGTAACGTTGTTACAGAGACTCCTTAGAGGACAGCCCCCTCCTTTCCATGCCCCCTTTTAGGCACGTGGGTTCTGCTGCTTGCTGGTCTCTTTTAGCTCAAAGGAAAGACTCTGATGTTGTTCATTTGTACTTTATTTCAAATTATGATGTGTATTGTTTACTACTTATTATTATATGGTTATTAACTTATTTACTCATGAAACAGGAAGCTTGATCTAATTTTAAGGTTATAGGTCCTTTGTAGAACTCCTGAAATCACACTGCACACGCAGTCACCAGGCTTTTAGCTGACTTATTAGGTTGACACTTATGAAATTGCCAATATTCAGTAGTTTTTGCCCCACAAAATGGTGATTTCATAGTGTCCAACCAAAAAACAAACTAGTGTCATGAGTTTTATTCTACAAACCAACTGGGCGACTAGAAAACACTTGTAAAAAATTGTAAGGCCAATTGTAAATTCTTGTTTTTATTTAGGAATTCCCCCCTCCCACCTCAGTAAACACACACACATAGACACACACACATGACTGAACCCTGCTATTAATTTTTCTTTACATCTTTATTGGAGTATAATTGTTTCACAATACCGTTTTAGTTTCTGTGGCACAACAAAGCGAATCAGCCATATGCATACACATGCCCCCATATCCCCTCCGTCTTGAGCCTCCCTCCCACCCTCCCTATCCCACCCCTCTAGGTCATCGCAAAGCACCAAGCTGATCTCCCTGTGCTATGCTGCTGCTTCCCACTAGCTAACTATTTTACAGTCAGTAGTGTATATATGTCGATGCTACTCTCACTTCGCCCCAGCTTCACCCTCCCACCCCATGTCATCAAGTCCATTCTCTATGTCTGCCTCTTTATTCCTGCCCTGCATCTAGGTTCATCAGTACCACTTTTTTTTTTTTTTAGATTCCATATATATGCCTTAGCATACGGTATTTGTTTTTCTCTTTCTGACTTACTTCACTCTGTATGACAGACTCTAGGTCCATCCACCTCACTACAAATAACTCAATTTCGTTTCTTTTTATGGCTGAGTAATATTCCATTGTAAATATGTGCCACATCTTCTTTATCCATTCATCTGTTGATGGGCATTTATATCGGTACCATGTCCTGGCTATTGTAAATAGTGCTACAGTGAACATTGTGGTGCATATCTCTTTTTGAATTATGGTTTTCTCAGGGTATATGCTCAGTAATGGGATGGCTGGGTCATATGGTAGTTCTATTTTTAGTTTTTTAAGGAACCTCCATACTGTTTTCCGTAGTGGTTGTAACAATTTACATTCCCACGAACAGTGTAGGAGGGTTCCCTTTTCACCACACCCTTTCCAGCATTTATTGTTTCTAGATTTTTTTGATGATGGCCATTCTGACCAGTGTGAGGTGATACCTCATGGTAGTTTTGATTTGCCTTTCTCTAATAATTAGTGATGTTGAGCATCGTTTCATGTGTCTCTTGGCCATCTGTATGTCTTCCTTGGTGAAATGTCTGTTTAGGTCTTCTGCCCATTTTTTAACTGGATTGTTTGTTTCTTTGATATTGAGCTCCATGAGCTATTTGTATATTTTGTAGATTAATCCTTTGTCTGTTGTTTCATTTGCAAATATTTTCTCCCATTCTGAGGGTTGTCTTTTTGTCTTGTTTACGGTTTCATTTGCTGTGCAAAAGCTTTTAAGTTTAATTAAGTCCCATTTGTTTATTTTTGTTTTTATTTCTGTTACTCTAGGAGGTGGATCAAAAAAGATCTTGCTGTGGTTTATGTCAAAGAGTGTTTTTCCTATGTTTCCCTCTAAAAGTTTTATAGTATCTGGTCTTACATTTAAGTCTTTAATCCATTTGGAGTTTATTTTGGGGTTTGGTGTTAATGTTCTAATTTCATTCTTTTACATGTAGCTGTCCAGTTTTCCCAGCATCACTTATTGAAGAGGCTGTCTTTTCTCCATTGTATGTTCTTGCCTCCTTTGTCGTAAATTAGGTGCCCATATGTGTGTGGGTTTATCTCTGAGTATTCTATCCTGTACCATTGATCTCTATTTCTGTTTTTGTGCCAGTACCATACTGTCTTGATTACTGTAGCTTTTTGGTAGAGTTTGAAGTCGTGAAGCCTGATTCCTCCAGCTCCATTTTTCTTTCTCAAGATTGCTGTGGATATTCGGGGTCTTTTGTGTTTCCATGTGAATTGTAAGATTTTTTGTTCTAATTCTGTGAAGAATGCCATTGGTAGTTTGATAGGGATTGCACTGAATCTGTAGATTGCTTTGGACACTATGGTCATTTTCACAATATTGATTCTTCCTATCCAAGAACTTGGTATATTTCTCCATCAGTTTATGTCATCTTTGATTTCTTTCATCAGTGTTCTATAGTTTTCTGAGTACAAGTCTTTCTAATTCTTTTTAAAGTATGTCGGAAGAAACTATAAAAGCACATTCTCTCTAATTAGCAGAGGGACTTAACTATTACAGGGGAACAGTTTTATGAACCATATTTTATGTCTTCTTTCATTTATCTACTCTTGAGTTGAGACTTTTTTTTAGATCTCAAAGTGATGCATTTGAATTCCCCGTCAGGATGGAGTGATAATGAAGAAAATTAAATTTAATCTCCTCTACAGAGAGTTGACTGAGGAAAGGCAGAGGGAGATTGGAAACCATGTTATTAGCCTGTAAAGAAATATAGAGGCCAATATTAGGTAAACCACAGGTAGTTGCACGTTTCTCCCTGGCTGTCAATTAAGGGGCAGCCATCACAACTGCCTGATGTTGAAAAGTGTGTTTGCCATTGATTTTCTAACGTGCAGGTAGAAATCTTGTCAGCCACTGTCAATTTAAAGCCCCCTGTAATTACATGTCTTGCAAGAGCGATTCTAATCTTATTTTCTATGCCAAAGCCTTGTCCCCAAATACTGTTCCATGGTAAATCAGAAGGGAGGCTGCAGCAATTGCTATCACGAGCGATGTGTAAGGCTCCCTGAAGAATTTTCCTTTAATTAATGAATTACACGTTACATCCCTCTGGTGGAGGTCATCTTAGTCATTTTCCTTTCCTACTGGAGTGAAAACCTTTCATGTGCGAGACAAGTTCAAGGTCGGGGAGTGTTATCGGTGGAGTTACTAATATCCAAACTCTGAGCTGTCTACCAGGTGACATCACCTTTTTGAGATTATAGAGGTAAGGATGCTCTACAGACATAACCATGAAGTTTTGATTCCCCTCAGTTCAGATTTTCTTAGACATCACACTTAGCATCCATTACTACTTCTTCCACTCCCTTGGTACTTAATCAAAAGCAGCCTTGTGATATCTCTTATATCTGTGATATCTGTTAATGTTTCTTATTTCTCTCACGTTGTTAATCCAGTGAGCGAAGAAACCATGTGTTCTACCCCAGAGCACCTATTTCAGTGCTGGCCGTAAATACGTATCTGTTGAATAGTTAAGTGGACCTTCATCTACACACCTAGGACTCCATACTATTCACTGAAAAAAAAAATGCACAACCTAAAAGTTGAGAATTATGTTTTATTTGGCAGACAAAACTGAGGACTCAAGCCCAGGACACAGCATCACAGATGGCTCTGAGGGAATGCTCCGAAGAGGTAGGGAGGAGCAGGATATCTAGGAGTTTTAGTGACAAAAACCAGGTAGTCAGAACATCAAAAGGTTACTGTTCATTAAAGAAAACCAGACATCTCAAGTCAAGGAATTTAGCCCTTTTCTATATGGGAAGATGCAAGAGTCTGGGCTCACTGAAATCATTCCTTTGATATGCACCTCAGCTACCTGGAGCCAGTATCCTGTATCTTCTCATCCTGAGTCTCCTCAGGGTGCACCTTGGGGTGCGGGAGCGCTGCAGTGGCTGATGGCTTGATGGTGGGCATGCTGTTTCCATCCCGCTGTCCGGGCGGCTGTATTGTGCTTGCTTGATGGCTGCAACATCCTTTTCGTACAGATATGGCGGCAACACTTTTCATTTACAATGCCAAGAACCCAGGATAGACCTCAAGTTGACATTATTTCTAAAGGTATTGATTTGAATCCTGGATTCAAATTCCACGTGTTAACTTTGGTATTTTTCTCAAAATAATGGGGCATTTTGGGGAAGCAAGTGGAAAGAAAGCTATTTTACACATGGACATTATAGAGAAGCACACAGGACCTTAACCAAGGTTAGATGATTGTCAAATGCAAGAGTGAAGGGAAAGCAGAGGACGGACATAGACAGTGTCCTGTGTCCTCCCTTGGAAAGGAGCCCTGGGGTTCTGGCCTTTTGGCATCCCTCCCACTCACGACGCCTGCCGTGTGCTACAAAGCAGGTTTTGCTCTGGCCCCTTGGCATGATCTCTTCCCGTGAATTCTCTTATAATGTCTCTACAAGGCTTCTGTACACCAAAGAAATATAAAACCCAAGATATCCCGGGAAAAGTCAGAAAAAACTCACCCTCTGCTTCACCCCCGAGGGCCAAACATTCAGTTTCAGAGTTTGGCACTGAAAAAAGGAAAATGTCATGTAAAGAAAAACAAACCAAACAAAACCAGCCGACTGGTTCTTTGTCCCTTTTTGTTCCTTCTTTGTTCGAAATGGAAATTTCACTTTGGAAATCAAAAACAAATAAAATCCCCAGAAAACATATAAACCCTTCCTCAGTTTGCTTCAAGCACTGAGCTTCCCTCTGCTGCCCATTATAGGAGTAAAAACCTCTAAACCCTGACAAATAAATCATTCTGAAAGCTGGGGCTTCCCAAGGGTAACATCAGAGATTATCAGTCAGGCAGAAATGTTAACATCCATTTTCCCAACATTGTGAGGGCTTTTGTTAGTGCCGGTTTTTTTCTTTGCAGAAAAGGCACAGTGCCCTGCATTGTGGGGACATTTTATGCAAATAGCAGTTAACCGTGTGAAACTGCTCTGTCAGTCTCTAACCCAGTCAAATGCCCCTTACAGAAGGATTTTCATCTCACTGTAGAGCCAAAAGCATTGATGCCAGATGTGTCTGCTCCCAGGTGAAAATGGTCAGGCTTTGAACAGGCTGAACGGTCAGTGGTGGCCCAGGAAAGGGGAGGCTCTACCCAACAGCAGGAGAAGGACTCTTCCCTGCCTCCTCTGTTCCTGAGGCTGAAAATCGGGTCAGATCCTGAGTCAATCTAATACTGGGATCATGGCGTTTCAGAGCTGGAAGCACCTCTCCTTTCACGTACTCATACCAGTAGGGAAACTGAAGCCTGGAAAGGTGATGGGACTTGCCCAAGGTCAGAGAGTCCATTCATAGTGAATCCAGACCAGAATCTATATTAGCTGGACTGTATATTGCCTACATTCATTCATTTCTTTAATCAATAAAACTATCAAGGTTGGAGCACTGTGTAGGGTTCTAGAGAGACAACAACAAATGAGATGCAATCTACGCCCCTGGAAGGTGCTCACAGTTCAGAAGGGGTGGCAGGAGTAAAAAGATAGATAGGATGGCAAAAGACTGAACCTCACTGCCTGTCATCGGGGAACCGGTTAAATAACTTGTGGTGCATCTATGTTGCAGAATAGCGAGCAGTGGTTCAAACAGTTCTGGGCAGACCTGCAGGACTGATGTGTAAAGATCTTCAAGTTGTTTTGGTGGGTGAAAAAAGCAAAGTATTTTGCAAATATAAAATGAGGGGTTAGATTTGATCAGAGGCTTTCCAACCTTTTTAAAACAAATTATGGTAAAGTATATGTAACATAAAATTTACCATTTTAACCATTTCAAGTGTATAGTTCAGTGGTACTAAGTATATTCACATTGTTGTGCAACCATCACTGCTATCCATCTCCAGAACTGTCTCATCTCCCCAAACTAAAACTTTGTACCCATTAAACATTAACCTCCCATTCCTCCCCCACCCCTTGCAACCCCTGGCAACCGCCATTCTACTTTCCATCTCTATAAATCTGACTACTCTAAGTACCTCATATAAGTAGGACCGTGCAGTATTTGTTTCTTTGTGACTGGCTTATTTCACTCAGCATAATGTCTTCAGGTTCATCCATGTTGTAGCATGTGTCAGAATTTCATTCCTTTTTAAGGCTGTATAATATTCCATTGTATGAATAGACCATATTTTGTTTCTCTAGTCATCTGTCGATGGAGGCTTTGGGTTGCTTCTACCTCTTAGCTATTGTGAATGATGCTGTTATGAGCCTGAGTATACAAATATTTCTTCAAGTTCTTCCTTTCAACTGTTTTGGTTATATTCCAGGAGTGGAAATGCTGGGTCTTATAGTAATTTTATTTTTAATCTTTTGAGGAACCTCCATACTGTTTTCCATAGTGGCTGCACCATTTCACATTCTCACCAACAGTACACTGGGTACCAGTTTCTCCCCGTCCTTGCCCATAGTGGTTATTTTCTGGGTTTTTTCTTTCTTTTTTTCTTTTTTTTTTAACAGCCATCCTAATGGGTGTGAAATGGTATCTCATTCTGGTTTTGGTTTGCATTTCCCTAATGATTAATGATGTTGAGCATCTGTTCATGTGCATATTGGCTATTTGTATATTTTCTTTGGAGAAACGTCTACTCAAGTCCTTTGCCCGTATTTTAATTGGGTTGTCAGGGTTTTTGTTGAGTTCCAACCTTTTAAAAAGCTGTGGAAACTCCTACCTTTAATGAAATTGTATATCAAAGCCCAATATACAAAATAGGAAGATTCATGTGGAAGGCCTAGAGCTCAGACCTAGACCCACTCAAGGGCTTCACATGCCAACTCTATCCTTTCTGTTTGTCCTGTGCCTCCTCCCAACAGGAGGGGGCCTCTGGGACACCTCCATGCAAACCCCACGGTCCACAGAACTGAGCAGGTTTGAAAAACATTAGACTAGATAACCTCTAGATTACATCCCAGGTCACAGGCCATGTTGACGTGAAAAACCACCGAAGTTTAATCTGCATAAAGGAGAAGCTATGTAAAGTAAAGGAACTTTCATCAATACTTACTTTCAAAAAGCTCACTGTGATGTTCACTTCCTTCCAGGAAGACCCTTTGGTTTAATCTGAAGTCAGAGTCATGCAATATTCTGGAACACTGGGAAGATTTTGTCTTGGTCACATTACCAGATTCTTTATCTCCTTATCTCAGCATATTCTTTGGTGTAAGTGCTTGGGTAAGTTTGTTAGCTAAGTGTTTAAAAATAATAATCTATAAGATATATCCCTGTAGTACATGGATTGCAAAATTTTCCTTAATTTCTTCTCCCTTCTGTATATCCACCTCAGCTCCTTTGGCAGTGTCATTCGGTGGCTTCTCCCATCGAAAAGTGGAGGCTCTTGTTCCATCCCTGAGTCTGGGCTGGCCTGCTGATTGGATTTGATCAATAGAATAAGGTAAAGATGGTGTTAGGCCAGTTCTGAGCCTCATTTCTGCTCTCATTCTTTTTTTTTTTAATATTTATTTATTTATTTATATTTTGGCTGTGCTGGGTCTTAGTTGCCGCATGCAGGGTCTTTTAGTTGCAACATGTGGTATCTAGTTTCCCATCCAGGGATTGAACCCGGGCCCACTGCACTGGGAGCGCAGAGTCTTACCCCTGGACCACAGGGAAGTCCCTCTGCTCTCGTTCTTTTTTTAAAAATAAATTTTATTTATTTATTTATTTTTGGCTGTGTTGGGTCTTCATTGCTGCGCGCGGGCTTTCTCGAGTTGCGGTGAGCAGGGGCTCCTCTTCGTTGTGGTGCGCATGCTTCTCATTGCGGTGGCTTCTCTTGTTGCGGAGCATGGGCCCTAGAGCACACGGGCTTCAGTAGTTGTGGCACGCGGGCTGAGTAGTTGTGGCTCGTGGGCTCTAGAGCACAGGCTCAGTAGTTGTGGCGCATGGGCTTAGTGGCTCCATGGCATGTGGGATCTTCCCGGACCAGGGCTCGAACCCATCTCCCCTGCATTGGCAGGTGGATTCTTAACCACTGTGCCACCAGGGAAGTCCCTGCTCTCATTCTTGAAATCCTGTCCAGCCACAGTGAGAACAAGCCTAGTCTAGCCTGCCTGATCATGGGGATCAAGCGGTTCCATCACCTCATTGCCCCAGCTCACAGGCAGCCAACAGCCACACGGGCTAATCCCATGAAGCCATTCTAGCTAATCCAGCCCCTGCCACCCTACCCACTGAATACAGATTATGGGGCAGCCCAGTGCAGATCCACAGAACTGCTCAGTTGTCCCATAAAGTCAAGAGCAATGATGAATACTTCTTGTTCAAGGTCAATGAGATTTTGTGTGGTTTGTTCCATGGTGATAACTAACGGATACTAATCACCAGCTATTTCTTTTTTTTGTTTTTTGGGGTTTTCTTTTTTTTGGCTTTTATTTTTTTTGATGTGGACCATTTTTAAAGTCTTTATTGAATTTATTACAATGTTGCTTCTGTTTTATGTTTTGGTTTTTTGGCCCCAGGGCATGTGGGATCCTAGCTCCCTGACCAGGAATTGAACCCACACCGTCTGCATTAGAAGGCAAAATCTTAATTATTGGGCTGCCAGGGGAGTCCCACCAGCTACTTCTTATAACAAAACCAAACCAAAAGAGACAGAGGAAGTAGTAACTAAGAGAGAACAGGTCTGAGCTCCTATCGAATCCTCTACAAATGAGATCTTTCTCTCAGTAGAGTTCTTCAACAGGTTCTTTGTCTTTCACTTATCAAAAGGAAAACACTACAACTTGAGTTGATTTGGGGATTTGCAGGAACCACAAAAGGGCCTGGGAAGAATGTCTCATTTAAAAATACTCCGAGATGGACAGAAAGAAGTATTTGAGTCCACCAAGGAAATACACTTTGCAGGGGTTTGGTCCCCTAACCCCGTGTGCTTGCATTTGATAAGCCGCATTTCTATGTGGCATCCTCATATTTCAACAGCAATATTTCAAGAAAACATCATCTGAAGTCATTTCAGAGAGCATATACCTTTGTTTCTATTTGAATATAAACTGTAGTTAAAAACAAAAGCAGGGTTTCCCTGGTGGCGCAGTGGTTGAGAGTCCGCCCGGGGATGCAGGGGGCACGGGTTTGTGCCCCGGTCCGGGAAGATCCCACATGCCGCGGAGTGGCTGGGCCCGTGGGCCATGGCCGTTGAGCCTGTGCTTCCGGAGCCCGTGCTCCGCAACGGGAGAGGCCACAACAGTGAGAGGCCCGCGTACCGCAAAAACAAAACAAAACAAAACAAAAAAACAAAAAGCAAACAAACAATACTATATATAATGCCCTTTCCAAATCAGAGAGCAGAGGTCTACAGTTGATTAAGCTTTCAGCATCCCCAAATATGTGCTATCCCTGCAAAAATGAGTGAAAACCCCAAAATATGTTCTCTCTGAGGAGCAAACAAGGGTCTAGCCTTCTCTGTGTCAATAGCTCAGTTCATCCCCCTGCAGTCATTATGATGGCTAATTACAGGCCAACATTCCGCAATGTCAGATGGTCACCACAGCTCAGCCTTCTGGCTCCCATCTTCCCAAAGGCTGGGAGGTCTTCCTTTTGAGAGAGTTAAACAGGAATAAGGAAAGTGAGACTAATTTATGCAGATGTGTGCGACATAAATCAGGTTGTGTCCGCCAGATAGCACAAATCGCTGGGCTGATTTAGTGCTTTCCCACTCTGCACAGAAAGAGTTCCAGACACCAGCTCTTTAGTTTGGTGGCCGTGTACCTGGGTCACCAACTAGATTTCGCCACAGTAATTTGTTTCTTTACCTTTTGAAAATAAACAGACACGATTCAGTCTAATGTGTGACTTGAATAAGTAAACCCGTAAAGGGAGCTTCAGTGTCTGGAATAAGTTAACCAGACCTGAAGAAAGTTAGAACCAGGAAAATTTTAACTTAAGATAAAGTAGAATTAAAAAGAATTTTATAAGGGAAAAAGGAAAGTGAGAGCTTGGTCAACATTGATAAATATCACAGAGAGATGGGAGAACGGGGAGTGGGGGCTACCTGAAAGGAAGCAATTAATTTTTGTGAACTTTATAAGCTCCATGGCAGTAGAATAGTGGCGATCGAAGCCAAATAAGAGTGGCTTTAAGAAATGAACGGGAATTGAATAAGTAAAGACAGTGAAAATGTTTACAGGAAACTTAGGTAAGAAAGATAAGAAATGCAGATGTAGCTTAAGGGCATGACAGGTCAAGGAAAGGATTTTTTTTGTTGAGCAGAGCAATGAGTCACAGAAGCATGACTAACACAGAGCAGCGAGTAGACAGAGATTTCCAGAAAGAAAGGGAACAAAAGATTGTCCTCAAACAGGCAATGGGGATTCAGAACGTGTTCATACAGCAGGTCAAAACTTAAACCTCAGGTGTTTAAACATGTAACTTTATCTCCTTTTCTGTAATGGAACCTAAATTAGCTCTTCAGCCCCATTTCAACACAGTACGTGTGTCATTTTTTGTTTAAATTAGAGTCAATTCAAGATTTAAACTCAGGCAGTTGAATATTAAAGATTGTCCTCCTCGCTCTTCTTCCCTCTTCCCCAGGAGGGACCTGAGTTTCCCAGAGGTCTGTCTGCTGTTCTGGCACCTTGGCTCCGCTGCAGGACGGGTGAAAGTACCTGGTCAGGGGCATCATCCTGATGTGCCAGGTGCTGATGATCTGTGGTCCCACCACAGTTTCTGGTCTCATGTTGTGTCTGCTCTGCATTCTCCTCAACTAGACCCTACTGCAACTTCCATGCTCAATCTCATTCTGGAAGATGCGACCCTCACCTGCCCCACCCACATCGTACTTTCAGGCCCACCTACCTACTCACCACACCTCTGGCATTGCCCATCCATTGCACACAAACGCTTCCAGAGTCCCCAGCTAAATCCAGTAAACCAAGTAATGGTCCCTTTTGTCTTGAATCCCTTGAACTTTTCTGGAGGTTTATGATGCTTCCCCATGAGCCAGCAGAATGTAGGGAGACCCCTACATTCAGGCAGCCTCTAGCTGGTCCAGCCATTTTCCTTCCATCCTCCCTGTTGGGCCAGTTGCAGGGACTTCCATGGCCATTACCAGTGAGCAGATGCTGCTCTTTCAATTTGGAGGAAAAACTGCTATAGTCAGTGCTTTCATTATTTAAAAATATTGACAGTGACTAACTCTGAATTCCACTCAAGAATCTAGAACAGAAAAAGCTAGGGGACTGCCCTGGTGGTCCAGCTGTTAAGACTCCACGCTCCCAATGCAAGGGGCCTGGGTTCGATCCCTGGTCAGGGAACTAGATCCCACAGGCTGCAACTAAGAGCCTGCATACTGCAACTAAGACCCAGTGCAGCCAAATAAATAAATAATTTAAAAGGTTTTTTAAGAAAAAGAAACAACTAAATAAGCTAAAAGCTGGTTGGAAATAGGCATTAGTTAAAAAAAAAAAATGCAGTCAAATATGTTACCTACTGATTCCCATGGACTTTCCTCAAATCCCATTTGTTAGCCCTGGAGGCCCTCATCCTTCCTGTTCCAGAAAGCCGTGTCTCAGTTGGCATCCCATCTGTGTCAACAAAACTGTCAAGAACTGCAAGAGGTCTGAGATTTTACTCTACTTGCAAACTAACAAGTTAACCTATGATCAGGGATGTTGACATGAGATATGAGACTCCTGGGTCAGAGACCAAGAACTTTATTACAGCAACAGCAGTAGCTAGAGCATTAGCATTTTCTTGCACTGATTCTCCAAGTCTCAAATCCCACCAAGTGACACGAGGAGGGCTAGGTGCCTCCTTCACATGCAGTGGATTGAGTTACAGGAGAGGAACCGTGTTCATTACTGTAGATGGAGGGAGAGGTTGAGAGAAGCTGCCCTTGAATAGAAATGTCATGTGGAAATATAGTAGCCTTGTCTCAATCATGCTATGGGACCTAATGCATAAGATGTCCACATCTGAACCAAAGTCCTGTAGGAGGAGAAAAGTCTCCCTAAGACAGCAGAAGAGGCACTGGTTTCCAGAGACAGAGTCCCCAGGGAAAGGTGAATCCCTGATTTGATTAAGCTGCTCTTTCCCAGAAGCTCCTCCCTCCATTTTTTTTTTTTTTTTTAATTAGCCAGCTTTTCTTTTTTTTCATTTTCTTTTTATTTATTTTTGGCTGCATTTGGTCTTTGTTGCTGCACGTGGGCTTTCTCCAGTTGCGGCGAGCAGGGGCTACTCTTTGTTGCGGTGCATGGACATCTTGCTGCGGTGGCTTCTCTTGTTGTGGAGCATGGGCCCTAGAGCAAGTGGGCTTCAGTAGTTGCAGCACGCAGGCTCAGTAGTTGTGGCTCGTGGGCTCTAGAGTGCAGGCTCAGCAGTTGTGGTGCACAGGCTTAATTGCTCTGCAGCATGTGGAATCTTCCCAGACCAGGGATCGAAACCGAGTCCCCTGCATTGGCAGGAGGATTCTTTAACCACTGCACCACTAAGGAATTCCCGCCTTCCTCCATCACTAAGATGGCAAAATCTTGGTTTGATTTAAAGAGAAAAAGTGGTCCCCTTTCCATCATCGATCTAAATCGTCTTTAATGGTTTTCCCTCCAGAGTCCCCGGAATGTTAGTTTCTCTACATTCCCATACCCAGCCCTCTTTCCTTTTCACCCTGGCTGATTTTAGTCGGCCATATCTATTACCAGGAAGTCAACTACCTTGTGTAGATTGCTTCTATACCAATGTAGTTGCTCCCCATATATTGACATACCCAAGTCACATAGTCACTCGTAGTTCAGATGGTTTACTAGGGTTTTGGTTGGTTTTATGATTTGCTAAAGGTTATGTCATATGACACACCCTCTCTAAATAAAAAGAATTAACCTTTCACTTATGAACTTTGGCACATGTGAGCCCTTCATAAATATTTATTGAATGAATGAATGAATAAGCTGGATAAGAAAATAAGGGACCTATGCTGATAGTGGTTAATGATAATATGTCTTTATTTGTAAATAGTGCTTTTATATATTAGAGTTTGAGATGAACTATCCTTCATACACATAAATATGCTGCTACTCCACCATTAATGCAGTTTCCTCCCATGCTGGTGATGAATCTGTAGTGAGTGATCTGCCGTTACTCTTTTATCTGGGCTTCCTTGTAAAATGAATGACACGCACTAGTCTATCTCCTCCCGCTCTCCTTAAACACCACGCACCAATTCAGTGGAGGATGGGGTAGTCTGATTATGAAACAGAATCAGTGGAGGATGGGGTAGTCTGATTATGAAACAGAATACAATTAACAGTGTCATGTGGGGATTGAAATCAGGACCTCACGCGTATTATACTTGTAACCAGTGAAGCGATGACAAATCTTTGCATTTATAGGAGTTAGCTAAACATTCAGCCTTTACATGAATGCCTTGGGAAAGGGCTTCAAGAGCTAGACAGGTAAATACTCTAACTTTTTACTCACAACCAAATTTCTAAGCTGTATACTCACTTACTAGTAGTAAGGAAAATCTTGAAATATCATTGAAGTCACCTACATTTCCTAAAGGTGTATATCATACATCAGACAGAAGACACAGGGTAGGGGAGAGAAAGGAAAGAAAATGTAATTGAATTGAAATATGCGTGCGGTGTCTACATCTTCTGCCTCAGAAGTCTGTGTCTCTTGGCAAAAATTACTTTCAGAAAGTATCAGTTCCCTATAGTCAGCTTAAAGACTTCCTGGAATGTCATGCTAAAAATGAGTCAAATTCCTGGCTAATTTCCTTCAAGACAACACAAAGAAGATATTACACTGCTTGCTTTGGCCCAGAGCTCCTCTTATCTAAAAATAAATAAGTATATTTAACAAGAAAGAAATTCTAAGCCTTTAAAGAAATCTTGATTTTACTTGTTATACGAAACTCTTGCTATATTTGTCCCGGCTTTGTCATAGTTTTAGGCACTTCTAGGCATACCAGAGAGACATCTCGTTTAAATTACCGAGGTTCTGTGCTTTTAGGAGACACTGGATTAGGAACGAGACACCTCAACCAGACTCCTCCGGCTCTTTCCGAGTATGGGCACAACCTCCTGACAAGCTGGCAACTTCAGATGAATGTCAAGTATTTGAAAAGCGAAGTTGGTTGACTGCCACCTCCTCGCTGTTTTGTCACTTAAACCTTAAAATTGAGGTATACTTTTTTAACTATATTTTTTTATATTCCCTATATAGAAAATGTGTTTTCTATATGTTTCTATATATTTTTCTATATTTTTGTACAGCAGTGGACTCTCCATTCAGTTCATTTGTACCTCATTTTGGAAAGTAAGTTGGTAACTGTATCGAAAATCTCAGAGTGTTCACAGCTTTCCTCCCAGTAAATCCAGACCTGGGATTCTTTCCTAAACAAAGCATCCTAAACATCCAAAACATTACTGCAGCATTATAATATTGCAGAGGACCCAGGCGTCCAACAAGAAGGGATAGTTAAACAAAGCATAATTACATTTACAAAGGGTGTTTAATAATATGGGCAAATGTTTGTTTCTTCTATTAACTGAAAGGTTGGACGCAAAGTTATTTATATAATCACAGTATACGTATCCTGGCAGGTAGTAAGCATTTTATAAATATTTGTTAAATGAACCAAGGAATGAATCACAACTATATTAAAAAGAAAAGACTTAAAAAAAAAAAAGAGAAAAGACTTGCATAGAAAAAGAGGCTGAAACATTTTATATATATGGATATGGTTATCTCTGGATGACAAACCTAGGCATAATTTTTTCTATACTTTGTAATTATAATTAACACCTAACCTTTTCCTAACAAGAAAAACAAAATTTATTTTGTAAAAGAAATATGTTCAGGAACATATTCTAGAGATAACAGAGAAATTCAACTGAATATTTAAGCCTTCTTAGTGTGATAACTTTAAAAAAAATATGGTCCATAAGGCTAAACTACATTTTTTGAGAAATGTCATTCATGGCAATAACATAATATTTATCATCATGATCACAGCTACCCTTTACTGAGTAGCTAAATGATGTCAGGTTACAAGATAACATTTTATTTGATTGTTGTGTGGGTCTCAGCCTATCAATGTGGTGCTATCGGTTAGGAATGCCTGAGACACTCGCCTGGGGCCTGCTACTTACGGCAGCCCCCCAGACATTTCCCCAGCTTGAAGCAGTGTTGTGGCTGGACCAGCCCTTGTTTTTTTTTATCATGAT
The DNA here is from genome assembly GCF_949987515.2 of Delphinus delphis. Classification (NCBI taxonomy): domain Eukaryota; kingdom Metazoa; phylum Chordata; class Mammalia; order Artiodactyla; family Delphinidae; genus Delphinus; species Delphinus delphis. Next base: position 14,139,198 of record NC_082703.1, on the reverse strand, counting down.
GCAGCACACACCTCAGCAACAACCATCAGGGAGCTTTGAAGGACAAGATTTATTATTCACAGGTCCTGGAGGGTACATGGCATGCCCAAGAGCCACACAGTGAGGTCACGGTGGAAGGGAATGCAGACCAGGAGCTCTGCCTTTATTAGGGTTCAAAGGTTGGGTATCTAGCATTTTGAGAATTCACTCTTTATTGGTGAATTTAAAGCTCAGAGCTGGAATGAGGGCATGGGTAGGGAGGAGTGGGGTCACTCCAGTGATCAGTTTTCTATGTTACTCAGGGCTTCCTGAATAGGGACCTGCATGGGTGGGGGCAGCCTGGTTTCTTGTCTAGATGTTTTGATAATATCTGTGTCATGCAGCTGGCAATATGTTTATTCGAGATGAATGTCTTCAAAATGGCTGCCTTGGCAATAAAAAGCATACTGTCGGGCACTTACACTACAACTATTTCATTTAAACTTTATTTTATTCATTCATTTGATACATATTTTGAGCACTAACTAAATGCAAGGCACTGTTTTAAACATAGGAATATAAAGATGGATAACAAAGAGTCTTTACCATGAAGAAAATTGTAAGGAGATTAGACCTTGTAAAAATTAATAAGCAGAAATCTCAATTAAAATAGAATCAGGAAGCCAGACAGGGGAGCTGTCACTCCCTAAGAGGATAGCTGAGCTCACCAAGAAAAAGAAAAACTTCCTCTTCCTGCCTAGCAAGAGCTCAGCCAATGAGAGACTGTCAGGACTCAGCCAATGAAAGCCATTCTGCTTGGAACTCTCAATTCCTCCAATGGATTCTTTGTTTACTGTGGCCCTCCCAAATCCTTTGTCCCCTCTTTAAGTGTTCCTTTGTTGTATGTGGTCTTGCACATGGCTCGTCATGGTTATAAACCCTGAATTGCAATCTTTTGTTGATGCCAATTAAACCCATTTTTGCTGGAGAAATAGCTGGCAGTCTATTTGTTTTAGGTCAACAACCTTAATCAGATAAGGACAGTAGTGTTCTGGCTGCTGACAGACATTTGTGGGGGCACAAAGGAGGGGTGATTACATCCAGGTCAGAAATGTGGGTAATGGGAAGGGCTAACAATTGAGCTAAAACTATAGAATTAAAGCAAAGGCCCCTGTTGTCTGCTCCACCTGGTTGGAGGGAGGGAGGGAGGGAAGGCCAGTCTGAGACTCAGGTCAAGGCTACGAGACAAATGGCCTGACTCCTTCTTCAGAAACCTTTGGTCAGGAAATGGGCTTTCTCCACCTTCCTGAAGTCTCCCAATGCAGCCATTTGAGAAATTTTCCATTTTCTAATATATATATATATATATATATATATATATATATTTTTTTTTTTTTTTGTATTTTCACATGCCATTTTACCAACAACATGCTTTTTTACAATCCTTGCTTCTCTCCTAGCAATCCTCTAAGTTTCATTGTATATTCTTAAATGCTTATAAAACACATGGTTTTTTTGAAAATAAAAATGGCCCTGAGAAACCTGTCTCCATAATGATAGAAAACCGTGACTTTAGACCTTGCTGCCAGGCTCCTGTCAGATATTTAAACCAAATGGTTTCCTTAAATTAAGGGCTAGGAGAGAAAGAAAAAATGGAAGGTAGTATTCCTGCAGATTTAAAACATTAGGTACAGTGGACAGTTGTGACTTTTTGAGACCTAAATTTGTACTGACTACTAAATATATCTAGACTGATCATAGGTTCAAGCTCATTTATTAATGATGACAATAATGCTACCTAAGCTTTTTAAAGAACCATCTGTATGCCAGGCACTCTTCAAAATTCTTTATACAGATTACCTCCATCAACTATTATACCAATGCTACAAGGCAGAAAAATCTTCTAATCCTCATTTTACCAATGACTAATTGTGAAAACTTTATTTATGTTAACTATTTTCATAAGGAAACAAAATCAGACATACTGTAAAGGGTGAAGCAGTTTCTAAACAAGTGATTAAGTTGCAAGTTGGCTTGAATCTTCTGTTTACACATTATGGATTCTTCTCAAATTATCAGAATCCACTAACTTTTAGTTAGCTCTTATACACAGCAAATATAACATACCTTAGGCTAGGGGCATATTAATTGTACCTTTATATATTTGTAAAACAATCTGCCCTCAAACATGCTCTAATAAAAATATTCTTACAGTGATCCATCTTAAAAGGACATGGCCCCAAGGAAGTGACTTGAACATAAATAATTAAGTGAAGGAGGAGGAGTAAGCATTCCACAGGCTTTCTCACCTCCTGTTTGCATGGATTTTACCAGGGGGCCATCCAGTTACTAACTCTGGGCTGTTTTCAGGAACTGCCAAGCACACTAAGTTCAGGGACCTCCTTCCTCCCATTAACTTTATTATAATGGTTTCCAGGGCTTAATAAACAAACACAGAGCTTAGCAAAGGAATCAGCTATCGTATTATAAATTATAACAGCCACAGAACTTTACCATCTAAATAGATAATGGTATTCAAGTCAAGTATTTCTATGGGATGGATTTTAATAGTCCTTGCAGAATGGAATTTTTAAGAAATAGAATGCCCTTAACAATGGACTGTTACAAATCCTGGATACCTCCTCCAGTTTTTCCTGCAGGTAAATAAAAAATAGTACAGCTCTTCAGGGTGCTTAAGCCTCCTCCAACGAAGTGCAGGTTCTTCAACAGAGAGATGGAAAATTGAGACCCAGGATTGCAGGAGTCAGGCTGCTATAGAGTGAATAGCTGACCAACTTTGCTTCCTCCTTGATTCTCTTCACAAAATAATAAATGACAGAGGAGAATTAGAAAGTGTTACTTCCAGAGCAATATCCTTCTGTGATACAACAATAACTGGTGAAAGACAGATGATGGGAAGGAGTGTGGAGACTTCATTCAGACTTGGGTCTGGGAAGAGCTTGGAATCAGTTATCCAATCAGAAGCAGAAGCCATGTTTGATGGGCAAGTGGCAAAAAAAAAAAAAAAAAAAAAAAAGGAGCTCTGATCTTGTTTGTTTGTCTGTTTTTTACAGGATGTGTGCTCTTGAAGAAGGGATAGAAAATAATAAAACCTATGCGCATCAGAGGGCCTTTTCTTTCACCTTTACATGCAGGAGATTCTTTAAAAATATGTCCACTATGCCTCTAATCAATAAAAACCAAAGATGTCCAATAGAATCTATTTGAGAAATCCTAATAGAAGTTTTAAAACTTCTTTCCTTTTATAATTCCATTTGATAGCCCTATCTTGAATACTAGGCTAATACAGTTGTTAACCAGTAACGCATCAATAAAATAATGTTCTCAGCTGTCCCTTGAAACAGGAGCCAGGCCTCTGAAGATCCTGAGGTATTTGTTAGTTGGTTGGTTGGTTAGTTAGTTAGTTAGTTAGTTAGTTAAGAAAATTATGGTCAATCCTCCTCAGACTTTTCACCAAGACAGTAAAATGAAGAAAAGTAAATTGAGATTGAAATAAGGCAGTTGTTTTCTCATCTGTTCACGTGGGAAAGGGTTGTTTGTCATCTGCATGCCCCTCGTGACAAACATTTATTGAGAATCTATGGGCAAGACACAGCTGGCCTAATGATATTAGATCAATTGGGTGATGGCCCCGTGGGGGAGAGAGCTGGCCATCCAGATACTGATGGGAGAAGAGATCAAAGACGCCATCATGGAGGCAAGTGGCTGAGACAGTCTGTCCCACGCCAAGCTACGGACCACAGGGGTTCAAAAGGAGGAAGCAGTACTTCTGATCCTCAGAGAGCTCATGGGCCTTATGTGACCCGAGAGAGTTTAGGTCAGCTTCCTAGCACCACAGGAAGGGAAAACTAGATCTAAGTCTAAAACTCACTGTCCCATAACTGCTATAACTTTTGCAGCACCTACAGGAGATGATCAATTTGAGAAAGGAAATGGCTAATTCCATCATCAGGAAATATAAAGGAGCACCTACATATTTTATATAATAAAATAGGTAGCACTTATTGAGAGCTTACCTTGTGCTGTATATAATCCTAAACACTTTACATGCATTATTTCATTTAACTCCCATGGTAATCCCATGAGGTAGGTACCATTGTCATTTCCATTGCATAGATGAAGGAACTGAGCCACAGAGATATTATGTATCACAAGTGGCATTGTTTTCTTCAGAATCTGCTCTTTTGACCCTTCTGCTGCTCTGTACATTGTTAAGAATAATAAATACCTAATGCGATTAAAATAATACTATCACAAAGCAGTTTATATAACCCCAGGGCTTCTAAGCATCTGCATACTAACTACTTATTTTAAGTAATACTAAATAAAAGCATGTCCTAATATAATTAGGAAAGTCATATACTCCTTGGACATTCCTAATAATGGAATTTGAATTATGGTCCAACTACTAATAATACGTTGAACTATCCAGAGGAAGACGTCAAGGACTGAGGTGTGATTGACTTTTTCCTTGGACAGCTAAGGTAATCTGACAAAACGAAACCCTCCAAACTACACGGCAAGATGTTTGACAGGCTCTTCCTGGCTCTTCTAAAATGCAATTTTGGCAGCAACTTTTGACAGGACGTCATTTCCCGTACACAAAAGGAGGCCATGGAGTATCACAGGAGGCTAGTCCTGAGCGCACATATTTCCTATGAACATCTAAAGTAACTTCGAAAAAGCTGTGACTACTCTGAAAATGGAGGCACTGTAGGCTCTGAATTTCTCTTGGGAGCTCCCTCTGTGAGGAAACAAACATAAAGGAACCTAACCTAGTGCAGGAATCATCTCCAGGAGGCAACATTCAGATTTCTCAACTGGAAGGACTAAGGGTGGGGGACGGGAGAGGAGGGAGGAGTATTCCTGGAAGAAGGAACAGTTGACACAAAGGACTGAAAGCAAGAAAATGCAAGTGAGGCTAGAAGTTTAGTGTAACTGGAGGTCAGTGCTTGAGGAAAAGCTCGGAGAGTGGAAGCCGACTCCGCTGTTAGGAATTGATCCCTGGGGCGAAAGGAAGCTATTGAAAGATTTTAGCAAATGTTAAGCATATCTACTATTTCCCGGGCTTGGTTTAAGGATTTATGAAATGATGTTTGTAAAGTGCATTTGCAGCCTTTAAAAATGAGTATGAAGGAAATACTAAGTTGTTTCTATCTTTTCCCCCAGATGGCAAATGCAAAACGTCATCCATAAGGTCTTCAGGAAAGGAACTCATGGGTCTCCTTTTAATTGTGAAGAGGTTCCCAGACATTTCCTCATGGCGCATTTCCTCATCCCACATAGTCCGAGTCATAGATCAAGAATCTATAAGATTTAAATGGCAAATATCCACACATTTATAAACGGCTTTGGTAGAATCATGCTTTCAACATGTTTTTGCTCATAATTCTCTGGCAAGTGACAAAACCATTACCTTCCTGTGAATTAATTCTTCCAGAACATCTCAGTTTACCCAAGTAACAACCACGGAGGGCTCACGAAACATCCTTGGCGATTGACTTCTGAAGTACATGCAACAAACCAGGAACAGCATCCGTGATCCATGGAGCCCCTGTAACCAGGTAAAGCTGCAGAAGCTACTAAGCACTTGGGAGAAATGTGGAAAACTCCACTGTTGGGAAAGACAGAAGAATAAAACCCAGTTCCAGGACCCACTGGGTCATCCTGCAACACACCTAGGTAATCACCACTTCGCCAGAAAGTACACACAATGGGCACAAATGAATCTTCATCTCTCTTTATCCTTTTCTAGCCTAAGGACAATGGATGGATGTTTATGACCACTTCTCCCTGGAACTTATAATCACTATGCTTTTCATCCATTCAACACACTTTATGAGCTTCTGCTCTGTTCTGGGCACCATGTTGGGCACCAGAAAAGTGAAGTTAAATAAGACTTGGTCCCTGACTTTGAATTTCTCACAGTGAGATGAAAGAGGTAGGCAGGTTATAGTTAGAGTCAGGGCTAACAGAGCACTGGACATTATTTGAAACTACCGGATATATGTTATCCCCAGAACCAGGGTCAGAATGAAAAATAAACAGGAATTCCCAGCTGCAAGGTCTTACCAAACAATCCCCTTTCCCCTGGACAACAGTTAATCTTTAATAGGAAAAACAGGAAGCATCCTATTCAAATTCCTGGTTGATGGATGCAGGCTGAATATTCATTAGGGTGGTGGTGGAGGGGAGCAGGAGGGAGAAAATAGCAGGAAGCCGAGAACGCCCGTGGCATGAGACGTTTTCAGATTGTTAAGATGTGTTTCCTAGACAGCTTCCATGGAGGAGGGTTGTCAAATTTTTCCTATTGTGAGACTACATATGACAATGATAATTTAGACAGTAAAATAGTCTTTAGCTCCTAATAATTGTCAGTTCACAAATTCTGTGTACATCTTAACATTAAGGCATATGAAAGTAAAAGCATCATTTGCTTTAGGACTGTCACCTAAAGTCAGATTAAAGGAATATAGAGATAGTATAAAAAGACAGCTATGATGTAGTGCGGCCACGGGAGCTAACAAAAAAGAATACACTTTCTTCTTGCTAGTTTTGTGGCTGTTATTAAGCTGCTGCTTTCCTGCTACTGATAAATACCATCCTTGGGCTTGGCTGGGTGGTTGGCAGACAGGTAAGCCTAGAGGCAGACTGCCAGAGATGGGATCATATATATACAGTAGTGCTATAAGCACAACACGATAAAGTAACTCTAGAAGAATGGATGTCTGTCTTTTTCTCTCTACTCTTTGAGAATAAATGCATATTGGCAGTATAATTAACAGTCAGATGTCTTGCTGGATTGAGACATCATCACTGAATGCAGCTCCTCAAAGGGACAGCTAGGAAATTTTAAAGGTGACCTAAAAATGGGGTTTGAATATAAAAACTGAAAAATTCTTGCTGGCAATATTTAAGTAGAAGCTTAATGCATTTGGCTGTGCTGCACAAAGGAAATCAGTGTTCTCTATTAGCTAAATTTGAGGTCATTTGTGTTTGATTTCCCAACCCCTGAGAAACCACAATTCTTTCATAGTGAGTCACAGCCCTCTCACCTTCCTTCCCCTCCTCCTTCCCCCGCTCACTTCACCTCCAGCCTGCATCCTTCTGACTAACACCCAGAGCTTGGCTGGATCAACCCTTTGTGTTCAGGCTCCTTCTCGCACATCTTCCTCGGGGAATGGGATGAGGCAGCGGCAGCCTGACTCCCTCACAGTGTCACTCTGACACCACAGCCTCTTATACAGAGAACACCCAGCTCCAGGAGCGGAGGGTACATAGGAGCAAATGACACTGCAGAATCACCTGACATTACTGTCACCTCCCCTTCCTCCCGGAAGAACACGGGCAAAGCCTTCAGGGGATAAAAAGGAGTCACAGAAAGGTGGCCTGCTAGAGGGAAGGGTAGGTATGGTAGGGTGTTAAGGAAAGTGGAGAAGCCTAGAAGAGGGGATTATTGATAATTTGATGAATACAGATCTCAAGGCTTGTTGTTTGCACCTTTTCAAGGTGCCCCACCTCCTTTCCTCCCTACCATTCCACCTGAATGCCCGCACACCCTTTCTAAAGAAGGATGGAGGAGACCTTTGGGAGGAAGGATGAAGTGGTCACATACCCTTATGCCCATGGGTTCTCTCCCCAGAAAATGAACATGCACGTTATACTTTTGCAAAAAAATTTTCAGTTTTGGCTCTCCCCAAATCCTTTCTATAGTTCACTTCTCCAAGTCAGAAATCCACCTCAGAGATCAACGTGAACTCAGCGGTCAGCGCCAGGATACTCCCAGGTGCAGTGCTGCCTTGGAATTCTGAACTGTCCTGTTTGCACACCTAAGACCCAACTAACTGCTTGTGCTACTTAGCGACTTTGCCCTTTATAAATCACTTAACACCTCATTCCATTGAAACCCTCTGGAACTTGGTGTGGTCGGTCATGCCATTTACAGATGAGACTCAGGGGTGTTAGAGCGTCGTGCCTGACGTCGGCCCCCTAGTGAGAGTGCAGCTGGAACTCCAACTGCATCTCTTGACTCCAGAGCCCCGCGTGGTCCTCCTTTCCCTGCACCTCATTTTTAGAATCTTGTATGTTTAATCCCTCACGACTGGGCGCTTAAAACGTAATTCTGATCCAGATATTTGCCCAAGAATTTGGGAACCCAGGAAGTTCCACCTTCAGGGTGAAAAATACTTTTTTTTTTTAATTCAAAGCATTCTTTGGCATTTTATGGCACGAAAATAAATACTTTAGGCGCACACACCCTTCTCTATTGGCAGGTTTCACTGACACAAATGGGTCCTTCAACATTCTCGTGAGACTTGGCTTGGTGTTACTCTTCGACACCCCCAATCTGCTACTCATTTGTGGCCACTCCACCCCTGAGAATAGGGCATCCCCCAAAGGCCAACCTTAAGGTGAGTCAGGAGCATTGGATGTGAGGTAAGTGGCTGGCAGACAATTAGCACGTTGGCAGAATTAACTTCTCTTGGCTTCGTTCTTTTAAAGAATTGTGGAAGAAAGCAATTTCTTTTTTTTTTTTTGATAAATTTATTTGTTTATTTTTGGCTGTGTTGGGTCTTTGTTGCTGCGCGGGCTTTCTCCAGTTGTGATGAGCGGGGGCTACTCTTTGTTGCGGTGCATGGGCTTCTCATTGTGGTAGCTTCTCTTGTTGTGGAGCATGGGCTCTAGGTGCATGGGCTTCAGTAGTTGTGGCATGCAGGCTCAGTAGTTGTTGCTCACGGGCTCTAGAGCGCAGGCTCAGCAGTTGTGGTGCATGACTTAGTTGCTCCACGGCATGCGGGATCTTCCCGGACCAGGGCTCGAACCTGTGTCCCCTGCATTGGCAGGAGGATTCTTAACCACTGTGCCACCAGGGAAGTCCCAGAAAGCAATTTCAAATGAATCATTTCATCTCTCTGGGACATCGTCTCACCATCTGTACATCAGGCCTGACTCTGGTTGGTCTTTCTGTACAAAGCTGAGTTGTGAAGAGGCCAAGAGTCCTTCCAAGGTTAGCAGGCTTCTGAACTCCTGGGTAAAAGTGAGTGCATTAGAGTCCTAGGGCTGCCGTTAACAGAGGACCACAAACTGAGTGGCTTAAATAACAGTTTAAGCCACAAACTGAGTGGCTCTCACAGTTCTGGAGGCTAGATATCCAAGATCAAGGTATCAGCAGGGCCATGCTCCCTCTGAAGGTACTAGAGAAGGATCTGTTCCAGGCCTCTCCCCTGGCTTCTGGTAGTTTCTTGGCTTGTGGCAACATAACTGCAGTCTTCACAGGGAGTTCTGTGTATGTTTGCATGTGTGTGTGTGCGTGTGTGTTGATCTCTTCACGTGGTGTTTATAAGGACACCAGTCACATTGAATTAGGAGTCCACCTGAAATGAGGATACAGTTCAGGTGCACCCTCTCCCCTCCTAGCATTCTCACACACATGCACACGCACTCATGTGCACACACACACAGACGCACAGACACACACACACACTTTTGCACTCAAGTAAGCCGGAGAAGACCTTTGGTATATGAGCTGCCATCTCTTGCAAAGCTGAGATGTTGGAGCCCCCTAGGTGTAATGCTGAGACTGTTCTCCACAAAGTTTCTGACGGCTGGGGTGTAAAAGAATATCAAGAGTTAATTTGATAGTTGTACTCCTATGAACATACTTCTAGAAAATAATTCCATTTTATTCTGCATTCTGTAATATGCTATTATATGTGTGTGTATTTGTGTGTTCACTGGAGCTTTTCTTTTATAATAAGAAAAATAAAAACTTAAGGGCTAACATTATGAAACACTTTTTTAAAAAACCTTATATTTCATCCATACAATGAATATGAATCAACTGATTTAAAAACATATTTTTGGAGATTTTTGCAATGTCTTTGGAAAATGCCCACAAAATGATTATTAAAAGAAAAAAGTAGGCTGTAAGACTATACTAAAATGATAAAATTCTCCAAAAGGTTAATGGTGTTTACCCTTGAGTTTTAGTATTGTGAGTGTTTTAATTTCCTTTTTTAGACTCTTCTGTGTTTTCTAAGCTTTCTATAATGAATATGTATTATATTTACAAACAGAAAAAACAACAGTAGTGGAAGCATAAGGAAGAATCCATGCCTAGTTCTTTCCCTTAAACCTTCCCAGCCCTCCCCTCGTCCTCCCCTGGGGGAATTTCAGGTTTCTTTTTCCTGCCTTCATTTAAGAAGTAAACAATGCAGGATCCCAGGTCAGACTTGCTTCGATACAATAAGAGAAGACGCTCTGGCTAGATTCCTCTCCTCCTTTTTCCTCTCACTGCCCTTCGTGCTAACTCGGAGTACAGGGCATCTTGACAAACGCTGCAAACAGCAACCTGGTCTCTGCACCATGGCCCCCTAAGGTTCAGATTGCTGAGCCAGAGTTAGATCCCACGAGAGAGCGAGAGCAGGGGGTGGGGCAGGGGAGAGAGGAGGGGAGAGGAATAGGTGGATCTGAATTCAGGCTGATGCAGGCTTCCTGGATGGAATCTGCACTTCGGGCAGAGATGAATGAAAAACTCAGGCCCCTTCCCACAGGTTTGGAACCCTGGCCCTGAGCCCTGAGCTGTGTATTTTATTTATCTTCTTTGTGGGCTGAACAGGTGAAACTGCTTTAGCTGAAGGAAGTGGCACAAATTTACTTATGTATTAGATTAGCAGGATGCATCCATCAGACCGACCTCTGGACCACCCGATTCAGGAGACAAGTCCTCCCTGGAGCTCACAGACAGTGACAGTCGCTCCGGCTCCAGGCGGACTGGGTGGGCAGGCGTCCCTCTGTCAGTGAGCCTGGCTGGTGGGCGGGGAGCTGGGCCGGCTCCCCTTCCCAGAGGTAGAGTTGATTGTTCAGCGATGTGCAGGAGATCACACAACTGGAGAGAGGAAAGGCTGGTTGTTAGGACTTAAATTTCCATCTTCCCACCGCTGTGAGGCTGTGACGTACGGCTCTGCTGAGCCCTTTAGCATCTTCACCTCTCCAGCCAAGTGTACAGTGCAAGACTCACCCAAGCAAACCTTTCCAGCGACGGTAATTCTTTATCCTCTTCTTTCCTTTAGCTCCTCCCCAGCCCCGCCTCCCTCCCTGCCCTCCCTCCCACAGACAATCAGCCAATGAACAAAAAGCACGGCTTTGTTTCATCTCTCACCTGTTCTAATAGATCTTAGGCTGAAACGCCACAGGGCCCACCTCTGATGAATATTAAGATTAAACTCCTCTCCCTCCCAGCATCTGTCTCTCCTCCAGGCTCAGGAGTCAGCCTCCCCTCCCCTGCCACGCTGCTCTCCCCAGTTCCTCTTTCTCACACTCCCCCCCTCTTTGGCCTACATCCTTTCCCAGACAGAGGCAATGTGTTAACTTGTCCCCACCTGAGACAAAGAAAGGGGCCTTTGTCATACCTGCAGGAACCTAAATATTATCATCATTTAATTACTGCCATTCTCCCAGGCCAACTTCTTGGCAGCAAGCTCTCCTTTAGTTAAATAGGCTTTTAAGTTTTCCCAGGGAGGCTGCATCAGAGATACTTTGTGAATGGAGACTAATTTGGGGCGTTGCTGCCGGTGTAAAGAGGTCACTCCAAGGTAATCGAACCTTAAAAGACAAACTGGGAGAAAGGTTACGTGTTTCCTTCGGGCACAGATCATCTTTTGGAAACGGCTGCTACTCTCAGATTCAACGTCTTGGGCACAAACCAGTGGACTGTGTTACTAACTGGCCTAGATTCAGTTCTTTTTTTTCTCCAAGGAGAAAAGGAGAGCTGGGTCACATTCATTGTGTCTTTGGTTGCCAGGAATTGTTCTTTTGGTTGTGCTCAGGCAAAAGGACAACTTGACTACAGTCTTCTGGAATGCGCGTCAGCTGGGTGTGTCTGGTTGACCCTAAAAGGTGCCAGAACCTTTCAAGTTCTGAAATGTCGCTTGCTCTGTAAAAAGACCAGAGGATTTCACACCTGAAGGGACAACATTCCAGACAAAAATGGCAGGCTCCTGGCCTTTGGAAACGGGAACCGTGATTTGTTGCATTTGTTAAGGTGACTGTAGGAACACAGATGCATCTCGTGCTGCCCAGATATTTCTAATTTTATGTGGTCAACGTCATAACTTTCACATTTCCTTATGATGTTCTCATGGGAAGTCTCCGATGATAGGTTCCTTTAGTGCTGCCAGCTGGAGTGATCCTTCAGTTGTTCGCATCTTGGGCCACCTAGATGGCAAAAAAAAAAAAATCAACACATCTCATTGACTATTCCCAGTATTAGAAGACTGGAGAGCGTTATTATCTGCATGCCCAGATTGTCTCTGTCTGTCCTAACCTTTTTTTCCTTTTAGTATTATTACACAGATATAATTGATATAAAGTGCAGCTTTAAGGTGTACAACACGTTGATTTGATACATTTACATATAGTAGAATGATTACCACCATAGTATTAACTACATCTCTACCACGTCACATAATTAACATTCTTTTTTGTGGTGGGAACAATTAAGATCTATTCTCTTAGCAACTTTGAAGTTTATAATACAGTACTGTTGGTTATAATCTCTATGCTGTGCATTAGATCTCTAATACTTGTTTATTGGTTGCAAGTTTGTAGCCTTAAATGACATCTCCATAATTCTCCCACCTCCCAGCCCCTGGTAACCACCGTTCTATTCTGTTTTTTGTTTTTTTTTTAAATTTATTTATTTTTAACATCTTTATTGGGGTATAATTGCTTTACAATGGTGTGTTAGTTTCTGCTTTATAACAAAGTGAATCAGTTATACATATACATATGTTCCCATATGTCTTCCCTCCTGCGTCTCCCTCCCTCCCACCCTCCCTATCCCACCCCTCCAGGCTGTCACAAAGCACCGAGCCAATATCCCTGTGCCATGCGGCTACTTCCCACTAGCTATCTACCTTACTACGTTTGTTAGTGTGTATATGTCCATGGCTCTCCCCCGCCCTGTCACAGCTCACCCTTCCCCCTCCCCATATCCTCAAGTCCATTCTCCAGTAGGTCTGCGTCTTTATTCCTGTCTTACCCCTAGGTTCTTCATGACAATTTTTTTTTCTTAAATTCCATATATATGTGTTAGCATACGGTATTTGTCTTTTTCTTTCTGACTTACTTCACTCTGTACGACAGACTCTAGGTCTATCCACCTCATTACAAATAGCTCAATTTCGTTTCTTTTTATGGCTGAGTAATATTCCATTGTATATATGTGCCACATCTTCTTTATCCATTCATCCGATGATGGGCACTTAGGTTGTTTCCATCTCTGGGCTATTGTAAATAGAGCTGCAATGAACATTTTGGTACATGGCTCTTTTTGAATTTTGGTTTTCTCAGGGTATATGCCCAGTAGTGGGATTGCTGGGTCATACGGTAGTTCTATTTGTAGTTTTTTAAGGAACCTCCATACTGTTCTCCATAGTGGCTGAACCAATTCACATTCCCCCCAGCAGTGCAAGAGTGTTCCCTTTTCTCCACACCCTCTCCAGCATTTATTGTTTCTAGATTTTTTGATGACGGCCATTCTGACTGGTGTGAGGTGATACCTCATTCTATTCTGTTTTTACGAGTTCAGCTTTTTTAGATTCCACTTATACGTGATATCACACAGTATTTGTCTTTCTCTCTGACTTATCTCACTCAGCATAATGCCCTCACGTTCCATCCATGTTGTCACAAATGACTAATATAGTGAGTGGATTTGGAGTATCATCAAAAACATGTTTTTCCTACATTTCCTCCCACAGTAATTGATTCCTAAGGAATCTAGAAGATAATTCAGCAAATGATACCTGTACCTTGGAAATATTTTTAAAACTCACTATGTCAATCCTAGCCTATAAGCACAAGAAACAAAATTTATTAGGCCAATCTAGAAGAAAGGGTGAATAAGCATAGAACTATTAACAAAAGTAAACAGTTATAAACATTGGCACAAGTATCACTGCTTCTTTGGGTCTTGGAGGCTTATTCAGAATCAAGGTGCTAGACAGTTGAGTTCAAAAAATTATCAAACCAGGGCTTCCCTGGTGGCGCAGTGGTTGGGAGTCTGCCTGCCGATGCAGGGGACACGGGTTCGTGCCCCAGTCCGGGAAGATCCCACATGCCGCGGAGCCTGCGCGTCTGGAGCCTGTGCTCCGCAACGGGAAAGGCCACAATAGTGAGAGGCCCATGTACTGCAAAACAAAAACAAAAACAAACAAACAAACAAATTATCAAACGAGACCTTCTGGGTGAAAACTGAGCACTGAACACACCTACTTGCCCCTTCTCCTTCCTAAAGCTGCATAAAGTAGAAGTACAAGGACTTTCAAAGACAAATGCAAAGGACAACAGGAGAGGAGAGAAGAACAAAAAACTTTTGGAAGCCAGAGAGCAAATGAAAATTCATAGCCATGAAAATCCTGTCTTACTTTGCAGAACCCTCCCAAAACTCAGGAGCTGGTAGTACCAGATACTTCTGAAAGTAGAGGTGAAGACGGAGCTAAAGACAAAATCAGTTGTTAGTTGAGAAAAGAGTTAGACCCCCAGGTGGCCTCCCCAAATCCAAGCACCAGGCAGATTCTCCCTCGCTCACCAGGAGAAGACTTGAGGCGTATTCTCTAGACGGGGAAAAACAGAAGGTCTTGGACAGGAGATGCTAGGCCTATTGAGAGTGGGAGCCATACTGAAAATGGGGTCACATACCAATCAACGTAGAGCTTCTCCAGCCTTCTCCCCCAAGTTGGCTCCCAAAGTGCTGGGAGTCAAGGTTAGATTCTGGCTTAGAAGTTCATTCTCTGATGAATGATAAAAATAACATGACCAGCTCAAGAGAGGGAGAGGGAAACTAAAGGTACCACATTAGGGATCTCCCCCACGAAAATAGTGCAGCAAGGTCCCCCTACAGTGAAGACCACCCATGGGCACAGAGCTCTAGCCATCAGCCTTTTAGCCCTTCATACATAAATATGAGCAGGAAGCCAAGGATCACCAGACTATGTGAGGAAATCCTATAAAGTAAAATACAAAGACTATATGGGTGTAAGAAAAAAAGAATTTAATATTAATATAGAGATAAGACAATATACTGGATCCGTAAAGCAAAAATAGATGATATACAAAATGAACATTTGGGACGCATAAATGGTATTTTATTCACACAGTAGCATTTCATACATCAATGAGACTGAATAGTTATCAGTGTGTGTTGCAATGGATCTCACAAACACGATGTTGAGTAAAAGAATCCAGGTACAAAAAAGCACATATTCTGTGATTCCAGCTAGAAAATGTTCACGATAAAGGCTACAGTGTTAGAAGTCAGCATGGTAGTTACTTTTTAAAGGGAAGGAGTGGAGAAAATCTTACAAGTTTCCAGTATGAAAATAAAAATAAAATAGGCTTTATGCAAAGGATCACGAATCAGAATGGCATTAAATTTCTCAATAGCATCTGGAAACTACAAAATAATGAAGCAATGCCTTCAAATTTCTGAGGAAGAATGATTTGTATATCCAGCCAATTATCAATTAATTGTGAAGGTACACTAAACGTACTTTCAGACATACAAGGCCTTTAGAGACTTACCTTTCTTCCTTTTCTCAGCAAGCTACTGGAAGCTCTTGGAAGCTAGATATGCCAGAAATATATGCAGAAAAAGGGAAACAAGAGATCCAGGAAACAGATGAACCACTGAAGAGAGAAGCAATAACAATTCCCAAGATGATGGCCAAGGGAAAGCCTAAGAAGATGAATTCACAAAATCTACTGATTAGAGAGGAAATTTACACAATTAGGGAAAGCTTAGGATTATATATATGTATTATACTATATGTACTATTATATGTATATATTGCATATGTGTACTATTATAATTAGTACATTATGCACATTATAAAACACAATATAAATAACAAAAGGATGAAGTAAAAATAAATATAAATAAGCATTCTATTATTTTTCCCTCCTCCCAGTGAATCTCTGATGCACCTCCTGCTTGCACCCCATGGGACACCCCTAATACAAGGGATAACTTCCTGATGTTAGTTGATCGGATTAGCCAGGGGAAATCATGCCTGAAGGAAATGGGCCAGAGAAAAGGGAAATGTTGACCCTGGGAGAGAGGATGGAACATGGGCCGAAGCCAGCCGCGTCTGTGGTGGGTTTTGCAAGGCACCACAAGGTAGGTTCTGGGAACCCAGACCAGCATGAGGGCCTGAGCCTCAGAGGCCTGGACCTAGGGACCAGAGAGCCATAAACTCTTGGAAAAAGCGAGTGCCTTCAAGACCGTCTCAGTTACACCTCTCGTTTCACCAACGAGAATAACTTACACTTCAGAATCTTGCCTAAAGGTAGTGCTAAATCCACTTAACATATCTGCATTTTATGGATGTCCAAATAAAGGTACGAAAAGTAAATATAAAGAGATCTTACGTATGTTTAATTTTCTGCCTAATTGTCTTCTACCGACTACCTGTGCTGCCAGCTCTCTTGTTTGCCGCTGTCCAGGATATAAGTTTCCTCTCACTCGATGCCTCTACTGTTCCTTTACTCCTCTGAGCTGGAGCTGGGCATGTGTCTTCAGAAAACATTCTTTGAAATATTTTTGAAGAGCTTCACAGAGTCCTTGTTATCTAATAGATAGGCCAAAAATCTGACTCCAGGCGTGTTTTCCTTTTCTGTTCTATCAAAGGAAAATAAAGATGAAAAGCCTTTTTATATCTTATTAGGACATTTTTAAGTAAATAGTTTTAGTCAAAGATGTTAGAGGCAGTCTCCTCTAACTGAGGTGTATTTACGTGGCTAGATAGAATAACTTCCAGCTTACGAATTGAGCCCATTGACCATAATTGCTTGTGACAGTAGGCATGTGACACAGAGATTAGCATAATTGTGATTGTAACTCCTATTAGCATTTATAAATATAATTAGAGCCAAGTATTGGGCTATGTTAGGAAGTTTTCACTAAAATTTCTTTGGTGAAGAAAAGCACATGCTCCTCCCCCGGGAGGCGGCATCATGATTAGGGCGTAGACTGGCTCTGTGACCTTTAACCTCGCAGTGTCTCACTTTCCTCATCAGTAAAACATTGTGTGATTATTCAGTATTCATGTTAAAGGCGCACTGGTTGAAGAATTTTGCTTCTACTTAAAGGAGAAACAAGATCAGATTTGCCTACTGCCTGAAACAAACATACACACAAAAACAGCAAAATACATGACACAGGGGCTTCCCTGGTGGCGCAGTTGTTGAGAGTCCGCCTGCCGATGCAGGGGACACAGGTTCGTGCCCCGGTCCGGGAAGATCCCACATGCCGTGGAGCGGCTGGGCCTGTGAGCCATGGCCGCTGGGCCTGCGCGTTCAGAGCCTATGCTCCGCGACGGGAGAGGCCACAACAGTGAGAGGCCCGCGTCCCGCAAAAAAACAAAACAAAACATGACACAACAGTTTTTGAGACACTGCTTATCAGGCAATGGAGGACAGTGATCCCTGAATGATACCAACCAGGGTTCTTGGCCTTCCCCAATCAAGAGAAATTGACTCGAGGCCAGACAAGAAATTCAGGCAAGGCTTTACTGGGGCCCCTGCGCCGGCTGCAGGAGGGAGTGAGAACAAGTAACAGGTTCCCCTGATCGTTCCTTATATCGGGTGAGGGTAAGGGTGTGTCCAGGGGTCGGGCTAGAGGGGTGGCTTAGGTGGTGTGTCCACCCCTCTGTGGTGCTGAGGGCAGTGTGGCATGCACAGTACCCTGCTTTTGCTCCCTACACCCAGTTTTTGCTCCCGGCTCTTCAGAAATGGCAGTTGGATTTTTTGTCTTTTTGTGTCTTTTGGTCCAGAATTTGCCCCAACTGCTGCATGCACACAGTTACCTTTAGTCCCATATAGTTTCTTTTTATTTTGTAGCTCCAGGAGAGGTGTGTCCAGGTGCAAGCTTTGCAGCACTGCAGCAAAGGGTCCCAGGTCCCAGACCTGTCTCATGAAGAATGGGAAACAAATTAGGTGAGCCCTACTATTGTCCCAGCTTCCTGCCTTGAGAGGGTTTCTGCTCTGTGGCATAGGAAGGCGAGACCCGGGCAGAGCCTGGTGGACTCTCCGTAGTAGGGAGATGGGGATGAGAATCCAGGGAGCCCAAGGCAGCTCGAGTACCAAACAGAGTGCCAGAGAGGAAACAGCTGCACGGAGAGGGAACCCTGGAGATGTGGAAGATGTCCCCTGGAGTATACAGCAGAGTTCTGACCACTACATGAATGTGAAGATACTACCCCTTGCCAGAGGAAAAAGCAACCTGACAGGATTAGATAAAAAGCACCCAATTCTCACAAAGGGCCAAGAATGTAGCCTATTCCCACTAGTCAGCCTAGAAAAAAAATCAAACGTTTTGGGACACTGGGCAGAATACTCAGGAATGCTATGCCTCAGTAGTGGGAAAAATTTAGACACCTACCAAATACTGTACCAGATCCACTTCACAAATTAGAACATTGACCCGAAGAGTTCAAACGGCTTTCAAGTAACTTAATTGCATCCCAGAGCAAAGCTCAAGAATGACTATAGGAAAAGAAAATATCCAGCATCCAAAGAAAGTAATAATCACAATGGCTGGCATCCAATCAAGGATTACCAGACATTCAAAGTATGAGGAACACATAACCCATAATGAGGAATCAATCAATCAGAACTGAACTGATAAACAAGAATGTTAAAACAGTTATTATAACTATAATCCAGATATTCAAAAGGTTAAGTACGGATGTAAAGAAAGTTTTTTTTAAAAAACCAAAAATACCCAGATTGAACTACAGATGAAAACTGCAACATCTGAAATGAAAAATAAACAGATGGGATTAATAGTAAATTAGACAGTCATAAGAATACATTTGTAAACTTGAAAACATGGCAATAGAAACTACCCAAAATATAACACAAAGAGAAAAAAAAAATTTTTTTAATGAAGGGTATCAAGTCAAGTGGCCTAATACGTGTGTAATTAGAATCACCCAAGGAGAGGAGAGAGAGAGGTCATGGAAATAATATTTGAAGAAATAATGGCTGAAAATATTCCAAATTTAATTAAAACTGGAAACCCACAGATCCAAGAAGCTCAACAAACCCCCAAGCAAAATAAGCATGAAGAGAATTACATCAAGGCCTATCTTAATCAAATTGCTAAAGAAACCAGTGATAAACAGAAAATTTATAGCAGCCAGAGAAAAAGATGAGATGTTACACAAAGAGACACAAAGCTAAAGATGAGAGCAGATTTTTCACTAGAAACAATGTTAGCAAGACAATCTCTTTAAAATACTAAAAGACAAAAACTGTCAAGCTAGAATTTTACAACCAGCAAGGATATCTTTCAAAAACAAAGGTAAAATAAAGACGTTTTCAGACACACAAAAACTTGAAGAATTCACCAGCAAACCCACACGACAGGAAATTTTAAATAGTCTTTCAGGCAGAAGGAAAATGATACCAGATGAAAATATGCATCTATACAAAAAGCACTGGAAATGGTAAGTATATGTGATTTTTAAATTAAATCTCTTTATAAGATAATTGACTTTTTTTGTTTTTTTAATTTATTTATTTTATTTACTTTTGGCTGTGTTGGGTCTTTGTTGCTGCATGCGGGCTTTCTCTAGTTGCGGCGAGTGGGGGCTACTCTTCGTTGTGGTGTGCAGTCTTCTCATTGCGGTGGCTTCTCTTGTTGCGGAGCACAGGCTCTAGAGTGCAGGCGCAGTAGTTGTGGTGCATGGGCTCAGTAGTTGTGACTCGTGGGCTCTAGAGCACGGGCTCAGTAGTTGTGGCGCATGGGCTTTGTTGCTCTGCGGCATGTGGGATCTTCTCAGACCAGGGATCAAAGCTGCATCCCCTGCATTGGCAGGCGGATTCTTAACCACTGCACCACCAGGGAAGTCCCGATAATTGACTGTTTAATCATAAATAATAGCATTGTATTGTGGAGTTTATAATATATATATATAAGCAAAACGTGACAACAACAGCATAACAACCAGGAAGGAGGAAATTGAAATATTCTCTTTTAAGGTACTCATACTATACATGAAGTCGTAATTATCACTTACAGGAAGACAGTGATAAGTTAGAGCTATATACTATACACTACACACTATATACACTACATTTGAGCAACCTCTGTGTTTGTGATAATTTGTAACACTGAAAAAAATCTAATATACTTAATCCTACCTGAAACAGTGTTTAAAACAAAGTCTATGTCTGAGCAAATGTTATCTTGAAAGTGTTGATTTTTTTTCTCAACCTGTTTTCCAACAAAGCTCTTTGTTGGTTTTCCTTCTTCTGCATCCCCAATACAGTATTAAAGAAATATCTCAAAGTTCCCAATCTGCTCAACGTCAACTCTCCAGCAGTGCTAAATGTAGCTATTCATCTCTGTACAATTATAAGCTGCTTCATTACTTTTGTTTCCCTTGTCCTCTTGGTCCATCAAACTTACTGAGTTATAGGGAAGGAAAGTTAATCCTATTATGTAATTACATTAATTATTGCTACACGAATCACTCAGTAGGGAAAAATAGCAAGCCTGGTATAATGAGAAACTAAAAGAAGTGACCATTTGTAACCCCGCATCCGATAGGCCAAGTTAAAGTCACCATGAATTGACAGGTTGTTTTCCCTGAAATATGACAGTTGTCAAAAAAAGTGTGATTTCCAGGTGAGCTGTGTGTGGTGTCATATCCACCTAATGCACGTGGGGGACCATAGGACCCATGGAAACAAGCAGCGTATCTCTTGGGATATTCTTTGAGGAAAAAAAATCATAATCAAATTGCTTGCAAAACACTAAAATACAAATCGGCCCCTTTTAGAGTTTCACAACCTTTAATAAAGATGACCCAGGTTTCAAGATGTATAGAAATCATGACTGTTATACTGACCTGGTGGATCATTTATCAGTATGAAGTATTCCTCTTCCCCCCTCAAATACCTATTAGATTCTAGTTTTCCTAATATTAAAAAAAAAAAAAAAAAAAAAAGGCGATCCAGGTTTGTGCAGAAGAGAAACCTATTTACCTTGGTTTATCCCAGAAATTCCCAAACCTATTTGATATGTATTCTGTCCAAGTTTTATAGTTGAGCTCAGTGGGAGGTAAGTGGAGGTGTGTGTTTACTTCACATAGTCGGCGGAGTCATTTCTTTGGCACACCTATTAATCCCTGGAAACGCAAATGTTTTTGCATGGAAAATATTTGAGGGAAATGTGGGTCTAGAGATTAAATTCATCGTGTGTTTATTTATCCTATCCCTTCTTTATGATGATATTTCACTCCAGGTCAGGGGTTGATAACATGTGAATTTGTGAGAAGAATTCCTAGCGTAACTGCTCACCTCGACCCCACCTCGAGGTGACAGGAAGCACTGCTGCAGCCCACAGTCCCCCGAGATAAAATGCATCCACCGTAACTTAAGAAGTTCAGGCATCGCGGATCAGGCTCGGCTTATCGCTCTAAGGCATTCAGCAGACATTTTCTAAGCACCTACCTTGTGTTAAGCTCAGTGCATTACTAGCCTGCCAGCAGCACGCTGGTCTTTCAAGCTCTCAGAAGGTGTGGCCATGCCAAAGAAGGTATCCATGAGGGCTGATGACTCACGGACCCCCAGCGGCTTCTGAGGAAGAGGATGGGTAGCCGGGCTGGCTGGAAGGTGACTGTCGTCTCCAGTACGGAGACCCTCAAACAAGGTCATGGGGTGGCACTGCCCTCACCACTTGTGCAGAACCTTGGATGGGTCTGGATGGGGTAGAGAACTCACCCACTCAAAAGCAAAGCCAGTTGACAGCAGACATTAAGTTAAATCAATCGGTGATGCAAATTTCAAGAGCAAAGAAGTAGGAAAG
Organism: Delphinus delphis; assembly: GCF_949987515.2. Taxonomy (NCBI): domain Eukaryota; kingdom Metazoa; phylum Chordata; class Mammalia; order Artiodactyla; family Delphinidae; genus Delphinus; species Delphinus delphis. Next base: position 14,117,342 of record NC_082703.1, on the reverse strand, counting down.
AGGGAAATGTAAGAAACAAAAAGAATAAATTACTTTCCATTTTGCATTGATTCTAAGATGCACATTTTTTTCACATTTTGACATGTCTGAACTCTCTGAAATTGAAACATATCTTATAATCCCAAGCATCTTACAATCGCTGGCCTCCAGGCATCAATGTGACCTAGTTGTCATTGCCAGCATGTGCAAACTTGTTCACAGCTGTTGCTGTTGTCATCACTTCAGCGGGATTATGTGCATTGTTGGTACTACATGTGCTAGGTTTAATTGCCGTGTGAGATGTCTTCAGAAAGATTATACCATGATTCAGTATTGAAAAGAAAACTTACAGTGTATTCAGAAAGGCAGGGAGACAGAGAAGCGGGGCATAAATTTGTTATTTGTGAACTGAATATTCATTAGAAGAGAAATGATTGTAATTCCATTATCTCTTGCAAAAAAACCAAAACCAAAACCCCAGTGCTTTACACCTGCTACTCAAAATGTGGTCCATGGACCAACAGCATCACCTGGGAGTTTGTTAGAAATGCAGAATCCCAGGCTCTACCATAAACCCCCCAAATCAGGACAAGCAAGGAATTAATTCTCCCTGAGTTTCCAGATGGAAAATATTTCAGACTTCCAGTTTCCAGACTGTGAGAGAATAAATTTCCATGATCAGTTGTTACAGCAGCTACAAGAAACTAATAAACCCTCCTTTCACTCAGAGTCCAGTAGAGCCAGACACCTTCACAAGAACTCCCCAGCCCCAGGCAAGTTGCAGATTGGAAGGAACAGATCTCTACTTGGTTCTCCTGCTTCCTCCACCTGGGAAAACAGAATGTCAAAGGGAAGAGCTGCATTTCATGCAGTTGCAACAAAGTGTATGTCCCAGGATGCTCCAGAAGACCCAGTGCTCAGATGTACCAGGAACCTTCCTGCAAACCAAGAAGTGTTCCATCTCTGCACCTTCTCCTACCCTCAGATCACCAATTCTATCTGTGCAGAGGCTGTCAATCAAGTTTTTAGTATAAATTGAGTTAGTGCCGGCAGAAGAAGCAATGAGGGAAGACAGTCGTGTTTCTCACCAAAAATGTTTTACTAATACTCTACTTCCAGAGGGTGCTATAGTTTATTTATTTATCTATTTATTTGTTTGGCTGCTCCTTGCGGCTTGTGGGATCTTAGTTCCCCAGCCCAGGATCGAACCCAGGCCCTTGCAGTGGAAGTGCAGAGTCCTAACCACTGGACCGCCAGGGAATTCCCTATAGTTAACTTTAAAAAGGAGCCTCACACATTCTGTGGCACTTCATCCTGAAAGGCAGGTAGGGCTTTGCTCTCATTTTCACAGCTGAGTAAGCGGTGGCCCAGAGAGTTTAAGCCACTTAAGAACCAAAAGTGACAGAGCCCTCGAAGGACTCTCCTGGTATTTAGACCCCAAGGTCAAGGAACTTTTGAAGAACGACACTCTACGTCTTTCACGGAAACCTTCGCAAACTCTGAAATAGACACTGTTTGTAAATCACTATCCTTTTTCTTCATCCCTCTCCCCCACCCCCACTTTAGTGACAAAAGACCACATCTAGGGACAGTGTATTTTACTCCCTGAGATTTGCTGACACCTACTGACAAGTGGAAGGATAACAGTGGGTAAAGAAGTTTTGTAAAACAGGCTGTCGTACTGCCCTGCCAAGCGAGGAGGCCAAGGTAACCGTCGCCCAGGAGAAGACGACGAAGGTAAGAGGTACGAGCAGCCTCCAGGTCTCTGGCCAGGTGGGTAGAGCCACAGGACCCCCAGTCGTGCCGCATAAACACCTATTGCCCCGTGGGTGGTCTGACGCGAGGCATTGGATGTTCTGTGTTCTGGGCAACGTGTAATGAGCATTAATTTCTAGCAACGAAAGTCATAAAACTCACTGGAGTAACCCGAGGAAATTACCGCACGTCCATGCCTCTGCTTTCCTATAGCACTCAGATGGGACACATTCTAGAGTTATGCTAAATAAGCTCGTATTGGTACAAGGTATGTGTAGATTTATAACAAATATAAACATAAACGCACACAAAAAACGCCATCCCTTTTACTGATAACAGTTGGGTCTAAAGATGACCGTAAGATCCAGACTTTTCAGAGAATGAAGTACCACTTCATTCCATTAGGTGGAACCCAAAGTCAGCTGAAGTATATTGCAGGTCTGCCATCCTGGGCCTTGACAAGTGTCTTCCAGTTATTTTTCCAGCACTTGCCAAGCATTGTATTTGTTGGGATCAGTGAACGAGGTAGTTGGGAGCCCATATCAATCCACCTCATTCATCTTCCCCTCACATCAGCCATCCTTTTATTCATAACAATCTACCAAAACCACCTCACTATGTATAGATGAGACCTCGGACCTCCCACACCTTGCCTCCCTCCTGGTTGCCCTCACCGAGTCATTCTTTCTCCAATCTCAGGCCTAAACTGGAAAATCAGGGTATCAAAACACCAAAATGTTCCACCTCACAGATGCTACTTCGTCAACCCTGCTGACAAAAACCCAACCAACTGGGTTTTTGTCTATTGAGTACCTGCTATATTTCAGGCATTTTCATGTCACTTGATCCCAATAATAATAGTAATGATCATAATAGCTACCATTCGTTGGGCATTTACATGCACCAAGTGCCATGCTGAGTGCTTACATACATGATCTCATCTAATTCTCTTAAGATCACTAAGTGGTATCATTATTCCCACTTCAGAGCTCTAGAAACTGAAATTCAGAGAGGCGAGTAAACACAAGGTAGCACGTTGGGGAAGGCACATCCCTTACATTTCACAAACCTCCATCTCACTTCTACTGTTTCTGCTCTTATGAGTCTCCTGCCCACACTAGGGCTTTCACTCCTGGACAAGGGTCCCAGGACAGTCCTGGACACTTCCACATTTAGAAATCCACCAGGGAACCAGAGAGACAGAAAAAGAACTGTGCAGTTGGAGGAATTCCAGACAACAGTGAAGTCTTGGAAGCCTGGAGAAAAATGTGTTTCCAGAAGGACAGAGTGTTCAGCTGTGAAAATGCTACTCTAAGGACAGAAAATTGACTGCGAGATGACAGATAGAAGTCATGGGTGAACTTGATGGGAGCCATGTCCATGGAATGTGAGGGACAGAGAACTGACTGGAGAGGGCTGAGGAGAAAAGAGTGAGTGAGAACGTAGGCATGAGGGCAGCTCTTTTGAGACTTACTTTGGGGAGAAGCTGAGTCCTGGGGCAGTATCTGGAACGGGATGTGGGAAAAGATGAAAACTCTAATTCTAAAAGATACATGCACCCCAGTGTTCACAGCGGCACTATTTACGATAGTCAAAACACGGAAGCACTTAAATGTCCATCGACAGATGAATGGATAAAGATGTGGTATATTTATACAATAGAATATTACTCAGCCATAAGAAAAGAATGAAATAATGCCATTTGCAGCAAGATGGATGGACCCAGAGATTATCATACTTAGTGAAGTAAATCAGAGAAAGATAAATATATGCTATCACTTATATGTGGAATCTAAAAAATGATACAAATGAACTTATTTACAAAACAGAAACAAACACACAGACATAGGAAACAATCTTATGGTTACCAAAGGGAAAGGCGGTGGGGGGAAGAATAAATCAGGAGCTTGAGATTAACAGACACACACTACTATATATAAAATAGGTAAACAACAAGGTCCTACTGTATAGCACAGGGAACTATACTCAATATCTTATAATAACCTACAATGGAAAAGAATCTGAAAAAGAATATTTTTATACATATGTATAACTGAATCACTTTGCTGTACTCCTGAAACTAACACGACATTGTAAATCAATTATACTGCAATTAAAAAAAAAAATAAAGGGCTGTGGGATCTAAGGACAAATTTGTCATCTCGATTCTTTTCACCCTGTGATACAAATATCATTGTCCTCATTTTACACCTCAGAAAACTGGAAACAGAAAAGTTAATTTTCCACTCATCAAAATTTTTATAAATTAACAAACAGCAAGTGCTAATATTATACATTATATAATATATATACATATATATATTATATATATAATATATATATGTATATATATTATAACCTAAATTATTTCCTCCTGACCCTGACACTTGCTGCTAAAGTACAAAAAGCAAAGATTAAGTAATTTTTTTCCTGTGCCACACAATGACACAGTGTAATGCCAAACATATAAGTGTAAATGACCTTATTTTTAACTTCATTTATTTATTGACTTAGAATCTTTCATTAAATACAGAAAGTTTTGTGACATTTTACTCACTATTCCGTGTTTGCCTTTATCAAGTCTGAGTTTGGTTTCCAAGCTGGCAGTCCTCCTTCGGGGTTTACCTCTCAAATTTTTGTAGGATATGACATAAGTTTTTAAGTCCTCAGAAGTTTCATGTTGTATTGTATGATCCAGCAATTCCACTCCTGGGAATATATCCAAAAATAAAATTAAAACACTAATTCAAAAAGATACATGCACCCTAATGTTCATAGCAGCATTATTTACAATTGCCAAGATACAGAAGCAACCTCAGTGCCCATCAACAGATGAATGGATTAAGAAGATGCAGTATATACATACAATGGAATATTACTCAGCCATAAAAAAGAATGAAATCGTGCCATTTGGAACAATGTGGATGGACCTAGAGGTATTATGTTTAGTGAAATAAGTCAGACAGAGAAAGACAAATACTGTATCACTATATGTGGAATCTAAAAATAAAACAAATGAGTGAATATAAAAAAATAGAAGCAGACTCTACAGATATAGAGAAGAAACTAGTGGTAACCAGTGGGGAAAGGGAAGGCGGGAGGGGCAAGATGGGGTAGGGGATTAAGAGGTACAAACTATTATGTATAAAATAAGCTACAAGGATATATTGTACAGCCCAGGGAATATAGCCAATATTTTATAATAACTTTAAATGGAATATAAGCTATAAAAATTTTGAAAGCATCATAGGAGTGATGGTGGGCCAAAGGAGCACCCTGGAGAGAGAACCTACCTTAATCTATGTTGAAAGAGAGGAAGACTTCACCTGAGAAGATCGCCTGGGATGAAGAGGGCAGATGGTAGCAATCCTGACTTACAGGGAGTCAGAATAAGTAGGAGTCAGAGGGGCCAGGCAGGGAATGGTAGTTGGCTGAGTCCAATGGGGGTCTCCAAGATCCCCACAAAATGCCTCCAGGAGATAATGAGCCCTTATTTGGCCATCTGCCATGTGTAAGTGGGCAGATTATAACAGTCCGGGTCTGATCCTACATTTGCGGCCCCTCAGCTCTTCTCTCTCTCTTCCCTTGAATCCCAAAGGAGAACAGTAAGTAGGGGACACCAAGTAGAGAGTCCAGGTGAGGGAATAGAACGGTGCTAACCCTCTCCTGGCCACACTGCAGGCTTCCCAGCCTCAGCCAGGATGGACCTGAGGAGGGGAAAGACTGTGAGTTAAGTGTGTGGTTGGCATTTTGCTATTGGACTGTTTCATATCCAAAAGGGACAAGAAATGCTATGGATCGTATATCCATCCAAGGGCAGGGAAGAACAACTCTACAGAAGAGTGTAATGATGCAGTGTTGAGAAAGAATGGAGTTGGCTTCTGCTTGGATGGGGGGCTTTGGAAGGTGGGTGGGGAGAAGCGGAGCAGGCAACAGAGCAGTGCTCTCTAAAGGAATGCTCTCTCCCTAGACATTTTTAGTGGACTTTTTCACTTTCTCTTGTGTAGCTTGGAGGTGGTTGATGGGTGATGGTGGCAGAACTGGTTCTGCAGAGATAGTCTGGCTTCTGTTGCTCTCTAGCTTTGAAGTATCGGCCAAACACACGGAGAACACAGGAAAAGTCACATTTCACAGCCTGTTACAAAAGGATAAAATGAGTTGATGTGAGCTAAATATTTTGCACCTTGCCTGGTACACAGTAGGCACCAGGGAATGGCAGCCACTGTTGTTTCTTTATGGAAGATAAATTATCTCAATTTTATAGTAGGCAGAATAGTTGCTAAAATTCACCAAAATCTTTAACTGTACCTATAATCTTAAATTCCACTCTCTGAATAATAACTTTTTTTAGAAAGTGGTTTTTCATTATGGGAATAAAAATGCTGAATAATTGCCTCTAAGTCTAAAATGTGTCACCGGAAGAATTACAATAGCCTCCTAAGCCTGCTTCTCTTCTCCCAGTTCTCTATTCTGCTCCAGAGTGATGGCTCAAAAACAAATCTCACCACTATTATACAACATAGTTTTGGAAGTCCTAGCCATGGCAATCAGAGAAGAAAAAGAAAAGGAATACAAATTGGAAAAGAAGTAAAACTGTCACTGTTTGCAGATGACATGATACTATACATAGAGAATCCTAAAGGTGCCACCAGAAAACTACTAAAGCTAATCAATGAATTTGGTAAAGTTGCAGGATACAAAAATAATGCACAGAAATCTCTTGCATTCCTATACACTAATGATGAAAAATCTGAAAGAGAAATTAAGGAAACAGTCCCATTTACCATTGCAACAAAAAGAATAAAATACCTAGGAATAAACCTACCTAGGGAGACAAAAGACCTGTATGCAGAAAACTATAAGACACTGATGAAAGAAATTAAAGATGATACCAACAGATGGAGAGATATACCATGTTCTTGGATTGGAAGAATCAATACTGTGAAAATGACTCTACTACCCAAAGCAATCTACAGATTCAGTGCAATCCCTATCAAATTTACAATGGCATTTTTTACAGAACTAGAACAAAAAATCTTAAAATTTGTATGGAGACACAAAAGACCCCAAATAGCCAAAGCAGTCTTGGGGGAAAAAAGTGGAGCTGGAGGAATAAGACTCCCTGACTTCAGACTATACTACAAAACTACAGTAATCAAGACAATATGGTACTGGCACAAAAACAGAAACATAGATCAATGGAACAAGATAAAAAGCCCAGAGATAAACCCACTCACCTATGGTCAACTAATCTATGACAAAGGAGGCAAGGATATACAATGGAGAAAAGACAGTCTCTTCAATAAGTGGTGCTGGGAAAACTGGACAGCTACATGTAAAAGAAAGAAATTAGACCACTCCCTAACACCATACACAAAAATAAACTCAAAATGGATTAGAGACCTAAATGTAAGATCGGACACTATAAAACTCTTAGAGGAAAACATAGGAAGAACATCTTTGACATAAATCACAGCAAGGTCTTTTTTGATCCACCTCCTAGAGTAATGGAAATAAAAACAAGAATAAACAAATGGGACCTAATGAAACTTAAAAGCTTTTGCACAGCAAAGGAAACCATAAACAAGATGAAAAGACAACCCTCAGAATGGGAGAAAATATTTGCAAACGAATCAATGGACAAAGGATTAATCTCCAAAATATATAAACAGCTCATGCAGCTCAATATTAAAGAAACAAACAACCCAATCCAAAAATGGACAGAAGACCTAAATAGACATTTCTCCAAAGAAGACATACAGATGGCCAAGAAGCACATGAAAAGCTGCTCAACATCACTAACTATTAGAGAAATGCAAATCAAAACTACAATGAGGTATCACCTCACACCAGTTAGAATGGGCATCATCAGAAAATCTACAAACAACAAATGCTGGAGTGGGTGTGGAGAAAAGGGAACCCTCTTGCACTGTTGGTGGGAATGTAAATTGATACAGCCACTATGGAGAACAGTATGGAGGTTCCTTAAAAAACTAAAAATAGAATTACCATATGACCCAGCAATCCCACTACTGGGCATATACCCAGAGAAAACCATAATTCAAAAAGACACATGCACCCCAATGTTCATCGCAGCACTATTTACAATAGACAGGTCATGGAAGCAACCTAAATGCCCATCAACAGACGAATGGATAAAGAAGATGTGGTACATATATACAATGGAATATTACTCAGCCATAAAAATGAACGAAATTGAGTCATTTGTTGAGACGTGGATGGATCTAGAGACTGTCATACAGAGTGAAGTAAGTCAGAAAAATAAAAACAAATATCGTATATTAATGCATGTTATGTGGAACCTAGAAAAATGGTACAGATGAACCGGTTTTCAGGGCAGAATTTGAGACACAGATGTAGAGAACAAACATATGGACACCAAGGGGGGGAACCTGCGGGGGGGTGGGGATGGTGGTGTGATGAATTGGGCTATTGGAATTGACATGTATACACTGATGTGTATAAAATTGATGACTAATAAGAACCTGCTGTATTAAAAAATAAATAAATTAAAGAATTAAAAAAACTAATACTACACTCTCTTTGGGTTATTTTTATGGAAATATGTTAATATAAATGTTTCAGACATTACATGAAATTTCTAAAAATCTTATATGTTCTGGTATAATGTTATAAGTCATAATTCTAGTTATTATTTTAAAATGTGTATCTCAGAAATAACTGGAAAAAAAATCCAAAAAAAACCCAAATCAGAACATGACATTGCCTTACTTTAAAACCTCTGATACTTCTGTTCCCAGTGGAATGAAAACCACACACCTCAGCATGGCTTGCGAGTTCTTTTGGAACCAGCCTTAGCAGTCTCATAGCAATGATGATGAGATCACACACACACGCACACACACACATGCTTGTACAAATACACATGGGATGACTCTCAAAAATCACTCCTCTGTGCTTTTGCTCCTACTGTTTCCTCTGCCTGCATTCTTTATCTGCCTAATGAAGTCTCATCTTTCAAGCACCAGCTCACCTGTATCCCCTCCGCAGCTTTCTGCAAGGCGTCTCTTGCTCCCTGTGTTCCAGGAAGAGGTCTCACCACATCCTGTGATAGTTAGATATTCTTCTTCCTAAGAATCCAGCACAGTACCTGACAGAATAATTGTGTGTGTCTAGAATGGCAGGGGCTGGGGGTGGATTACGCTACTCAACAAAATCAAAGAAACAAGAGGACATATTTTTTTAAATGACAAACATGGAAGCAAACTAAATGAATTTAAAATGTCATTGAGGGACTTCCCTGGTGGCGCAGTGGTTAAGAATCCGCCTGCCAATGCAGGGGACACAGGTGCGATCTCTGGTCTGGGAAGATCCCACATGCCGCAGAGCAACTAAGCCCGTGAGCCACAACTACTGAGCCCACGTGCCACGATTACTGAAGCCCGCGCACCTAGAGCCCGTGCTCCACAACAAGAGAAGCCACCGCAATGAGAAGCCCTCACACTGCAATGAAGAGTAACCCCTGCTCACTGCAACGTGCAGCAACGAAGACCCAATGCAGCCAAAAATTTAAAAATTAATTAAAATGTCATTGAAATGAGAACGAAGCATGTTTGACAATGTGTACATACTTTCAACCCACAAAATAAGGAGACAAGATGATATCACGACCTTTATTTTCAAGTGGTTTGATATGATATTCTGTCCAGTTTTACTTTAAGCACTGGAATAGTATAATCCAGCCTTAAAATAAGAGCTATTTATTTCTATATTCACCAGGAACAAGTAATTTGTCAGGTGTTTAGAAAAAAACCTGATTTCCTTATTACTGTCAACAGCACAACCTCTGAATGAGGATGTGGGCTAGTAAAAATAAAAACAATGTTTGTTACATTTTTTCCTATTTATCTACAGGGATAAAAAGATTAGCTAGACTTTAGACTGGAATTTTAAAACTCCCAGAAAACACATTTCTCTAGTTATGTCTGTAGACAATGAGGAACAATGGGCCAAATTCCAATAAATGATATTCAGATTCACAGCACGGAAACCAAAGGGCATGTTTTGATGACGCAGGGAGACGTGGGGAAGCAGAGTGGGTGTGAATTAGTAGGGTTCTCCTCTTCCATCTTCTGCCCAGAAGGAAATAAATCAGTTCATTTTACAAGTGCAGATTATCTCCAGAAGTCATGCTGGGAATTATGTTCACCTGTCTATTAGGATAAAATTAATCAGCAGCGAAACGTATGACATAGTAAAGGCAGAACAGCAGAGAGGAGACAAAGTATAAATTCTGAACCCTCTAGCAAGATATTGCAAGGTGTGTCCTTTTAAATTTACAGACCCTGGCGGGAACTTTTTGCAAAAAGGTTGGTGAAGAGTTAGCTGAAATTAGGATTCTCTGGGGGAGGGTAATCCAAAATGGATTGAAGAACTAGGTCGACAAAGGGCAAAGGGCAAATCAAGTCCTCCTGTCACCAGGCTGCAGAGTGCTCATGATTCCCCACACCAGGCTTCACTTAGACATTTCTGGGCCTTCGCTCCCTCTGTCTCTGCCTGGACTGTCCTTCCCCAACCTTCTCTGTTGCACAACATCTTACTAATCCTTTATGACCCAGTGCAAATGTCACTTCTGTGACCCTCCCACCCTGCCCCTGAGTTCCCGGAAATAGCACTTTGTACATGCCTTTCTTATAGTGTCTATCTCTGCATCATGACTGTTTACTTATAATTCTATCTTGTCTTCTAAACGGAGCCAGTTTGATCTTTCTGTTGCCAGCACCAGGCTCCGTGTGAGCACTCAATGAATGCTTGGTGGAATAATGAATAAATTAATGCATTGATGGAAACTAGATGTCTGGACCAAGCCTGTCAATGTCATCCCTCATTTAAACTCTCTAATCCTAGTTTCTAGTATCCCTTTGTTATGAGGGAATGCAATTCAATGGTTTTTAAAATAATTACAACTCTAGGATTCTGTGGCTGTGTTCTTTATCAGTTAATTATTCTGCATAACAAACTACCCCAAGATTTAATGGTTTACTATTTATTATTTCTCTAGACTTTAATGAGTGCTTTTTCCTCTGGTCTGGTCTGGGCTCACTCATCCAACTGCATTCAGCTGGCTGAGATGGAAGGTCCAAGATGGACTCGCACGTCAGGGGGACTTGGTGCTAGCTTTCAGCTGGGTGCCTTCATTGTCTTCCAAGATTCCTCTCATCCTCCATCCATCCACTAGACGAGCTTACTTACTTGGACAGGCTCCATTACACAAGCGTTTATCAAGCCTCTGTTTAGTTATACATGGTGTTCTCGTTGGCCAAGGCAAGTCACATGGCCAACCCCAGCCAACGAGGGAGGGAACTTAATTAGACTCTACCATTTGATAGACAAAGTGGCAAAGAATATGTAGTCATTTTTAATCCTCTACATCATAGAAATCCTATTAAGTTAATTGTATCATTGTCGCTGTTGTGAATGGACCTTTTTTTTTTTTTCCTGTTTTGCTTCTTCCTTCCAATATTTCTACCCTTCAATTTAGGTTCTTATCCAATTTCACTGCTTAGCCCTTCCAGGTCATTGCTGAAAACCAGTTCTGAACTTATCAGGAAAGCTTCTGCTATTTCACCACTTATAATATTGGCTACTGATTAAAGTAGATATTCTTTACCACCGAGGGAATTCTCTCTCTCTCTCTTATTTCATTAGGGATTTTGTTGTTGTCGTTCATTTGTCTTAATTAGTAATTCATGTTGCGTTTTAACAAAAAAGAACCTTTTAGTATGATTATTTGTTTTCTTTTGATTTATTAATATGATGGATTATATTATGGGCATTCATTCCATTTCTTAAACAAAGCCTCCCTCCCCCACCTCCCACCCTCTGCTGCCAGGTTTGTGTGCATGGTTGGGAGGGGGACGACTGCCCTGAATACAGACTGTCCATTAATCCCAGTCTTCCAATCCCCCTCCTCCCGTTTGCCTCATCTGTTAACATCTCCATCTGTGCCGACCAGTGCAACGGTGACCAGCCGCAGGAAGCTATTAGCACTTGGTATGGACCAAGTATGAACTGAGGTGTGCCATGAGTGTAAAATACATATTGGATTTGAAGGCTTAGTACAAAAAATAGTAAAATCCTTCATTTGGAATTTTTATCATGAGGACATGTTGAAATACTACTACTTTGGATATACTAGGTTCAATATAAGTATAGTATTAAAAATTAATTTTGCTTGTTTCTTTTTTTAATGTGGCCACTAGAACATTTTAAATTACTTTTACTTAGATGAGTACATATGTACATACCTAATGACATATATCTGTATTGGACAGCAGATCTAGCTGAATTCTACTCTTTAGTTGTAAACATTCCTGAGATAGTTTGACATTCCTATTCGAAGATGGGTGAACATGCCTGTGATAGATGGTGGCAGTAATGGCCCGGATTTGCTCTCATCACACTTTATCCAGACCCCAGAAAATCCCTTCCCCACTCACTCTGAGCTTGTCCATGTGACTTAGCAAATGGGAGCAGAGGCTTGAAGAGTGCCTGTGCATCAGAGCTGCCCTCTAGTGCTGCTAGAATCCTGAAGCCACGGGTGAAGCAGCCCTAGGCAGCCTCCTGCAGGATGACCCTAAGGAGAAAGGCCATGCTGTGCTAGGCAACCCAGCTGTCCCAGCATAGCCTGGCCCCCAGCCCAGATACCACAGACACGCGACTAAGCCCAGACAAGACCAGCAGAAGCATCACCAGCCAAGCCATAGGATCAAAAGAAATAATAAAATATTATTGTTTCAAGCCATGAAATGTTGGTATAATTTTTATGCAGCAAAGGTCAACTGATTCAGTATTTTCAGTCTTTGAGATATCATGCTATCTGTGTAGTGAGGATTGGTCATAATTCACTTTAATTATATATAAATGTAAAACACATTGCCAAATTATCTCAAGTCTGTTACAAATGGATTTTAAACTAGCTAAATCTTCACCAGTATGTCATTTCTTACCAATGTTCTCTCTTTTACTTTCACCTGCCTTATCACGCAGTTCACAATGTACATACCTTATAGGTTTCTCTCAAGAAAATTCCTCCTCTCCTAACCATTTATAGATAAGCACTCTCACCTCCATGAGGTAGGTTTTATTGCCCCAACAATAAGTAACTTTCCATAGGTGATGTGACTAACGATTTAGCACTTCTGAATTAGGTCATTACTTCTCCAGGGAGCCTTCCAGCTGACTAATCCTTTAAAGCCAACCTCCTCCCCATGGGATCAACAAGTCCCCAGGCAAAAGAGGGAGCACGCGTCTTTCAATTAATTAAATCTGTTATTTAGAGCAGAGTGACCAGCTAACTTGGCCAGCAGCCCAGTAACATCATGATCAGAATTGTTCATGAATTGTACCCTAATGAAATCAATTGTCCATGAAATTTAAAACATATTCAAATCAAATACCATGTAGCTGGGGTCTGACAACAGAAGAGGGTATCTATCGACTGACCATCCTCCAGGTTTCTTAAAGAGAGATTCCAATCCCAATGTGTTCACTTTCTTTTGATTGTCTTCCTCATTATACTGGCTGTGGCTGTATTTTGCATCCCCTTAACAAAGTATTATTCCAATTTGGAATTTACATTTGAATTGTATTATTCCAATTTGGAATTTTGCATTTGCATTGTCCAATTATATATGTACATTCTACTTTCAGAAATGCTCCATTACATTTTCAATGACTGAGAAAAAAAATTTAATAAGCTTTAGACTTCTGTATCAATACTGGCCAGATATTGGGAATTCCCTGGTGGTCCAGTGGTTAGGACTGGGTGCTTTCACTGCTGTGGCCCCGGGTTCAATCCCCAGTTGGGGAGCTAAGATCCTGCAAGCAGCAAAGCATGGCCAAAAAAAAAATTGGCCAGAATCAACTTCTAACATTTTTATATAATTCCTTCTGCAGAAAGAACTCAATTTTAAAAGCGTCTAGGTTTTCAACACTTGAATTTGACTTACAGAATGAATACCTCAGGTCTAAAGACAAAAGGAGTATGAGCCCAGGGTTCATGCTCTCACTGGTTTGCAGACTGGACACCCTTGTTCTAATGCCACCACCTCATATGTTGCCTCTTTATCATATATCCTGCAGCTACGGAAAACTAGATGTACCTAAATATTACCTTTTATTTCAAGTCACTACCACATCACCCATATGAACACACTGCTCTCCGCTATGCTCTTAAGACTTCTAGGTTACCATTTTTATTATAAATTTTAGAAACACTATATAAAGAGTATAATGAGGGCTTCCCTGGTGGCGCAGTGGTTGAGAGTCCGCCTGCCGATGCAGGGGACACGGGTTCGTGCCCCGGTCCGGGAGGATCCCACATGCCACGGAGCGGCTGGGCCCGTGAGCCATGGCCGCTGAGCCTGCGCGTCCGGAGCCTGTGCTCCGCAGCGGGAGAGGCCACAACAGTGAGAGGCCCAAGTACAGCAAAAAAAAAAAAAAAAAAAAAGAGTATAGTGAGGTTTAAGCTGATATCACTCAAATATAGATTAATTCAGTTTCATTAATGTTAATAAAATGTTATTTTAAGTACCTACTTTATGTTACCTATTTTATAAAGGTTATCTCATTCATCATTATACCAATCCTGTTGAGTAGAAACTAACTGCTCCATTTTAACTTGAAGACAAAAGTTAAGCTTCTGAGAGCTCAGATGGGCCCAATGGTAAGCAATGCACAGCAGAGCTGGTTGACACAGAAGGTCTGCTCTGTGTCAAAGCTGGTGCCGGTTACCTTCACTCCATCATTCTGAAGTCGCCTCTCCTTGCTGCACCTCTGATTTCACATCAGGAAAATAAGGAGATTAGAGTCCCTGCTCTCTTGGTCCTTCCAGCCCCAGCATTAGCTTATTTGCACATACCATGGTGGGTTTGCCCATTTCTCCATTGCTGGGTTTTGTCCACGTCTTTCTGATGGGTAACTGGGTCATGAACTGAAGTATGCCTGTCCGGTTGTAATCATTATGTGTTGTTATTGATCCAGGTGAACTGAAAAACTGATAAAATGCCTGAGTGATGGCATCAAGCTTCACACTGACAAGTTCTGCAAGTTTAACAGGTTCTGTTCTGAATTGCTTCTACAAGATTGAGGTGGAGAGGAATGCTGAACTGAGGAGAAAATGGTCTTTCTCAAAAGCTTATGCTTAGAAAGGTCTCAATTTTTTTAACATTTGCTTCCTAGCCACTAAACAAATCTCATGCCAACCATAAAGTGAGTAATATGCATTTCTGCATGTTTCGATAGCCATCTAGATGTTAGTGATGTGTAACTCCTTTATCTCTCATATTTTAGTTGTTTCAGTGAAATTCACCCCACTTTTGTCTGCTAATGTGAAACATAGCTGTGCACAGGAGCAAGACAGGACAAAAAACTTTCCAGAACAATTCTACACTGTTTTCTACTCATCAAGGAGTGTCAGAAAGCAAATATGTTCTGCAAGTGTCCAGGCAAGGGGATTATCTTGTCCTCAAATCAGGAGGGAGACCCTTTTTCATATTCCTTTTTCATTCCCAAGTCCAGAGGACCCTTCAGTCAAAACAACTGCTTGTTAAATTTATTCACTTTTACTTCATCCAAAATAATTAAATCTTATGGGATGGAGCAATAGTTCCCCATAAAGCCACTATAGTTCTGTTTGATATTTTTAAGCTAAAATTTCCTCTTAAATCTAATTTAAACTTCCTAACTGAAGTTTATGGACTAAAAGTATATGGTCTTTGCCTGTGTTATTAGGTTCAATGCATTGCTCACATGTATTTAGAATTCACATAGCATGACATTGTAAACATAACATTAGGTCATTCATAGGATTGTCCTATCTGCTTAGCTACCACAGGAAAGTATATTCAGAGTTCCAGGAAGATGAAAGAAAATATGTTTCTTACTATTTCTAAGTATACAGTACTCACCACTGTTATGAATAAGACATTAATAAAAATGACCTTCTGAAAGAAGAAATAATGTAAAAATGAGAAAATTTGTTGTATGGTACTCTGTTTACCAGTCTACAACATATTTGCCAAATATATTCTTGAAGTTCAAAGTTAATGCCAGATGTGAATTGTGAGGCTCATGACTGATTTATATGTTGAATTTTGCCCTTACTATTTGTTGCTAGCTAAAGAGTGTTTCTGTATCATGCGTAAACATGAAAAATACTTAGAAATACAGAAAAATACCACCCAGTTTTTCTTTCTGGTATATGTACATATTGTTTATTGTGTGTACATTTCTGTGAATGACTTGATTTGACATCAAAAGAGAATTCAGCTCTTCCACTTTTTACATAAGACCAGGCCTAGTTTTAGCCATAAAAGACTGCACATTCACAACTATGGAAGAAAAATTAGTGTCATAAGAATATGGGACTTGACTTCAAAGTTAGAGAAATTGAGAAACTTAGTTGGCCATGAACTTTTAAAAGTAATCTTTTTCAAATTTAAAACAATCTAGAAAAAGGAAATTTGAAAATGTATAAAAGCTCAAAGAAAATAAAGATCGGTTGTGAATCCCATCACTCCAAGAACAGCTAACATTTTGGTATATCTGCTTCTAGTATTTTTCTATACACAAATTTTTTTTAACTTAATTGGTTTCATGCTTCAGTACTATTTTATAATCTGCTTATTATAAAGGGTACTACAGTGAATATCCTTATAGCTAAATCTTTCCACATACTCTGTTTATTTCCTTGGAGAAAATACCTGGAAGGTTAATTGAGAAATCAAAGAGAAGGCACATATTTAAGGCTTTCAGAACAAACTGCAACGTCTCGTGAAATATAACACTTACTCTACCTCCTCCAGTGACTTTTCCCCAAATTTAGCCAAAATTGGTAACATTTTTTCCCCTTAACTTGTCCAATTTAAAAAGAGAAAAAATGGTTCCCCCATGTTTTATTTTGCATTTATATGAGTAAAAGTGTCATTTAGTTGATCACCTTTGAATATGCTTATTAGGTGTTTATTCTCTTCTGTGATTGTGCATTTTCTTTGCCCATTTTTTGTTGTGATATTGTGTTCTTATTGATTTACCAGAGAGATATGAAATATTAACCTCTTTTCTGCCACAAAAATGAAAAAGATTTGTCCTAATGAAACAGAGTAGGGTCCTTGCCCCTCATGTCCTCAACCTGCCTTTTGTCTATAGAAAAACTTTAGCTAAAGAATAAGTTTAATCAGAGAAGTGAGAAAATGCAGAAACAAACAAAAACAGTCCAATAAGACTAAATAATAATAGTTTAGTCATTAAGCAAAGTCAAAGACCTTTAGTTCCTCCTCAAGGGCTATAGATCATATTCTGACCCGTATCCTGTGAGCTGTCTTGTAGATACTGAAACCCTCACCAAGTGGAAGAAGTTAACTACATGATGACCAGCCTGTAGCATCACATAAGCTGCCACAATTCTGAGAACTGGCCTCAAAGAAATGGGAACAAATTGACCCTGGAACTGAAGATTAACTGTACTTAAAACAATCAAGATGAAACCGTTCAGACCACCGCATGACCATTTGAAGATGACTGTCAGAGCTGACTGTGCTGTTTCTGCATGCAGCCCCCTCCCTCCGTCTATAAAACCTCTTGCCCCTGGGCTTCCCTGGCGGTGCAGTGGTTGAGAGTCCACCTGCCGATATAGGGGACACAGGTTCGTGCCCCGGTCTGGGAGGATCCCATATGCCACGGAGCGGCTGGGCCCGTGGGCCATGGCCGCAGAGCCTGCGCTTCCAGAGCCTGTGCTCCGCAATGGGAGAGGCCACAGCAGTAGAGGCCCGCGTACCGCAAAAAAAAAAAAAAAAAGCTCTTGCCCGCTGATTGTCAGCGGGGTTGGGGGGGAATCCGTCTTTGGACAGGAGTCCGCCCTCCCCTCCCAGGTTGCCGCCTCCGAAACAAAGCAGACTTTCCTTTCCACCAACCTTGCCTATTTATTGGATTTAGAGGGGCGAGCAGCGGGATCCCCACTTTTGGTAAGTTTCTTGAGCGTCCAACGTGAGGCTGTACTCTCGCGACATCTGGCTCCCGGGGCTTTCCCCAAGCAGAGCCGCAGCCATGGCGGCGCGCCAGGAGGGCTGTCAGGAGCCCGCTGCTCAAGGCTTGCTGGCCCCAAGAAGGGGATTTTGGGGGACGTTCCTAGCAGCTGCCAAAACCATGTGTTACGGGGATCCTTCCTGTTTCTCCCCTGCTTGGCATTGCGTGGCAATGTATGCTTTTCCTTGGTGGAACGGAAACATGCATCTGGACAAGCTGACGAGTTCCAAGACCGAGTAAGTCCACCGGTCACCCCGGCAAACTTCTCTTTTGAGCACGAAGTGCTATTGGTCATTTTTGCTAATTGGTTCTGACGTGTGTCTACTGTTGAGGACTGTTCGTGAGCACGAAGTGTTACCTGGGCATTTTTGCCAATTGGTTCTGACTTGTGTTTGACTTCGAGGGCAGTTTGTGAGTACAAAGTGCTATTGGTCATTTTTGCCAGTTGGTTATGATGTGTGTCTGACATCAAGGACCGTTTGTGTTGGGGAAGTGTTTGGGACTCCGTATTGGTCATTTTCTTGGCGGATTTCTGACAGTTCTGTCTTCCATGTGTGAATGTATATTCCATTTGTGTGATTGCTACCTTTGTTGTCTTTGGTAAAATGGGAAATTCAGGTTCAATTCATTAGAAAAAATTTAGCTATGAATTTTTTTTTTTTTTTTTGCGGTACGCGGGCCTCTCCCTGCTGTGGCCTCTCCCGTTGCGGAGCACAGGCTCCGGACGCGCAGGCCCAGCGGCCATGGCTCACGGGCCCAGCCGCTCCACGGCATGTGGGATCTTCACGGACCGGGGCACGAACCCGCGTCCCCTGCATCGGCAGGCGGACTCTCAACCACTGCGCCACCAGGGAAGCCCCTATGAAATTTTGACTAAAGAAAAAGAAAGATGATTTTTAAAAAAATTATTTATTTTATTTATTTTTGGCTGCGTTGGGTCTTCATTGCTGCGTGCAGGCTTTCTCTAGTTGCGGCGAGGCGGGCTACTCTTGGTTGCGGTGCGCGGGCTTCTCATTGTGGTGGCTTCTCTTGTTGTGGAGCACGGGCTGTAGGCGCGCGGGCTTCAGTAGTTGTGGCTCGCGGGCTCTAGAGTGCAGGCTCAGTAGTTGTGACGCACGGGCTTAGTTGCTCCGTGGCATGTGGGATCTTCCCGGACCAGGGCTCGAACCCGTGTCCCCTGCATTGGCAGGAGGATTCTTAACCACTGCGCCACCAGGGAAGCCTGATGATTTTTTTTAAATCAATGTATGGCAACAGTATTCTTCAAACTCCAGAGAAAATTAGTTAAGATGAAACTTTTGAAATTCCAAAACTGGTTCTTTTTGCATATGCAGTTAGAGAAAGCTAGCTTGATAAAAATACTGTTTTCAGACTTCTCACCCTGAGAGAACAAAAATATGCCTTGGAGAAAGCTTAAAGTTAACTCTTATCGTGTCCTTGAAATACAGGCACATCCCACTTTACCTGAGAGTTTAGCCTTGGGTTAATTAGCAGTACTTCAAAAGATGTTTGGGTTTATTAAACATGCATCATATACCACATTAAAGAGAAATGATGCAATGAGAAAAATGTTTTTAGAGGTTATGCAATATGTTCTTGAGTTTGCCAATCAGTAAATGCTGGTATAACAGTTCAATTACTTGTTTCTTGGTTTTGTTAAGGCTTTTAAGGGTTAAAAATTGTCATATGTAATTAAAGCTACTAAAAGTGACAAGGGAAGCATTTCAGTGTGTAAATCAAGTAGGATATGTGTTGTCGGTGAGAGAAGGTACAAAGAATGGAGATATTTTTGTTGAGGAAAAATGATGATAATAATTTTTTCCTAGCACTGGTTGTTTCAGGATGGGGAAAAATAAGGAACAAAGCATATGGATACAAAAAGTGATAAAAGGTTTGTGGAAAAATGGAACTTTGAGAAAAGAATTTTGTACATTGTCAGGAGCGATTAGAATTAGACTGGATTTAATTAGGTCAATGAACTTTGTTATTAATAGTAAGCTGGTATAAGACAGGAATTTGATTTTCTTTCACCCTGTTAAGAGAACAAAATTTTCCTGGAATACTGAGCTGCTTTTGGTAACAGATTATAAATTTCTTTCTCTAGCTAACTTTGAGTATTTCAAAGGGCCCCTAAGCATCTTAGAAGAAACATTAAAGTAACTATTGTTATTTGGTATGTTAAATTATATGGAAAACATTTGATAACTTTCAGCTCACACTACTGAACTGGGTAAGAGATTTAAGGAATTCTAATGGAAAAGTATTGTTTTGCTTCAAATCATATTTTTGACCCCAATGTTCAGGATGGAAAAAACTGTCTAGTGAGGTTGTCACAGCGTATAACTACTCATGATGTGTATCACTGCTGGCTTTAAGTTTCCTGCTAAACGCACATGTACAATGCTTGTGTGACAATTGGGTATAAGTGATAAAACATATAGCCTATAAAATATTTCTCCATCAGCATACCTCTGTACTTGTCTGTTACGTCTGATTAGTTTTCCCCCAATGTGGATAACTAGGCCAATATATAAACAAAAAGTAGTCCTAGTACTGAGGGACATGAATGGACCCAGAGCAGGCAACTGAGCCACTCTGGCAAAGCTGGAAAAATATACTGATTATCAATGCTTTCTATGGAAAGATTTGCGATTAAAAGGGGGAAAATGATGGAAGAAATTTTCACATAGTGAGGTATGGGGAAGTCATTCTGGCTTATACATGATTTAATTTGAACTTTAGGCTAACCAAAACAGCCTGTCTGTGGCCTATTAAACATGCATTGTATATCTGCTTTAACCATTAAGAGAAAAGAACACATTCCGAGAATAATACAAAGATGCATTTTGATTATCATCCTCATTGTAATATGCCTACTAATTTTCAACTGTTTGTCCAAGTACTATGACAAAGTAATCAAAGGGAGATGTAATGTTTTCATAATATAAAATAATGACCTGAATGAACCTAGTCTGTGGCCTGGTAAATCTTCTTCCCCTGCAGTAGATGGAAATGGACAGGGTTGAAGAGAAGCAGGCTGTGTAAGCACAGCTACTGATTCCTGGGACCAGCCCTACCCCCACCATGCATCCCCACCTTTGTAAAGGAGGCAGCCTTGATGCTAGGCCAAGAAGGGTTAGAAGCCTTTAGAAGATAAAACTTATGCAATTTTTTTTCTTTTTAAGTGGCATGATATCCTGTGGTACCTTCTGATAATGTACAAGAGGGATGGCAAGTAGATTTTTGCTTTAGATAGTCAATCACTACACAGGAATGATATAGAATAAATTTAAACTGATTTACTGGAGACTTCCCTGGTGGTCCAGTGGTTAAGACTCTGTGCTTCCACTGCAGGTGGCACGGGTTTGATCCCTGGTCAGGTAACTAAGATCCCACATGCCGCGAGGCCAAATAAAAAAATGAATAGATTTACTAATATGGCATCATTATTCACAATAGACAAAAGGTGGAAACAACCCATGTCCATCGATGAATGAATGAATGTGATCTATACATACAATGGAATATTATTCATCTTTAAAAAGGAAGAAAATTCTGACACATGCTACAGCATGGATGAACCTTAAGGACATTGTGCTAAAAGAAATAAGTCTAAGGATAAATATTGTGTAATTCCACTTACATAACTTGCATACAGTAGTCAAAGTCACAGAGACAGAAAGTAGAACAGTAGTTGCCAGGACCTGGGAGGACAAGAGAATGGAGAGTTGTTAAATGGGTAAAGAATTTTAGTATTGCAAGATGAAAACATTTATGTGGAGTCAACAATGTGAATGCCCTTAACACTACTGAACTGTACACTTAAATGGTTAGGATGATACATTTCATGTTCTGTGTATTTTACTATGATTTTTTAAAATGATGTATGCTGTATCTTCCTTTCACTGTGTAGGAATTTTACAAAATTTCTTTCACTGACTTAACAAACTAAGACTATTTATTGAGTACCTCCTACGAGCTAGGCACTATTCCAGGTGCTGAGATATAGCCACAAACAAGACCAGCAAGGTCCCTAGAGTTTGGAACTTAACAATGCAGTGGGAGATACAGAATATAAATAGGTCAGTACACAATAAGAAAACATTTGGTAGTGATAAGTTCTATATAGAAAATAAATTAGGGTGATGTGATACTGAGCTAATTGGGGGCTACTTTAAATTGGATGTCAAAGGTTATCTATTTATTCTCTACAATATTGGGCACACAAAACTTGAAACCAGTTGTCAGGCTATAGGTCAACAAGGAAAGCTAATGACATGTGGATGGTCTTCGTTCACTTCAGGCTGTTTTAATGCTATTTAAAAAGAGAATGATCACAGTTTAATTTATTTTTTTAAACAGAACAGAGTCACGCATTTAGTTTTTTTGTTTTAATTTATTTATTATTGGCCGTGTTGGGTCTTTGTTTCTGTGCGAGGGCTTTCTCTAGTTGTGGCGAGCGGGGGCCACTCTTCATCGCGGTGCGCAGGCCTCTAACTGTTGCGGGCTCTCTTGTTGCGGAGCACAGCCTCCAGACGCGCAGGCTCAGTAGTTGTGGCTCACGGGCCTAGTTGCTCCGCGGCATGTGGGATCTTCCCAGACCAGGGCTCGAACCTGTGTCCCCTGCATTGGCAGGCAGATTCTCAACCACTGCACCACCAGGGAAGCCCCATGTGGTTTAATTTTTATTCTATAACCTACTGAACTGGATTTGCCACTGGAAGACCAACAACAGTGTTTAGGGCCTTATTATGTGGAGAGAGTAAAATATAAAGACCTGATATAGGGACTCTGAGGACACCCCATAACAGCACACTGATCTTTGCTCCCCGGAGTTTGCAACATAATGGTATGTAGGCTAACAGGGGCCCCAGCATTAGTCCGTTTAGAATTAGTCGCTGGGAGCCCCCTATTATCTGGAAACGTAGGGCACTGTAAACAGATTCCTGCCTTACCATAGGGCCTCTCTGCAGAAAAGAAAGCTATTCTAGGGCCTGAGGATCAGTTTACACAGACGGGTACTAATCTCAGCAATAATTCATTCCTGCCACATTGTGATTCATGCTTTGTTTCTCACTCAGCCTTGTGATAAACTCAGAGGCCCAATGGAACAAAGAGCCCAGATCTAGAATCAGACGCCACACTTAGTGCAATCATCTTTTATTACCGTAGAAAGTTACCCCCACAGGGCTACACTTTTTTGTCATAAATATTGGAGCTACCCTATATCTCATTGTTTTCTATGCTGGAAAAAAAAATCATTCAAACAACCAACAACTTTACTAAAATGCATTAACAATATATTTTGACCAGACAGTCATCTGTAAGAGAATTCCGTGGATACTATGTGAAAGGAGACATGGCGGAAAAAGATAAAATGGATTTGTTGAGTGGCTACTATGGGCCAGGCCATCAAGATGGATTTTAGGGCGGAACCAAACAACACTATCCCTACCCTCAAAGAATTTATCCTTGCCCTAGACAACTAAGTGATTCAAGTAATAAGGAATTGTGGCAAGTGTTACAACAGAAGAGGGTGTGTATAGAAGTCCAATAGGAAAAGCTAATCTATGAGATTGAGAAACCTCCCAGAGAAAATGGCATTTAAGCGAAGATCTGAAGGATGCACTGGGTTTGGGAAGTGGCAGGCAGGACTCTAGGGAAAGAAAAGAGCATATGCCAAGGTCTAGAGGCAAAAGGGAGCACAACACTTCGGAAACAATGAGGAAAAAATCCAGTTTTCCTGAGTTGTGGGGTGAGGAGGTGGCGGGGTAATTGGAGAAATTGTAACCCTCGTGTACTGTTGGTGGGAATGGAAAATGATGCAGCTGCTATGGAGAACGGTAGCGCATTTCTTCAAAAAATTGAAAACAGAGTTACCATATGATCCAGCAGTTCCACTTCTGGAGAACTGAAAGCAGGGACTCCAGGAGATAGTACTATACCCTTGTTCGTAGCAGGATTATTTGCAGGAGCCAAATGGTGGAAGCAACCAAAGTGTGCATCAAAGGATGAATGGATAAATAAAATGTGGTAGATACATGTGACGGAATATTATTCATCCTTAAAAAGGAAGGAAATTCTGACACACTATGAACATGGATGAACCTTGAAGACATTATGCTAAGTGAAATAAACCAGTCATAAATACTGCATGATTCCACTTGAATGAAACATCTAGAGGCCTCAAATTCATAAAGACAGAAAGTAAAATGGTGGTTGCCAGGGGCTGGCGGGTAGGAGGGGTGTTGGTGGAATGGGGAGTTATCGATAAATGAGTAGAGTTTCAGTTTGGGAAAATGAAAAAGTCTGGAGACGGATGATGGTGATGGTAGCACCACACTGTGAATATACTTAATTTCAATGAACTGTAACTTGATGGTCAAGATGGTAAATTCTATGTTTATGTATATTTTACCACCATTTTTTTAATTTAAAAATCTTCAAAAAACAAAAGACCCATCCTTGATATTGTCTACTCTAGAATGTTCAAAATTACTTCAAACCAATGCTTAATTAACTTTGATTTTTAGAAATAATAATTTTTAGGAAACTGTAAAATCATGATTCTCACACAAATGTAAAATGAACGCGTGTCAAAGATTTTATTTAATTTATTAAGGGAACCAGTATGTTACAACCGATTTAAAGAACAATGCAAAGGACACACATATATAGGCAAACAGGCCTGCTAAAGTGAATTTACAAACCAGTGCCAAAGCAGTCTGTATCCATCGGGCAATAGTCATTAACATTCTACTGACAAACTCATTTGCGTTACTATGGACAAAAATCACTTGTGACACTACAGGTGTTCTGTAATTTACAGAGTTGTAAACAGCTCAAAGACAATGAAAGTCTCAGGACCCTAGAGGTGGACAAACCTGAAAAGTGTGCTAGACAGGGCACACACACCCCCCTTTATTTTTTCGTCAGTTTCAAAATCTTTCAAGAGGCCAAACAAAGAAAATAAAAGCCTCGGTAATTCCTCATCCCAGAAACACAGTCGCTTTGATTCTTTTCCATCAAGGTTAATCCGGAGTATGGCGTCTTTATTAAGCAAATTAAACAAAATACACAAGTGCAACACTCTGGGACACGCTTCTCGACCGGGGGGACCCTCGGTGCACACCTGCCCAGCGCATCTCGGGCGGTTCCGCCCACTCAGCCGTGGGTTTCTGCAAGCTAACAGCGCAAAATTTCGAGGGGCCATCGGATCCCCGCTGGGGGTGGAGGGAGGACAGGCTACAGGTGCAGGGTCGACGGGCAGGGACCGGAGAAAAACTTTAGTTACCGAGATCTGCTGAGAAGCAGGGACCTGCGCAGTGCCCGGGCCAGGTGCGGCCGTTCGGGCGGCGCCTCTTTCCTTCCCCGCCCCAGGCCGACCTGGCCCCCGCCGAGCCGCGCAGAGGTGCAGGGGCGGGGCGACCTTTGCTCGGTCCGAGTCCCGCAGGGCCGCGCAGCTTCCTGCTCGCCACTCCAGCCCCTCCCACCCGGACGGGTTTGGCCGCGGCTGCCGCCACCTCTGCGCGCCGGCATCTCGGGCCCAGGTTTCGGTCAGACTTGCCCGCGAGCTGGTTTCGATTAGGCGGCTGGGCGGGAGGTAGGGCGGAGCGGCCGGGACGCGGGGAGCAAACTAGGGACGGGTAGCGGAGCGCAGACGGCCCCGCGCCGGAGACAAAGAGCGGCCGGAGGAGAGCCGGGCGCAGGACTCCGGGCGTGGCGGCGACGAGCGTGTGGACTTCAGGGAGCCGGAGCCTGGAGCGCTCTCCGGGGGCGCAAGGGCTCGAGATAGCAAGCCGGCGGCGGAGGCGGAGCAGTAGGCAGGTGCGCCGTCCAGGATGAGGACGCCGGTGGTGATGATTCTGGGCATGGTGCTCGCACCCTGCGGGCTGCTGCTCACCCTGACCGGCACGCTGACGCCCGGCTGGAGACTGGTGAAGGGCTTCCTTGACCAGCCGGTGGACTTGGTGCTGTACCAGGGCCTGTGGGACATATGCCGCGAGCAGAGCAGCAGCGAGCGCCAGTGCGGTCAGCCAGACGACTTGCGCTACTTCGCCGCCGAGCCCGTGCGGGTGGCGCGGGGACTCATGATCACGTCGCTGGCCGCCACGGCCCTGGGGCTACTGCTGGCGACGGTCGGCGTGCGCTGCTGGCAGGACGAGCCCCACTTCGCGCTGGCCGGCCTCTCCGGCGTCGTGCTTTTCGCCGCGGGCCTCTTGAGCCTCATCCCAGTCTCCTGGTACAACCACTTCTTGGAGGATCGCGCCGTCCTGCCCGCCCAGTCCAGCCCGGTCACCGTGCAGGTCGGCTACAGCCTGGTGCTGGGCTACCTGGGCAGCTGCCTGCTGCTGCTGGGCGGCTTCTCGCTGGCGCTCAGCTTCGCGCCTTGGTGCGCCGAGCGCTGTCGCAGCTGCCGGAAGGTGCCTCCAGGCAGGGCGCGCCGCAGCAGCATCAGCACCGTGTACGTCGACTGGCCGGAGCCCGCGCTCACGCCGGCCATCAAGTACTACAGCGACGGCCAGCACCGGCCGCGGCCCGTCCAGCTCGGCGCCGCCAGCCAGCGCAAGGCCGGCTTCCCGATGCCCCGGCCGCCGCCCAAGGCCTACAGCAACCCGGTGGAAGTGCTCGATGGGGAGAAGGCTCCCGAATCCCACCACGGCGGGTCCTCCCGCAGCACCCGGTCATGCGGCAGCGCACTGCCCTGCGACTCCGACCTGTAGGCGGCGCCCCCAGCCTGCTCTGGCCGGGCCCTGTCTGGATGAAGGACTCGCCCCACCACGGTCCAACCTTGAACTTGGCTGTTACCTTTCAGCTGGAAACACCTGGCTCGGAGTCGGACCCCCGGACACATTCCTGTAACTGGTTTGGAGGGCGATCTTCCTTTCCTAGCCAAACTCGACTCCTTGGACGATTAGTTCAGGTTGGGTTTGGTTTTCTTTTTACAGAGTTTAGTGTTTCTCCCCCGAGGGATCAGGGCCCTCTTCTGGACGACAGCCTTTTCATACTTTTAGCTGGAGACATAGGAAGGGTGACTTTGCATCCTGCTGATAATAACAATGTCAGAATCAGCAAATGGAGGCTCAAAACCGATTTAACATCTCCAAACAACATTCTGAAATGCTGATGAACCTTGCATCAATATAATTATTATTAATTTATTTTCTGCTGCATAATTCATTTTCACACAAACTGTCAAGAGACCGGTACCTTTCTGGTTATATTTGAATGGGGCTGTTAAAATAAACATAGAGCCATGCAAATACCAGCAGCTTTAGTGGCTTTTATGGAATGAAATAACCTGATTAACTCATATTTACATTTCTTCATATATAAATAGGATCTGTCATTTTTATCACTTATTTTTGGTGTGAAAGGTGAGGTCACTGCAGAGTTTCTCTTCTAGAAGCCAGAAGGAGAATGAAGGGACTGATGCTGTATTGTTCTATTTCTTGGCTACCTCACCCTGGACATTAAAGACTATATATTAAATATTTAGAACAAAATGGAACCTGTTAATCACATTAGGCTACCGTACATGTATATATATCTCTTATTTATAAATAAAATTTGAAAGCAAGAGTTTTACTCAACTCACACAAGTTTTCTTTTGTCTTCAGTATAATCTTTAGGAGTTTAAGCATTCATTACTAACAATTTTCTGGCTGCCTATGCACTGTTCTGAAATCTAGCACTCAGATCTTTGCACCTCTTAGCATAAGATTACTAAAAGTAGCCAATGGGCCCCACTTCAATCCCTGATTGTTTTATTTTCAGGTTCATGCTGTTTTCTGTGCAAAGCCAAGTCTATTGTTGAAAAAACTAGAAGCACCAGTTTCCACATGAGGTGAGACTAGAAATCTTTTCCTCTTGTAACGGTGCTGCCTAAAATCACAGGTAGGCAGCTGTGTGTTCCATGCTCAGGACTAAATCTCTAGCAGGACCGGCTCCAATTCCAATTAGTTGGTTTTAAGGGCGTCTTGAACTGAACTGAATCTCATCTTTAAAACCTGCTATCGAGGGATTTCCCTGGTGGCGCAGTGGTTAAGAATCTGCCTGCCAATGCAGGGCACATGGGTTCAAGCCCTGGTCCAGGAAGATCCGACATGCTGCGGAGCAACTAAACCCATGCGCTACAACTACTGAGCCTGCGCTCTAGAGCCCACGAGTGACAACTACTAAGCCCACGAGCCACAACTACTGAAGCCCGTGCGCCTAGAGCCCGTGCTCTGCAACAAGAGAAGCCACAGCAATGAAAAGCCCGTGCACCACAACGAAGAGTAGCCCCTGCTCGTGGCAACTAGAGAAAGCCCACGGACAGCAATGAAGACCCAATGCAGCCAAAAAATAAATTAAATTAAATTAAAAAATTAAAAAACAAAAAAACCCCACACCTGCTGTGGGTAGCCAATTCAGAGGTAGGAACATTCAGTGCAGTAATTACTGACAACACAGCTATAGTAGAACTAACTAAACAGCACACACTGCTTGTTAGCAGTGGAAGGGATATTATAGATTCACTTCCCTTGCCATTTTGTACTGGAATCACCTATTTCTTTTTGCATCCAAACTTCACTGTGCTGGCATATCACTCAGGGATCTTTTTCAAATGCAAATTCTGATTCAGTAGGTCTGGAGTGAGACCTGAAACTGATTTCCTAACTAGCTCCCAGGAGGTGCCAATGCTGCTGCTTCACAGACATCTGCTGGGGCTGCATGGCTTTCACTGTGACTGTGCCCCACTCAAATTTCAATCCCAACTGGCAGCACGTAATCAGACCTTTGAGAGCTATTGCCTAGATGAGTTAGGGGACTTGATTTAGGGAACAGAGCCAGAATGGAGAAAAGGCAACCCTGCTTTTTTCAGCTGACACCTCAAAAGGCAGGAATTGGGCACCTGAGAAGTCAGGACCTGGCAGGCAACATAAAGATTTTGGGTTTCTGGCAAGTACCGAATCTACTGAACTTTGCCTGCATCACATTTCCATTGTTTCTAGGGAATCTGTGGTAAAAACAATCAATACTGGTGCTTTGTATGTTTTTACTTCTCCCTGCCCAGTTACTGTCCACTGGCTTATATCCAAAACACTTCCTCTTTGGTGATTAAGATTTGCTCTGAGTTAGAAATGCATTTTTGCCTCATCCACAGAAATAAAACCAAAAATCCCTTTAAGAAAACTTAACTTCTTTTTGCTATAAAAATATTCAAGATGGCATGAGACTCCTACATCAGGCAGGATCTGGGTTTGACCTGAGTCTTTCTGTGCTACAGCAGGAAAAAATGACAATGGGCTTGAGATTCAAGATGCTGGAGGAGGCTGGAGCCTCAGGAGTTGCTGTCGTTGCTGAGCACTTATCCTAAATCTAATACCCAACTAGCCAAGCAGCTACACCCCAGTGAGACTCTAACATGAAATAGTACTGCCTCCCGGCCTCAAGCCCTTCACACCTCTGACGCGCATCACGACTCACTTTTTTTCTTATTAGACTCTTTTTTTAATTGAAGTCTAGTTGATTTACAATGTTGTGAGGACTTACTCTTAATCATCCTACTGACACACAGAGTATGTGTCCCCATTAATGGGTGAAGTCTTTTCAAGATTACTCAAGCTCTGCCTGGAGCAGTGAGGAATCTGTGAAAGTAGAGCAGACCCTGCACTAACACAGCTTCTGCTCTGCCCATCTGCCAGTCGGGCTCTGATCTAGACACCCACCCTCACTAAGGAGAAGTAAGGTTTTTGGCACACAGGCTGTTGATCCCTTGTGGAGGTGCTGTCAGAGATGCTTCAGCAGGCACCCTCCTCTTCATGGCCTAGATCATTTGTAAGTTTGGGGGCACCTGTCATCCTGTCAGGACATCTTTGGATGCCTTGGAAAGCAAATTTATTCCAGGCCCAAGTTTGTAGAACTTGCATACTCTAGAGTGAGAAAGATAAACAAGGAAAATGAAGAATAATAAACCAGGGTCAAGGACTGGAGAAAAAAGGCAGTATTTTAAGAAAGGTGGTCGGGAAGGAGAGGGGGCTTGTGCAGAGAACTGAAAGAAAAGATTGGACATCAGAGAGAACAGCAAACTCCAATTTCCCAGTAAAGAAATATTAGTGAAAACAGGTTTCCATAGTGGTCTTGGTACTGGCTTGCTTTGCTTCTCCTTCACTCTAGACAGGGATGGTAAGGACAGGAAGAAGCTGGGGGTACAACTGAGTGAATCTGAGGGCCTCTTCTGGTCTAATAGCTTTTTTTGGAGGGAATACAGTCTGGATTCAGTCTGTTGTATAGAATATTTTCAGAGGCAAATATAAACAATTTGATATAAGAATAGCAGGTGAAGAACATTCTATTCTGCCAATGTATAGACAGCCTCACAGCACGGTAGGCAGAGAAAGATCTTTCAACTTCAGAGCCTCATCACATCCGCAAAGTGATGGGAAAGTTTAATAACCAGAATCTCTCTCCCCACACTCACCTCACATCTTCACCCTGACCTTCCTAAAATGAAGGACTAATTCATCTTCAGAACTCTCAGGATCTTCCTTACCTATCATTCACTCTTAGCTTAAATTCCATTCATGATCTGGCCAAGGCTCAGGTTTTTCACCCTCATCACTTTCTCCTACACACATACCCTAAACTACTTTCCCCCATCAGCTTAGAGGTGTCATCTTTGAACATGTCATTTAAATGTTCAAATGTGTACTTTTCTTGGTGTACTTTCTCATTTTACCTCAGAATTTAAGGTAGGGGCATGGACGGCTTCTGTTTATTTTTGTAATCCTAGAATGGTTATAACACTTCTTCAGAGCCTGTTAGAAATTTAATAAATTAAAGTTGCCTCTAAAAGCTGTTTCTGTACCCAAGTACTTCCTCACATTATGCATAGCTTATCAGGTACTTGGAAAGTAATTTGTGGCCTGAGGCCATTGGCTCGAAACCCAGGGGCAAGGGCTCACCAGCACTGGTGGGGAGGAGGCCACGGGAGCAGCTTTGTCAATTGGGTTACGATTGGCTTACAAAGACCAGTAGAGCACAACCCATGCCTCCTCTATTCCCAAGACATGACAGATGAGATCTTTCTCCCTTTGGGAAGGGAGGAAAGTAAGGAATTCAGTCAATATTTCTTCTTTTTTTTTTAAAATTTGGCCACACCACGAGGCTTGAGGGATCTTAGTTCCCCGACCAGGGATTGAACTCGCGCCCTCGGCAGTGAAAGCGTGGAATCCTAACCACTGGACTGCCAGGGAATTCCCTTAATATTTCAAGTGAAAACTTACGTGAAATTCTCACCCCATCTTCCCAACAAATTCTGCCCACATTCTGTTCTTTTTTCACTAAAAACAATAAAATGACCTCCTCCAGAAAATCTTTATGAAGCAGGACTGAACACAGGAAAACAAGGTTTAATTTGCACAAATAAAGGAAAATGTAGACAAGGCTGGAGGTATGGGGCAGACAGTACTGACCAGAGGGCTTGATTCTCCAGTGGGGCAAGGGGAGAGAGGGGCTTAAGTACAGTTCTACCGCATTCTTGTCCAGTGGCCAAGCACCTTGGCCATCCATGTGACAGATGGCCTGCCAACCCTCCCCCACCACATGGTTGCCTCCAAAAGAACTGCCACTCACCAAAGGGCTGAAGAAACTGCAAAAGTCACTGCAATTTTTCTAGAATGTGGGTAACAATATATTCCCTAATTATCGCCTAAGCCCTGCTCTTGCTGGATTTCAGTTTCTTCAGCTGTGTAACTGGGAAGACTGGATTCAGTGTTATCAGAGGGCCTTCCTGAATTTAATATTCTGAGAGTGAGGGTTAAGAACTAGAGGAGGCTGAGAGAAGAGATGTGAAATTTGAACAGTGAACGTTGGGGAAGCTGATTGACCCATAAAATTAGTAACTGACCTGAGAGCAACAAATTCCATATTCTAGTTCTCATTTTTCCTGAATTTCCTAAGCCACCCAGTAGTTAAAACAGTTGGAACTTAGCACAGCCCACCCATCATCCATGACCCCTCCCCTAATTTGTTTCCTAAAGAGAATAAGCACAGTCCATTTTCCGTATCTGCGGGCTCTGCATCCGTGGATTCAGCCAAATGCAAATGGAATATTTTCAATGCACAACCCATGGATACGGAGGGCTGGCTGTAAGGACCTTGAGCATCCGTGGATTTTGGTATCCACGAGGGTCCTGGAACCAATCCCTCGCGGATACCAAGGGACAACAGTATAAAATGCCTAATTTAACTCAACTGCTAGCAATAGACACAAAAGGTCAAGTTTTGTGTAGGGATCTTTGAGCCTAAACCATAAAACAATTAACTTTTCCAAAGCTCTTTTTCTTCTAGAAGAAAACTGAAACGTATTTACCAGGTTACAGAAGTTCAGTTTCTATAACGAAGTTCAAATTTTCTATCTTCTACAGGCTTACTGCTATGATTATTAGCTGTAGAGAAATTAAGAAATTAATGTAGAGATTATCACACTAGCAAGCTTTATGCTTCATAACATGCCTGTTGCTCCAAATAGATAAGGTCATGAAATTGACATATTACAATCAATTTAGGGGATGGGATTGTTAGGAATTAAGTATAAAATCTTAAGTGTTCTTTCATAAAATTAAGCCTTTCTGGTGAAAAGGACATTGAGATATTTTGTGAATTCTTGAATAGAGAAAACGTAACAGGATGTGTTAAGTAACTTCAGATGGGATAACACCTAGGCACACATTCATAAAGGACCAAAAATAGGAAAGATATAAATAAGAGTGGGCAAGGTGGAAGGAGTGCATATGTGACAGTTTGGCTGCAGTAAGCTCCCTTTTCCCCAGGAAGAGCAGACAGGGGGTGTTTCTGGGGCCCAGACAGGAAATGGGTCTGCAGAGCAGAAGGGAGGGCTGAGAGTGCCATTCCAGCAGAGCCTACAAAAGTGGACTGAGCCAGCCAGGACACCAGCCCTACAAGTCTGGTGGAGGGTTAGGGTCTAAGGAGCCAAGGCAGCGGCTTAAGCATGTCCAGAAAGTGATAATTCTGTTGTATATCTTCCATACAGGCTTTCAATCTGGATGCTTTTGTGTCATTGGTATGCATTTTTGAGGACAGAGGCAGAGCTTTGCCAAGGGCAGGCTTGGCGGTGAGGATGGCTCTTGGGCGAGATGGCAAGAGAAATGTGAGATTCACCCTGTGGATGAGAGGGGTCTAGGGTACTGTGCGTCTGAGATAGGTTCTCTCAAGTACAGCTGAGCCCCAGAGGCAATTTTATGATGTTCCACGTTGTCTCCCAGCCTCAAGGAAGGTGAGCCCCCAACGTGTGTTCTTCAGGTCAGGTTGATCTGTACTTGGGAATTTTTATACTTGACTGCAAAGCACAGTTTGTTTTATGCACTACAACCCCAGTAATAAGCCTAGGACTTCTCTTTATCCTTGGCATCCTATACAAATTCATTCTGCAAGAAACTAAATATGAATAGTCTGGAAAAGCTCCAAGCAAGAAGTCTTCCAAATCATTGTGTTTATTAAAATTTAGTCTCATGTCATCAGTCTCAGGTACCAGGCTAAGCAGGCATTTTTGTGTTTTAATTCGATACCCAAATGGCCTGATGTAGGTTCTGTTAATCCTATTTTTATCATTGGGGTAACAGCTCTATGATTGAGTGATTTGCCCAGGGTTGCTGCTGTTGAACTTTAGACCATACTCCTGCTTTGTTACCTGTGTCCCGTCACAGATTCAATGCCCTTGATTCCTTATGTGGGTATGAATAAAGTAATGATCCAGGAAGACACACAGAGGTATTGGCACAAAGGGGCTTTGGGATCTAAGTAGCGTTTACATGTTTCCCTAACGGACGTGAGCTGGTTGAGATGACTTCTGCTCCAAAGCCCCTTTGTGCCAATACCTCTGTGTGTCTGGTTTTAGAATCCAACGTGAATAACTAGGCCAAAAGATAAACAAAAAGTAGGCCTAGCACCAAGGGACATGAATGGACCCAGAGCAGGCAACTGAGTCAGTCTGGCAATGCTGGAAAAATATACTGATTATCAATGCTTTCTATGAAAAGATTTGCAATTAAAAGGGGAAAATGATAGAAGAAATTTTCACATATTGAGGTATGGGGAAGTCCTTCCGGCTTATACATGATTTAATTTGCACTTTA